>NW_027361758.1:13514959-14214919 GCF_039654945.1 Dendrobates tinctorius
AATTAGCATGGAGTAATGACCATTTGATTTAGCTGTTAGTAGATCATTAGAGTCTTTAGTGAGGGCAGTTTCAGTAGAGTGTAAAGAGCATAAACCGGATTGGAGAGGGTCGAGGAGAGAGTTATCAAAGAGATAGCGGATAAGACGGGAGTTGACCAGCCGTTCCAGGAGTTTAGAGATGAAGGGAAGATTAGAGACAGGTCTATAGTTAGCGGCACAGGGAGGGATGGTTTTTTAAGTAGTGGATGTATGATGGCATGCTTAAATGAGGAGGGAAAGATACCAGAAGAGAGAGAGGTTAAATATTTTGGTTAGGTGAGGGGTGACAGCAGGGGAAAGGGACTGGAGGAGATGTGACGGAAATGGGTCACTGGTGCAATTGGTTGGGCGAGAAGATGCAAGGAGCCTGCTTACTTCTTCTTCTGTGACTGGTTCAAAATCAGAGAGGGAGCTAGATGCAGTGGGGGAGGGAGGACAGTGCATGGTATGAGGTAATTGGGAGATAATTTCCTGTCGAATCTGGTCAATTTTTTCTTTGAAGTAATTGGCCAGATCGTCAGCAGGGAGCTCTGTGGTTGGGGCCTGTACACTTGGGTTGAGTAGAGAATGAAAAGTGTCAAAGAGACGTTTCGGGTTATTGGACTGTGAGGTGATGAGGGTGTTGAAATAGGTTTGTTTGGAGAGGTGAAGGGCAGTGTTGTATGTTCTAAGCATAAACTTTTAATATCTATAGATATATCTATGGAAATATCTATGGAAATATCTATAGATATATCTATAGATATACTGTATCTATGGAAATATCTATAGATATATCTATGGAAATATCTATAGAAATATCTATAGATATATCTATAGATGTAGCTATGGAAATATCTATAGATATCCATGGAAATATCTAGATATATCTATGGAAATATCTATAGATATATCTATGGAAATATCTATAGATATATCTATGGAAATATCTATGGAAATATCTATGGAAATATCTTTAGATATCTATGGAAATATCTATATTATTATTATTTATTTATATAGCACCATTGATTCCATGGTGCTGTACATGAGAAGGGGTAAAGCCCCCTTCACACATAGCGAGATAGCTAGCGACATCGTTAAAGCGTCACCGATTTTGTGACGCAACATCGATATCGCTAGCGATCTCGCTACATGTGACACTTATCTCCGACCCGGCTCCCCACTGGATATCGCTGATCGCGCGAGATCATCCTGGTCCATTTCTCGTCATTGGCTTCCTGCTGGCGCCGACGAGCGACTCCATGGAAGCGGGCGGAAGACGTCACCCTCGCTGCGTGTAACAGGTAAGTGACGACAGCCGACCGCTACTGCATCGCTGTGAGATCTGCCTGTTTGGCAGCTCAATAGCAACCATTTAGAGATGCACCAGCTATCCTGACCGGGTTGTATCGTTGTTGGGATCGCTGGTGCATCGCTAAATGTAACGGGACCTTTAGATACAAAGTACAGATATCACTTACAGTAAACAAACAATCACAGACTGATATGGAGAGAGAACCCTGCCCTTTCGGACTTACATTCTACAGGATGGTGGGGAAGGTGACAGTAGGGATCATTGCAGGCTGTAAGCTTTCCTGAAGAGATGGGTTTTCAGGTTCCGTCTGAAG
The DNA here is from genome assembly GCF_039654945.1 of Dendrobates tinctorius. Taxonomy (NCBI): domain Eukaryota; kingdom Metazoa; phylum Chordata; class Amphibia; order Anura; family Dendrobatidae; genus Dendrobates; species Dendrobates tinctorius. The sequence continues at coordinate 13,516,609 of NW_027361758.1, forward strand.
GATCTGATTGTGGTTGATAGCCGGACGTGTTGGGGCAAAGAATTCCAGAAGATGAGGGCTATTCGGGAGAAATCTTGGAGGCGGTTGGGTGAGGAGCGAATAAGTGTGGAGGAGAGAAGGAGGTCTTGAGAGGACTGGAGATTACGCGAGGGAAAGTATCGGGAGATTAGTTCAGAGACATATGAGGGAGACAGGTTATAGATGGCCTTGTAGGTCAGTATAAGTAATACGAATTGGATACGCTTAGGGAATAGGAGCCAGTGAAGAGATTTGCAGAGGGGAGAAGCGGAGGAGTAGCGAGGAAAGAGATGAATTAGTCGGTCGGCAGAGTTAAGGATGGACTGGAGAGGTGCGAGGGTGTTAGCAGGGAGGCCACAGAAAAGGATGTTGCAATAGTTGAGGTGGGAGATGATGAGGGCATGTACAAGCATTTTAGTAGAATGAGGGTTGAGGAAGGGAATGATTCTGGAAATATTTTTGAGCTGGAGGCGACAGGAGGTGGAGAGAGCTTGGATGTGTGGTTTGAAGGACAGGGCAGAGTCATGGGTTACTCCGAGGCAGCGGACCTCTGGTACGGGGGAAAGTGTGATGTCGTCAATTGTTATAGATAAATCGGGTAAAGAAGATCTGTGAGATGAGGGAAAGATGATCAGTTCAGATTTGTCTACATTGAGTTTGAGGAAGCGAGAGGAGAAGAAGGAGGATATGGGTGATAGACACTCCGGGATTCTGGAAAGCAGAGAGGTGACGTCTGGGCCAGAGAGTTAGATCTGAGTATCATTGGCATAAAGGTGGTACTGGAATCCATGGGACTTTATGAGTTGCCCCAGGCCAAGTGTATAGATTGAGAAGAGTAGGGGGCCTAGAACAGAGAGAGGGTGGGATGAAGAGGTAGTGTGGGAGTGGGAGATGCTGAATGTGCGGTTGGAAAGGAATGAGGAGATCCAGGATAGGGTGAGGTTTTTAATGCCAAAGGAGGAGAGGACCTGTAGTAGGAGGCAGTGGTCAACTGTGTCAAAAGTAGAGGACAGGTCTAGAAGGAGGAGTATAGAGTATTGTCCGTTAGCTTTGGCTGTAAGTAGGTCATTGGTAGAGTTGAGCGATACCGTCCGATACTTCAAAGTATCGGATCGGATGGTATCGGCCGATCTTTAAAAAAAGTATCGGTATCGCCGATTCCGATACCGGAAGTCCCATTCAAGTCTATGGGACTTCCGGTATCGGAATAAGAAAAACCCTGTTTTTGCCTTGTACAGCCTCTCTGGGGTCTGTACGGGCCTTTCGGGGGGCTGTGCCGGCCTGCCAGGGGGTCTGTGCAGGCTCCGGTGGTCTGTGCCGGCCTGCCGGGGGGCTGTGCCGGCCTGCCGGTGGTCTGTGCAGGCTCCGGGGGGCTGTGCCGGCCTGCCGGGGGGCTGTGCCGGCCTGCCAGGGGGCTGTGCAGGCTCCGGGGGGCTGTGCCGGCCTGCCGGGGGGCTGTGCCGGCCTGCCGGTGGTCTGTGCAGGCTCCGGGGGGCTGTGCCGGCCTGCCGGGGGGCTGTGCCGGCCTGCCGGTGGTCTGTGCAGGCTTCGGGGGTTTGTGCAGGCATCGTCCGATGGGACTACAAGTCCCATCGGGCGATGCCTGCTACCATGACAGTGATTGACACATTAGCCAATGATGGGACAGTAGTAGTCCCATCATCCGGCTAATGTGTTGAATGTAAAAAAAAAAAAAAAAAAAAAAATTACATGCTACATACATGCTACATACATACAACATGCATACTACATACATGCTACATTCATACTACATACTACATACATGCTACATTCATACTACATAAATACTACATGCAACATACATACTACATATATACTACATACATACTACATATATACTACATGCATGCTACATACATACTGCATGCTACATACATACTACATGCTACATACATACCACATATATACTACATACATACTACATGCATGCTACATACATACCACATACATACTATATACATACTACATACATACTACATGCATGCTACATGCATGCTACATACATACCACATACATAACACATATATACTACATGCATGCTACATACATACTACATGCTACATACATACCACATACATACTACATGCATGCTACATACATACTACATGCATGCTACATACATACTACATGCTACATACTACATATATACTACATGCATGCTACATACATACTACATGCTACATACATACTACATATATACTACATGCATGCTACATACATACTACATGCTACATACATACTACATATATACTACATGCATGCTACATACATACTACATGCTACATACATACTACATATATACTACATGCATGCTACATACATACTACATGCTACATACATACTACATATATACTACATGCATACTACATACATACTACATGCATGCTACATACATACTACATATATACTACATGCATGCTACATACATACTACATGCTACATACATACTACATATATACTACATGCATACTACATACATACTACATGCTACATACATACTACATACATACTACATGCTACATACATACCACATATATACTACATACATACAATACATTCATACAATAGATACATAGACATACAGTACATATAACATAGAGTAACATACTTACCAATACTTGTCACATTGTTCCCCGAAGCCATTGTCTTTTCCGGAATAAATATTAACATAACAAACCACAAAAATACTCACCCACGATCCGAAGCAGTCCACGAGTGTGTCCCACGACGATCTTGGGTAGAGAACTGCAGCATCAGCTGTTGCTGCCGTTCTCTACGGGCTGCAGGAATCCAATGACGGAAGGTAGGTATCCTTCCGCACTGTATTCCTCCGCCACTTAAAAAAAAAAAAAGTCCCTAGTCTCACTTTATGCCATTGCTGTGTGGGAATTTCCCACGCAGCAATGGCATAAAGTGAGACTAGGGACTTTTTTTTTTTTAAGTGGCGGAGGAATACAGTGCGGAAGGATACCTACCTTCCGTCATTGGATTCCTGCAGCCCGTAGAGAACGGCAGCATCAGCTGATGCTGCAGTTCTCTACCCAAGATCGTCGTGGGACACACTCGTGGACTGCTTCGGATCGTGGGTGAGTATTTTTGTGGTTTGTTATGTTAATATTTATTCCGGAAAAGACAATGGCTTCGGGGAACAATGTGACAAGTATTGGTAAGTATGTTACTCTATGTTATATGTACTGTATGTCTATGTATCTATTGTATGAATGTATTGTATGTATGTAGTATATATGTGGTATGTATGTAGCATGTAGTATGTATGTAGTATGTATGTAGCATGTAGTATGTATGTAGTATGCATGTAGTATGTATGTAGCATGTAGTATGTATGTAGCATGCATGTAGTATATATGTAGTATGTATGTAGCATGCATGTAGTATGTATGTAGTATGCATGTAGTATATATGTAGTATGTATGTAGCATGTAGTATGTATGTAGCATGCATGTAGTATATATGTAGTATGTATGTAGCATGTAGTATGTATGTAGCATGCATGTAGTATATATGTAGTATGTATGTAGCATGTAGTATGTATGTAGCATGCATGTAGTATATATGTAGTATGTATGTAGCATGTAGTATGTAGGTAGTATGTATGTAGTATGTATGTAGTATGTATGTAGCATGCAGCATGTATGTAGCATGTATGTAGCATGTATGTAGTATGTATGTAGTATATATGTAGTATGTATGTAGCATGTAGTATGTATGTAGCATGTAGTATGTATGTAGCATGCATGTAGTATATATGTAGTATGTATGTAGCATGTAGTATGTATGTAGCATGCATGTAGTATATATGTAGTATGTATGTAGCATGTAGTATGTATGTAGCATGCATGTAGTATGTATGTAGTATGTATGTAGTATTTTTTTTTTAACATTTAACACATTAGCCGGATGATGGGACTACTACTGTCCCATCATTGGCTAATGTGTCAATCACTGTCATGGTAGCAGGCATCGCCAGATGGGACTTGTAGTCCCATCGGACGATGCTTGCACAGACCCCCAGACATCAGCACAGCCCCCTGGCAGGCCGGCACAGCCCCCCGGCAGGCCGGTACAGACCCCCACAGGGTGCACAGACCACCGGCAGGCCGGCACAGCCCCCCGGCAGGCCGGTACAGACTCCCACAGGGTGCACAGACCACCGGCAGGCCGGCACAGCCCCCCGGCAGGCCGGTACAGACCCCCACAGGGTGCACAGACCACCGGCAGGCCGGTACAGACCCCGGGCAGTCCACACAGCCCCCCGGCAGGCCGGCAGAGACCCCCGGAAGGCCCGAAATGACGGCGCATCATGATGCGCACACACCGCGCATCATGATGACGTCAGGCTGTCAATCAACGTTGAACTTCCGATTCCGATGCCGAATTCCGATATTGAAAAAATATCGGAAGTCGGTATCGGAATTCCGATACAGCAAGTATCGGCCGATACCCGATACTTGCGGTATCGGAATGCTCAACACTAGTCATTGGTAATTTTGGTCAGGGCTGTCTCAGTGGAATAATGGGGATGGAAACCAGATTGTAGATTGTCAAAGAGCAGGTTAGATGAGAGGTGGGAGGAAAGGTCAGCGTGGACATGCTGTTCCAGGAGTTTAGAAGCGAATTGGAGCAGCGATATTGGGCGATAGCTGGACATGGCTGTTGGGTCGAGAGTTGGCTTTTTAAGGATAGGCGTAATTGTGTCATGTTTGAAAGCAGAAGGGAAGGTATCGGAACTAAGTGATAGGTTGAAGAGGTGGGTTAGGGATGGGATAAGAGTGGTGGCGAGGTTGGGGAGGAGGGGGGATGGGATGGGGTCGAATGCACAAGTGGTGAGGTGTGATTTGGAGAGAAGATGAGCAAGCTCCCCTTCAGTGATGATGGATAAGGAGGTAATGGGGTTTGGGCATTGGTCTGGTATACAAAGGGGTTGTGGTGGCTGAATAAAAGACTTGCTGTGTTTGGTCTATTTTGTTTTTGAAGTGCGCAGCGAAGTCCTCAGCAGAGATTAGGGAAGTTGGAGGGGGCAGTGGTGAGCGGAGGAGGGAGTTAAAAGTATTGAACAACTGTTTGGGGTTGTGGGATAAGGAAGATACAAGGGATGTAAAGTACTGTAGGCCTGTTTAGCAGAGGTGAGAGCTGATTTGAATGCAAGTGTTGCTTGTTTGAGTGCAGTGAAGTCGTCTTGGAAATGCGTTTTCTTCCAGCGCCGTTCAGCAATTCTGAATGCTTGCTGAAGCTTTTTAGTGGTGTTATTGTGCCAGGGTTGACATATCTATAGATATATCTATGGAAATATCTATAGATATATCTATGGAAATATCTATAGATATATCTATGAAAATATCTATGGAAATATCTATAGATATATCTATGGAAATAACTATGGAAATATCTATAGATATATCTATGGAAATATCTATTGACATATCTATGGAAATATCTATGGAAATATCTATAGATATATCTATGGAAATATCTATGGATATATCTATGGAAATACTGTATCTATGGATATATCTATGGAAATAATGGAAATATCTATTGACATATCTATGGAAATATCTATAGATATATCTATGGAAATATCTATGGAAATATCTATAGATATATCTATGGATATATCTATGGAAATATCTATAGATATATCTATGGATATATCTATATCTATGGATATATCTATATATCGATATATCTATATATAATATATAATATAATATATAATATAATATAATCTATATGATATCTCTATCTATGGAAATATCTATAGATATATCTATGGATATATCTATATATATCTATAGATATATCTATGGATATATCTATGGAAATATCTATAGATATATCTATGGAAATATCTATAGATATATCCATATCTATGGAAATATCTATTGAAATATCTATAGATTTATCTATGGAAATATCTATAGATATATCTATGGAAATATCTATTGATATATCTATGGAAATATCTAAAGATATATCTATAGATATATCTATGGAAATATCTATAGATATCTATGGAAATATCTATAGATATATCTATGGAAATATCTATGGAAATATCTATAGATAGATATACAGGCAGCCTGTATAGTATAATGAACCCCCATAGGCAGGCTGTATAGTTTAATGCATCCCCATAGGAAGCCTGTATAGTATATTGCATCCCCATTGGCAGCCTGTATAGCATAATGCACCCCTGTAGGCAGCTTGTATAGTATAATGCATCCCCATAGGCAGCCTGTATAGTACAATGCATCCCCATAGGCGCCGCCCCTGGCTGTTAAACCCCTGACTGCTGCCATCAAGCACGATAGCCGCCTCGACACATTAACCCCTGGCACACTGCGATCAAACACGATCGCAGTGTACCGGGGGGTTTAGGGAAGCATCGGCAGGGAGGGGGCTCCCTTCGTGCTTCCCTGAGCCCCCCGAAGCAGCGCGATGTGCTGCGCTGCTCCGGGGGCCTCATTCCCTGCAGGTCCCCGGATCCAATATGGCGGCGGGGACCTTCGGGGGCCTGCAGGGAGCAGGCTTCCTCATGCCTGCAAAGCGCCAGCATGAGGAAGCCTCCAGCACTGCCTGTGACAGATCGCTGATCTGTCACAGCAATCTGTGATGTGACAGATCAGCGATCTGTCACCTGACAGTTATGTCCCCCCTGGGACAATGTAATAAAGTTAAAAAAAAGGTGTAAAAATAATTTATAAAATAATCGCTATATAAATAAAAAAAAATATTCCCTAATAAATTCATTTTTGGAAATAAAAAAAAAACAATAAAAGTACACATATTTGGTATCGCCGCGTCCGTAACAACCCGCCCTATAAAACTGTCTCATTAGTTAACCCCTTTAGCGAACCCCTTAAAAAATAAAAGCAAAAAACAAAGCAAGAAATAATGCTTTATCATCATACCGCCGAACAAAAGTGCAATAACGCGCGATCAAAAGGACGGATATAAATAGCCATGGTACCGCTGAAAACATCATCTTGTCACATAAAAAATGAGCTGCCACACAGTGTCATCAGCAAAAAAATAAAAAAGTTATAGCTCACAGAATAAAGTGATGCAAAAATAATTTTTTTTTAATATATAAAATTGTTTTCATTGCATAAAAGCGCCAAAACATAAAAAAAGGGACATGAAATGCTGGTTTTTGTTCATTCTGCGTCCCAAAAGTCAGAATAAAAAGCAACCAAAAAATGTCACGTGCCCGAAAATGGTACCAATAAAAACGTCAACCCGTCCCGCAAAAAATAAGACCTTTTATGACTCGGTGGGTCAAAATACAGAAAAATTATAGCTCTCAAAATGTGGTGATGCAAAAACTATTTTTCAATAAAAAGCGTATTTTAGCGTGTGACAGCTGCCAAAAATAAAAACCCGCTATAAATAGTAAATCAAACCACCCTTTATCACCCCCTTAGTTATGGAAAAATAATAAAATTAAAAAAATGTATGTCCATTTTCCCATTAGGGTTAGGGCTAGGGTTAGAGCTAGGGTTAGGGGTGTGTTGGGGTTAGGGTTGGAGTTAGAATTGGGGAGTTTCCACTGTTTGGGCACATCAGGTGGTCTCTAAATGCAACATGGCGTCTGATCTCAATTCCAGCCATTCTGCTTTGAAAAAGTCAAATGGTGCTCCTTCCCTTCCAAGCTCTGCCATGCGCCCAAACAGTGTTTTACCCCCACATATGGGGTATCAGCCTACTCAGGACAAATTGCAAAACAACTTTTTGGGTCCAATTTCTCCTGTTACCCTTAGGAAAATAAAAAATTGGGGGCAAAAATATTTTTGTGGAAAAAAATATGATTTTTTATTTTCACGCCCGGGCGTTATAAACTTCTGTGAAGCACTTGGGGGTTCAAAGTGCTCACCACACATCTAGATAATTTCCGTGGGGGGGGTCTAGTTTCCAAAATGTGGTCACTTGTGGGGAGTTTCAACAGTTTAGGCACATCAGAGGCTCCTCAAACGGGACATGACACCCGCAGACCATTCCATCAAAGTCTGCATTCCAAAATGTCGCTACTTCCCTTCCGAGCCCCGACGTGTCCCCATACAGTAGTTTTCTCCCACATAAGGGGTATCAGCGTACTCAAGACAAATTGGACATCAAATTTTGGGGTCCAATTTCTCCTGTTACCCTTGGAAAAATAAAAAAATTGGAGACTAAATGATCATGTTTGTGGAAAAAATATGATTTTTCTATTTTCACGCCTGGGCGTTATAAACTTCTGTGAAGCACTGGGGGGTTCAAAGTGCTCACCACACATCTAGATAAGTTCCTTAGGGGGTCTAGTTTCCAAAATGGGGTCACTTGTGGGAGCTTTCCACTGTTTAGGTACATCAGAGGCTCTCCAAAGGCAACATGACACCCGCAGACCATTCCATCAAATTCTGAATTCCAAAACATCGCTACTTCCCTTCCAAGCCCTGACGTGTGCCCATACAGTAGTTTTCTCCCACATATGGGGTATCAGCATACTCAGGACAAATAGTACAACATCTTTTGGGGTTCAATTTCTCCTGTTACCCTTGGGAAAATAAAAAAATTGGGGACTAAAAGATCATGTTTGTGGAAAAAATATGATTTTTTTTATTTTCACGCCCGGGCATTATAAACTTCTGTGAAGCCCTTGGGGGTTCAAAGTGCTCAACACACATCTAGATAAGTTCCATGGGGGGTCTAGTTTCCAAAATGGTGTCATTTGTGGGGGTTTACACTGTTTAGGCACATCAGGGGCTCTCCAAACACAGCACGGCGTCCAATCCCAATTCCAGCCAAAAAAGTCAAATGGCGCTGCTTCCATTCCGAGCTCTGCCATGCGCTCAAATAGTGGTTTACCCCCACATTCAGGGTATCAGCGTACTCAGGACAAATTGCACAATAAATTTTAGGGTCCTGTTACCCATGGGAAAATAAAAATTGGGGGTGAAAAGATCATTTTTGTGGAAAAAATATGATTTTTAATTGTATGGCTGTACGTTATAAACTTCTGTCAAGCCATTGTGGGTTCAAAGTTCTCACCAAATATCTAGATAAGTTCCTTGGGGGTCTAGTTTCCAAAATGGGGTCACTTGTGGGGGGTTTCCACTGTTTAGGCACATCAGGAGCTCTCCAAACGTGACATGGCGGCCGATCTGAATTCCAGACAATTTTGCATTGAAAAAGTCAAACGGCGCGCCTTCCCTTCTGAGCTCTGCCTTGTGCTGAAACAGTGGTTCCCCCCTCACATATCAGGCTGAGGTTGCGTACTCAGGACAAATTGCACAATAACTTTTGCAGTCCAATTTCTCCTGTTACCCTTGGTAAAATAAATAAAATTGGACCTGAAGTAATTTTTTTGTGAAAAAAAGTGAAATGTTCATTTTTTTTAAACATTCAAAAAATTCCTGTGAAGCACCTGAAGGGTTAATAAACTTCTTGAGTATGGTTTTTGAGCACCTTGAGGGGTGCAGTTTTTAGAATGGTGTCACTTTTGGGTATTTTCTATCATATAGACCCCTCAAAGTGACTTCAAATGTGATGTGGTACCTAAAAGGAAATGGTGTTGTAAAAATGAGATATCGCTGGTCAACTTTTAACCCTTATAACTTCCTAACGAAAAAAATTTTTGGTTCCAAAATTGTGCTGATGTAAAGTAAACATATGTGAAATGTTACATGTTACTTATTAAGTTTTTTGTGTGCTATATCTCTGTGATTTAAGGATATAAATATTCAAAGTTGGAAAATTGCGAAATTTTCAAAATTTTTGCCAAATTTCCGTTTTTTTCACAAATAAATGCAAGTTATTTGAATGAAATTTTACCACTAGCATGAAGTACAATATGTCACAAGAAAATAATGTCAGAATCACCAGGAACCATGGAAGAATTCCAGAGTTATTACCTCATAAAAGGACAGTGGTCAGAATTGTAAAAATTGGCTAGGTCATAAACGTGCAAACCACCCTTGGGGGTCAAAAAATAATACAAAAATCCCCTAAAAATACACATGTTTATTTAAAAAGATAAAATAAACAAAAAAATACACGTTTGGTATTCCCGTGTCCGTAAAAATCCCATCTATAAAAGTGTCACCCTAGTTAACCCCTTTAGTGAACGCCGTAAAAAAACCCCACAAAAAAGCTGCAAATTATACTTTTTCCAAGCGGTGTGATGATACTGCTTGGAAAAATTGCAATAACATGCAATCAAAAAGACGGATATAAGTACACATGGTACCACTGAAAATGTCATCTCATCCCTCGTAGCTCGCAGGATAAATTGATGCAAAAATAATTATTTTTTCTATAAAAGTTTTTATTGTGTAAAAAATGCCAAAACATGAAAAAACTATATAAATGAGTAGAGTTGAGTGAAACATGTCGGTCAATTTGAAAAATCGCCGACTTTCGCCAAAGTCGGGTTTCATGAAACGAAACCCGACCAGAGCGTGAGGTCGGCCATGATGTTGGCGACCCAAGCGCCAAAGTCGCGTTTCAAATGATGTTTCCAGCGCCTTTTTTCAGCCAGTGATGGAGGATGCACACTGTGGGCAACGCGATGACATAGGCAGCGGCCAGCACCATCTTAGAGAAGGGCATTGAAGTGATGGGCTGGCTTTGTGTGGCGTCACAGGGGATATAAAAGGTTGTGAACGCCGACCGCCATTTTACTTCTGCCGATCTTACAATAGGGAGAGGTGCTGCTGCTGATTCTGAACAGGGAGAGCGTTAGGCAGGGAAGAAGAAAAAAAAAACTGCTTCTGCTGATAGCGTTTTTCACTGTACAGTTAGTGTGCAGTGAAAGGGGAGGATTTTTGTTGTGTGCAGCAGCGCTGGTGGTGATTAGGCTGCCTTTTAAGGCTACCTGCTAGCTGCATTGCTGTGTGCACACTGCTGTTCAAACTGCTTTTTTCAAAGCACTCCAAATTTTATTATTTTGTCCTGGTGAGTTACTGAGCGTTCATTTTTTCACACATCGTCTAGCGGTGTACGCTCCTCACACACTACCGTGTATTCCGGCTGGTATCACGGACAAATAGAAGCTACCTGTGTGTGACTCTGGAAGAAAAAGCCGAGGAGTTTGTCCGTTTTTCCAGACCTACACCTTAGAGTTGTGTCCATTTTTCAAACAGTTTCGAATATCTACTGTTTGATTACAGTCAAAACTAGACAGAGATAGTGTGTGTCAGTCCGTATACAAATACACGGAGCTTGACAATTTTCCATACAGACACCGTCTAGCGGTGTATGCTCCTCACACACTACAGTGTATTCCGGCTGGTATCACGGACAAATAGAAGCTATCTGGGTGTGACTCTGGAAGAAAAAGTCGAGGAGTTTGTCCATTTTTCCAGACCTACACCTTAGAGTTGTGTCCATTTTTGAAACAGTTTCGAATATCTGATGTTTGATTACAGTCAAATCTAGACAGAGACAGTGTGTGTCAGTCCGTATACAAATACACGGAGCTTCACAATTTTCCATACACACACTGTCGAGCGGTGTACACTCCTCACACACTACCGTGTTTTCCGGCTGGTTTCACGGACAAATAGAAGCTACCTGTGTGTGACTCTGGAAAACAAAACCGAGGAGTTTGTCCATTTTTCCACACCTACACCTTAGAGTTGTTTCCGTTTTTCAAACAGTTTCGTATATCTGCTGTTTGATGACGGTAAAAGCTAGACAGAGACAGCGTGTGTCAGTCCGTATACAAATATACGGAGCTTGACAATTTTACATACACACACCGTACAGCGGTGTATGCTCCTCACACACTACCGTGTACCGCCTTTTAGCACGGACAAATAGAAGCTACCTGTGTGTGACTCTGGAAAAAAAACAAGGAGTTTTTCCATTTTTCCAGACCTACACCTTAGAGTCGTGTCCGTTTTTCAAACAGTTTCGTATATCTGCTGTTTGGTTACGGTAAAAACTAGACAGAGACAGCATGTGTCTGTCTGTATACAAATACATGGAGCTTGACAATTTTACATACACACCGTACAGCGGTGTACGCTCCTCACATACTACCGTGTACCGCCTTCTAGCACGGACAAATAAAAGCTACCTGTGTGTGACTCTGGAAAAAAAAGCGAGGAGTTTGTCCGTTTTTCCACACCTACACCTTGGATTCGTGTCCGTTTTTCAAACAGTTTCGTATATATCTGCTGTTTGATTACGGTAAAAACTAGACAGAGACAGCGTGTGTCAGTCCGTATAAAAATACACGGAGCTTGACAATTTTACATACACACACCGTACAGCGGTGTACGCTCCTCATACACTACCGTGTACCGCCTTCTAGCAAGGACAAATAGAAGCTACCTGTGTGTGACTCTGGAAAAAAAAACCGAGGAGTTTGTCCGTTTAACCACACCTACACCTTAGAGTCGTGTCCGTTTTTCAAACAGTTTCTTATATCTGCTGTTTGGTCACGGTAAAAACTAGACAGAGACAGCGTGTGTCAGTCTGTATACAAATACACGGAGCTTGACAATTTCCATACACACCGTACAGCGGTGTACGCTCCTCACACACTACCGTGTACCGCCTTCTAGCACGGACAACTAGAAGCTACCTGTGTGTGACTCTGGAAAAAAAAACCGAGGAGTTTGTCCGTTTTTCCAGACCTACACCTTAGAGTCGTGTCCGTTTTTCAAACAGTTTCTTATATCTGCTGTTTGGTAACGGTAAAAACTAGACAGAGACAGCGTGTGTCAGTCTGTATACAAATACATTCGCCCAGCCCCAGCTTCCCCTGTCCCACTAACAGGAGCTCTGTGGAACGCTTGCTCTGTCTGCAACAAAATTTCTGTCATCCGTGATCTTTTTATTACTAACAAACTTTCCTTCCTCGCCTCATCGAAACCTGGCTCACCCCTTCTGACACAGCCTCTCCTGCTGCACTCTCATATGGTGGATTCCACAATCTCCCACACCCCCTGCCCCAGCTGCAAGCATGGTGGAGGAGTTGGTTTTCTCCTGTCAGATAACTGCTCCTTCACCCCAATCCCACTGCCGCCCTCTGTTACCCTCCCTTCCTTCGAGGTGCACTCTGTGCGCATCTACTCCCCCTCCAACCTCCAACTAGCTGTCATATACCGCCCTCCAGGGTCAGCCACCATCTTCTTCGACCACTTCACCACCTGGCTACTTCATTTCTTTTCCACTGATATCCCCACTATCATCTTGGGCTACTTCAACATCCCCATTGACACTTCCCTCTCAGCTGCCACTAAACTTCTATCTCTCACTTCCTCCTTCGGCCTCACTCAATGCTCTTCTGCAGCCACTCACAAAGATGGCCACACACTAGACCTCATCTTCACCCGCCTCTGCTCCCTATCTAGCCTCTCTAACTCACCTCTTCCTCTCTCTGACCACAACCTACTTACATTCTCTTCCCTCTCCTCCTCAGGTCCACAATCCCCACCTCAAAAACTCGCACACCCTCGCAGAAATCTTCAACACCTCGATCTACACTCACTGTCTGAATCCCTCCTTCCTCTTACAGACATAAGTTTCCTACACAATGCGGATGCCGCTGCCGCTCTATATAGCACCACAATAGCTGTAGCTTTGGAACCAGTTGCCCCTCTCAAACATACCAAAGCTCGCAAAATCAACAGACAGCCCTGGCACACCAGTTTGACCAAAGAACTGAGGCGGGCTTCCAGGGCTGCTGAGCGGAGATGGAAAAAATCTCACTCCAATGAGGACTTCATCACATTCAAACAGTCCCTCACTAGTTTCAAGGCCACACTCGCTGCAGCAAAACAAACCTACTTCTCATCTCTCATATCCTCCCTGTCTCACAACCCTAAACAGTTATTCAACACCTTCAATTCTCTCTTCCGCCCCGCCAGCACCTCCTCCCTCTCCACTCATCTCAGCTGAAGACTTTGCCTCATTTTTCTAGGAGAAGATTGATAACATCAGAGACAGTTTTGGTCAACAACCCCCAGTGCCCTTCCTCCTACCTGCCCTGCCCTCCTCCCCCAAAACCAACTTCTCCACCATTACAGAAGATTGACTCTCCACTCTTCTCTCAAGTTCACATCTCACTACCTGTGCACTTGACCCGATCCCATCCCACTTCATCCCAAACCTCACCGCAGTCTTCATCCCAACCCTAACCCATCTCTTCAACCTATCACTAACAACTGGTGTTTTCCCCTCAAGCTTTAAACATGCCTCAATCACACCTATCCTCAAAAAGCCCTCTCTTGACCCATCCTCTGTATCTAGCTATCGCCCTATATCACTTCTCCCCTATGCCTCAAAACTACTGGAACAACACGTCCATCTTGAACTATCTTTCCACCACTCTTCTTGCTCCCTCCTTGACCACTTGCAATCCGGCTTCCGGCCACACAACTCCACTGAAACTGCCTTAACTAAGGTCACCAATGACCTACTAGCCGCCAAGGCCAAGCGACACTACTCTGTCCTCCTCCTCCTGGACCTGTCCTCTGCCTTTGATACAGTGGACCATTCCCTATTACTACAGACCCTCTCATCTCTTGGTATCACAGACTTGGCCCTGTCTTGGATTGCGTCATACCTAGCAGACCGGACATTCAGTGTCTCCCATTCGCACACCACCTCCTCACCGCGCCCCCTATCTGTCGGAGTCCCGCAAGGTTCAGTCCTAGGGCCCCTGCTCTTCTCCGTTTACACCTTCGGCCTCGGACAGCTCATAGAATCTCATGGCTTTCAGTATCATCTCTATGCTGATGACACACAGATCTACATCTCTGGACCAGATATCACCTCCCTACTAAACAGAATCCCTCAATGTCTGTCTGCTATTTCATCCTTCTTCTCTGCTAGATTTCTAAAACTTAATATGGACAAAACAGAATTAATCATCTTCCGCCCATCTCACGTGACCCCCTCAACGGACCTATCCATTAAAGTAAATGGCTGCCCACTCTCTCCAGTCCCACAAGCTCGCTGCCTCGGGGTTATCCTTGACACTGATCTCTCTTTCAAACCACATATCCAAGCCCTTTCCGCTTCCTGCCGACTTCAACTCAAAAATATTTCATGGATCCGTGCATTCCTCAACCAAGAATCTGCAAAAACCCTAGTCCATGCCCTCATCATCTCCTGCCTTGACTACTGCAACCTCCTGCTCTGTGGCCTCCCCTCTAACACTCTCGCACCCCTCCAATCTATTCTTAACTCTGCTGCCCGACTAATCCACCTGTCCCCCCGCTATTCCCCAGCCTCTCCCCTCTGTCAATCCCTGCACTGGCTCCCCATTACCCAAAGACTCCAGTTCAAAACCCTAACCATGACATACAAAGCCATCCACAACCTGAGTACTCCCTACATCTGTGACCTAGTCTCCTGGTACTTACCTGCACGAAACCTCCGATCTTCACAAGA
Source organism: Dendrobates tinctorius (assembly GCF_039654945.1). Lineage (NCBI taxonomy): Eukaryota > Metazoa > Chordata > Amphibia > Anura > Dendrobatidae > Dendrobates > Dendrobates tinctorius. The sequence goes on from NW_027361758.1 coordinate 13,532,053, forward strand.
TCTCCTTCTGTACTCCTCTCTTATCTCCTCTTCCCACAATCGCATACAAGATTTCTCCCACGCATCCCCTCTACTCTGGAACTCTCTACCACAACATATCAGTCTCTCGCCTACCATGGAAACCTTCAAAAAGAACTTGAAGACCTACCTCTTCCGACAAGCCTACAACTTGCAGTAACCACCGATCCACCAAACCGCTGCACGACCTGCTCTACCCTCGCCTACTGTATCCTCACCCATCCCGTTGTAGATTGTGAGCCCTCGTGGGCAGGGTCCTCTCTCATCCTGTACCAGTTGTGACTTGTATTGTTTAAGATTACTGTACTTGTCATGTCCCACGACTTGGGAAATCATTTAATATTTGCATTGTTTGTGTTGCATCTCTGTTGCTAGGCAAAAGTTTGCCTTTCCCTGTATTTTGTTCCAACTCTATCCCTGTAGTCCTGTGATGTATGTTTGTTCCCTCCTTCATTCTCCATTTTGTGATCGTCCCTCCATCTGTATGCATCCTGTTACATGTCCTCTGAAGAATATTCCTTTTTACCTGCTGCTTTCATCATAATACAAGAATTTCAGTTAAAGCAACCCTCTTTTCCTGGAGTCTTCTTACATGAGATCGTGGCTGAGTTAAGCTGTCTGATTAATCGGTATGAACGTGAGTACAGGTCGATACGGAAGGGGCCCAGAAAGAGAGGTCTATCCAGGCACCATACGTTCTACATATCCATGAGTCAGAATAGTAAAAAGTAATAACCTGCCTTCAGAGACAGTAACTCAAGGTCTGTGCTAAATCTCAGTGGAAAAGGACATTTCCCAGATAGACTGTAACCCAGTTCCAGCCAGACCCCAGCGGGCATAGAAGCCACACACTGCAGCTGAACAGAGAGGAATATAACTCCCATCATTACACAGGACCCTGCAGCTGCTCCAGCATTAGATACAAAGTATCAACTCTGTGCAGAGTCTCTGTGAATTTCCTGTTGCTGAACAGTGGGAAGTATAACCCCCATCATCAACTCTTCCTGCCTGCAATCTAATCATGTCTGAATCAAGGAATACAATGTCCCTACCAGACTTACAAGCACAGGAAAGAGACCCAGACCCCCATCCACCATCTAGCGAAAGGGGAAAACATACAGTCAAACCCACATGGAAAGTCATGGAGAATTTAAAGACTGCAAAATGTGAATTATATAGTGATGTGTCTTCAGTATGGAAGAAAGTGCTGAGTCATATAGACACTGCATCAAGGCCTGCTTCTCATGAGTTACCACCAGAGGGAGTCCTAGAACAATTATGCACAGCATACCAAATGTATATGGAGAAGAGTGACCAATACATTATTCTCCTGAAGAAACTGAATCTCCCGGAGACTTTAAACGAATTGCAAGGTTTCCAGCAGCTTAATTCTGAAAGAGACTGCACTGTACGTGACATTAAAGCCAAGATAGAGGCTAGAATCGCACGAACACCAGATGCATCAACTCGCTCATCCAAATCGTGTAAGCACTCAAAACGTTCATCTAGGTCAAGTTCATCAAAATATTCTACTCTTACTGAGCAGCTTATAAGAGAACGTGCAAAGGCTGAAACTACTAAGGTACAAGCTGCCTTTGCACAAAAGAGAGCAGAAATGGACGCAGCTGTTGCACAAAAGAGAGCAGAAATGGATGCAGCTGCTGCACAAAATAGAGCAGAAATGGATGCAGAAGCGGCACGCGTGAAAGCGGAAAAGGAAGCTCTAGAGAAGGAATGTGAGCATGCAACAGCCATGGCAGAATTAAAGGTACTCGAGCAGGCTGTCAGTGGGAGTCAAAGAGACAGCGTCAGTTTGTGTGAAATGGAGGCAGAAGACCCTATTGAACGCACAAGAGACTACGTGCTAAGCCAAGATGGCGAACCGCAGATCATCACTAACACTCTTGATGGTGTTGACGCTTCTCTAGAGCACCAGGATGCCGATCCACTTACAGAATCCTGCATTCAAGGTCATTATACCCTCGACAACCACACAGTGCCACCTCCACATGTAGCAGAAACTATACCCACCAAACCAGTTGCTGGACTAAATGCATATGCCACTCCATACTTCCCCATGTTTCAAGGCCAAGACGTCTCCACCTCTATGTACAACACCGCTCAGCCTACAATTGTGCATCCTAAGTCAGAAAGAACAGACATGTCCGACTTCGCAAGGTACATGATTCGCCGTGAACTTACTAAAACCGGTCTCACAAGGTTCGACGACCAACCTGAAAATTACAGAGGTTGGAAAAGTGCCTTTAGAACCGTAACTGGTGACCTCGGCATCACTGCTGCGGAAGAGCTGGACCTGCTGATCAGATGGTTAGGACCACAATCCACAGAGCGTGTCAAGAGACTCAGGTCTGTACATATCAGTAATCCAACGGCTGGTCTCATGGCTGCATGGGAAAGACTAGAGTGAAACTTTGGCAGTCCAGAAGCCATAGAGGATGCACTGTTCAAGCGACTACAGAGTTTTCCAAAGATATCCAGCAAGGACAGTTCAAAGTTCCTAGAGCTCAGTGACCTGCTGTTAGAGCTCCAGCTGGCCAAGGCAGACACCCTCCTACCTGGCCTTAGCTACCTGGACACTGCTCGTGGAGTAAACCCCATTATCTCCAAGCTACCATACAATGTACAAGAGAAGTGGACTACAATAGGGTCAAAATACAAGAAAGACCATCAAGTGTCATTTCCTCCGTTCTCCTACTTCTGTGAGTTTATAAAAGACATTGCAGAGCGTAAGAACGACCCAAGCTTTTCCTACGGAGAATCCAGTGGCCCAGCTTCACCTCCCTCTAAATACGTGAGCACACGCTCGAATGACAGAAACCGCAGGGGTCCAGTGTCAGTGAAGAAGACGGATATTCTTCCCTTACCAACATCAGCCCCAGGCAAGAGCAACAAGGGTGAAAAGATAGAGAACCGAAATCGTGAGTGCCCCATCCACAAGAAGCCACATCCCTTAAAAAAGTGCATCGGCTTCAGGAAGAAACCGCTCCAAGAACGCAAGGAACTTCTAAAGAAGTTCGGGGTATGCTACAGATGTTGTGCTTCTACTGAACACCTTGCTAAAGACTGTAAAACTACAATTAAGTGTATGGAGTGTGACAGTGAGGATCACGTACAAGCACTCCACCCATACCGTCCTGACTCTACACGTACTCCTTCCCCCACCACGAGCCATGGCGGGGAGGACGCAGCTCAAACTGCAAGTCATACCACAATATCTTCTTCATGCACAGAAGTCTGCGGAGAAGGTCTCTGGGACAAGTCCTGTGCGAAGATTTGCCTGGTGAACGTATATCCCAACGGTCACCCAGAGAAAGCCGCGAAGGTGTACGTCCTCTTGGATGATCAGAGCAACCGATCACTTGCAAGGTCAGAACTCTTTGATATGTTTAACTTAAAGGGAAATGCTTACCCTTACACCTTAGGTACCTGCAGCGGTGTTACAGAGGTCTCTGGGAGAAGGGCCAGTGGTCTTATAGCGACATCCCTCGACAACACCGTGGAGATACCCTTACCCACACTTGTCGAGTGCAACGAGATTCCATCCAATCGAGAAGAGATCCCAACGCCAGAGGCTGCTCTTCATCACCCACATCTCAAGGGGATAGCAAACAAGATACCAGCCCTCAACAACAGCGCAGATATCCTGATTCTGCTTGGCAGAGACATTCTCCGGCTGCACAAGGTACGTCAGCAAATTAACGGACCACACGACGCACCATTTGCCCAACGCTTTGATCTAGGCTGGGTAATTATAGGCGATGTTTGCATACACAAGATGAAGAGACCTAATAACATCTCCTCTTACAAAACACACATCTTGCCAAATGGTCGCAGCACTCATTTTCAGCCATGCCCACATCATTACTGGGTGAAAGAGAAAGTGAGCAACACCAAGAGGCAACAGGAATCCTTCAACAACATGAACATGCTCCAGCCCTGGGACGAAAACCTCGGGTCAACAGTGTTCGATTCCACAAGTGAAGACAACAAGTTAGCACCCACAAGGGAAGATAAAGAATTCATAAAGGTTATGGACAAAGAATTTGTTCAAGATGACTCCAACAGTTGGGTAGCTCCTTTACCCTTTCGTTTCCCAAGAGCGAGGTTGCCAAACAACCTGCAGCAAGCAACTGCAAGGTTCTCATCCTTAAAACGTACCCTAAAGAGGAAACCAGAGATGGAGAAGCATTTCATTGACTTTATGCAGAACATCTTTGACAAAGATCATGCTGAACCTGCGCCACCACTGAAGGAAGGAGAAGAATGTTGGTACCTTCCATCCTTTGGTGTCTATCACCCTCGCAAGCCTAACCAGATCAGAGTGGTGTTTGACTCCAGTGCTCAGTATGAAGGCCTCTCTCTCAACAACCTGCTACTAACTGGACCCAACCTGAACAACAGCCTCCTTGGAGTATTGATCCGCTTCAGACAAGAACCTGTTGCTATAATGGCCGACATCCAGCAGATGTTTCATTGCTTCATCATGAAGGAAGACAGCAGAAACTATCTTAGGTTCCTATGGCACAAAGACAACAATGTCAACAATCAAGTCATAGACTACCGGATGAAGGTCCATGTCTTCGGCAACAGTCCTTCACCTGCTGTGGCGATCTACGGACTGAAACGGACAGCCCAGGAAGGTGAGAGAGAGTACGGATCCGATGCTCGTCAATTCGTAGAGAAGAACTTCTACGTAGACGACGGGCTCAAGTCCTTGCCCACAAGTGAAGAGGCAATTGACCTACTCTCCAGGACACAGGAAATGCTATCCACATCAAACCTCAGACTCCACAAGATCATCTCTAACAGTCAAGAAGTAATGAGCGCGTTTCCATCTGAGGACCATGCCACGAACCTAAAGGACCTCAACCTAGGTTCTGATGTTCCTCCCACACAGCGCAGCCTTGGTCTACTGTGGGATATCAAACAGGACACCTTCACCTTCCAAGTGTCGCCCTGTGACAAACCCTTTACCAAACGAGGAGTCCTATCTGTCATAAACAGCATCTACGATCCTCTCGGGTTTGTAGCATCCATCACTATTCAAGGCAAGATACTGTTAAGACAGCTCACTGCCGAGAACACTGATTGGGACACCCCGCTTCCGACTCAGAAACAGCAAAGGTGGGAGACATGGAAGAAGTCCTTCAAGTTCTTAGAGCAACTCCAAGTCCCACGTTGTTATTCTCCAATGATTCTTACCCCAGCTACACTTCTTACACAGAAGATTGGAGCTGCTACAGTTCCTCCCGGGAATTTCGATAACAAGGACATTTACAAACGTCAGTGGAAGCAAGTACAACACATAGCCAACGTGTTTTGGCACCGTTGGAAGACCGAATACTTGCACCTGCTTCAAAACCGTCACAAATGGCAGACACCCAGTCCCAATCTCCAAGAAGGAGACCTTGTTCTCTTAAAAGACAAAGAGGCTCATCGTAACGACTGGCCAATGGGTCTTATCACCAAGGTCATGCCCAGCGAGGACGGAAAGACTCGTAAGACAGAAGTTAAGGTGACAAAAGGGGTCTCTACCCAAACCTTCCTCTGTCCAGTCACCGATCTCATGCTGCTACTGCCAAAGGAGGACGTCACATGAACTGAACATTGCTCCTGGACGTTGCTCACGGCGGGGAGCATTCCTCCTCATTCCCCAGTTTTTTATTGAACATTGACATTTTCCATTGGATTGCTGGGTTGGTGGATGAGTTGGCATGTTTCCGGCTTCCCCAATCCGAAGATGGGTGTATAGTCTTGGACTTATCTTCCGGTGTGATCTACGGGTCAACAACAACGAGTTGGACTTTAAAAATGTTTGATGTTTATTATTGCATACATGTTTTTCTCTTTTCTCTTGTTTTTCAGGTTCGAACTACTTCGAAGAATTACGGACATCGTGAAATCCAAGGATTTCAGACGGGGAGTGTCATGTCCCACGACTTGGGAAATCATTTAATATTTGCATTGTTTGTGCTGCATCTCTGTTGCTAGGCAGAAGTTTGCCTTTCCCTGTATTTTGTTCCAACTCTCTCCCTGTAGTCCTGTGATGTATGTTTGTTCCCTCCTTCATTCTCCATTTTGTGATCATCCCTCCATCTGTATGCATCCTGTTACATGTCCTCTGAAGAATATGGAATAAATGGCGCTTTAACAATAAATAATAATAATAATAATAAATACACGGAGCTGGACAATTTCCCATAAACACACCGTCTAGTGGTGTACGCTCCTCATACACTACCGTGTATTCCGGCTGGTATCACGGACAAATAGAAGCTATCTGGGTGTGACTCTGGAAGAAAAAGCCGAGGAGTTTTTCCAGATCTACACCTTAGAGTTGTGTCCGTTTTTTAAAAAGTTTTGTATATCTGCTGTTTAGTAATGGTAAAAACTAGACTGAGACAGCGTGTGTCAGTCCGTATGCAAATACTCGGAGCTTGACAATTTTACATATACACACACCATTCAGCGGTGTATGCTCCTCACACACTACTGTGTACCGCCTTCTAGCATGGACAAATAGAAGCTACCTGTGTGTGACTCTGGAAAAAAAACCGAGGAGTTTGTCCGTTTTTCCACACCTACACCTTAGAGTCGTGTCCGTTTTTCAAACAGTTTCATATATCTGCTGTTTGGTTACTGTAAAAACTAGACAGAGACAGCATGTGTCAGTCTGTATACAAATACTCGGAGCTTGACAATTTTACATATACACACACCATTCAGCGGTGTATGCTCCTCACACACTACTGTGTACCGCCTTCTAGCACGGACAAATAGAAGCTACCTGTGTGTGACTCTGGAAAAAAAACGAGGAGTTTGTCCATTTTTCCACACCTACACCTTAGAGTTGTGTCCGTTTTTCAAACAGTTCCGTATATCTGCTTGTTGGATTGCGATCCAATACATACTGTGAGAGCGTCTGTGACTAACATAATATATACGTTGATTTAATTTGTTTAATACACCTTACACAGCTGGACACTCCTCATACAGTACCATCTCTCTGCTGATATTTTGGTTACATTTTCCCAAACATGAGGAAGTATGGTGGAACAGGCCGCAGACGTGGGCTGGGGGGCGCGGCTGGTACTGATGGTGGTGGTACATCGGCAGGTTCTTTCAAAAGCACAATAGCAGCTAAGGCAGGAGGTGTTGAGCCTGCATCATCCTCTGGCCCAAGAAGGCCTGTAAGGTTGCCTTTTCTTGGAGTAGGAAAACCGCTTTTAAAGCTGGAGCATCAGGAACAGGTTTTGGCGTACATTGCCGAAACAGCCACCAGCTCTATTGCCTCCTCTTCTGAACGTTCGAAACCTGCAAGCACGGAGTCGTCAGTGGAGGGTTCTGGTCATAAAAAACCCCTTTCCTTGTGTCCTTCACCCCCACCAAAAGTTAAGGATGCGGCAGCCCACACTGCAGATTACTCTATGGAGCTCTTTTCACATACCATGCCTGGGTTATCCAGTCAAATCCTGAATTCCCCTGAATCTTACATTGACTTCCCTGATGCACAGCCACTGCTAGATGATTCTGCTGGTACTTTGACCCACAGCACTACATTGCCCTCGCAGTCTATTGAGCCAGAATCTGACCATGATGAAACCCAGGTGCCCCTTCCCGCATACCATACCACCTTACACGATGACACAGAGGAAGGTAAAGAGGAAGGTGCAGATGACTTTGAAGAGGAGGTGATGGAAGACCCATTTCTGGACCCGGATTGGCATCCATTGGGGGAAGAGGGTGGCGCTGGCAATAGTTCAGGTAAGGAGAAGGATCCGCAGCAGGCATTGACATCGCAGCAGTGGTTATCTAGCAGGCCCATAGCTGTCCTAAAACGTGGAACAAAAACTAACAGAGTTGCAGGACAGCTTGACCAGACGGTCAACTTAGCACAGCGTGCAAGGCCAGAAAATATTTACCATAGTAGGAAGAGTGCAGTGTGGCACTTCTTTGTCCAAAATCCTACGGATGAGGCAAAGGTTACCTGTAAGAAGTGCGGAAGGACCTTTAGCCGAGGTAAACAGCTCAGAAATTTGAATACCAGTTGCATGCTTAGACATTTAATTAACATGCACTTGCAAGCATGGATGCACTACAAAACCTCAGGTGGCCTATGTGCACCCGCTCTGACTGAAGGTAGCCAACAACGCTCCATCGCTATCCCCACTGTAAGACCCGCCGCCACCATTAAGCACACCTCCTCTTCCTCTTCCTCCTCTTCCTTGGACTTGCCCAATTACGCCCTTTGCAGCAGCTGAATGTCCAGCCAACACATCTACATATGCCAATTTTTAAACCTCCCTCACTGGGCTTCCCACCCCTCCCCCAACGGCTGGGGTCGAGACCTGGTGCACCCCGGCTAGTGCCGTTGCTCTGAACAGGTGGATGGGCCCACTGATGGCCGCCGGCAATGGCACAGGGCCTCTCACAGTACAATACAGTGTCTCAGACGGTGGGAGGGCCCAATCGCCATCAGACACACCAGCGTACTATGAAGGGCCCTGTGTCAGTACCGTCGACCATGATTGTGCCCCCCCCTGCTTGGTCATGGCCACAGCACTTGCAAGTTGCAATACGTACCTCTCCCTGCTCCACCGCTGTGTAGTCTGGGCAGTTACCGTATTTTTCGGACCATAAGACGCACTTTTTCCCCAAAAAATTTTGGGGGAAAGTGGGGGGTGCGTCTTATGGTCGCAATATACTAACCTCCGAGGCTGGTGCGGGTACCGCGGGGCTCTGTAGTGCGGTGGTGGCAGCGGGCTGTGCTCCGGTGCAGGGGTAGCGGCTCTCTGTGCTTCGGTGCAGGGGCGGCGGCTCCGCCGGCATTTCTTCCAAGCCTGGGGTGCCCCTGCACATCCCTTGCTGGCCGCGGCCATGTTGCGGTGGCCTCCAGGAACATGGACGCCGGGAAGATGGCCGCCGGTCCAGGGACGGCGCATGCGCAGGTTCAGATTTCATCCCGAGATCTCGGGGGACGAGATTCAAATCTCGGCAACGAGATCTCGTCCCCCGAGATCTCGGGACAAGATCTGAACCTGCGCATGCGCCGTCCCTGAACCGGCGGCCATCTTCCCGGCGTCCATGTTCCCGGAGGCCACCGCCCCAGCCCAGCACAGCACAGCAGCCCCAGCACAGCACAGCTGCCCCAGCACTGCACAGCTGCCCCAGCCCCAGCACAGCTGCCCCAGCACCAGCCCAGCTGCCCCAGCCCCAGCCCAGCTGCCCCAGCCCCAGCACAGCTGCCACAGCCCAGCCCACTTGCCCCAGCACAGCCCAGCCCAGCTGCCCAAGTACAGCCCAGCTGCTCCAGCACAACCAACCTGCCCAAGCACAGATCCGCCACCGCACGAGCCTGGACCACTGAATCACCCCTGTGACCACTCCTCCACCTGTGCCGGATCCCTTCCCAGGTAAGCTGAATTCGGACTGTAAGACGGACTCCCATTTGACACATTATTATTTTTTTCCCTATTTTCCTTCTGAAAATTGGGGTGCGTCTTATGGTCCGGTGCGTCTTATAGTCCGAAAAATACGGTAAATCCTTCACAGGGATGGCCACTCGAAATTTGGTGTATTGATCAATGATGGTTAAGATGTAGCTATGGCCTGTCCTGCTGGCCTCTACCTTCAGATGATCAATGGCTACCATTTGAAATGGACGTCAACTTACAAGCGGAGGCAGTGGTGGTTTATGATCACCTTTCACAGTTATGATAGTCACAGACGTGTGACATTCCTGCCACCATTTTTCAATGTCTCCTCTCATGCCAATCCAATAGAATCGCCTACGACCTGTGGCTTCTGTCTTTTGCACTCCAAAATGACCAGACACATCATGATAAGCAATGTGTTAGGGTCGGCGGAACGCACCAAATATAAATAATAGTAGGTGCGTTCGCCGCCCGGGGTCCACCGTGCGGTAGGTGACAAGACCACTGCTGAACAATGGCAGATGCACCTAGTAGGTGCGGTACTGCGCTCAGGTTAACGTCACCCGAACGCTAAGAGCGGCTCCGTACAAACACAGAGTCGCTTGACGAACACTAAAGCAAAGGCGCGGGCCCTGTTAGCGTCACAGAGGCCTGCGTGTGGCGTCGCAGCCGCGAACACCAATAGCTGCTGTTACTACAGCGCAGCGGCAGAGAAAGCCGCAAGCGTCGGTGCCGAGGACTGGGCGCCGACGGACGCTAGTGTAGGTGTGGAGCAAGTGGCGTGTAGCTTGCCACAACCGTGGAGCTGACTATACACACTCAGTCACCACTTGTAATATCAGAGGGTATGGGTTTCATAATGAGTCAGACACCAGTCCATGCATCCATCACCATACACACACAGAATAATATGCTACACTAGCGCATGGCCGAGCCGCCATGCGGGGCTTTTATAGCCATGCGCTTCCGGGATCTTCCAATACTTTAGGAAGGACCAATCAGATCCGACACAGGACCTGCACATGTGACCCCTGCTCTCCACTGAGAGGGCACGTTGCGGGCATGCCCAGTAGCACGGCATGAGGACTTAGCCTCTGGAGCGGTTCCCTGCAAAGCAGGTTGCGCTACCATTGCTGCACCGGAGGTGGAAGCAACATCCAGGCTCACAGAACGAGTCTGAGGAGAATGCCTGGCTTGCCGTGATTGCTGAGCAGGAGTCCGAGCAGTCGGAGGAGAATGGGAGACCGCAGGATGTCTGGCTCTGGATTCCCGCTGTGCAGTGCCAGGAATCTGATGCCTAACACAATGAGGACAATGGGTACATCTCTCCCTGTGATCACAATTTGATGGAGACGAGTAACGGTGATGTGATCCACGCTACTGTGATAAAGCAGTCCTTTCTTCACAAGGAACTGCTTTCGCCACAGACACAGTAATTAAGGGTCTGCATCACCTCTGCAACATATACCGGGAGGGTTCCCCACGATGGGTAATTCCAAAATTTCTGGTAACACTCGACTTTGCGTCTATACTTGTATCCATGTAGTTTCCAGTAGCGGAGATTCTTGACTGGCTTACTGAGATTGAAATGTATACGAAGATTTAAAATTACCACAATACTGATGTACGCTATGAATACCTTTCCCTTTTTCTACTTTTTTAATTCTGGTGTAATACATAGTGAGCCTGTGAGTGTTTGTGTCTGACACTGGAAGTATAGATGGAAATTTAACCCTAGACTGGACACACCTGGTATGTGCTGATACAGTACCTTGCTTAAAAAATTTGTATTAAGGTATCATCTGTAGGATAACCAACTGTGGGGGGGACCCTCTTCTTGCCATAGACAAACACGAGACTGAGACAGAGTTTGTATTGAACAGGTCCGTTTTTAGTGCCCATCCTTCAGTCAACAACAGCAATTCACCACAGCCGTTTCACATTTCTCTGTACACAGGCCCCGTACCTTCACCTCCTTTGTAACTATAATCGTGGCGTCCTCTGTGGCTCTTCCACTGTGGCTGGCCTAGGCCCAACCACCACAGCGCTGCACCAGTCTGAGCACACCGTCCGTATGATAGCCCCAGGCCGTCTTCGTCTGCGGCTACCGTCCTCTGGCCCACCCCCCCCGTGACCACCTCAACTGTCAGTCCTCTCTGGAGCCTTTCCACTGTCTCTATTTCCTCAGCAGAACTTCATCTTTACTATTCTCCCTTCGCTGACTGACTCTTCCAGAACCTTCCCTCAGCCTTTTATACTTCCAGTTCTGGTAACTCCGCCCACCATCACCTAACAGTTTCTCTGACCAATGGCAGTTATTCAGTCCCACTCCTACACTCTCCACTGCCCTCCAATGGGCAAGCTAAAACACTGCACCCTTTCTCTTTATCTTAGCGGTTTCACACCTACACTGCTCTACACCTCTGCTTCTCACTACAGGCTGGTTTGTCTGTCAGTCCACCTTCCCTACATCATCCATATTGAGTGAGCATGTGTGGGTTACGCCTTCTATATATACTGTGAATCGGAGAAACAAATTTTTACACTATACTCGATACAGCTTGTATTTTGTTATACAGTATCTTTGTTCGACATTTAGCATTACGGTCCAATCCATACTGTGTAAGCGTCTGAGAGTGACTTTGGGACTATTTATACGGAGATTTCAATTGTCCCCTAAAACATATATACTTGCTATCTTGTTATCCAGGAACTTTTGTACAACATTTTTTATTATGGTCAAAACCAAACTGAGTGAGCGTCTGAGGGTGACTACGGAAATATATACCGATATTTTCAATTTGGCCAACACTGTATACAGCAGAACGCTTCAGATACAGTAACCTTTTTAGCTATTTAGATTCTGGTGTAATCCATAATGAGCCTGTAAACATCAGTCTGTTACTCCGGCAATATATTTGGAACTTTAAGATTACCCCAACACTGTATACAGCTGTATGCTTGTGTTACATAACCCATTTACAGCTTTTCATATTCTTTTGTAATCCATACTGGGCCTGAGAGCATTTGTGTCTGCCTCCTGAAATGTATACGGAGAATCAGAATGTTTACACTATACTATATATACCTTTTATCTGGTGATACTGTACCCTTTTTCAACTTGTTATTTTATTGGGTAATCCATACTCAGCCTGTGAGCGTCTGTTTATGCCTCATGAAATATATACGGAGATTTACTGTTATCCATAGACTGTATAGAGCTGTACGATTATGATACAGTACCATATATCTGCTGGTATTTTGGGTCCTTTTTCAAAAACATGAGGAAGTATGGTGGAAGAGGACGCGGATGTGGGCGTGGAGGGCCACCTGGTAGTGTTGGTGGTGGTGCATCTGCTGGTAGTGCCAAAAACACAATAGCAGCTAAGGCAGGAGGTGTTGAGCCAGCGTCATGGTGTAGCTCTGGTGTTAGGAGTCAGATTTCTGCCATTACTAGGCAGGAATCAAGACCCTCACATTCTGCAGTCTCCTGCTCATTGTCTACTGCAGAGGAGATTGCAGAGGAGATTGCCTTGCAGCAACTCTCTCCGGAGACTAAGTCCTTCTTTCCATCCTCTGAGCATGCTCATGGGACGATCTCCCATTGGAGTTCGGGAGTCATGTGCCCAGGTCCTGCTTCAGATTTCATTGGTTCAGCTCAGAGATCTGGAGACTTCCGGAAGGTCCCATTTACTATAAAAAGCGCGCATGGCTGTTCCGCCATGCGCTAGTATAGTCATACTTGCTGCTGTGTGTATGTTAATGGATGCATGATCTGGTGAATGACTCATTTGAAACCCCTATCCTTGGATATTATGATTGTGTGAGGGATTGAGTTATAGCCAGTACCAGCGCCATTGTGCTATTGCTCCTCAGGCACACTTGCTAGCGTCCTACATCGCACCTGCATGACAGCGGTGTCACTCTGCGGCACTATCCACGCCGCGCTGCAGTATTCACATGGTTGACATGGTAGGTCTAGTCGGATGTAGTACCGCCATCTTGGGCTACTCCTGTGACCATTTACCGCGTGTGTTTCGCTGAGCTCCTGTGATTCTAACAGGCTCAGCGTTATTGTGGTTTTCCTTTTGTTGTTGCAGCTCTGTGAGTTCAACAGAGATTGCTCTGTGCACCTGGGTGTCGTCTAAACCCTGTGCACATTACCGCCTTATTGCTCTGCCACCATCTAGCTGCGGCTTTTCCATCTACCGCACGGTGGACCCTGAGCGGCAAACGCACTTTATTTTTATTTAGTGCGTTCCGCCGTTCCTAACATTATACTAGCGCTCGGGTCTGGCTAGTGATGGCAGAACAGCAGCAACTCGTGCAGTGTGTGCGGCAGCTCGAGGGCCAGTTGGCCACTCTTGAGAGGGCTCTCTCAGCTGCGCAATCCATTGAGGCTGCTGTAAAAGCACTTACTGACGCGGTTGCCCGTATGTCCATGTCCTCCCTCGCGCCGACAGTGACCCGCCTCCCGTTGCCCGATAAATTTTCTGGTGATGGCGCCTCCTGTAGGGGTTTCATCAGCCAGTGCTCTATTCAGCTGGAGCTGCTGGCTGAGCAATTCCCTACAGAACGGGCCAAGGTGGCATTTATTGTTTCCCTACTGTCGGGCAAGGCGTTGGAATGGGCTACGCCTTTATGGGAGTGTGGTGACCCCGAGATTCGGACCGCTGCTCACTTGCTAACAGCCATCAAGCAGGTCTTTCTCGGTCCACGGGTCACGCACGACACCTCTCTTCAGCTGCTTGCTTTGTCCCAGGGATCCCTCTCGGTTAGTCAGTATGCCGTCTGTTTTCGGACACTGGCTTCCGAGTTGGAGTGGTCCGATAAGGCCCTTATCCCTGTGTTTTGGGGAGGTTTAGCGGAGCACGATAAGGATGCTCTCTCTACTAGAGAGATTCCTACTAGTTTGGAAGAGCTAATTTCCATTTCCACCCGTATTGACCTCCGTTTTTCGGAGCGCGGTATGGAGCGTGCTCACTCCAAACGGAGAGTTACTCTGGCTCCCAACTTGTTTGAGCCTCTAGAGCTGCCCGAGCCGGAGGTTCTATCCCCAGAGCCCATGGAGGTGTCTTGCGCCATTCTTGAGACGTGCCCGACTCAAGATTCCATTTGCGGTTGTCACCGTCTACACGCCGCTTCTCAGGATGACAGCACCCCGCAATGGTCAGATTTTGAGCCGGTCGGCGAGACCTTTGTTCCTCCTTGCCTTAGGCCTAAGATTCTCGCGTGGGCACACGCGTCCAATGCGGATGGCCAGTGTGGCTATATGCAGACCACGAAGCTTCTGGCTGGGTCGTATTGGTGGCTGCACAGGGCTCGGGATGTTAAAAGATTTATTCGGGCATGCACCTCATGTGCTCGGGATAGCCTTCCCAGATTGAGTGTGGCGACGGCCGCCGACACACGGCGGCGTTCCACTGTAACTTCCGCTCCCATCGTCTCCCAGGTGTCCCTTCTGAAACCTGGTGACCTTGCCTCCTCTGATGCCTTCTGTGTGTCCCGGTTTTCTGTGTCACCTACCAGGACATCAGGCTCGCCTTCGGACGAGTCTGAGGCCTATGCCACTGTCGGGCACAGGCTGGTGGGTCGGAAGCTTCAGGGAGGGGGGGCCCTAGGAGGGGGGTAATGTTAGGAGTCAGGTTTCTGCCATTACTAGGCAGGAATCAAGACCATCACATTCTGCAGTCTCCTGCTCATTGTCTACTGCAGAGGAGATTGCAGAGGAGATTGCCTTGCAGCAACTCTCTCCGGAGGCTACGTCCTTCTTTCCATCCACTGAGCATGCTCATGGGACGATCTCCCAATGGAGTTCGGGAGTCATGTGCCCAGGTCCTGCTCCAGATTCCATTGGTCCAGCTCAGAGATCTGGAGACTTCCGGAAGGTCCCGTTTGCTATAAAAAGCGTGCATGACTATTCCGCCATGCGCTAGTGTAGTCATACTTGCTGCTGTGTGTATGTTGATGGATGCATGATCTGGTGAATGACTCATTTGAAACCCCTATCCTTGGATATTACGATTGTGTGAGGGATTGAGTTATAGCCAGTACCAGCGCGCTATTGCTCCTCAGGCACACTTGCTAGCGTCCTACATCGTGCCTGCATGACAGTGGTGTCACTCTGCAGCACTATCCACGCCGCGCTGCAGTAGCAGCCTTTTGTGCGTTTGCGGTTGCGACGCTATTCACACGGTTGACAAGGTAGGTCTAGTCGGATGTAGTACCGCCATCTCTCCTGTGACCATTTACCGCGTGTGTTTTGCTGAGCTCCTGTGATTCTAACAGGCTCAGCGTTATTGTGTTTTTCCTTTTGTTGTTGCAGCTCTGTGAGTTCAACAGAGATTGCTCTGTGCACCTGGGTGTCGTCTAAACCCTGTGCACATTACCGCCTTATTGCTCTGCCACCATCTAGCTGCGGCTTTTCCATCTACTGCACGGTGGACCCCGAGCGGCGAACGCACTTTATTTATATTTTTATTTAGTTCCGCCGTTCCTAACATCTGGAAGGCCTGTAAGTCTCCCTTTTCTGGGAGTAGGTAGACTGCTTTTAAAGCCGGAGTATTAGGAACTGTTTGTGGCTTACATTGCTGAAACAGCCTCCAGCTCTATCGCCTCCTATTCTGAAGTTGTAAAAAATGCAAGCACTGAGTCGTAACTGCAGGCTTCTGGTCAGGAGCAACCCCTTTCCTTGTGTCCTTCACCCACACCAAAAGTGAAGGATGTGGAAGCACACACCTCAGATTACTCCATGGAGCTCTTTTCACATACCATGCCTGGGTTAATTAAAAATAGGGCCCATCATGTACTGGAGCAATGTAAATGGGGCAGATCACACACTGGAGCAGCATCTAAGGGGCACATTATACACTGGAGCATAACAAATGTGGCCCATGATAAATGGAGCATTATTAGAGCCCATCATACACTGGAGCATCATCCATGAGTCTATGAGGCCCATGATGTACTGGAGCAATGTAAATGGGGCAGATCAGACACTGGAGCAGCATCTAAGGGGCACGTTATACACTGGAGCATTACAAATGGGGCCCATTATATATGGAGCATTATTAGAGCCCATCATACACTGGAGCATCATCCATGAGGCCCATGATGTACTGGAGCAATGTAAATGGGGCAGATCAGACACTGAAGCAGCATCTAAAGGGCACATTGTACACTGGAGCATTACAAATGGAGCCCATTATATATGGAGCATTATTGGAGCCCATCAGCCACTGGAGCATCATCCATGAATCCATGAGGCCCATCATGTACTGGAGCAATGTAAATGGGGCAGATCAGACACTGGAGCAGCATCTAAGGGGCACATTATACACTGGAGCATTACAAATGGGGCCCATTATATATGGAGCATTATTAGAGCCCATCATACACTGGAGCATCATACATGAGGCCCATCATGTACTGGAGCAATGTAAATGGGTCAGATCAGACACTAGAGCAGCATCTAAGGGGCACATTATACACTGGAGCATTACAAATGGGGCCCATTATATATGGAGCATTATGTGGAGCTCATCAGATACTGTATGGAACATTATATGTGACTAATTATTTGGTATGGAGAAATATATGGGACTCATTATTCTGTATGGTGCACAATGTGGTGGCCATAACACTATATGGAGTAATATACTGTTCTGTTTTTGAGCTATTGTACAATTTAAAATAGATCAGTCATGTCATGTAAGCAGTGAAGTATGTGTCATTGTACTATACCTATATTTCTGTGGCGTATCGGAGCATCATGAGTTGTGGTATGTGTTAAAGGGGTGCACGGACACTCTTTGGCCCAGGGCACACAAAAACCTGGAGCCAGCTCAACCCCCCCACAACTTTAGCCAAATAACCCCCAGTTTTCAATGCGTAACTATTATTAGGAAGTAAATTAAGGTTGACAAGCTTCAGTTATAAGAATTGATGTTATTGGCATTGAAATGGGCACTGCAGGTGTGTTTACTGTCCTCCACTCCCTGCCGACTTTGCTTCCCCATTGACTTGCATTGTGTTTCGTGTTTCAGTCGGCCTCCGACTTTTCCCTATAGTCAGCCGATTTCGACCCGACTTTTGCGAAAGTCGGGTTTCATGAAACCCGACTCGACCCGAGAAAAGGCAAAGTTGCTCATCTCTATAAATGAGGTATCACTGTAATCATAATTACCCAAAGAAAAAACTGCCGTACCAATTTTACCACATGTGGAATGGAGAAGAAAAAAAAAAAAATTCCTGAATTGCTGGTTTTTGTTCATTCTGCCTCCACAAAAATCAGAATCGAACGCGGTCAAAAAACGTTATGTGCCCAAAAATGGTACTAATAAAAACGTCAGCTTGTCCTGCAAAAAACAAGCCTGCACATGACTTTACTGGTCGATATATAGAAAAATCATAGCTCTCAAAATACGGTGATGCAAAAATTTCTTACAAAAAATCTTCCAAAAAAAGCGTTTTTTAGTGTGTGGCAGAAGATAAACATGAAAAAAAGGTATCAATCTGGTATCGCTGTAATCGCACCCACTCGATTAATAAAGTCACCTAATCACTAATACCGCACGAGGAACGGCGTAAAACCAATTCTTCACCTTTTGTGGATTTATTCATTCTGCCTCCCAAAGATTGCAGTAAGCCGATCACAGTAGTTTACCCCCACATATGGGGTATCAGCGTACTTTCTACTGTTTAGGCACAACAGGGGCCATCAAAGTCTGCATTTCAAAGCGGCACTCCTTCCCTTCTGAGCTCTGCCATGCGCCCAAACAGTGGTTTCACCCCACATGTAGGGTATCAGCGTACTCAGGACAAATTGCACAACAACTTTTGGGGTCCTATTTCTCCTGTTACTCTTGTGAAGATAAAAATTTGAGGGCAAAAAATCATTATTGTGGAAAAAAATATGATTTTTTATTTTTACGGATCTACGTTAAAAACTTCTGTGAAGCACTTGGGGGTTCAAAGTGCTTACCACACATCTAGATAAACTCCTTGGGGGGTCTAGTTTTCAAAATAGGGTCACTTGTTGAGGGTTTCTACTGTTTAGACACATCAGGGGCTCTGCAAACGCAAAATAATGCCTGCAGACCATTCCATCAAAGTCTGCATTCCAAAATCATGCTCCTTCCCTTTTGAGCTCTGCCGTGTGCCCAAATAGTAGTTTAACCCACATATGGGGTATCAGCGTACTCAGGACAAATTGCACAATAACTTTGGTGGTCTTATTTATCCTGTTACCCTTGGGAAAATAAAAGTTTGGGGGCAAAAATATCATTTTTGTAGAAAAAATATGATTTTTTTATTTTCACGGCTCTATGTTATAAACTTCTGTGAAGCACTTAGGGGTTCAAAGTGCTCACCACACATCTAGATAAGCTCCTTGGGGGGTCTAGTTTCCAAAATGGTGTCACTTGTGGGAGGTTTCCACTGTTTAGGCACATCAGGGGGTCTCCAAACGCGACATGGTGTCCGATCTCAATTCCAGCCAATTTCGAACTGAAAAAGTCAAACTGCATTCCTTCCCTTCCGAGCTCTGCCATGCACCCACACAGTGGTTTACTCCCAATATAGGGTATCAGTGTACTCAGGACAAATTGCACAATAACTTTTGGGGTCCTGTTACCCTTAGGAAAATAAAAATTGTGCATGAAAAGATCATTTTTGTGGAAAAATATGATTTTTTAATTATTACGACTCTATGTTATAATTATCACGGTCCGGTCAGCGCCGGTGGACAGCCACGGCCTATTAGTAGAGAGTTACAATAGTTCAGATGAGAATGAATAAGAGAAACAGTAAGAGTTTTTGCAGAGTCCAAAGTAAGAAAGGGTTGAGTTCTAGAAATCTTTTTGAGGTGCAGATAACAAGAGCGAGCCAATGATTGGATGTGGGGGATGAATGAAAGCTCTGAATCAAGTATGACCCCAAGACAGTGGGCATGTTGCTGGGGAGTAATGGTGGAACCACACATGGAAATGACAATGTTGGGCATAGGTCGGTTAGTAGAGGGAGGAAACACGAGGTGTTCATTTTTTGAAAGGTTCAGTTTCAGATAGAGGGAGGACATGATGTTAGAGACAGCAGTAAGACAATCACTGGTGTTTTCCAAAAAGGCAGGCGTGATATCAGGAGAAGAAGTGTATAATTGGGTGTCATCAGCATAGAGATGGTACTGGAACCCAAATCTACTGATTGCTTGACCAATAGGGGCAGTATACAAAGAGAAGAGGAGGGGGCCTAGAACCGATCCTTGAGGAACCCCAACAGTAAGGGGAAGATGAGAGGAGGAGGAGCCAGCAAAAGATACAGTAAAGGAGCGGTCAGAGAGATAGGAGGAGAACCAAGAGAGAACGGTGTCCTTGAGGCCAATGGAACGGAGCATAGTGAGGAGGAGCTGATGATCCACAGTGTCGAATGATGCGGAGAGATCCAAGAGAATTAGCATGGAGCAGTGACCATTAGATTTAGCTGTTAGAAGATCATTAGAGACTTTAGTGAGGGCAGTTTCGGTAGAGTGTAGAGAGCAGAAACCAGATTGCAGAGGGTCGAGGAGAGAGTTATCTGAGAGATAGCGGATAAGACAGGTGTGGACCAGGCGTTCCAGGAGTTTAGAGATGAAGGGAAGATTAGAGACATGTCTATAGTTAATGGCACAGTTTTGGTCAAGGGATGGTTTGTTAAGTAATGGCTGTATGATGGCATGCTTAAATGAGGAGGGAAAGATACCAGAAGAGAGTGTGAGGTTGAATATTTTTGTTAGGTAAGTGGTGACAGCAGGGGAAAGGGACTGGAGGAGATGTGATGGAATGGGGTCACTGGTGCAAGTGGTAGATGCAAGGAGCCTGATTACTTCATCTTCTGTTACTGGTTCACAATCAGAGAGTGAGCTAGATGCAGTGGGGGAGGGAGGACAGTGTATGGTATGAGGTGATTGGGAGATAATTTCCTGCCAGATATGTTCAATTTTTTTATTTGAAATAATTAGCCAGATTGTCAGCATGGAGATCCATGGTTGGGGCCTGCACTCTTGGGTTAAATAGGGAATGAAAAGTGTCAAAGAGACGTTTCGGGTTATTGGATAGTGAGGTGATGAAGGTGTTGAAATAGGTTTCTTTTGAGAGGTGAGGGGCAGTGTTGTATGTTTTAAGCATAAACTTATAATGGATGAAATCTTCAGGTAGATTGGATTTTCTCCACAGACGTTCGACGCACCTGGAGCACCGCTGTAGGAAGCGTGTTCGCAGCGTGTGCCAGGGTTGCCACCTTCCGTGCCTAGTTGTTCTATGTATAGGAGGTGCAGTTTCATCCAGGGCACTTTGAATTGTTTCATTGCAATGCCTCAGTGTGGAATCAGGACATGAGAGGGAGGAGATAGGGGCCAATGATGACTGCAAGTTCTTCATAAGTTTCTTGGTGTTAATGGCCTGTATGTTTCTAAAATTGTGGAAAGTGGGGGTGACCTGGGTGGGATGGAAATTCTTGATAGAGAATGATAGAAGGTTGTGGTCAGAGAGCGGGAGAGGGGAGTTTGTGAAATCATCCACTGAGCAAAGCCGGGAGAAGAATAAGTTGAGGGAGTTTCCATCTTCATGCGTGGGGGAGTTAGTATGCTGCGAGAGGCGGAAAGAGCAGGTTAGAGATAAAAGGTGTGAAGCAGATGGAATCATTTAATTGATTCCTCAAGATAGAAGAAGTGGTGGTGCTGCATTTGTATTCTTGGTAGGGGTGTATCGCTTGAAGCCTGGGATGTCATGTGGCTTCCCGAGCCGGTGAAGAAGGTAATGAGCTGCAAATCTTCCTCTTTCAACTTCTGTTTGGAAATTGATAGATTTTTTTGAATCCCAGCAGGTGAGTAGGGTTGAGTTTGTATTTTTTACATATACTATTCTGACTCTTCAAGGCAGTATGAGTCTCTAAATCCTTAGCCATCAATCCCTTAGATAACTTTATGATTGTTGAACTCACATGCAATGCATCCTCAGATCATTCCAACTCGACCACACTGATTTGTTATAGAAGGCCAGGAGAAACAGAGTTGATTTTCTCTGAAATCTTGTATTAAGTACAATGCAGCATGTGGAAAGAGTAATCCCAAACAGAGAAGTACACATGTACATGCGAAGATGGCTACAGCAAACTAATAATGAGGAAGAAGGGAGGAGCAAGGGCTAGCATTAACAACTACAGGGGAGGAGAAGGGTCAAACTTCAAAAGGCAGGGCTTTTGCCTAGCAACAACAAAATATAATGCATACCATAGAAAACACTCAAGCTGTTCCAATTCATGGGATGCAACACTCCCATCTGAAATCTTCACATTTCTCAATGTCTCTGTGTGACGTGATGAGTCGTTGCTGTCCAACAGCGACATGGAACCTGAAAAGAGGAGAGAAGAAAACAATATGCAACCATATTGCAACAATTCAAGTCCATTCTTGAGCGATGATGCATAGTCCTTGAATAAAAAGTAAAATGAATATAGTTCAATAGAAAAAACCCATCTTCGGATTGGGGAAGCCGCAACAAGCCAACTCTTCCACTAACCCAACAATCCAATGGTAACTTCTAATCCACGGGGAAGTCTGGTTACACACAGAACATTTTATATCCTAACATGGCTGGGGTATGAGGAAGTATGAGTCCAGCAACAATGTTCAGTTCATGTGACGTCCTCCTTCTTTAAAAGTAGCACAAGTTCAGTGACTGGGTGAAAGAAGATTTGAGTTGAACCCTCTTTTGTCACCTTGACTTCTACCTTCCGAGTCTTTCCGTCATCGCTGACCACAACCTTGATGATAAGACCCATCGGCCAGTGGTTACGATGAGCCTCTTTGTCTTTTAAAAGGGCGAGATCTCCTTCCTGTAGGTTAGGAGTTGGTCTAATTTCCTTGTCAGATTCCGGATTCACCAGCCTATATGCGTTGCTGATGTAGTTATCATAGGTATCTTCGTAAAAGATACTTGGAGGTGTCAGCCACATGATGTTACCGAGTTTGGATGCAGCTGTGAGTCTCGTTCCTCGGTCAGCTGGGATAAGATCAGAGGGGATGTGATGCCAGTGCTCAGGTGTAGCAAAACGTCTGATGCGCTCTACTCTATTACTCACATAGATGTAGAATTGTTTCGTTTAGTTATACAGTATATATATCCGAGTACCACTCTACTCTCTGTGTAGAATGCAAAGGAATCGATTGCGCTGTCTCATTTCATCTCTCAAGACTTCAGCAATTTCTACCACCAAAACTGAGGCACAAAGTTCAAGCCTTGGTACTGAGTGTCCAGGTTTAGGGATTAATTTGGTTGTGACCTCCCACAGACCAGCACAATGTTCTCCTGAAATACTCTGTGCTGCTGTAACCCTGCTCCTTCCACCATATATCTCACAGAATCCTTGCTGCCCTCCATCTGCGGTGACTGTCTACTTGTCAGTAAAACTTTGCAGTCACCAAAAAAATGGCTCTGTACTGTGTTCCTAAATGTCATCCTCTCTTATCCCTTAGCAAACAACCAGAATGAGAGGAGTGACATCACACACGTCAGCAGATTCAGCCCATAATTACTGCAGTGCAGTAATGTGAGCTAGTTGTTCACTAGGTTTTTGTCAAATTTCCGTAGCTGCTCCCCCTAGTGTTTAATAGAGGAAATACCAAACCTTTTAAAATTATTTTTCATAGTTTACTAAACTATAAACAATTGATAATAGTTTTTAAGAAAATTGAAACATTAATTCTTTACATTTTTTCAATTGCTGAAAATTTTTTTTTTTCATGGCACCTTCCCTTTAACCCAGCAACCAGTTTGCTGTATACAGTCTCTGTCGTATGTGAGGCTGGAGCCATGCGGTTGTCAAAAGTATAGTGACTTGCTGTCATTTTAGATTGCATGTAGACGTTGGGATATGAAGTTTGATAATTTGCGGTGTTTGGCTGCTTGTTGGAGCGTGAATGAGATTCAGGTTTGGACATTGGTTGTGCGTTGGACTGATCTTGAAAGCTGGGAGCTGCAGGCGGATCAGTGTCTTGGTGCCTTGGAGAAGTCTCAGGACTGACAGGAACGCTAGTGGTGGTCGGTGGTTCGTTGTTTTGGCTTAGTACATAGTCTCTCTTGTGCACTTAATGGGGTCTTCTGTATCGATCTCACACAAGCTGATACTGTCCCCTTGGCTCCCACTTAGAGCTTGTTCAAAGACCTTTAACCTTGCCATGGCTATCGCATGTTTGCATTCCTTCTCTAGGACTTCTATTTCCACCTTCTCAGGCTGCTTTTACACTTGCCTTGTTTTTGCGGCCCCAATAAATTTCTATAGGGCCGCAAAAACGGCCCGCAAAAACACATCGGAGCGCTGTGTCCCATATGGCCGTGAAGAAATATCAAGCTTGCTTGATATTTTAACGGCTCTTGGACATGGCCTCCATTTAAATCAATGGTACCGCAAAAACAACGGTAGCTTGTTTTTGCGGCACACTGTATTTGCGGATTGCCGTTTTTTCCCTGCAATTTGTTACAACAGGGAAAAACGGCGATCCAAGAAGGTTTTTTGCAGCCTGTTTTTGTGGGAGACCCCAACAATGGCCCGTAAAAATGAGCCGCAAAATACCCGGCATGTGTAAAAGTAGCCTTACATGCAGCCTCGGCTTCTGCCCTCGCTGTTAACGCATCCATGTCTGCTTTCCTGTGTGCAGATTCGTCTTCTATGTTTACCTTCTTGCGTGCAGATTCAGCTTTCATGTCTGCCTGTCAGCACCGGCGATCTGCCACAGCTGAACAGGGTGACTCACCCACACTGCAAAGGAGCCAGGGGATCAGGTGCTGCAGGGGAGCTCAGGCAGATGGGACCTGAGCACCGCGGTGAGAGGGGACACTGTACTAGCAGAAGGACCTGCGATCATGTGACCGCACGTCACAGGAGGGGGCGGGGCGAAAGTGGAGCATCGCTGGGAGATAGCAGACCCAGCAGTATGCGGCGGTGACTCTGGAGGGTGAACACAGGTCAGGCAAAAATGGGGTTCATACACAGAGAGGGCAGCGCGGTACAAGAGGGACGAGTAAAGAATTGACAGGGACAAAACCAGATCAGAACCAGACCAGCGTAAAGTAGCACAGGCACAAAGCACAGACACAGGCACAACAGGGTCACACACACTCGGCCAAAGGTCAGAGTATAAGCGACAAGGAATGACCCTACAATAAGGCTATAAGAAGCCTCCCAGAATTCCAGAGTGAGGCCGTCCAGATAAAGCTCTGCACTACCCTATCCTACAAGCTGAGCAAACCATGACACTACCTTCAGAGTTGATTTTCTCTGAAATCTTGTATTAAGTACAATGCAGCATGTAGAAAGAGTAATCTCAAACAGAGAAGTACATATGTACATCCAAAGATGACTACAGGAAACTAATAATGAGGAAGAAGGGAGGAGCAAGGGCTAACATCAACAACTACAGGGTAGGAGAAGGGAAAAACTTCAAAAAGCAGAGCTTCTGCCTAGCATCAACAAACTACAATGCATAACATAGATAACACACAAGCTGTTCCTATTCATGGGACACAACATATACCATCACATGGGCAAAGTTTTATTTCTCTCTGATAACCACTTAATACACTGCAGAGAATCACTTTTCTATTATCAATATGATGTAATATGAGGGAGTAAAGCATTAATGACAAAATTACCTTGTAAGAAAGTAATGTGCTCATGGGCTGAGTGAAATGCATCACACTACTAACAGTTAATATTATATCAGGAAATGATGAACTACCATTAAAATAACATCTATTTTGAAGGCCAAGAATGACAATGCAGTGTGAGAAGATCTGAGAATGGAAATGGAATGATATCACACAAATAATGACATTCGAACCACTTGTATAGCAGAATTCAATAGAAATGCTGCAGTATTATTCTAGTCATCTCAAGAAATTCCATTGCAACATTCAAATCCATTACAACTCCATCCGCTTCTTTAATGATTCGCAGCATAAATTTGAAATAAAGTGTTGCCTAATTATATATTTCTCTATTTTGCTGCAGTGTTACATGGATATACGGCAACCTGACATTTCTTGATGTAATAAACCGCATGTCTCTCTCTAGGTTTGGTGAATGTCTAGATAGCTAGTGCTTCAGATCCAAAGCTGTGTTTTATGAAATAAGTGGAAACCTATGGTTCCAGTAACGAAAGTATGAATGATGATAATTGGAACAACGTTTTAGAGAATTATTTGGGGAAACTAATTTTCTGTTATCATTTAACGGCTCCCTACTAGTGATGAGCGAGTATACTTGTTGCTCGGGTCTCCCGAGCATGCTTGGGTGACCTCCAAGTATTTTTTCATGCTCGGAGATTTAGTTTCTGTCACCTCAGCTGCATGATTTATGACTGCTGGACAGCCTGAATACATGTGGGAATTCCCTAACAAACAGGCATTCCTCACATGTATTCAGCCTGGCTATCAGCTGTAAATCATGCAGCTGAGGCGACAGAAACTAAATCTCCGAGCACGCCAAAATACTCGGAGGCCACTCAAGCATGCTCGGGGAAACCAAAGCAACAAGTATACTGGCTCATCACTACTCTCTAAATATCGAGTGAAAGCCATAGACAGAGGCAGATTAAAGGTACCATGATGAGCTCTTGGGTGTATGAAATTAAACATGTATACTATCAAGCGGAAGCGCGGCAACAGAACCAAGCTGTCTGCATAGATAAGGTAATAGAACCAACTAGTATTAGATGGTAAAACAAAAAGCAAAAAACACAAATATCCTGAACTAAAAGTAAAAAAATATACTGCAAATAATGCATAAAGGTAATAATAATAATAATAAGGGTATTTAGTAAACAATTTTGATCAAAATAATGAACAAGCCATCCCGCCACGTCACGGCAACCCTTGTGGGACAGTCCCTACTCTAGTATTTAAAACCTTTTCACTTGCCAAGTGGCGTGAATGTGAATAAGGGTCAAGCGGCTGAACCACTTGTAACAGCTTAGGCCAGACTGGATGGCTTTCCCAGCTCAGAAAGAGGGCGGTCACACCCCTATATGCACTGAATGCACAATGAAATGAATAAAAAACAAATCTGAACTGAGAAAAGTAAGTTAATGTGTATGCACAATGTAAGTGCATATTAACACATGACCATTAACCAGAGAAAACAAAAAGCAAAAAACACAAATATCCTGAACTAAAAGTAAAAAATATACTGCAAATAATGCATAAAGGTAATAATAATAATAATAAGGGTATTTAGTAAACATAATTTTGATCAAAATAATGAACAAGCCATCCCGCCACGTCACGGCAACCCTTGTGGGACAGTCCCTACTCTAGTATTTAAAACCTTTTCACTTGCCAAGTGGCGTGAATGTGAATAAGGGTCGAGCGGCTGAACCACTTGTAACAGCTTAGGTCAGACTGGATGGCTTTCCCAGCTCAGAAAGAGGGCGGTCACACCCATATATGCACTGAATGCACAATGAAATGAATAAAAAACCATAGACAGAGGCAGATTAAAGGTACCATGATGAGCTCTTGGGTGTATGAAATTAAACATGTATACTATCAAGCGGAAGCGCGGCAACAGAACCAAGCTGTCTGCATAGATAAGGTAATAGAACCAACTAGTATTAGATGGTAGCAGAAAAAGTCTCGGTGACTAGTGCAAAAGGAGTAGCCAGCTGTGATGGTGAAAGCGGATATATTTGGAATATATCGTTCTAATGCAGGCTTAGTAAAAGGGGGAATCTTGTTAGACCCCTTAAATCCATGGATGGACATAGTAGGGCAGAATTAACAAGAAAGTTGTCTTTGTTGACTATATAAACCAATCATAGAATCACTTTCATTTTACCAAGTGGTTTACGAAATGAAAGCTGAGCGCTGGTTGCTATGGCAACATAACATTCCTTCTTTTAGCCATTTTTGATGAATTAGGTCCACTGTATGATGTTGTCGTAAATTAAAGTTATCCTATGTTAGAATACAGTGTAAAAAATCCACTGAACTCTAGCTTGAGAGTCTGTATTCAGGCTGTGTGCGCACAATCGTCACTAGAATAGTGTCGCCTTAGCTGGCTAGCTTGTTGACATCTAAGAGATCGATGTAATCCAGATCTCCCAGCGCCCCTGTGTACTGTACTATGTCTGATGCGGTGATCCAGGGAGCTAGTCTGATTGCCGTATGCGGAGTCGGGAAGGAATTTTTTTCCCCAGTGTGAAGCTTACTGTTTGCCACATGGGTTTTTTTTTGCCTTCCTCTGGATCAACATGTTAGGGCAAGTTAGGATAGGATATGGGTTGAACTAGATGGACTTAAAGTCTTCCTTCAACCTTAATAACTATGTTACTATGTTACTATAATGTACAAGACCGCTACCAAATTCTGGACCCTTCTCCAGCTCAGAGGAAGAGGCAGGGAGAGTATATGTGGCTAACTTTTGAAGGCCTCCCTGGAGCAGTAGACCACTTCCAGTCACTAGATTGCCCTAACTGTAATCTGCCCATTCACAAAGAAAATGTTTTGGCAATATTTTTCATTCAGATTTTGACCTTTATCCAGAAAAATAAATTTATGATGATATAATTTACCAATTGCCATCAAGGTATTATCCTCTAATAAACACAGCCCTTATTGATATTAATACATGTTTTCTATGTTAAATGTATGACATTTAGTCTCACAGCCACAGATTGTGCTGTGCCCCTGCTACGTCACAGCATAATGCAAGTAAATGGGATCCAGTGCGACCAGCAACGTACTGTGGAAAAGAAGTTGCAAAAAGTTGGAACCAGTTGGATTTTTTATACCTAGCTTGTTACAGTTGCTGTGCCTTGTGGGTCAAAATGCAACCCCATTTACTTGCTTTATGCCGCAATGTAGAAGTGACATACAGCGATCTATGTCACAGCCAAAGATGCCATGTAGCCCCAGCCATATTGTGGCTTCGGTTGAACACCAGACACTTTTGATCTGATGAGGGACTGTATCTCATGTTCAAAAAATTACCACTTACTCAGATAAAATTCTTAAATTGTTAATTTGACAGTTGTCTGTTAGTGATCAGCGAGTATACTCGTTGCTTGGGTGTCCTCCAAGTATTTTGGCGTGCTCGGAGATTTAGTTTTCGTTGTCTTATCTGCATGATTTGCGATTTGTAGACAGGCTGATTACATGTGGGAATTCCCTAACAAACAGGCATTCCACACATGTATTCAAGCTGTCTAGAGGCCCCTTTACATTTAGCGATGCACCAGCGATCCCGACAACGATACGACCCGGTCAGGATCGCTGGTGCATCGCTAAATGGTCACTAGTGAGCTGCCACACAGGCAGATCTCACAGCGATGTAGCGACGCAGCAGCGGTCGTTACTTACCTTTCAGACGCGGCGATCCTGACGTCCTCCTGCCCACGTCCATGCGTCGCAGAAAGAGCCCGACGAGAAATGGAGCTGCGCAATCTCGCACGATCAGCGACAGACAGTGGGGGAGCCGGTCGGAGGTAAGTATCACACATAGTGATATCGCTAGCAATATCGCTGCTGCGTCACAAAATCGCCCCTTAGCAGTCACAAATCATGCAGCTGAGAAGACGAAAACTAAATCTCCGAGCACGCCAAAATACTCGGAGGACACCCGAGCATGCTCGGAAAAACCCGAGCAACGAGTATACTCACTCATCACTATTGCCTGTATTTTGAAGGGAACCCTTAACATTTACATTTTCTGATCTGTGGACAGCGTGGTATAGAGAAGGAGAAGCTGAGCAGAATGATATGTAGATTTGTTGGAAAAGAGTCAGTATGACTTGTATTTTCTTCATTGAAATTCCTGGTGTTTGAAGCTTATGAGTCCAGTGGGCGGTACTATCCAGTGTTTGACAGCTATCTCTACATGCACTGTCATACAGGGAAGACTGAATCACTGAGTAGGACCGGCAAATGGACGGCATATAAACACCAGGGCTAATACACAAGTTTTACTGAAACTTTTCCCATTAAAATATATATAAATCTCATCCTCCTCCTTCTCTATAACATCCTGCCCATTATCAATATAACAGGTTCCATTTAAATGCAAATATTAAAAGGGCTATTCAACTTTAACAACTGCAAATGATGTTAAACAAGAGACTGCTGACCCCACATTTGAATGTGTATGGAAATTACTGTACATCTGATCTGATTTGCTTACCACAGTTTGTATGTGAGATATGAAAAACATTCCCGTATTTTGCCAAAACAGCACTTCCTTTCTCCATTACATTCTTGGACATGCAACTACAAATCAACATACAGCCCAGAGACAAGAGTGAAGTTATTTCTGGAAAAAAAGACAACCATGTATTTTCATTTCATACAACCACACAACTTGAAAATGCCATCCTATTTGCAGGCACCATTTTTAAAGGTCCTTAGTGTTCGAAATGCGTAGGTCTAGTGTATTTCTTTTAATTTTTTCCCTTTCTATATTTTAAAAGTTATTAATAAATAATGTTTTATAGTCCATTCCATTGCAGCTGCTGGATGTCCTCCTGCCTTCTACCTGACCATTTTTTAGAGTAAAATAGCAGAGCAGATTGATATATACCGTGTAGGAAAATATTTAGTACAACTTGTTATTGATTTAATTATTTTAATCTCAGCTCATTCTTTGCTCAGCATTAGACACAGTCTTAAGGCCCTTTTACATTTAGCGATGCACCAGCGATCCAACCAGCGATCCGACCCGGTCAGGATCGCTGGTGCATCGCTAAATGATCGCTAGTGAGCTTTCATACAGAAAGATCTCACAGCGATGCAGCAGCGACGCAGCGCACGATACTTACCATTCACACACAGCGATCCTGCGTCCTCCCGCCCGCCTCCACGCGTCGCTGGACGTCACAGCAGGAAGTCCAGCAGGAAGCAGACGACAAGAAATGGAGCCGGACATTCTCGCGCGATCAGCGATAACCAGCGGGGGAGCCGGTCGCTGGTAAGTATCACACACAGCGATATCACTAGCAATATCGCTATAACGTCACAAAACCAGTGACGTTTTAGCGATATTGCTAGCGATATCGCTTAGTGTAAAACCCCCTTTAGGCCGGGATCATACATGTGAGAAACTCGGACGAGTCTCGCATCTTAATACCTGGCACTGCCGCCGGCACTCGGGAGCGAAGCGTGCAGCTACATAGAGATAAATGCAACCACTCACTCCGCTCCTGAGTGCCGGCGGCAGTGCCGGGTGTTAAGATACGAGACTTGTCCGAGTTTATAGCATGTGTGATCCCGGCCATAAAAGGAATCTCGGCAACCATTAAGTAGGACCGCCCACTGAACTCCTAAACTTAGAAGCAGAGGTTTAAATAAATAGAATACATGCTATAATGATTTTTTTCCCCAAAAATATGCATATCAATGTATTTGATTACTTCTTCTCTATAATATGCTAATCACAGATTGGGCATCATTTTTAATGTGACTGTTTTTTTTAACCCCTTAATGACCGGAGCTTTTTTCAGTTTTGTGTTTTTCGCTCCCCTTCTTCCCAGAGCAATATCTTTTTTATTTTTCCGTCGATATGGCTGTGTGAGGGCTTTTTGCAGGACGAGTTGTACTTTTGAATGACACCATTGGTTATACCATGTCATGTACTAGAAAACGGGGAAAAAATTCCAAGTGCAGTGAAATTGCAAAAAAGTGCAATCCCACACTTGTTTTTTGTTTGACTTTTTTGCTAGGTTCACTAAATGCTAAAACTGACCTGCCATTATGATTTTCCAGGTCATTACGAGTTCATAGACACCAAACATGTCTAGGTTCTTTTTTATCTAAGTGGTGGAAAAAAAAATTCTAAAGTTTGTAAGAAAAAAAAAATTAAAAAGATGCCATTTTCCAAGACCCATAGCATCTCCATTTTTCGGGACCTGGGGCCGGGTGAGGGCTTACTTTTTTTGCCCCAAGCAGAAATTTTATTGATACCATTTTTTTGCAGATACAATCGTCCGTTATTGCATTTTAATGCAATGTCGCGGCAATAAAAAGAATGTAATTTTGGCGGTTTTATTTTTTTCTCGCTACGCCGTTCAGCGATCAGGTTAATCTTTTTTTAATGATAGATTGGGTGATTCTAAATGCAGCGATACCAAATATGTGTATGTTTGATTTTATTTTTATTGTCTTATTTTGAATAGATCGAAAGGGGGAGTGATTTAAACTTTTATAATTTTTTATTTTTTTCATATTTTTAAATTTTTTTTTTAACTTTTGGCATGCTTCAATAGTCTCCATAGGAGGCTAGAAGCTGGCACAACTTTATTGGCACTGCTACATACAGGCGATGAGCAGTTCGCCTCTATGTAGCTGAATTACTGACTTGCTATGAGCACCGAAAACCATAGAGGTCACCAGGAGACCTCCGGTTGTCATGCCGACACACCGGTGACCCGTGATCACGTGACGCGGGTCACTAGTGTGCGCATTTCTGTCCCGATGTCTGGAAGCACCATTTAAATTCCGCTGTCAACGTTTAACAGTCGAATTTAACTGCGGAATAGCCGCAGGTGGATTGTGATACACTCATCAGTTCACCTCAGGTCAGCCAGGGACTCCGCGCAGCCTCACTGTCTACCGCTGACATCAGTGAGGCTGCGTGGAGTCCCTGGCTGACCTGAGGTGATCTGATGAGCGTGGGAAAAAGTTCAGAAACTTTCCCACGCTTATTAGTTCATCTCCGGTCAGTCAGGGAGGCTGTGCAGAGATTAATTAATTAATTAATTCTGCAGTTGTTTACAGTGGGGCCGGTCGCATTAGCACCAATCCCCGTTGTAAACTAGTTAACCCCTTGTGATGGATTGCAGTAGGGGACCTGACTGAATGGCGGATAGGTATGTATATTGTTGTTTTTTTTTTTTCATATTTTTACAGGACAAGGGATTCTTTTGGATTAGCAGATTAATAAATGTGGTGAAAAACTTGGTGTGATTATTTCATTAAAAGAATTTTTAATTAATGTGTGTGTTTCGTTTTTTAACCCTTTACTATTCTAGGGTTAATAATGGACAGGTGTCTTATTGACACCTCTCCATTATTAACCCAGCTTAATGTCTCATTTCAATAGAAAGGTGACATTAACCCTTTATTATTAACCCATTAGCAACCTCTAAAGGCAATGGGATTAGAGAGGCTAAGTGCCAGAAAAAGGGAATCTTATAGATGCGCCTTTTCTGGGGTGGCTGGGGGAAGATTTTTTTTGCCAGGGGGAGGACCAAAAACAATGGTCTCTCTCTTGGCTATTAATATCTGCCCTCACTCACTGGCTTTCCCTCTCTGGCGTAGAAATTACCACGGGATCCCACACAATTTTTTTCAATGAATTAACCCCTTAATTTTACACCTACATGTCCCAAATTTTACACACTTACCGTAATCTAATTATTAGTCAAAGACATATAAAAAAACTAAATGAAGTGAAATGGTTTACTGTATGTAAACCAAGTGTCATTTCATGTCGGGTTTTGTAATGATTTTACAAAAGCCGACAATTGATTTAGCGCATATTCTGCTATGTAGAACTCTATGAAATATAAATGTATATATACAGTATATATATATATATATATATATATATACATATACAGTTGTGGCCAAAAGTATTGACACCCCTGCAATTCTGTCAGATAATACTCAGTTTCTTCCTGAAAATGATTGCAAACACAAATTCTTTGGTATTATTATCTTCATTTAATTTGTCTTAAATGAAAAAACACAAAAAGAATTGTCCTAAAGCCAAATTGGATATAATTCCACACCAAACATAAAAAAGAGGGTAAACAAAAGTATTGGCACTGTTCGAAAAATCATGTTATGCTTCTCTAATTTGTGTAATTAACAGCACCTGTAACTTACCTGTGGCACCTAACAGGTGTTGGCAATAACTAAATCACACTTGCAGCCAGTTGACATGGATTAAAGTTGACTTAACCTCTGTCCTGTGTCCTTGTGTGTACCACATTGAGCATGGAGAAAAGAAAGAAGACCAAAGAACTGTCTGAGGACTTGAGAAACCAAATTGTGAGGAAGCATGAGCAATCTCAAGGCTACAAGTCCATCTCCAAAGACCTGAATGTTCCTGTGTCTACCGTGCGCAGTGTCATCCAGAAGTTTAAAGCTCATGGCACTGTGGCTAACCTCCCTAGATGTATACGGAAAAGAAAAATTGACAAGAGATTTCAACGCAAGATTGTGCGGATGTTGGATAAAGAACCTCGACTAACATCCAAACAAGTTCAAGCTGCCCTGCAGTCCAAGGGTACAACAGTGTCAACCTGTACAATCCATCGGCGTCTGAATGAAAAGCAACTGTATGGTAGGAGACCCAGGAAGACCCCACTTCTTACCCTGAGACACAAAAAAGCCAGGCTGGAGTTTGCCAAAATTTACCTGAAAAAGCCTAAAACGTTTTGGAAGAATGTTCTCTGGTCAGATGAGACAAAAGTAGAGCTTTTTGGGCAAAGGCATCAACATAGAGTTTACAGGAGAAAGAGGCATTCAAAGAAAAGAACACGGTCCCTACAGTCAAACATGGCGGAGGTTCCCTGATGTTTTGGGGTTGCTTTGCTGCCTCTGGCACTGGACTGCTTGACCGTGTGCATGGCAATATGAAGTCTGCAGACTACCAACAAATTTTGCAGCATAATGTAGGGCCCAGTGTGAGAAAGCTGGGTCTCCCTCAGAGGTCATGGGTCTTCCAGCAGGCAATGACCCAAAGCACACTTCAAAAAGCACTAGAAAATGGTTTGAGAGAAAGCACTGGAGACTTCTAAGGTGGCCAGCAATGAGTCCAGACCTGAATCCCATAGAACACCTGTGGAGAGATCTAAAAATGGCAGTTTGGAGATGGCACCCTTCAAATATCAGGGACCTGGAGCAGTTTGCCAAAGAAGAATGGTCTAAAATTCCAGCAGAGCATTGTAAGAAGCTCATTGATGGTTACCGGAAGCGGTTGGTCGCAGTTATTTTGGCTAAAGGTTGTGCAACCAAGTATTAGGCTGAGGGTGCCAATACTTTTGTCTGGCCCATTTTTGGAGTTTTGTGTGAAATGATCAATGTTTTGCTTTTTGCTTCATTCTCTTTTGTGTTTTTTCATTTAAGACAAATTAAATGAAGATAATAATACCAAAGAATTTGTGTTTGCAATCATTTTCAGGAAGAAACTGAGTATTATCTGACAGAATTGCAGGGGTGTCAATACTTTTGGCCACAACTGTATATATATATGTATGTGTGTCTCAATGACATGTGTGTATATATATATATATATATATATATATACTGTATATATTTCAAAAAAGAAAAAAATGGAATGGCACTAAGAAACAGTCTACTTACTGGTGTAGTGGGTGGATTCTGAGTCAGCAACACTTTGCAGGGTGACAGCACGGTAGTGAAGGTGCTTTCTTGAAGAAGCACACATGATGCAATCCAAAAAATAAGGAAAAAAGCAGCACACTCCGTTTACCGTATCATAAAAAACCTAAGTCCTTTATTTCAGAAAAGCATACATGGACAAGATTTGTGAGGGCAGGATAAGTGCAGGCATGCAGGCAAGAAACAAGACTACGGCCGTTTCACGTTAAACACGCATTCCAACATCTGGACCAGTGGAAGCGTGTTTAACGCGAAACGGCCGTAGTCCTGTTTCTTGCTTGCATGCCTGCACTTATCCTGCCCTCACAAACCTTGTCCATGTATGCTTTTCTGAAATAAAGGACTTTGGTTTTTTATGATACGGTAAACGGAGTGTGCTTCTTTTTTCTTATTTTTTGGATATATATATATATTTGTTGTGTCTATATCTATTCTTTCATTTGTGTTTTAACCTGTCATTGGGATCCATTATATGTCCATTTTGCAAGCTGGCGAGAAAATCTCGTCATACGGATGCCATACGGATGTCACACGGATGCTTAGATGTGAGAAAATTGCATTCTCGCTTGACAATCGGATGACATACGGATCACTGTTCATGAAACATTTGTCCGTTAAAAACGGACCTTTTTTTATAGCCTGTGTGTGACTCCAGCCATAGTAGTATATACTAGTAGTATAGAAAAGAGAAAAGGAATAGGCCACAAAAAAGGGATCACTCTAAGGCAGGAAATAGCAATATGCTGTTTCCTGCCGTAGGGTGATCCCCTTTTTTGTGGCCTATTCCTTTTCTCTTTTCTATACTACTACGTTGTTTGTATAGACCGAGGTTGGATCCCTTTAAATAGTTCTGTGGTGCCCCCTTCATTTGATTTTGGTGTGCCATACTAGTGACATTTTTATGGGAAGGCAATTGACCTTACAGTAAATTTTTGGACTTTGAAAGGAAACTCCAGCATCTGGAAATAAACAGACATTTCGAAGCCAAAAATATTTATTCATATTTGAGTTCCTTCACCTCTTAATCTCTAATAAATAATATCAAATTATTACAATACAATTTAATTTGTGTACCCACCAATATTGCCAAAAATATCGATCAGGCAAAGTAGACCACACAAAGGGTCCCTTTAGCTTTCATTCTGACCATTACATTAGATATCTATAGATCCGTTAGTCATGACATTGATAAATAACAAGCTCAGATTTGGCAGACAAGATGGAATTATGATAAAGGTTTACGTGTCCTTTCAGATAAAGCAGAGTGGAAACAGATGATGCCTCTGCTTGCTGAATTTTATGTGTGCACTTTCCGTATATGGTGGATGTCTTCCAATTTATAAGAAAAAAAGCTGAAGAAATCCAGGTGTTATTTTTCACAAAGGGATTTGAAATGATTACACATCTAACTGAGGAATCATTGTGAACAAATAATGTCACATCCATTACAGTAGGTGCTGATCGGCACCCGGAGATGCAAGTAACCTCTATGTGCGTCATTAAGAGTGAGAAAGCACGGCTTCCTGTAGAACTGCGCTAGTGCTGGAGATGACAGGTTCTAACACCGCAGGCTTTTATAGCTCTATATTTAGTGTGTCACTGCAGAATTGGATCTTGCCCTAAATGTCAAGGTTCAGAGAATTGCTGTTAAGTAAAATCACTTCTACATTCAGTGGAGCTTAAAACCGAGCTGTCATGCTGTGTATATTACCCCATTTCTTTATGTAAGTATTGCTTCATTGTTTAGATTTCATTGTCATTGCTTTACCTAGCTACATTATAAAAGTTATATAGTTACATAGTGTAACCAAGGACATCTATTGACATTTGTTTAACTTCTCCAACAGACACATATATTCACAATGTCAATGGCAGAATCCCTTTCTTTATGAGTAGTAGTTTTGAAGTTTATAAATTACAAGAGAATAACTATAAGGAGTGTCAATATGGATAGCTCAAACATGGTGTTACACACATGGTTGTGGAACCACTGTGCCACAGGCTGGGGAGAGTCTGAAGGGACTTAACTAGGTAACTAGACAAACACTTGACTCTTTGCGAGAGTCCCTGATGGTGGGGCTAGATTTGACTCCAGATGGACGCCAAGTGGTACTCCAGGATGGATTTCGGACCCCAAAGGGACAAGGAGAGAGGACCGACCAGGAACTCAGACAGAACGGATACTGCTGATAGGTATATGAGGATTCAGGCACTGGCAGGACAGGTACAGGAACGCGGGACAGCCATAGGAATGGGTTAATGGATGCAGGTACACAGTTGCATATTCAGGCAGAACAGGAGCAGGACTATGCATGGGCAGAATGGATATGGTTACGGCTTCAGCAGGATAGACTGGAACAGGTGCAGACAGGTCAGACAGGATCAGAGGGCACAGGTACTTTACAACTAGCTAGCTGGATAAATATTGATTGACTAAAGTTGCTAAGGCACCTCCCAATAGGGGAGGATGCCTTATATACCTAACGCCTCCAAGCTACTGGCTGGAAATGTTGGCACTGCTGTAACAGCACCCCCCCCTTTTATGCCCACTTTTCTTCAAATCTGCTAGGAATTTCTGTAGAAGAGGAGCATGAATATTTTCTTTGGTCTCACACAACCTCTGTACAGGTCTAAATCCCTTCCAGTCAATTAAAAATAATGTTTGTCCTCTCATCCTCTTTAAAGCTAAGATATTCTTTAAAAGTTTATTCTTTTCAAACTACTTTACACCCTCGGAGCTGATGGGAGCAGGCGTGACACCAGGATTCTTGAAAAAGGTACTGAAGATGAATGGCTTCGGGTGGAACAAATTGGGTATTCCTAAAGAGGCTGGCAGTTTCAATTTATAGAATACGGCATTGATTTGCTGGATGACTTCAAAAGGAGCAATGAAGCAAGGACCTAACTTGTAGGAAGGAATCTTAAGATGGATGTACTTAAAAGATAACAACACCTTATCTCCTGGATGATGACAAGGTCGATCCAAGCATCTCTTGCCCGCATGCCTCTTCAAACACTCAGACAACCTTTCAGAGTGGCTTTAGTGTCCTCTCACATCTTGGAGAAATCATTTGTAAAATCATTGGCTGTTGGTACGCCAGAAGCGTCCGACACCAGAAGAGGGATTCCTGGCTATTGCCGAAAAACTATGAAGAATGGAGTACTTGTAGAAGACTCACTTACGTGGTTGTTATAGGAGAACTATGCCCATGGTAGGAGCTTGACCCAATTGTCATGATGTGCATTTGTGAAGTGCCACAAGAAGTTGGCCAGAATCTGATTGATTCGCTCTACCTGTCCATTGGATTGTGGGTGGTATACAGATTAAAAATCCAGGACAATGTTCAGATGTTTACACAAAGCTCACCAGAATCTGGACATGAACTGGACACCTTGCTTGGACATAATGTGATGAGGGATTCCGTGAAGATGGAACATGCGCTGGATGAATTTCTTTGTAAGCTCTGGAGCGGACAAAGGGCCTGGTAACAGAGTAAAATGTGTCATCTTCCAGAAGGGATCTATCACTACCCAGATGACAGAACAGCCTAAGGACACAGGAACATCTGTAATAAAGTCCATAGCAATATGCTGCCAAGGCACCAGGGGCACAGGGAGTGGTAGGAGTCACCCGGATGGAAGTTTCCTAGGAATTTTGTTTCAAGCACAGGAAGGGCAGGCGGAAACGAACTCCATGATTTCCTTACACATTGTAGGCCATCAGTAGTGATGTGATATGAGCTACAAAGTCTTTCTTTACTCAGCAGGTCTGGCCACTTTGGAGGAGTGTCCCCACTGCAGAGCTCACTTCTTGTCTGATTCTGACACCAAGGTCTTGCCTGTCGGAATTTGGGACAGGTTTACCAGAGCCATCTGGTCTCCTAACCCCAATCAGAGAACAATAAAACATCCAGACTCCTTATCTATTAACTAGTCCAATATTAATGTTTCTCCCTATCCCATAATGATAATTCTGCTTCACGTCACTTGCCTTATCTATTGCATTTTTTCTATGCTGTGTTGTGCATATATATGTGATTCTTTAGATGTTGTATTAGTCAATGCCTGATGAAGAGACCTGAGTAGTCTCGAAAGCTTGCAATGTGTTACCATCTTTTCAGTTAGCCATTAAAAGGTATCAACCACTGAGGACTCTCAATTCTTAATTTTTTTCTATCTACTGGCTAACACGGTACAAAGATATACATCTTTCCTATACCTTCGGATTGGCACCCTTATGGATCATGGTAGAAATGAGAGTGGTCTGGGATGAGAAATGCTGAGTGAATTACCCGTAGTAGTTATAGAATCATAGAATCATAGAGTTGGAAGGGACCTCCTGGGCCATCTGGTCCAACCCCCTGCTC
Source organism: Dendrobates tinctorius (assembly GCF_039654945.1). Taxonomy (NCBI): domain Eukaryota; kingdom Metazoa; phylum Chordata; class Amphibia; order Anura; family Dendrobatidae; genus Dendrobates; species Dendrobates tinctorius. The sequence continues at coordinate 13,571,323 of NW_027361758.1, forward strand.
AAAGCAGGATTCGCTAAATCATCCCAGTCAGATGTCTGTCCAGCCTCTGTCTGAAGACTTCCATTGAAGGAGAACTCACCACTTCTCATGGTAGCTTGTTCCACTCATTGATCACTCTAACTGTCAAAAAGTTTTTTCTAATATCTAATCTGTGTCTCCTCCCATTCAGTTTCATCCCATTGCTTCTAGTCTTTCCTTGTGCAAATGAGAATAAAGTTGATCCTTCTACAATGTGACAGCCCTTTAGATATTTGAAGACAGCTATTAAGTTTCCTCTCAGTCTTCTCTTTTGCAAACTAAATATTCCCAAATCCTGCAACCTTTCCTCATAAGACAGGGTTTGCAGACCGGTCACCATTCTGGTCGCTCTTTTATGAACTTGCTCCAGTTTGTTGATGTCTTTTTTAAAATGTGGTGCCCAAAATTGGACACAATATTCCAGATGAGGTCTGACCAAAGAAGAGTAGAGGGAAATAATGACTTCACGTGATCTAGACTGTATGTTTCTGTTAATACATCCTAGAATTGCATTTGCCTTTTTTGCTGCTGCATCACACTGTTGACTCATATTCAGTCTGTGATCTATTAGTATACCCAAGTCTTTTTCACATGTGCTGTTGCTTAGCCCTATTCCTCCCATTCTGTATATGCTTTTTTCATTTTTATTGCCCAGATGTAGTACTTTGCATTTTTCCCCTGTTAAAAACCATTCTGTTAGTTGCTGCCCACTTCTCCAGTTTATTTATATCTTTTTGAATCCTCTCTCTTTTCTAGTATTAGCTATCCCTCCTAGCTTTGTGTCATCAGCAAATTTAATCAGTTTACCCTCAATTCCTTCATCTAAATCGTTGATAAAGATGTTGAACAATACAGGGCCCAGGACAGAGCCATACAGGGCCCAGGACAGAGCCATGCAGGGCCCAGGACAGAGTCGAATCACAGGAATCGCAAAATAGTTTTAATGCTGTCAGGGTGCGGCCACTCGAGGATGGAAGACACCTTTTCCGGATCCATCTCCAGGTCTGTGCCCAAGATGATATAACATAGGAAGGGGTGAGAAGATTGTTCAAACACACATTTCTCAAATTTGACGATTGTCTTTGAATCGCTGCAGGACTTGGTGAACGTTATGCCTATGGGGGGACAGGTCTGCATAGAAGATCAAGATATCATCCAGGTAAACCACAACACAATTGTAAAGGAGGTCACAAAAGATGTTATTCACAAATTCTTAGAAGATAGCTGGGGCATTGCCAAGCCCCAACGTAATTCGGTATTCATAATGACCATCCTGGGTGTTGAAAGCCATCTTCCATTCTTCTACTCAACGTATCCAGATAAGATTGTAAGCTCCTTGCAGATCCATCTTGGTAAAGATCCTCGCACCTCTGAGGCAGTTTAACAACTCGGAATCAACAGCAATGGATACTTGTTCTTAACCGTGATCTGATTGAGTCCCATATAATCAATGCAAGGTTGGTCAGTCACGCCCTTTTTCTTTAAAAAGAGGAAGCTGGCTCCTGCTGGAGAAGTGGACTTTGGAATGAAACCCCTAACCAAATTCTTTTCAGCATACTCGGACATAGCTAGGGTCTCCGCTTGGGACAGAGGGTAAATATGGCCTGATGAAGATGAGGATCCTGTAAGCTGATATATAAGGCAGTTGTACTGCCCATGTGGAGGTAAAGTCTCTGCTTTTTTTTGTCAAAAATGTCCACATATGACCAGTAGGCAAATGGGGAAGATGTCTTATACAGCAAATGCCTCCTACTTATTGGCTTGGGACATTTTTAGCAGAGTGCGTTCTCGCCTTTTAAGAAGCAGGTGGCGCACGTGTGGCGCCCCTGAGGGTTCAGTCGCCAGAGGTACTGAACCTCCTCCTGAGGTGTGGTATCCCACTATCCAGGTAAGGTGGAGACACCTGACCACGCTCCAACACCTGCATCCCACACAACACAGTAGTGATGCAAAGCACCCTTTGGTGGCTCCCTGCTTGGAGCACGAAGCGTGCTGTAAGGCGGGTGGAGTTTAGTTTGCACAAAAGAGCGGGAAGAGGATAGGAGTGAGTTAGTCACAGGAGTCTGACGAGGTCGGACCTGTGTAAGAAGATCCCCTGAGTGGGATGGATGAAGGAAGTGCTGCAGCCGACCTCAGTGATCTGGGTCCGCTGGCACAGGAGAGGAACATTGAGAGAAAGCCTGGCTCTTCATAAGAAGGAAAGGATTAGTACGGAACGTGAGGAGTGGAAGAGAACCAAGGATCAGGGTTAGAGGAGAACCCTTCCCAAGTTCTAGACGCAAGGCCGGGGTCCGGTCCCCGAGGTTGTTTGGATACTTATGGTCCCGCAACAGACACCGGAGGAAAAGAAGTTTGTCACCACTTTATTCCCACACAAGACTTGGGGGCACAACAGCAACGAGATAGTGAGCCGGGACTTGGTAGCAGAAAGTCCCCAAAGCAGGCTACAGCTGTCTGCCGTACAAGTAGAGTTCATAGGAACATCTGACAGGAGGAACTCCAGTGTAACTCAGTACTGTGAGTACTTCACTAAAGGCGCTAAGAGGGAGACGTTCAGAAAAGGCACATATGTTGGCGGAGTGTTGGAAAGGAGTACTTCATCTTGCTTGGTAGGTGGCTGAGCTCCTGACCCAGTGGACACGGCACTGATGCGGTCTCTGATGCCACCACAGACTGTGAGTAAAGCTTTGGAACTACAAGCCCTGGTGTCCTCCGCTTATTCCTGCGTCAACCTGCCCAGCACTGCTACATCCCTTGCGCCCGACACTACACCATCTCAGTGTCACTACATCTACTCTGCCCTGGGACTACAGCCCTGCCTGTGGAGGGCTATACCATCCTTGCTGCACTACACCATCTGTCCCAGAGGATCTGTCTGCAGCGTCGGCTTAACATCTTCATTGCCGAACACCACAGGTGGCGTCACGACTTATTCATTCACACTGAACATTTACAATGGGCGCGCAGGGCCACGGGCAGGGTCCCAGCTACCGTGACATCTCCCATTGAGCACCATCGGGCCCGGTAGCGAGTACCCCACAGCCCTGGGTGTGAGGACGTCCCACACGCACCCTAAGCACACTCCCAGGAGACCTGTGTGCCATGTGCAGGTCCTGTGAGGAAGCAGACACCGAAGGAATGTGGACAGGAAAGTTAATATGCATCTCTGCAGAGGGTAGGAAGGAGACCCATGCAGGAGTACCGGCGCTGCTGTAACATATGGGATGTAACACAAAGAAGACAAAAATATTGACTACTACCAAGTACAACCGGGACACATTTATGGTGGATGGTGATGAACTGGAAATTATAAAGGAGTTCAACCTACTAGGATTGATAATCACTCAAGATGCAGGGATGACACCGGAAGGCAAGTAGAATAGCTTCATGCAAACTAACAATGTAGTCACTGCACAAGGTCTTCAAATTGAGGAAGTTTTGTTTTGTGTGGTAACATAAAGATGCAAAACTTGGACGATAAAGAAAACATCATACTTTGGGGGTGCTTTTCTGCACAGGGGACAGGATAACTGCACTGTATTAAAGGGAGAATGAATAGGGTCATGTATTGCAATATTTTGACCAACAACCTCCTTCCCTCGGTAAGAGCATTGAATATGGGTCTTGGCTGGTTCTTTGTCTTCCAGCATGACAATGACCTGAAACACACAGCCAGGGCAACCAAAGAGTGGCACCGTAAGAAGAATTTCAAGGTCCAGAGTCGCCTAGCCAGTCTCCAGACCTGAACCCAATAGAAAATCTTTGGAGGGATGTAAGGGGATGAAAAAAATATGTTTGTTTATCTTTATGCTGGCACTGCTACACCTTTAGGTGTATTACCAATGTTTAGTTGTGGTACTGCTACACATCTTAGTGCATTACCATTTACTAGTCTGTTAAATGTATAATGTATAACATGTATATTGTTACACTGATGTGCATAAGGTTAAGGAAAGTGCAGTTGGCAGGGTTGGCCACTAGATGGGGGCATGTTAATGTTCACAGTTCCTAGATAGTGTAGATAGTACAAACACATAGTTATTTGTAGGAGGGGCTGCTGCCGGATAAGCTAGAGACAGCCTTGGGATAGGGCAGAGGGCCAGAGGTGCCGAAAGGGTCCACACGGGCAATAAGCTCAGGACACGGCAGCATTCCTGCAATGTTGAAAGTGAGAAGCCCAGCCTTCCTCTGCACCAGCACAGCACAACAATGGGCCAGTACAGCAGAATGTGGCAACTCATTGCCTGGGCACATACCTTTTAGACCGGGGTGAAACAGTCAGGGGAACCCACAGAAGCAGTAAGTACAGATGGAAAAGAAGCGGGGCCAGTACATCAGATCAGGGCTCGTCCTCAGTGGCTACTGACTCTGTCGACTAATGATCTTGTGCCTGGGGCGAAACAGACCAAGGGATGCTTAACCATAGCTGAGCGGAACAAAGAGGAAACTGAGAAACCGTCAGGACAGTCCGATCCGGGCCTGTGCAGAGTAAACGTGGAAACAGTGCAGGGAAAGAGAATGAACCTTGTTTTGTGAAGCCTGTTGTAAATGCTGTGAAGACTTTGGAAGTGCTGTGCAATGAACCAAGTAAAGATGTCTTTGTTGAAGTTGTGATCAACTGTGTCTCAGCTGATGTGAATTTTCCTGGAAACGGTCTCCCGCTGCATAGGGAGGACCCTGAAGGAGCTGAATCTGGAGACACAGGTATGGTGAGTAGTGAGCATGATTTTTTGTGAGGAGAGGCCAGGACACCAGACCCCCAATGTCCTCAGCTATGACTACGGTCCTGGCCGAACCTTACAGGGAGCTGAAACACAATGTTGCCCAGTGACAGTCCCCAAATCTGAAAGAACTGGAGAATATCTGTATGGAGGAGTGGGCCAAAATCCCTATGGCAAAGTGTGCAAACTTGGTCAAGAGCTGCAGGAAACATCTGAGCTCTGTAATTGTAATTGAGCTCTGTTTTCTATTGTATCCGATACTTACTTTATGCAATAAAATGCTAATTAATTATGTAAAAATCATACATGTGATTTTCTGGATTTTTTTTAAGATTCTATCTCTGACAGTTGAAGTGTACCTACTATTAAAATTACAGACCTCTCCATTCTTTGTAGGTGAGAAAATTTGCAAAATCGGCAGTGTATCAAATACTTATTTCCCCCACTGTATATATCTCTTCTATCGATTCTATTCTGACAGGTCATGTTGTGAATTTACTGATGAAATGTTGGGTTCCCTATGAGATGGGAGCATAAAAATCGGACTCTACATGCATGGCCTGTGTGCAGTGTGCTTTTTTTTCTCACAGCAAGTGACTTGCATAGGCGAGTCTCATCTGATATACGCTGCGACTCACAGCATGCTGCAATTTTTTTCTCAGTCCGATCCGAGCTGAGAAAAAATTGGAGACGAACACAGAATCAATGACTGCGTTTAAGCACAGATGAGTACGAGCCCTAAAAGTCAAAATCTCCCTTCCCCCTCAAAAAATAAATCCAGCTTTGTCGTTACTTTCAGTGAATGCAATACCAAAGATTCTTTTATATGAGTTGAAAGTTACGTTTGTAAGAATGCTTGTTCCCGATTATCAGTCTACATACAGTAAGCATACACATACCTGAACATCTTTCTTCTTTGGATGATCAGATCCTTTATGCCACCATAAAAATCATTGCCATTGACTAGTGATGAGCGAGCATACTCAGTAATGCTCGGTACTTGCCCGAACATCGCTGTACTGCGGTGCTCGGTGAGCGCCGAGCATTTCCGGGATTATTATATTGTTGGTTGTGGCATTACAGTGATTGGCTGGCCGCACAGCGTCATCAGGTCTATATCAGACTTGGCGCCGCCCTGCTCCGCACAGTCAGCTCTGGAATCACCAATGTAGGGAGAGTTGCTGCAGCGATAGGAGTAGAATAGGTGGGGTATACAGTTACTGTGGGTATTCCATAATTGAATACGCAAATCCAGCTAAATCAACAGTCCCTCTAAGGACTAATTAAGGGGTATATAGATTGCAGTGCTAAGTAGGCAGGGAGTGTATGTGGGTATATACATATCAGTGCAAGGCATGCAGTCACTGTATGTGGGTATATAGATTTCAGAGCTAGTCAGGCAAGCATTGTATGTGGCATACTTCATTGCATACATCAAAAGGGTCCATTCCATTACTGTCTGCTGCTGCGGCCTATTGCATATATTGACCCTATATACATAGCCCCAGGCAGTGTCGGACTGAGGTGTCAAAGGCCCACCAGTAACACTGACTATGTTGGGGGCCCACTTTTCACCTGCATACAAATATTACACGACCCTCGTTCACAAATTTATCTATATCTCTATATAATAATTAACTGGGTAGTTTGGATAATAGGTGAGATGCTGCTTTTTTTTGTACAAAGTGAATCAAATGAATTATGCCAAGTACTGCCCATACATTGGAATTGGGGGATAGATGTGCACAGGGGCCCACCGGAGGATTCCCCTGTTCCCCTATACGATCCTGCCTACTCATGGACTAACAATCTCATAATCTGTTAGATATATAAAGATAAGACGAGGTAGCACTCCATTAATAGGCAAAACATGTGGACTCTATTAGCCCATGTGGCTATCTATCTATCTATCTATCTATCTATCTATCTATCTATCTATCTGTCTATCTGTCTATCTTTCCTTCTGTCTTATATAGGTTCAGTGTCAGACTGAATAACATTGGGCCCACAGGAGGATTTGATTCTGAGGGCCCACCTTTCTCCCCCACTGAAGAGCCCCATAGCAACTGCAAGGTTTGCACTATGAACTCTTCTGAAGGAAAACCAACTCTGGCCCCAGGTGTCAGTGGCCAGAAATAATTTTTTTGCATCTTAATCCTGATTATTTTATTCAAAAGCAATCCAGAGCACACTTTTTTTCTCCATTTGCTTGTTGACACTGCAGAATGCAACCAGAACCTTTTCATAGCACAGCTTGAAAATCCAGCTATTTTAAACAGGTTTGAACATCCCAGCCACCACATCTGAGTGCACAGAAAATGATGTCATTTTTGTGGTACTGTAAATTTGTTTTGGATTGTCTTATACAACTAGAGTTGAGCGAAACGGGTCGGTCAAATTAAAAAATCGCCGACTTTTGCTAAAGTCGAGTTTTGCCAATCGAAACCCGACCATAGCCTGAGGTCGGCCATGAGGTCACCGATCAGAGCGCCAAAGTCGCGTTTCAAATAATGCTTCCAGCGCCTTTTCTCAGCCAATGATGGAGGACACACACTGTGGGCAACGCGATGACATGGGCAGCGGCCACCACCATCTTAGAGAAGGGCATTGAAGTGATTGGCTGGCTTTGTGTGGCATCACAGTGTGCATAAAAGGCTGTGCCCGCCGACCGCCATCTTACTTCTGCCGATCTTAGCATAGGAAGAGGTGCTGCTGCTGATTCTGAATAGGGAGAGCGTTAGGTAGGGAAGAAGAAAAAAAAATAGCTACTGCTAATAGCGCTTTTCACTGTACAGCTTTTTTCAAAGCACTCCAACTTTTATTATTTTGTCCTGGTGAGTTACTGAGCGTTCATTTTTTCACACACCATATAGCGGTGTACGCTCCTCACACACTACCGTGTACCAGCGGCTGGTATCATTGACAAATAGAAGCTATCTGGGTGTGACTCTGGAAGAAAAAGCTGAGGAGTTTGTCTGTTTTTCCAGACCTACACATCGCTCAACCGTCCACTCCAGTCGTATGCAGAAGCTGCAGCAATCACTCAACCTCCCCAAGCACCGCCTAATCATAGACGTTGCAACAAGATGGAACTCCACCATGCACATGGTTGAGAGGCTGTGCGAACAGAGGCAGGCTGTAATGCATTTGTGGGAGGATACACGGGCAGGCAGTTTGAGGGAAGACATGGAATTGTCGGGTGTGCAGTGGTCAAAGCTGAAAGACCTCTGTAAAGTCCTTCAGTGTTTTGAGGAATACACAAGGCTGGTAATCGCAGAAGACGCCATCATAAGCATGAGCATCCTACTTATGCGTCTGCTCCTGCAAAGTTTGACGCACATTAAGGATCAGGCGTCTGCAGCGGAGGAGGAGGAGGGAAGCCTTGATGACAATCAGCCATTGTCTGGTCAGGGAACTGTCCTGGATGAGGTGGAGGAAGAAGAGGAAGAGGAGGAGGAGGAGGGGGATGATTATTTTGGGCAAGAGGATGCTTCTCAGGGGGCCATAGAAAATGTTGGCATTCCAAGGTCAGGTACAGTGTTTGTGCTGACTGTAGGGATGTGGATTTGCCAGAAAGTGCTCCTCCACCCACCACTGGCAGTGCATCATTGACACCTGGAACATTGGCCCACATGTGCGATTATGCCTTGCGGATCCTAAAAAGGGACCCCCGCATTGCCAAAATGATGAGAGATGACATCTCGATCCACACTACAAAGTCAAATTACACATCATGCCACAGGAGAACCTAGAGATAATATTGGCTAACAAACAAGCAACTCTGGTAAACAGGTTGTTTGAGGCTTTCCCAGTACACAGCAGCGGTGCTGTTTCTCCCACAAGCCGTAGTGGGCACAATGGAAGAGGTGTTCGTGGTGTACACAGCCGAAGTGGCGTTGGAGACAGGGGTTTAATGACCATGTTGTGGAATGATTTCTCAAGTACCGCTCACACGATTGCTAATACTGCATCGATTAAAAGTGACAGGAGACAGCAGTTGTCAACTATGGTTACAAACTATTTCTCCTCCCATATCGATGTTCTCCCTCACAAGTCATTCCCCTTTGACTATTGGGTGTTATGATTGAGTCACCGTAGGAGGCAAAAACAGAAATGCTAGCTAAGTCCAGAAAACCAGAGAAGTTGGCAGCTATCAGATTGCAGACCCCTGAACCTATCAACACAACTAGCAGTAGCAGTGGGGGGTTCCTACGATGCCCTAGACCCCTCGATAACAGCCGGAGAATTAAATAGGCCTAAAGAAAGAAAAGGGAAATCTAAACTGCCCCAGAGCAGACCCCAAAGCAATAGGCAGCCCCCAACATATAATGACGGTGAAGCAAGATGAAAATACTAACACAGACAGAAAGATAGACTGAGCAAAGACGGGACCCAAGCTAACTTAGATAGAAAAGGACAGGAAGGCTGCTGTCTGCAATCCGTGAAAAACCCTATGAAAATAAGAGCCAACAGACTGACAGTGAAAAAGGACCTGAAGACGCTAGGCTTCAAAAAAGCTATGTCAGTACTCAGGAATATTCTGAACATAGAGCTACAGGCAAAAGGAGATTCAGCTCACCCCAGAAGGGAATGGCAGAATACAGAAAAGCAAGGAAAACAAAAAACAAAACAAAAAAGCTAACAGGCAAAACAGAAAACTTAGCTTTAGAGGAGCAGGAATCAGACTGGTGTCCTAGAAGTCCACAGAGAAATCACCCGCAGGGTAGAAGGGCGTCGGCAGCCTTATATCCAGTCTGTGACTCCACTCAGCCAGACATCCTCATTAGACTCAGGTGCCTGATAATCAGGCTCATTACCTTCCTTTACCAGAATAGGGAGTTCACCAGACCTCAGTGACAAAGGGGAAAATGAACTCACAACAATTGGGCCTCTAAACTGGTCACCTGGCCTGAATTGGCACAATATGCCTTACAGGAGCTTGCTTGCCCTGCTGCTAGTGTGTTATCTGAAAGAGTCTTCAGTGCTGCTGGATCAATCCTGACAGAAAAAAGGGCCCGTCTGTCCAGCCAAACTGTTGATGATCTAACCTTCATTAAAATGAACCATGCATGGGTTGCAAAGGATTTTGTCCCACCTTCCCTTGATGACACATAGGTTCTCAGAAAACTGCCTCGCTTTTGTGCTCCTCTTCCTGGGACTTGCCCAATTCAGCCCTTTGCAGCAGCTGAATGTCCAGCCAACACATCAACATATGCCATTTTTTAAACCTCCCTAAGTGGGCTGCCCACCCCCCCTCCAATGGCTGGGGTCAACACCTGGCGCACCCGGGCAAGTGCCGTTGCTCTGAACAGGTGGATGGGCCCACAGATGGCCGACGGCACTGGCACAGGGCCCCTCATAGTACAATACAGTGTTTCTGATGGTGGGGGGGCCCACTCGCCGTCAGACACACCAGCGTACTATGAAGTGCCCTGTGCCAGTACCATCGACCACGAGTGTGCCCCCCCTGCTTGGTCATGTCCACAGCACTTGCAAGTTGCAATACTTACCTCTCCCTACTCCACCGCTGTGTAGTCTGGGCAGTTAAATCCTTCACAGGGACGGCCACTAGAAATTTGTTGTATTGATCGATGATGGTTAAGAAGTAGCTATGCCCTGTCCTGCTGGCCTCTACATTCAGATGATCAATGGCTACCATTTGTAATGGACGTCAACTTACAAGCGGATGCAGTGGTGGTTTATGATCACCTTTCACAGTTGTGATAGTCACAGACGTTTGACATTCCTGCCACCATTTTTCAATGTCTCTTCTCATGCCAATCCAATATAATCGCCTACGGCCTGTGGCTTCTGTCTTTTGCACTCCAAAATGACCAGACACATCATGATAGGCAGTGAGGACCATGTCTACATCTCTCTCTGTGATCACAGTTTGATGGAGACAAGTAACGGTGATGTGATCAACGCTACTGCGATAAAGCAATCCTCTCTTCACAAAGAACCGGTTTCGCTGTCTCCACAGACACAGTAACTGAGGGTCTTCATCGCCTCTGCAACATCTACTGGAAGGTTTTCCCGCGATGAGTAATTCCCAAATTTCTGCTAACACTCGACTTTCCATCTGTACTTGTATCCATGTAGTTTCCAGTAGCGGAGAGTCTGGACTGGCTTACTGAGATTGAAATATATACGAAGATTTAAAAGTACCACAACACTGTATACTGTTGTACGCTTCGACTACCTTTCCCTTTTTCTACTTGTTAAATTCTAGTGTAATACATACTGAGCCTGTGAGTGTCTGTATCTGACTCCGGAAGTATAGACGGAAATTTACAATTACCTCTAGACTTGATACACCTGGTATGTGCTGATACAGTACCTTTGTTCCAAATTTTGTATTACGGTATCATCCATAGTGAGTGAGCGTGTGTGAGCGTATGTTGTTTATGTCTTCTATATATATGGTGAACTGGAGATACCAATTTTTACCCTATACTCGATACAGCTTGTATCTTGTTATACAGTACCTTTGTTCGACATTTAGTATTACGGTCAAATCCATACTGACTAAGCGTCTGAGACTGACTACGGGACTATGTATACGGAGATTTCACTTGTATCCTATAATATATATACTTGCTATCTTGTTATCCAGTATTTTTTTTGCAACATTTTTTTATGGTCAAACCCAGACTGAGTGAGCGTCTGAGGGTGACTCCCGAAATATATACTGAGATTTCAAATTTGGCCAACACTGTATACAGCTGTACGCTTGTGTTACTTTACCCATTTACAGATTTTCATATTCTTGTATAATCCATACTGGGCCTGAGAGCGTTTGTGTCTTCCTCCTGAAATGTATATGGAGATTCAGAATGTTTACACTATACTATATATACCTTGTATCTGGTGATACTGTACCCTTTTTCACCTTTTGATTTTATTGGGTAATCCATAGAGTTGAGCGACTTTTGGCTTTTTAGGGTCGAGTTTCGTTTCGTGAAACCCGACTTTTCCAAAAGTCGGGTCGAGCAAGATCGTCCGATTATAGGGAAAAGTCGGGGTCGTCCCGAAACACGAAACCCAATGTAAGTCAATGGGGAATAAAAGTCGGCAGTGAGAGGAGGACAGGAAACACACCTACAGTGCCCATTTGAATGCCAAAAGCATCAATTCTTCTTACTTAAGCTTGTCAACCTTAATTAACTTCATAATACAAGTTACGCACTGAAAAATGGGGGTTATTTGGCTACAGACTGTGGGGGGGGGAGGGCTGGCTCCAGGTTTTCATGTGCCCTGGGCGAAAGAGCGCCCCTTTAACACATACCACAACTCATCATGCTCCGATACGGCAGAGAAATAGCGGTATAGTACAATGAAAAATACTTCACTTTTTACATCTCATGACGAGGCCCATCTATTTCTCCATACAGAATCATTGGTCCCATATAATGTTTGAATCAGTATATGATGAGCTCCACATAATGCTACAGTATATGTTGGTCCCCATGGATGAAGCTCCACTGTCTTATGGGCCCAAATAATGCTCCAAACATAATGGGCCCCATTTCTAATGCTCTAGTGTATAATGGGCCCTGTAAATGCTGCTCCAGTGTCTGATGTCCACCTTTGGAATGTTCCAGTGTATGGTGGGCCCCATCTATCATTCTCCAGAGTATAGTGCTCCCCAAAAATTGCTGTCCCAACATTGAAAACAATCAAATAAGTCTCCTCGCTAGGGAATCCCTGTACTTGTCTGGACTCCTCGTCGTCCCCATCTTCCATCTCACTGCACAGTATTTCAACTTTGCAAGTGCTGTGATCCTGAGCAAGCAGGGGGGGCCCACTCGTTGGCGACGGCACTGGCACAGGGCCCCTAATAGTACGGTGGTGTGTCTGATGGCGGGTGGGCCGAACCTGCACTTTCATCTGCAGCTTCCTCTTTGTCACCGTGTAAGATGGAACTGTATATGGGAAGGGTAACCTGAGTTTCATCAGGGTCAGATTCAGGCCGTGTAGCGTGCGAGGGGAATGTAGTGGTCTGGGTCAATGTACCAGCAGATTCATCGAGCAGTGGCTGGGCATCAGTGCACTTGTGTCGCCCCCAGGAGTACGGTCGCCACAGTGGCATTACCTTCTTCCTAGGGAGTGTGATGTCATGCTTGGGAGCAACGAACGATCTCTCTAGCAGGTTAACTGATTGGGCGGCGTTATTCCCACGAGTCATGACCCTCCAAACAGCGTTCATGAAGGCAAAGTGTTTGTTTTACGTGGGCAGTATGGTTGCAAAGCTGAACCTTAAAGGAATGTCCAGAAGGGCACCACCAGGAGTGGAGCCTACGGTTAAATTCGACTCCACCTGGGAAACCTCAACCATGCCAGCTACAGAACAGATGCACACATTGCAAGCTTAATTCCGTTAACGAACGAGACTACGTCATGCCCCGCGGTCCGAGTCCGGCTTACTAGAGGGACACGTGAGGCTCTGGCACATGAGATTGGCCAACATGTATGGATAGCGTACACATTCAAAATATATGTCTATACATCAGGAGGCAGGCTCAGATGGTGTTAGGCCCAGTATGGATTGCACGTGATTGCACAAAGGTTAGAAAGGGTACCGTATCCCCAGATAACATGTATGGATAGCGTACACATTCAAAACATATGTCTATACATCAGGAGGCAGGCTCAGACGGTGTTAGGCCCAATATGGATTGCACGTGTTTGCACAAAGGTTAGAAAGGGAACCGTATCCCCAGGTAACATGTATGGATAGCGTACACATTCAAAATATATGTCTATACATCAGGAGGCAGGCTCAGACGGTGTTAGGCCCAGTATGGATTGCACGTGATTGCACAAAGGTTAGAAAGGGAACCGTATCTCCAGATAACATGTATGGATAGCGTACACATTCAAAATATATGTCTATACATCAGGAGGCAGGCTCAAACGGTGTCAGGCACAGTATGGATTTGACGGCCCAGACTACACAGCGGAGGAGCAGGGAGAGGTAAAGATTGCAAATGCTGGGGCCCTGCCCAAGCAAGGGGGGCCCACTCGTGGGCGTCGGTACTGGCACTGGGCCCCTCATATTACGGCGGTGTGTCTGACGGCGGGTGTGCACCACCACCGTCAGAGACACTTGATTGCACTATGAGGGACCCTGTGCCAGTGCCCGCGCCCAAGAGTCTGCCTACCCACCTGTCCAGGGCAACGGCACTCGCACGGTGTCGTGCGCTAGGTGGTGACCCCGGCCATGGGGGGGGAGGCAGCACAGTTAGGGAGTTTTAGAAAGTGGCATATGTTGATGTTGGACATTCAGCTGATGCAAAAGGTGAAATAGGTCAAGTCCCAGGAAGAGGTGGACCAAAGCAAGCCATTTTTCTGTCACCCTATGTGTCATCAGGGGAAGGTGGGACAAAATCCTTGGAAACCCATGCGTGGTTCATTTTAATGAAGGTTAGATCATCCACATTTTGGGTTGACAGACGGGTCCTTTTTTCTGTCAGGATTGATCCAGCTGCACTGAAGACTCTTTCCGATAGCACACTTGCAGCTGGGCAAGCGAGCTCCTGTAAGGCATATTGTGCCAATTCAGGCCAGGTGTCCAGTTTAGCGGCCCAATAGTCAAAGGGGAATGACCTGTGTGGGAGAACATCGATATGGGAAGAAAAGTAGTTTGTAACCATAGTTGACAACTGCTGTCTCCTGTCACTTTCCATCGATGCAGTATTACCAGTTGTGTGAGCGGTACTTGAAAAATCAGTCCACAACATTGTCAAGAAACCCCTGTCTCCAACGCCACTTCTGCTGTGTGCACCACGAACACCTCTGCCAAGCTGACCCCGGCCCGTACGGCTCGTGTGAGAACCATCACCGCTGCTGTGTGCTGGGAATGCCTCAAGCAACCGATTTACCAGAGTTGCTTGTTTATTAGCCAATATTAGGTCAAGGTTCTCCTGTGGCATGATGTTTTGTAATTTGCCTTTATAGCGTGGATCCAGGATGCTGGCCAACCAGTAGTCGTCATCGTTCATCATTTTGGCAATGCGGGGGTCCCTTTTTAGGATCTGCAAGGCATAATCTGACATGTGGGCCAATGTTCCCGGCGTCAATGATGCACTGCGAGTGCTGGTTGGAGTAGCACTTTCTGGCAAATCCACATCCCTCCAGTCACGCACAAACCCTGTACCAGACCTTGCCACGCCAACATTTTCACTTGCCCCACGAGATGCATCCTCCTCCCCTAAGTAATCATCCCCATCATCCTCCTCCTCCTCCTCCTCTTCCTCCACCTCGTCCAGGTGAGGTCCCTGAGCAGACAATGGCTGAATGTCATCAAGGATTCCCTCCTCCTCTTCCTCCTCATCAACATTTGCTGCAGAAGCCTGCTCCTTAAGGTGCGTCAAAGTTTGCATGAGCAGACGCATAAGTGGGATGCTCATGCTTAGGATGGCGTCGTCTGCGCTTACCAGCCGTGTGCATTCCTCAAAACACTCAAGGACTTTACAGAGGTCTTTCAGCTTCGACCACTGCACACCTGTCAACTCCATGTCTGCTCTCAAAGTGCCTGGCCGTGTATCCTCCCACAAATGCATTATGGCCTGCCTCTGCTCGCACAGTCGCTCCACCATGTGCAGGGTGGAGTTCCACCTTGTTGCAATGTCAATAATGAGGCGGTGGTTGGGAAGGTGGAGCAATCGCTGCAGCTTCTGCATATGAACGGAGTGTACAGGCGACCGGCGGATATGCGCGCACAGTCTTCGCACCTTCTGGAGCAGGGCTGTTAACTCCGGATAATTTTTGAGGAAGCACTGCACCACCAGGTTCAAGGTGTGAGCCAAGCAAGGTATGTGGCTGAGTTCTGAAAGGGCTATGGCTGCCACAAAATTACGGCCGTTATCACTAACTACCTTGCCTGCCTCAAGATGTACACTGCCCAGCCATGACTCAGTTTGTCGCTTCAAGTACTCGGCCAGCACCTCGGAGGTGTGTCTGTCGCCCAAACACATCATCTGCAACACAGCCTGCTGACGCTTTCCACTAGCTGCTCGATAGGGGGACACCTCGTGTGCAACAGTGGCAGCTGCAGATGGAGTGCTCGTACGACTGCGCTCTGTGGACGAGCTTTCGCTTCTGGAGGAGGAGGAGGAGGGTCGAACGCCTAAAGCCAACTGTTTCCTATACCGTGGGCTAGGCAGCACTGTTCCACCACCGCTGTCCCCTGTGGACCCTGCATCCACCACATTAACCCAGTGCGCAGTGATGGACACGTAACGGCCCTGGCCATGCCGACTGGACCATGCATCAGTTGTGAGGTGCACCTTTCCGCTCACTGACTGCTTGAGTGCATGGACAATGCGGTCTTTCACATGATGGTGGAGGGCTGGGATGGCTTTGCGAGAGAAGAAGTGGCGACTGGGTAGGTCATAGCGTGGTACTGCATAGGCCATGAGTTCGCGGAAAGCTGTGCTTTCCACCAACCGAAAGGTCATCATCTCAAACGAGATTAGTTTGGCAATGTGGGAGTTCAAACCCAGTGTATGCAGATGAGAGACTGAGTACTTTTTTGACCTACTCATAGTGTCTGGGAGGGTGAGCTGGACTTGAGAGCTGCATATGGTGGAAGTAGCGGTGGACAGGGCAGACTGAGAGAGGGTTGATGATTGTGATGGAGTTGTTGTTCTTTCTGATGGCCTAGAATCAGTCTTTCGTTGATATAACAGTGGGATTCCCTGACTGCTGTGGCTTTGCAACGACACCTCAACATTTGCTGCTGTGCTAACCGGTGGGCTTACAGTGGGGGAAACAATGTAGCGTTGCTGACTACCTTCGTTGTGATCAGTTGCACATGTGGCACTTGAGGTTTGGTGTTGTGTCCACGCTTGCAAGTGCATGCTGGTTAAATGTCTAAGCATGCAACTGGTATTCAAATTTTTCAGATTTTTCCCTCGGCTAAAGGTCTTTGCGCACTTCTTACAGATAACCTTGGCCTGATCATGAGGATTTTGTTCAAAAAAGTGCCACACTGCACTCTTCCTACTTTGGCAGACATTTTGCGGCCAAGCACAATGTGATCTTTTGACCCTCTGGACAAGCTGTCCAGCAACTCTTTTGATGTTTGGAACCTGTCTTTGGAGTGCTCCGGGCCTGCCAGATAACAGCTGTTGCGATGTCGATGTCTGCTGTGGATGCTCCTCATCTGAGCTATTGGAAGCAGCACCCTCTTCCCCCAATGGATGCCAATCTGGGTCAACAACTGGTTCATCCATCACCTCCTCTTCTATGTCATGTGCACCTTCCTCTGTGTCACCGTGTATGGTGGTATAGTGTGCGGGAAGGGGCACCTGAGTCTCATCAGGGTCAGAATCTGGCTCTGTACACTGCGAGGACAATGTAGTGCTCTGAGTGAATGTACCAGCAGAATCATCCATCAGCGGCTGTGCATCAGTGCACTCCATGTCAGATTCATCTTGGCCTGGGTAATTCACCATTTCACTTGATAATCCAGGCATGGTATGTGAAAACAGCTCCATGGAGTAATCAGTAGTATGGCCTGCTTCATCCTTCAATCTTGGTTGGGGTGAAGGACACAAGGAAAGGTGTGGTTCATGAACATGAGCCTCCAATGACGACTCAGTGCTTTTACTTTTTACAACTGAAGAAGAGGAGGCGATAGAGCTGGAGGCTGAGTCAGCAATGTAAGACAAAACTTTTTCTTGATGCTCTGGCTTTAAAAGCGGTTTGCCAACTCCTAGAAAACTAAGCGTTCGAGGCCTTATGTAGCCAGACGATGACGCAGGCTCAACACCTCCTGCATTCGGTCCTATTTTGCTCTTGCCACTACCATCAGGTCCACCACCAACACCATCATTACCAGCTGCCAACCCCCGCCCAATTCCATGGCCTCTTCCACCAGCCTTCCTCATTTTTGGTAGAAATGTAGACAAAATCCAACAAACTATATAGTAATGTAAAACAAGGTACAAGGTGTCTATAGGACAGGGGAGATTTTGAATTTCTGCAGACACTTGTGGACACTGGACACTTTTGGATTGTGTGAGGCCCACTGAATATCTGAGCGCTCTGTCACAGGCTCGATGGCACAGCTGTGACCAAAATGACTAGAGGATAAGGGAGATTTTGAATTTCTGCACACACTTGTGGACACTGGACACTTATGGATTGTGTGAGGCCCACTGAATATCTGAGCGCTCTGTCACGGGCTCGATGGCACAGCTGTGACCAAAGTGACTAGAGGATAAGGGAGATTTTGAATTTCTGCACACACTTGTGGACACTGGACACTTATGGATTGTGTGAGGCCCACTGAATATCACAGCGCTATGTCACAGGCAGAAATTGGCTAGTGTATCATAAACTACAAGGTGTATGTAGAATTGGGCAGAATAGGAATCTCCCTAGAGTGCAGGTCTGTAAGAACGGAACATGTCCTCGTTTTATTCTCACAGAGTGACACACTGATAGCTTCACTGTGGCTGTGATAACAGCCGTTACACGGTACTGTGTGAGGAGCGTACACCGCTGTATGGTGTGAAAAAATGCACGCTCAGTACCTCAGCAGGACAAAAAAAAAAATTGGGATTGCTTTTAAAAAAGCAGTTTGCGGAGCAGTGGGTAAACAGCAATGCAGGAATGTCAGGAAGCCTTAGAAGGCAGCCCAACAACCAACACCACTGATACACCACTATATAGCCTCCCCTTGCACTGCACACACAGTGACTGGTGTGTTGTACAGGCAAAATCGCTAGCAGCAGAAGCAGTTTTTTTTTCTCAGCAGGACAAAAAAAAAAAATTGGGATTGCTTTTAAAAAAGCAGTTTGCGGAGCAGTGGGTAAACAGCAATGCAGGAATGTCAGGAAGCCTTAGAAGGCAGGCCAACAACCAACACCACTGATACACCACTATATAGCCTCCCCTTGCACTGCACACACAGTGACTGGTGTGTTGTACAGGCAAAATCGCTAGCAGCAGAAGCAGTTTTTTTTTCTTCTCAGCAGGACAAAAAAAAAAAATTGGGATTGCTTTTAAAAAAGCAGTTTGCGGAGCAGTGGGTAAACAGCAATGCAGGAATGTCAGGAAGCCTTAGAAGGCAGCCCAACAACCAACACCACTGATACACCACTATATAGCCTCCCCTTGCACTGCACACAGTGACTGATGTGTTGTACAGGCAAAATCGCTAGCAGCAGAAGCAGTTTTTTTTTCTTCTCAGCAGGACAAAAAAAAAATTGGGATTGCTTTTAAAAAAGCAGTTTGCGGAGCAGTGGGTAAACAGCAATGCAGGAATGTCAGGAAGCCTTAGAAGGCAGCCCAACAACCAACAGCACTGATACACCACTATATAGCCTCCCCTTGCACTGCACACACAGTGACTGATGTGTTGTACAGGCAAAATCGCTAGCAGCAGAAGCAGTTTTTTTTTCTTCTCAGCAGGACAAAAAAAAAAATTGGGATTGCTTTTAAAAAAGCAGTTTGCGGAGCAGTGGGTAAACGGCAATGCAGGAATGTCAGGAAGCCTTAGAAGGCAGCCCAAAAACCAACACCACTGATACACCACTATATAGCCTCCCCTTGCACTGCACACACAGTGACTGGTGTGTTGTACAGGCAAAATCGCTAGCAGCAGAAGCAGTTTTTGGTGTCTTTTTCCCTGCCTAACGCTCTCCCTACAAAATCAGCAGCAGCAGCAGCTCTCTCTGTTCTGAGATCAGCATGAGTAACATGGCGGTCGGCGTGCACGCCCTTTTATACCCCCTGTGACGCCCCCCACAGCAAGCCAATCACTTGCATGCCCTTCTGAAAGATGGTGGTGACCCGTGCCTATGTCATCACGTTGCCCACAGTGTCCGTGGATCCTGATTGGCTGAAAAAGAGCGCAAAACAAACTTTTGAAACGCGACTTTGGTGCGTAAGTCGCCGACCTCGTGGCCGACCTCATCCTAGGGTCGGGTTTCGTTTCATGAAACCCGACTTTGCCAAAAGTCGGCGACTTTTGTAATTTTTCGACCCATTTCGCTCAACTCTAGTAATCCATACTGAGCTTGTGAGCGTCTGTGTATGACTCATGAAATATATATGGAGATTTACTGTTATCCCTAGACTGTATAGAGCTGTACACTTCTGATACAGTACCATATGTCTGCTGGTATTTTGGGTCAATTTTCTAAAACATGAGGAAGTATGGTGGAAGAGGACGCGGACGTGGGCGGCCACCTAGTACTGATAGTGGTGGTGGTGCATCTACTGGTAGTGCCCAAAACACAATAGCAGCTAAGGCAGGAGGTGTTGAGCCTGCGCCATGATGTAGCTCTGGAAGGCCTGTAAGGCTCCGTTTTCTGGGAGTAGGTAGACTGCTTTTAAAGCCAGAGCATCAGGAACTGTTTTTGGCTTACATTGCTGAAACAGCCTCCAGCTCTATCGCCTCCTCTTCTGAAGTTTAAAAAAATGCAAGCACTGAGTCGTAAGTGCAGGCTTCTGGTCAGGAGCAACCACTTTTCTTGTGTCCTTCACCCACACCAAAAGTGAAGGATGCGGCAGCACACACTTCAGATTACTCCATGGAGCTTTTTTCACATACCATGCCTGGGTTAATTAAAAATGGGGCCCATCATATACTGGAGCATTCAAAATGGGGGACATCTGACACTGGAGCATCATCCATGAGGCCCATCATATACTGGAGCATTCCAAATGGGGGACATCAGACACTGGAGCAGCATTTACGGGGCCCTTTATACACTGGAGCATTACAAATGGAGCCCATTATATATTGAGCATTATTAGGGCCCATCATACACTGGAGCATTATCCATGAGGTCCATCATATACTGGAGTATTCCAAATGGGGGACATCAGACACTGGAGCAGCATTTATGGGGCCCTTTATACACTGGAGCATTACAAATGGAGCCCCTTATATATTGATAATTATTATTGCCCATCATACACTGGAGCATCATCCATGAGGCCCATCATATACTGGAGCATTCCAAATGGGGGACATCAGACACTGGAGCAGCATTTATGGGGCCCTTTATACACTGGAGCATTACAAATGGAGCCCATTATATATTGAGCATTATTAGGGCCCATCATACACTGGAGCATCATTCATGAGGCCCATCATATACTGGAGCATTCCAGATTGGGGACATCAGACACTGGAGCAGCATTTACGGGGCCATTATACACTGGAGAATTAGAAATGGAGCCCATTATATGTGGAGCATTATTTGGGCCCATAACACACAGGAGCATCGTCCATGGGGACCATCATATACTGTAGCATTATGTGGAGCTTATCATATACTGTATGGAACATTATATGTGGCCAATTATTCTGTATGGAGAAATATATGGGGCTCATTATTCTGGATTCTTTCATCTAAATCAGTCTCACTACCTTCCTTCACCAGAAGAGGGAGATCCTCAGACACAAAAGATGAATGAACAGATGACCTCACAATAGTCAAGTTTATCTCAAGGGCGCTTCTCTTGTACCAACACCTGGTCTCCGGCCTGTAGAGCTGTCCCTCAGAAGAGTTTTCTCAGAATTCTCCAACTCCTGAAACCGGGTCTGTACCAGGCAATGTAGTGTTTGCAGCCGATGGCGATGTTCTCGTACCCAGGTGGACACCCCCGTCCGTGGGTAGTCCTCCTCTGGGTCCAGCTCCAGCTCTGTGATCTCTTTGCCTGGTCTGCCGAAGAGCAGGGTGTAAGGGGTGTATCCTGTGGTGCGATGTATTTGGTTGTTGTATACCCACATCAGTTCTGCTACGAATTCAGGCCAGTGCATATTACGATCTTACTCCAGTGTTCTCAACATCTGAATGAGAGTCTGACACGATCCATTACCCTGTGGATGATAGGGCGTCATACGAGACTTCCCAATTTGGTACATATGATGTAGTTCCTCCATCAATCGTCCTAGAAAACAGACCCCTTGTATGAGTGTATCCTTCGGACAGCGGTACCCCTGGATAAAGTTTTTACAGATGGCATAGGCCGCAGACTCTGCAGTTTGGTCTCTGGTAGGAGTCACAATGGCAAATTTGGTGAAATAATCCATGATTACCAAGCAGTGCTCATACCCTTGATGGGCCGGCCCAATTGTCACATAGTCAATCATCAAGACCTCCAGTGGGGCCGAGGTCACAATAGTTAGCGTGGGGGCCCTCTGTTCCAGGAGTTTGGACAATTCATAGCTTCTACAATGTTGACACCCTTCTTCTACCTTCGCCCTCAGTAAGGGATGATAAACTAATTTCTGAAGCCATTGATAAGTCTTATCTTAGCTGAAATGTGCTCCTTTTTCATGCACCTCCATGGTCACTTTGTGCAACAGGTCCTCAGGAACCACCACCTGCCATGTGATGGATAGAGCTCGCTGTAATTGAATTTTCCAGTACAACAGTCCATTCTTTAGGTGTAATCTTTCCCATTGTCGAAGAATTTGTAGGGCCCCAGGAGACAGGGCCTCCCTCTCATTCTTGCTAGGCAGATGTTTGTGGGTGACCCACTGTCGAATTTTTGCAAGCTATCCATCTTCCTGTTGATTCCCCACCCACACATACCGAGGCTGTCCCAATACATTTTCCTGGGGCTCCACTTGTACCTGTTCCTGCGTGACTGCCAACGTCCTGGCAGGACTCTGGAACCCAGGGACCTCTTCATCCTCAAGTTCTTCGTCTCGGCTAGGAGCAGGCTTCTCATATGTCACTCTGGACAACACATCTGCGTGGGTGTTTTCAGCTCCCCTTCTGTATGCGATCTTATACCAGTATTTAGCTATTCTTGCCACCCACCGTTGTTCCAGGGCCCCTAACTTGGCGTTTTCCAGGTGGGTCAGTGGGTTGTTGTCAGTGCGCACCAGAACTTCAGACCCTGACAGGTATTCTGCAAACTTTTCCATCATAGCCCATACTAACGTCAGCAGCTCCAACTTGAAAGAACTATAGTTGTCCAGATTCCGTTCGGATTCATGAAGACAGCGACTTGCGTAAGTAATCACTCACTCCTTTCGTCCTGAACCTGAGACAACACAGCTCCTAGTCCATGCAAGCTTCCATCAGTATGTAGAATGAAGGGTCAAGAGAAGTCAACGTAGGCCAGGATGGGTGCTTCTGTTACAGCCTCTTTCAAGGCTTGAAATGCTTTCTCCTGCCGTTCTCCCCACTGGATTTCCTGGTTTTTGGCTTTAGACGGAACTCCTCTCAGCAGCTCCAATATTGGATTCACGATGTGAGTGAAGTCTTTCACGAACCGTCGATAGTACTCGGTTATTCCCAGCAAAGCCCGGACATCCTTGACAGGCTTCGGGTTGGACCAATCTTGCACTGCTGCAATCTTTTCATGGGACGGACGTACTCCTTCCGCAGAGACCACATGTCCTAGGCATTCGATTTGGGTGCAGAGCAAATGGCACTTGGACGGTTTTACCTTCAGTCCATGTCTCTGGAGCCGGCCCAGTACTTGCTCCAAATGCTGCTGGTGTTCTTCGAACGTGGCGGCATAGACAATTATATAATCTAGATAGATTAAAGTGGCTTCGAAATTCCGGTCACCCAAGCACCTCTCTATCAGTCGCTGAAAAGTTCCAGGAGCTTTGGCCAGACCGAGCGGCATTCTATTAAACTCAAACAGGCCCAGAGGTAGTATGAAGACCGTCTTCGCTCGGTCGTGTTTGGACATCGCCACTTGCCGATAACCACTGGCCAGATCTAGGGTAGAGAAGTATCTCGCTAGTCCCATGGTGGATAAGGACTCTTCAATTTGGGGTAGCGGGTACGAATCCCGCACAGTTCAGGTATTTAACTTGCGATAGTCTGCACAAAATCTCAGAGTGCCGTCTTTTTTTCGTACTAGGACTATAGGAGCAGCCCATGAGCTTTGACTTTCCCGGATGACACCTTTCTGTAACATTTGTGAGAGCAATCCTTTCACCTCTTGGTACAGCTGTGGAGGAATTTGACTGTAGCGTTCTCTTATGGTCGCAGCATTACCCGTTGGGATCTCGTGAGCGATTGCAGTGGTACAGCCAAAATTGTCCTCATGACGAGCAAAAATGTCTTGATAACGTCCGAGTACATCTTCCACCTGCTGTATCTGCTGCGGTGTGAGCTCTGTTAGTTCAGCCTGCATTTGTTCTAAGATTCTTTACCCTTTTCTTTGCCATGGGGGTTCCGACATTAAATGAGTTTCTACTGTTACAGTCCAAGGGTCTCTTTGTCGTCAACTGTATGGTCTGTGATGGTATCAGCTCCTTCGGCATGCCAACTATTTGTGCTATTTCACGACTGGGGATTAGTGTCAGTGTGTCCTCTCTCAAATTTACACATCTCATGGGCACTTTCCCATCTTGTACGGTAGCCGATGTTTGGTCAATTAGGAGTCAGGGTGGTAGGTCCTCTATAGCAGCTGGTTCTAGTTGTTCTTCCACTCCTTCCAGAGGGGTTCAGGCCCAGACAGGGACAGAGAGCATGGTCTGCCCCGGAGGTATTTCAAGACTGTTCGCAGCCGGAATGACCACTCTGCCCAGCATTTTCCATCGCAGGAGACTTCTTGCGCTTGAGCCGTCCGAATCAACTGTTGAAATATTTTCCTTTGAGGTGTGTGGGGCTCCATTGTCTCAGAAACAGGTCTGGGGACTCGTTGATAAGCATATTTCCGAACTCCTTAAGCACATTCATCCCCAGGGTAACAGTATATCCACGCTCAGTGTCACCCGAAGTCAGTACCATACCTCGGCGGCCCAAGTCTTTGCCGCAGACTCTAATTTGCATCCATGCCACCCCTGTGATCGGGATGGGGAGCTGATTGGTGGCCGTCAACTTTATCACCTGTCCCCACTCAGGCCTCATTGCTTAAGGGAAATGGTTTCTGAAATACTTCTCTGGCATCGTGGTTACTTGGGAGCCGGTATCTACGGCCCATGCATCTACTTTGGCTCAGACTAATGGACACCTTGAAACTAAATTGGTGGCGCTTCTGGTTCTTCTTACTGGCTGTTCTGGCTCCAGGTGGCGTCCCCCAGCCTCGGAGTCTCCCAGTTTAACGGGCGATGCTGGAGAGGCTGCCCACGTTGTGGGCACATCCGGACCATGTGCCCTAGCTCTCCACAGAGGAAACAGGTATTATGTTCCTCCCGTCTAGACCTTTTCCGCCCTGTCGCGCTTCTGAGAAAGCTCGGCTCCCAATTGAGATCAGCAAGGTTACCTTCTTTTTAGTTTCTGTCAAGTCTTCCCTCATCTCTTGGATTTCTCTCTGCAAATCCTCCACCCATCCAGGCACAGCCACTGCATTCACGGCCACCTCTCCGCTTTGGACCTTCATCACCGGAACTGTTACCCCCTGTTCTTGTGCGCGCCTCACTTCAAACTTCTGCAAAAGTCATGTGTGGGTTTGCCCGCAAACGCTCCCGCAGGGCCTGTTTCAGCAGCGCATCTCTCAACCTGGTCACTAATTGATCACGCAGCACCACGTCAATCGACCCTACCCCCACACCATCTTTCCGGAATATGGCAGTGAGTATTTCCTGCAATACATTCATGAACTGTGTCACTGTCTCCCCTTCTTTTTGAATCCAGCCAAACAGTCGCATGCGCAGCTCTCCTCATCTGTGGGGTCCCCATGTGTTTCCTCCAGTATGCGTAACATCTTGTCAAGCATATCCCGCTGTCTGGGGGGCTGTAGCATCACTGAATCTCTCGCCTCCCCTTTCAGGGCCATCATGGCAACCTCCGCCTGTAGGGCTGGTATCATAGAGTGCATTCTCATCTTCCCTTTAATATGTTCAGTCCAGCTCTACAACATGGTGTTCCTCCCATTAAATTTAGGTAGGTTGTTTAACATTGCCCCCAGGGAAAAGCTGGACTTAGGGATCTCCCCAGATGCTTAGTCTGCCCCCTTTGTGCCAGTACACTGCATCCTGCCAACTATGCCAAGTGTGAGCAGGTAGGAAGATGCAGTAATGGGTCAGAGGCAGAGCAAGCGTTATTGTGGGGTTTAATTTAACAGGCATACGCCTTGCAGGGAGAAAACAGATAGAACAGTATAAAGGAACACAGGGGACGTAACTCAGGGGAAGCGGGTGTAAAGCATAGGGTAGAAAGTTCAAGGATAGCAAACTTATCAGTCTGACAACTTCAGAATGTGGTTAGTTCAGAATGTGGACGTTGGCACCAAAGCAGTGCCACATAACGGGTCCGGTATGGTCCTGGAAAAGATGGCTTCCTGGATCCTGGCGGCGGAGGTGATTCCTCGTGGTCCAGTGTAGTCCTGGAAAAGATGACGTCTTGGCTACTGGCAGTGACGGTGATTCCTTGTGGTCCAGTCGGTGATTGGTGTGTCAGGAAATGATGAGCTGGACAGAGCACAGTCTTTCCCCCTATCAGTGTACATTACAAGGACGGAACAGGTGGTATCGACACCCAATCATCTAATTCTTGATAAAATGTGGTGTAACTTATGCCAGAAAACTTACTCCAATCAGTGTCTGGAGTAATATTTGTGGCAAGGCTTGAAAGAAATGGCATGCCACCTTTAAAGAAATGCCTGATTCATGAAGAGGCATTTATCTCTGACTCCAAAATGTTTCCCCCAACCAAAAAACTTTTAATGGGACCAAAGGCAGTAATAACTAAATGTTCCAAGAAGAAAATGTAGGAGCACACAAATAATACGATGTAAAATAGACAAAAGCTTATTAAATAAATAAGTCATAATAGAATAAAGCAGTAAACCGTATAGGAGAGATCAGACTAAAATACAAAAGATCAGAGATAGTTTGGATGGTATAATATTGCATGTAAAAGACAAAAAATGTCCCTAATGTGATAGGCAAAACGCACCCCTACACTTTTTTATTAATGATCTTTTATGTCATTATACCTTATCATAAACAGATATAAAGCAGCATTAGCAATTATGGGATTGGTGGTAGTGGTAGTCTGAAATGCTCTATTATCTTTAATCTGATGCCCCTAAGTCAACATCAGCGCAGTGCAAGTAACTTGAAAGGATGAGCAGTGTTGACAACAACAACAATCATCACTATCCACCTGCCTGCTGCTGTGTGCAGCCAGGAGCAAGAAGAGCAACAAGGGAATAAAAAAAAACATTTTTTAATGTCCCCTCTAATAATAAACAAGGCGAGAAAGTCTATACAATACTCTGACTAATCACTACTTTAAAGACTTTGTTTTAACAGAATCTGTGGACATGAGGTATTTTTTCATGGTAAAAGCCCTTTAGATATATATGGTTTCACACAGAATTTTAGGCAGTTTTAGGACTGGAGTTTGATACCAATTAAGAGAGGAGTATGTAGCATTAGTTTTAATGCTTTTGTTGATTTGATAAAGGGAACCAAAGTTCTTGAAACTAGTTTTTATTGAAAGTTTCAATAAAGTCTGTTGACTAGAGTTGAGCGACTTTGATCGGATCGGGTTTCATGAAACAAAATTTGTTTCACATGAAATTGGTCCTACTAGGGCAAAAAAAAGTCGGAGTTTCGTCCGAAACCCGACCCCAATGCAAGTCAATGGGGATTAAAAGTCGGCATTGAGTGGATGAATGTCATCCGCTCAATGCCGACTTTTAATCCCCATTGACTTGCATTGGGGTCAGGTTTCGGACGAAACTCCGACTTTTTTTTCCCTAGTCGGACCAGTTTCATCTGAAACAAGTTTTGTTTCATGAAACCCGATCCGACCAAAGTCGCTCAACTCTACTGTTGACCATTACTGCCACAGTCAACATCATTTGTGCCTTTATATCCTCCCCTCTTCATTGTTATCACATCATTTGGATACCACAATTCTATCCATTTGTTTTCTCTAGCAAGTTGGCACCTCAAGGTCCAAGGGATCCAAGTACCAACTAGAGATGAGCGAACTTGTTCGGAAAATGTTCGCCAGTCTCAAACTTGGCACAAATGTAGCACATTCGGATTTGTGTTCTGTTTCACGAGCATTTTTACTCAAATTTGGCAAAATTCAATCACAGTTCGGTAAATCATCACATTTCCACTAATGCTTTTGTTATTACTTTGTTATTACTTCGGATAAGATAGGGGTGCTGTATGATGAGTGAGGGTGACGGGGGGAGTGGGGCGTGTTTGATGAGGGGAGAGGGTGTGTAAGTCAGAAGAACTGCGGAAAGTAATTTTTTTTTCTTTTTTTCTTTAATAACTTAATGTGTGTACATTCAGGGCATAGAAACCATCCACAAGGTCTTCTATGATTGGCTGCCTAAGTCACATGTCCCTGGCCATATGAAAAGCAGACATCTTGTTTTGCTGGTGTCATTTTCTCAGTGTCACAGTGCAGAGCAGCTGCACCTGCTAGTGAACTTGTCAGTTAGCTAGATAGGATCTTGTCCTGTGTGAAATCGATCTTCCAGCATCAGGAGGCCACATTTACTAATCCAAATCGTTTGTGATAAAACTGTGTTTCAGTGAGAAGTCAGAAGGCCAGATTTCCACTTAAAAATTGGTAGGCCTAATATTGGGGTTCAGCCACAAGGCCCAATTTGCTAATCCAAATCATTTGTGATAAACTTGTGCTTCAGTGAGAAATCAGAAGGTCAGATTTCCACTTAGAAATCGTTTGGACTAATATTGAGGTGCAGCCAGGAGGTCCAATTTACTAATCCAAATAGTTTGTTATAAAACTGTGTTTAAGTGGGAAATCAGAAGGCCACTTAAAAATTGTTAGATATAACAGTGTTGCTCAGGCACACTATCTAAGAAAATAAATAGTGATTGTTCATTTTGTGACAGGTGACTGACAGCTGTGGGCCTAAGGATGTGAAACATCAGGTTACAAGAGGGGAAGGGTACATCCAACATGAGTGGGGAAAAAGCAAGGTAGTGGTAGAAGGGGGGATAGGCTTGGTGTTCGACGTGTATGTGGGTTAGGTGTTAATGTTAATGAAAGCTCAACTGAACAAACACCGTCTTGTCCTATCCAAAGACCACTGACAACATCTGTTACTGGACAGACTACTCCACTCCATTTCTTTGGCAGCCACACAGCAGTACGCCTTCTAAATGAGGGCCAGAAAGAGCATGTGATCCAGTAGATGGCAAGTACTTCTTCAAAAAAAGAAAGCATTTGCACTGATGCTCAACATTTTTTCATGTTGGATCCGGAGCCAGACAAAGTAGGGTCTGAGCAGAATCCACATCTTCTTCACCAGACGTTAACCACCGGGGGTGGAGATGATCCTAATGAGACTCAGATACCAGAGGTACAAGCAGACTGTTCTGTGGTGTCAGGGCAGGAAGAGGAGGAAGGTGACTTTCAGGGTGAGGAATGTGAGAAAAGAGAGGATGATGATGAAGGTGTAGCTCCCACTAGGTGTGAACCCAGAGGTACACAGGTGAGTAGCTCAGCAGAGGAGGTGGAGTTGGAGGAAGATGAGGTTACGATGCAGCTTCCCACACAAGCACGAAGTGATGCAACCATTACAAGCACAGCATCCTCAGCACCAACTCTGGCAGTAGCCAGCATATGTTGGAAGTGTGCAGTTCACAGGGGGGGCAAGAGTTGCCTAGTCTTGGCCTTTTTTGGGACCGCAAGGGATGACCTAATTCACGTTATTTGCTAAATTTACAAAAAAACAGTAGAGGCAAAAATTGCAATAATTTGACAACTACATGCATGACCCAGCACATGCGCGATCAACATGCCTTAGTGTGGGAATCTCACTGCGCTAAAATGCCGACCAATGGGCCTCGCCAACCACCAGCCATCCCATCAACCACAACTGCTGCTTCTTCTTCCTCCATCATTGTGCCAAGTCCTCTCACACAGGTCTCTGACCACAGAAACTCTACTTGTTTACCCCCTACAGTTGGGGTGCGTGAGAGCCCAACAGCTGTTACAGAAGCAGACATGACTGCTGTTTTTGTGTCACCTAGCACAACACATCTTTCTCAATCCACCATAACATCTGTGCCTGCACCTCACTCACAATCCAGCAGTTTGTCCTGTTCTCCATACGCCACCCTTTCTCAGCAAAGCATTAAAGAATGTTTCCTCCTACACATGGCAAAGATAAGAGCTTGTACTTCAGCATCGTCAATCTGTCAGCCACAGAAATGCTGCCTTTCTGCCTGGTGGGTACAGACAGTTTCTAAAAGTTGATGGCCATCACAGTACCCCAGTACCAGTTGCCCAGTCGCCATTACTTCTCTAAGAAAGCTTTGCCTGCGCTACACCAGCATGTCACAGACAACATCACCCGTTCCGTGAAAAAAATCTTTGTCGGCCAGGATGCATTTCACCACTGACACATAGATGAGCAAACATTGGTAGGTGCATTACATCTCGCTGAATGGTCACTGGGTGACTCTGGTGGCTGTGGGAAAAACTTCTATATCTAACACTTCCTCCACTGCTTCTGGCTCCTCCACCTCCTCTAGGGCCTCCACTTGTGCCTCATCCTCTTCCTTTATCAGACATATGTTCCAACAAAGGAGACAGAATTCCCCACCTCCATACTGTGCAGCCATGGCTCACCACAATTATGCAGTGTTCAAATTAATATGCCTTGGAAAGCAGAGTTACACAGCTCAAGAGTTGTCGACAGCTATCCAGGTTGAGTTAGAGCAATGGCTGTCTCCACTGGAGCTAGGGAAGGCCGAGTGCGATAATGTGTAAACTTGGTGGCTGCCCTCACTTACGACAATCGCACCCCGCAGGTCATCAACTTGCAACGCTACTGAAATCTTTTGGCCAGTTAGTTGTTTGATTTGCGATGTTCCGACATGGTGGAATTCCACTCTGCATATATTTCAGCGACTGTGGTAGCAGTGACGAGCCCTTGTGCAGTATATCCTTTTGCATAGTCTGGGCCAACAGAGTGCGGACATGGTGCAAATCACGCTTGCAGAGTGGGCACAGATGAATGACCTCTGCACGCTTCTGCACAGTTTTTAAAAGGTTACTAAGATGATGATTAGAGCTGATGATGCCGTCATCAGCATCACTATTCCGGTCATCTTCATGCTGGAGCACACTTTGAATAGTCTGCTTGAGGAGGTGATGGTCTCAGAGGATGGCTTACAGCGATCGAGGGAGGCTCATAGTACCAGACAAACTGCTAGTGAGGGTGCAGTAGCCGAGAAACAAATGGAGGAGGAAGAGGTGATGGAGACGCAACAGTCAGGAGATGAAGAGGATAATGATCACCTCTCTGTTGTCCATGTGTGGTCATGGCAGGTACGAGGGATGCAGTGACGAGGCGCGAGACGGATTCTGCTTTTAGTAACAACTTTTATGGTTTGATGCCGATAAGGCTATCCTAAGCAACCACACCAAATAACAACTTGTCCTCGCAGGGGCTCAATACAAACAAACAATGGTTATAAGAACATGACTACTCTGGCAAAGGCCGGTCACTATAGGGCCGCGGTATGGCCGGCTACAGGTCCTTAATTATGTGGTGTCACTTATCCGCCATGACGTCCCTTGGCGTCCTGGAAGATGGTGCTTCGGCGTTGCAGCCGCTGGGCCCAGCAACTGAGGATTTGGCGTAGTCTTCGGGCGTACCGACGCCCAGGCGAAGCAGGGACACAACAGGCCCTAGAAAGGTTCTTTGGCAGCATGTCCCCCGGCAGAGGGACACTGCCTGGAGATGGAGAGTCGAGGCTGAACGGGAGCAGGCAGCGGCGAGGCTGAGTAGCGGTTGGTAGGCCACTGGTGCAGCCAGCAGCTGCACTAGGGGACCCACGGCGGGCGACGGCCCGGCTCTTGCCACGGACTGGAGCGGGGTGGTGGCTGCGAGCGGCAATGGACAAGCCGCAGCCGCGGTCGGGAGTGGAGCGGCTGTGTGCTGCAGCGGACAGGCCGCAGCCGCGAGCTGGAGTGGGGTGGCAGCGGCCGCGGGGTGACTGCGGGCAGGCCGCAGCCACGAGCTGGAGTGAGGCGGCAATTGCTGCAGGTTGGGGTGAAGCAGCGGTCTTTTGCCAGTCGGCTCGGCGCCGTCTCTCTGCAGTCCACCGTAAGCCTCCCTCCCATCGCTGTCCTCCTCTCTGGTTTCTGCTCAGGTCTCTCGCTCCCTGGTGCTCCCACGGTCTCGTGCTGCTTCTCTCCTGTTCTGCTGACTCACTCTGACTGGCGCGCTCCGCCACTTTTATATAGGTTCCGCCCCCTACCGACCTGTCAGTCTCAGCGGTGCGTCCCCTAACTCTGCTCCCCAGAAACAGGTTCCCTAGGAACTTAGATGACGGTCCCCTTGGTTCCGGCCCGGACACTCGGCGGAGGCCCTTCCTCCTACACACCCCCATCCTGTATGCTCGCCAGTCCTCGGGCGAGGGCCTTAGTAGGCTCGGGTTGGCTTTTGGAGGCAAGAGTTCTTGTTGCCATACGAACTGGTCCTGTTCGTAACGTTCGGGGGGGTTTGCCAGCTGTTGATCGCTCGGAGCGTCTTAGTTCGAAGGTTGTGGGCTGGTCGATTCTGGTGGGTTGACTGGGCCTACAGAGATGTCTTTCCTTGGAGGGTCGGTGGGTACTGCTGGAACATCTTCTTCATCATCCAGGTCCCAGATCATTGGCAGTGGGTCTGGGACCTGAGGAGTAGGCTCAGGTCGCATGGGATCAGCGGATGTACAGGGTCATAGCATATTACGGTGCACAGTACGAGTGGGAAGTGCCCCGTCTTTCTCAGGTTGTATCTCGTAGACAGGCCCATTGGAGCTTATTCGGTGCAGCTCTTGGTAAGGGCTTTCTTCCCATCGAGGTTCTAACTTGTTCTGGGGGTGCTGGTCTAGCACGAATACTCGATCCCCAGTTTGGAAGTCGGTGGGCGGAGGCAGAGTTCCCCCTGGGTGCTCTAGGTCCCGGAGTTTTGTATGGACAATACGGCGGAGGGTCTGCAACCGGTGTTGGTGGTTTTGGACCCATGATGACACCCCGGTCCAGGGTTGGGGTTCCTCCGGGTTCAATTCTACTTCTGCGATCCCTTTGCCTTCTCGTCCAAATAGTAGTGAGTAGAGGGTATAGCCGGTAACTTGGTGTACCCGGTTGTTATAGACCCACACTAGTACAGGTATATACTCAGGCCAGCGGGCCTTCCGGTCACTCTCCAGAGTATGTAACATTTGAATTAGGGTCTGATTAAATCATTCACACTCCCCGTTCCCTTGGGGGTGGTATGGCGTGGTCCGGGATTTATCAATTCCATAGAGGCGATGTAGTTCCTTCATGACTTTTCCCAGAAAGCACGCTCCCTGGTCTGAATGGATCTGTTGAGGGCACCCGTGCACTTGGATAAAGTTTTTACAAATTGCATAGGCGGCCGACTCCACAGTTTGGTCTCGGGTGGGGGTTACCACGGCAAATTTGGTGAAATGATCTACCATAGCGAGATAATGTTCATACCCCTGGTACGCGGGACCAATGTTCAGAAAGTCCACTGTCAAGAGTTCAAGGGGTGCTGATGTCACTATTGTTTGCACCGGGGCACATTGTGCGGGTGGTTTAGCTAGCTTGCATCGGCGGCAGGCCCGGCAGATTGCTTCTACAGCAGCATGCAAGCGCGGGTGGTAAACTATCTTCTGCAACCATTGCAAGGTCTTTTGAGCTCTGAAATCAGCCCCTTTTTCTTGAGCTTCCTGAGCCAGTTCACTGAGTTGGGCTCTGGGCACGACTACCTGCCAAGTTGTTGCGGACGTCGCCCGTGATACGGCCTTATGATACAATAGCCACTTTTTGATGATCAGTTTCTCCCACTGGCGTAAGATCAGCAGCATGTCCTGAGTTAAGGTCTGTCTCTGAGAGTCGGTGGGTAATCTGCTGGTGGTCACCCATCGGCGTAAGAGTCCAACTTCTCCATCTTCTTGTTGCTGTTGGATCCATCTGTCACATGATTGTTCCAGCATACCCCGTGAGGGTCCAAGCTGGGATTCCTCCTGTGTAGCAGCTGTGAGCACAGCAGCGCTAAGGGCAAACGGCGTCTCTTACCCTTCAAATTCGTCGTCCTGACTTTTCCTTGGGGTTGTATGCCGGATCCTGGAGAGGGCGTCAGCGTGTACGTTTTCTGCTCCTCTTTTATAGATGATCTTATAGTTGAACTTGGCCATGCAGGCCACCCATCGCTGCTCCAGAGCCCCAAGTTTGGCTTTCTCCAAATGGGCCAGCGGGTTGTTGTCGGTCCGCACCACCACCTCGGAGCCTGCCAGGTACTCTGCGAACCGCTCCGTCATGGCCCACACTACCACGAGGAGCTCGAGCTTAAAGGAGCTGTAATTGTCAGGATTTCACTCGGAGTCATGAAGAGATTGGCTACCATAGGCGATCACTCTCTCCTGGCCATCCTGAACTTCTGACAACACAGCCCCTAGCCCGTGGAGGCTCCCATCAGTGTGCAGTATGAATGGTTGCGAGAAATCCACATAAGCTAACACTGGGGCACCCGAGAGTGCAGCCTTCAGGTCTTGAAAAGCTTCTTCTTGCGGTTGTTGCCACTGGATCTTTCACCCATTTGCCCCAGCAGGAGCCCCTTTTAGCAGGTCCTGCAAAGCCCGGGCTCGGCGTGCAAAATTCTTTACGAAACTACGGTAGTATCCGGCCAACCCCAGGAAGGCCCGCACGTCTTTTACCGTCTCGGGAGTAGGCCATCCCTGGATGGCAGCAACCTTCTCCAGGGACGGTCTAACGCTCTCGGCGGACACGATATGCCCCAGATATTCGATCTGGGTGCGGAACAGGTGGCATTTCTGGGGCTTTACCTTCAACCCGTACTTCTGCAGCCGGCCGAGCACCTGCCCCAACCGCCGCAGGTGGTCCTCAAACGTGGCAGCATAGATGATGATATCATCCACATATATCAGCGTGGCTTCGAAGTTGAGATCTCCCAGACACAGTTCCATCAGATGTTGAAAGGTCCCAGGGGCGTTGGCCAGCCCAAACGGCATCCGGTTGAACTCATAAAGTCCCATGGGAAGAATGAACGCCATCTTGGCTCTGTCTTCCTCCGACATCAGCACCTGCCAGTACCCACTAGCCAGATCTAAAGTCGAGAAGTACGTTGCCTACCCCAAAGCGGACAGGGACTCTTCTATGTGGGGCAGCGGGTACGAGTCTTTGATGGTGCAGGCGATCAACTTCCGATAGTCCACGCAAAATCGCAAGGTGACGTCCTTTTTATGGTCCAACATGATGGGGGCCGCCCAGGAGCTCTGGCTTTCTTGTATTACCCCCTTCCGGAGCATTTGGCCCAGTAAAGTTTTCACCTCCTGATAGAGCTGTGGAGGGATCTGCCGATATCGTTCCCGGATGGGGGCTGCTCCTGCCGTGGGAATTCCATGCGTGATGGCTGTGGTGCATCCAAAATCATCCTCGTGGGTGGCAAATACCTCGTGGTATTGTCCCAGTAGAGTTTCTACCTGGAGGAGTTGGGCTGGAACCAGGCCGGAGAGTTCGACCCCCATTCTTTCCAGAATGTTTTGACCCTTCTCCTGGGTCGAGGACTCGACAGTCTGCAGAGTACGAATAGTCACTGCCCAAGGGTCCTCGGTTTGCACCTTTAGCTGGACTGTAGGGGCTGGCAGCACCTCTTCCAACAGCCTTACCAGCTTGGCCATTTCGGCCCTGGGTTTCAGGACGATGTCTTGGTCTTCTAGGTTGACACAGCGCACCAGGACGGTCCCTCTCCGCATCGTGGCCAGGGAGCGGGCCACCAGTATGCCAGGGGGCTGGCTTTCCGAATAGCATGGCACCACCTGCATCTCCACGCCCTCTAAAGGCACTGGGGCCCGAATAGGCAAGGCCACCACTGTCTGCCCAGGGGGCAGTACGAGCGGAGGAGCTGCTGGCGCGGTGACTTTGCCCAGTGCCTCGCCCTCCTGGCAGTCCTGGAGTACTCGCGCCTCCCGTACCAACTGCTGGAAGACCTGCCCTTGGGCTGTGCGGGAACCCCACTGGTTCAAGGTCTCTTGCCTGAGGTCGTTGAGGAGTAAATTGCCAAACTCCCGCAGTATGTTCATGCCCAGGATGACTGGATGTTTGTTATTAGTTTCCCCTTGGGTCAGGATCACTCCTCAGCGACCGAGGGATTTGCCACACAGCGTCACTTGCATCCAAACCACCCCAATGACAGGGACCGGCAGCTGATTAGCGGCTACCAGTCTTATCATGGACCCCCACTGGGGTCTCGCTGCCTCGGGAAAATGCTGCCAGAAATAAGTTGCAGGCATGGTCGTTACTTGCGACAGTTGCTTGCGACCCCGTGTCCACTAGGCCCTCGTCCTCTGCCCATACCACCGGACATTTTGCGACCAGATCTTCGGGACTTCCACCACCCCATGTCATGGCTTCTGGCTCCGAGCGGCGTCCCCCCAGCCTTCTAGTTTAATGGCCACCGGGGTGGGCACCCCCCATGCCACGGACACTCTCGTGCGAAATGGCCCAGCTCCCCGCACTCATAGCACCGGGGCTGCGAGGCCCTGTCGCTCCGGGCATTGCGAGGCCCCCAGGACCCGGGATTGAAACTTGGCTGACCAGTCGTGGGTCCGGCCCTTCTTTTCACTTTGGCCAACTCGCCCCTGATGCTCTTCAGCTCTGGACTTTCCACATGGGGACCATCATTCCCTGCTCCTGCTCTCGAGCACACGCCAGACTCCCCACCTCGGAGAAGGCCAAACGTGGGTTTACTCGGACCTGCTCCCGTAATGCCTGCTTTATTAACAGGTCTCGGAGTCCAGTCACTAACAGGTTGCGTAGGGTAATGTCAATGGGTTCTACCCCTACGCCATCCTTCCGCTCGATGGCGGTGTATAACTCCTGGAGGATATTCATGTACTGGGTGATAGTCTCCCCCTCTCCCTGCATTCGACTGAACAACCGGGTCCTCAACTCCCCAACGTTTGTTGGATCCCCATGGGTCTCTTCCAGAATCTGCAAGACCCTAGCAAAAGTGTTGCGGTGTCCCGGGGGCCTCAACATTACTGAATCTCGGGCCTCCCCATCTAATGCCATGAGGGCCACCTTGGCTTCCAGGTCAGGGGTCATCGGATGCATTCGGAAGAGCCCTCACATTCGCTTTGTCTAGCTCCAAAGCATGGTGTTGGAGCCAGAGAACCTAGGCAGATTGCTTAGCATAGCCCCCAAAGAAATGTTGGACCAGGGGCCCCCGTTATTTGCTAAATCTACGGCCCCACTTTGATCTGGGGCGTCGTCGTCTGCATCCTGCCGACTACGCCAAATGTGGTCATGGCAGGTACGAGGGATGCAGTGACGAGGCGCGAGACGGATTCTGCTTTTAGTAACAACTTTTATGGTTTGATGCCGGTAAGGCTATCCTAAGCAACCACACCAAATAACAGAACTTGTCCTCGCAGGGACTCAATACAAACAAACAATGGTTATAAGAATACGACTACTCTGGCAAAGGCCGGTCACTATAGGGCCTCGGTATGGCCGGCTACAGATCCTTAATTATGTGGTGTCACTTATCCGCCCTGACATCTCTTGACGTCCTGGACGATGGTGCTTCGGTGTCGCAGCAGCTGGGCCCAGCAACTGAGGATCTGGCGTAGTCTTCGGGCATACTGACGCCCAGGTGAAGCAGGGACACAACAGGCCCTAGAAAGGTTCTTTGGCGGGATGTCCCCCGGCAGAGGCAGCGGGACACTGCCTGGGAGTTGGAGAGTCGAGGCCGCAGCCCCTGAACGGGAGCAGGCAGCGGAGGGTCTGAGTGGCGGTTGGTAGGCCACTGGCGCAGCCAGCAGCTGCACTAGGGGATCCGCGGCGGGAGACGGCCCAGCTCTTGCCACAAACTGGAGCGGGGCAGTGGCGGCTGCGAGCGGCAATGGACAAGCCGCAGCTGCGGTCGGGAGTGGAGCGGCAGCGGCTGTGTGCCGCAGCGGGCAGGCCGCAGCCGCGAGCCAGAGTGAGGCTGCAACGGCCGCAGGTTGGGGTGAAGCAGCGGTCTTCTGTCGGTCGGCTCGGTGCCGTCTCTCTGCAGTCCACCGTGAGCCTCCCTCCAGTCGCTGTCCTTCTCTCTGGTTTCTGCTCGGGTCTCTCGCTCCCTGGTGCTCCCACGTCTCCTGCTCCTTCTCTACCGTTCTGCTGACTCACTCTGACTGGCGCGCTCTGCCCCTTTTATATAGGTTCCGCCCCCTACCGTTCCGTCAGTCTCAGCGGTGTGTACCCTAACTCTGCTCCCCGGAAACAGGTTCCCTAGGAACTTAGATGACGGTCCCCTTGGTTCCGGCCCGGACACTCGGCGGGGGCCCTTCCTCCTACACATGGTTGGTGGGAGGGGACGGAGGAGGCAACCTTGAGTGTTACATCACCACCAACACACCATGAACTTGAACCTTATGGAAGAGTCCGCCACATGAGGGCCTTCTTCAACATGATGTCTGTACTCTTATGGTTAGAAATAGTGCTGACTGCTGGGTTCCCACTCTGCTAGATCCATGGTTCAACAGTAAATTTATCCAGATGCTTCCCACCCTGGAAAGGGACGCATGCAAGCTGGAGTATCGAAATACACTTGTAGACAATCGTAAGAGTGGTTTTCCCCAAGACAGCAGTGAGGTATACAGTGTGCATTGCATTTCTAGACGTCCAACCCCGGGAACGTCAAGGCATCATCGCAAAAACATTGCAAAAACATTAGCAGTAGCAGCAGGGTTAGTCGCATAAGCAATTTCTGTGAGTCGTTTCACAATTTTTTTAGAACAGCTTTTGCACCAGCAGAAGAGAGTACAAGTATGACACACTGTGAATGACTGGAGAGGATGGTGCATGAGTATCTGGAGCTCAAAATCAATGCCATCAGGAAGGTTTGGACCCTTTTGCATTTTGGTCTTCAAAAATGGAAGAGTGACCTGAGCTCGCCTGTCACGCCTTGGAGGTTTTGTCATGCGCGACAGTGAGAGTACTCTCAGAACGCGTCTTCAGGTGGTGTCCTGACAGATAAGCGCATCTGGCTGTCCCTTGAAAGTGTAGACCGCCTAACGTTCATCAAAATGAGCAAGTCATGGATCTCCAATGACTTTTGCACCCCAGATTAGGCGACGGTGCAGGGTGGGCAATTAATTTTCCCGAGGGGCCACATGAGAGACCATGACTAATAGCTTGAAATTAATTCTACTCAATATTAATTTATTAATATTAATTGTATCACTAAATATTGAGCATAATTAAGTATGCTGACACCCCCTATATATATTTTA
Organism: Dendrobates tinctorius; assembly: GCF_039654945.1. NCBI lineage: Eukaryota > Metazoa > Chordata > Amphibia > Anura > Dendrobatidae > Dendrobates > Dendrobates tinctorius. Next base: position 13,610,242 of record NW_027361758.1, read on the forward strand.
ACCCCCTCACAGCCCCTTATATAAAGTCTGAGCCTCACACAGCCTACTACATATGCGGCATGAGCCCCACACAGCCTCCCTATATACGGCATGAGCCCCACACAGCCTCCCTATATACGGCATGGGCCCCACACAGCCTCCCTATATACAGCATGAGCCCCACACAGCCTCCACATGTACAGCATGAGCCCCACACAGCCTCCCCATGTACAGTATGAGCCCCACACAGCTTCCCCATGAACAGCATGAGCCCCACACAGCCTCCCCATGTACAGCATGAGCCCCACACAGCTTCCCCATGAAGAGCATGAGCCCAGCACAGCCTCCTCATGTACAGCATGAGACCCACACAGCCTCCCCATGTACAGCATGAGCCACAGACAGCCTCTCCATGTACAGCATGAGCAACAGACAGCCTCCCCATGTATAGCATGAGCCACAGACAGCCTCCCCATGTACAGCATGAGCCCCACACAGCCTCCCCAGGTACAGCATGAGCCCCACACGACCTCCCCATGTACAGCATGAGCCCCTCACCACCTCCCCATGTACAGCATGAGCAACAGACAGCCTCCCCATGTATAGCATGAGCAACAGACAGCCTCCCCATGTATAGCATGAGCCCCAGACAGCCTCCCCATGTACAGCATAAGCCCCAGACAGCCTCCCCATGTACAGCATGAGCCCCAAACAGCCTCCCCATGTACAGCATGAGCCCCAAGCAGCCTCCCCATGTACAGCATGAACCCCACACAGCCTCCCCCTGTACAGCATGAGCCCCACACAGCCTCCCCATGTACAGCATGAGCCCCACACCACCTCCCCATGTACAGCATGAGCCCCGCACAGCCTCCCCCTGTACAGCATGAGCCCCACACAGCTTCCCCATGTACAGCATGAGCCCCACACCACCTCCCCATGTACAGCATGAGCCCCACAAAGCCTCCCCATGTACAGCATGAGCCCCACAAAGCCTCCCCATGTACAGCATGAGCCCCAAACAGCCTCCCCATGTACAGCATGATCCCCACACAACCTCCCCATGTACAACATGAGCCCCACAAAGCTTCCCCATTTACAGCATGAGCCCCACACAGCCTCCTTATGTACAGCATGAGCCCCACAAAGTCTCACCATGTACAGCATGAGCCCCAAACAGCCTCCCATTGTACTGCATGAGCCCCAGTTTCCCCATTTACTGCATGAGGCTCCAAACACCCCCTTATAAGCTGCATGAGCCCCACACAACCTTCTTATATACAGCATGAGCCCCACAGTCTCTCCACATACTGAATGCGGCCCCAAACAACCTCGCATATACTGCATGAGACCCCCAATATACTGATTGAGCCCCACACAGCCTCCCCATATATTGCAATATATGGGGAGGCTGTGTGGGGCTCAATCAGTGGTTCAATGAGGCTATTGCCTCACCATGTGCAGCATGTCACCCCATAGCCTCCCCATGTGCAGCATGATATCCCTATAGCCTCCCCATGTGCAGCATGTCACCCCCATAGCCTCCCCATGTGCAGCATGATATCCCCATAGCCTTACCATGTGCAGTATGTCACCCCCATAGCCTCCCCATGTGGAGCATGATAATAATAATAATCTTTATTTATATAGCGCCAACATATTCTGCAGCGCTTTACAATTTAACAGTTTCAAAACACATAAGTAACAACGTTGACAATACAATAATTAAAGCAAAATAAGACGACCCTGCTCGTGAGAGCTTACAATCTACAATGAGGTGGGGGAGATAAAGAATACAGGTGTGTATTTACAATGATGTATTTACAATGATGGTCCAACCATCTTGAGGGAGTGAGGGATAGATGGAGATAGTGAATGGGCTACACATGCACACTTACCCATAAAATGACTTTGATTAGTGAACGTGATAGGTGTAAGAAAATGTTCTTATCGGGAGAGTTGGAAGAGCCGGACAAAACTGCAGACAATTCTACTCGAAGCTGAGGTTGAAGTTTATTCGGAGATACACAGCAAAACAGATACAGAATAACAGATGAGTTGGAATATGCGGGCAAAAACAGGAAATCAGACAGGCAGAGATTTGCTAGGAGGTCTAGCGGTGATAAGGCTCTGTGCCCTGGCCATGGTGAGGCACAGTGGCATGATGGCGATGGAATGGCCACAAGCAATAGTAACAAGAGCTTCTTATACATTATCAGAACAAAGAAAGATGCATTTTGCCGCAGAAAGGCGTCCATAGTATAATTTTGAGGCATACATAAGATAATCCACATAAATAGGTATTTTACGATATACTGATAAATAGTATGACCCTTTCAATTTACTTTTCGTTACATGACATTAAAGACCCATATAAGTCAGGATTATGCATGGCTATTGCCTTCAATCTCATCATCGTCTCCAGTCTAGGTCCATAAATTCTTACATCCTGACATTTCAATGACTTTACTTTTCACTACCACACTATCACGTATAAGCATATTGACCATATATTTGGTGACCTATTCCCCTATTGATCCAATCTTCCTCTATGCACATCTACTGAAGTTGGTAAGAGACATGATCTCATTTTTCATCCTCCATTTAGTACATTTTATTAGCTCTTTTGTAAAAGTTGAATCTTCTCTAACTTTCAACAAAATAGCTGCTAGAGACAACATGGCCGCTCAGTATATTATGGCTGACCATTCTCTTACAAGTCCCCCTCTTGTACTCTATCCAGAGTACAACATACAGTACTGTAATATTCATGGGTGAATTACTGAAAATAAGAATATGGAGGTAATTCAGCACTTTATGCACGTGTGTGTGTAAGGCAAAAGTCCCTAAAAATAGAACAAACACATAATAAAAAAATAATTCAAATAGTCCAGAAAAAAATAAGTTGCACAATAGTCAAGTCTTTTGGTCTATTTCTTCTCATTCTTTGTCTTCTGGATTTTCCTGATCTTCTCCCCCTCTCACACTATCAGAGTCCCACTGTATAGTGTGAAACATCTTCTCCTGATCATCCAATAGGTTCATGGTCCCAGGAGTCGAATATGAAAATCTTCAGCGGACCTGGAGAAAATAGAAAAAAAAAGTGGAGTATCAGTCCTTTCCAGAAATCTCAGTAAAATAATTAAGAAGTCTACACTGATTGATATGAACCATTTTAATCACCTTTTTAGCTTGAAAATTTGAGTAAAGACTTAATCATTGTTGTTGGGATGTAAAACACTAGCCCGTCCCCTTCAATGGGCAGGGACTCAAGGGAATTGAACAGGGATGAGTCTCCATCCTTTACAAGATTTTGAAGAGGACTAGATACCTCTGGGCTTTCTCTGGGCCATTTTTGTAGGAGCACTGAAGAAATAGAGATATCACCAGTGTGAGCCTGAATGTAAAAAGGCTGGGAAGGGTCAGGGTTAACCAACGCAGCAGCTGCCGTAAGGGCGCGCTTCAATCCCTCAAAAGCCTGTAAGGCTGCTCCTTCTAAAGTTACAGGGGTAAAGTCATCATCAGCATTTTTCAATAAATCATACAGTTTAGCCAAATAAGCAAAATCTTCAATAAATTCTCTGGAAAAATTAATAAGACCCAAAAATTTTCTGAGTTCAGTAACATTAGTTGGTAGGGGAACAGCTTGAATAGCTTTAACCCTATCATGCATGGGTTTCTTTCCTTCTGCTGAGACAGACACACTCAGAAATTTAACCTCTGATTTCATCAATTGTACTTTGTCTAGATTCATTTTGAGTCCTGCATCTTGTAAAACCTGACAAACATTTCCAAGGGTCTCTCTGTGTTCACATTCATCGACAGTTTGAATCAATAGATCATCCACATACTGTAAGACTTTGTCTCTGTAACCAAGGGGTTCTAACATCTGAGCCAATGCCTGATGGAAATACACAGGAGAACTGTGAAATCCCATGGGCAACCGCGTGAACAAGTATTGCACATTCTCAAAAGTGAATGCGAAGCGGAGGGCAGATTCAGGTGTTAGGGGTACTGAGAAAAAGCCATTTGCAATGTCTAAACAAGAAAACACTTTACAATCACTCCTCAGCTGTGACATAACTTCAGGGACAGATGCAACAAGGTGAGCTGCTGAGGGAGTGTACTTATTTACAAGTCTCAGGTCTACTACCATTCGAAAACTGCCATCTTCCTTTTTTACAGGTAGAATAGGACTGTTACATGGAGAATTACCTTTTACAACAACACCTTGCTTCTCCAATTCACTGACTGCAACCCTTATGTAAGGGATGGCGTCCTCAGGAATACGGTACTGGCGCTGGAAAGGTGGCAGTTTTTCACCATCAATTTTAACCTGAGTTTGCATTAACCCACAATCAGTTTTCTTTGAGATCCACAATTCAGGGAACTTTTGCTTCAATTCATTCTTTAAAGCATCATTGTCAGCATTTTCAACATTTTCACCAGTACATGCTCCGAAACTAGCAATGGGTAATTTATGACTCTCCTCCTCCTCCTCCTCTACAGGGACAATTACAGAACAGATAGTGGCTTCTTTGTTCCGCCACAAGACTTTGTTACATAAATCAACAACAATTCCCATTGCTCCCAAAACATCAGTTCCCAAAATAGTGTACCGTAACTGTGGGTTTACCCAAAAAGCGCATCGAAGACCCCTTTGCTTCGATCCCCCTGTGTCCTGAAATCTCAGGTTTACTGGACGACTTTTAACAGCTTGAATACAGGAACCCTCGAATCCTACCAAAGTTGTAGTTTCAGGCAGTCCAGGGGGTGACTGCAATTTGTGTCGTGTTATTGAAACTGAGGCTCCTGTATCGATTAGGATGTCTTCCCAAGGCAGCCCCTCTATTCTCCCTCTGACATAAGGTCTACCGTCCCTGCCCAGGGAAAGGGGGGCAAGGAGGGTAAGGGGAACAGGGGGAGCACTCCATCAATCAGTGTTACCTACCGTGGGAAGCCCGAAAAATCCATCATCCCCATCTGGACATGGCTTCCGTCCAACAGCCACCACCTCCGCCCCAAAGAGATCCTTAGGGTCCGATCCTCATGTTCCCGTAGCTCCCTAATCAGAGGAGCATAGGGACAAGGAGGAGTGACCCCTCCCTGAATGGCATGGACCTCCAGGCACGGATGAGTGAAAGCCAGTGGGGAAGGAACAGGAGCAGAAGGCTCCTGTGAGACTGGGTTAACCATTTGAAGACCGTTGTACTGCTGATACTGCCTATGGTCACTCACTGCTGGATACGGAGGTCTAACTCCGAAAGGTGGTCGAGAGAACTCCCGGGTCTGTTGGGGGTTAAATGGTGCCCGGGGTTCTCGGGGTGCAATCCCTGGCACAAGGTTGGGACAAAAAAGTCTAACATGTCCTAGATGTCCACAAAAATAACACAAGGGGGACCTCTCATGGGATCCCGTGGGGACTCTGCCGAACGGGACCTGCCCATTCTCGGCAGCTGGCCGTACCCCCCAGAACTTCTGGCCTCCCTGAATCAGCAGATACACCCCAAGGTGAGTGGTACGCAAAAACATTGGACTCATCACCCTTCACCTCGGACTGCATAGTCCTAACAAAACACTCTCTTACTTTCCTCCCAATTAGGCAAAACATTTTTTTTACAAATTTAAGATGGGCCAGGGATTTTTTTCTCGGGGTTGAAGCAGCATCACACCTAACCTAGGGTCTGCATGTGCTGGAGCTGTCGGGACAATATATCTTTCCTCAAATTTGTCTGCATAAGCTGGAGCTGTTGGGACACTATATCTTATGTACTACTTCACCCATTCTCCTAACTCTTCTCCAGTCTACACCTGTATTTACATCACCACTGTGTCTCGAAGCTGCAGTGTCCATCTGTGACATAACTGCTCTCAGCTGCTGCTGCTCGCACCCCTCCTCTCTGTGCTTCCATGCTAGCTCCAGCATCTCACTCAGCTTTTCTAATCTCTCCCTATACGCTGCCCCTCCCCGGGTGACCCCATATACATACTGTGGTGTAGACTGTTTATCAAGAGCCTGATCAAAGGTTATGACTGTCTTACACAAAGCCGATACCCGGCTGTTACTTTTCCCTAACGAATTCTTTCTATCTAGTTCCCTGTTCTCTGTGGTAAACCATCGCATACAATTTAGCTACGTGGTTTCCACATTAACCCCCTCCAGCTGGGGTATGCCAGCATATTTCTCTGCCTGCTTCCGTAACCACTCCATATTTACAGTGGTCTACAAGGACGAGTTTTACTCTGTTCTAGTATCAACAAATGCAATTTAAGCAAAGTTAGATACTCACACCTCTCTCGAATGGAAGACCTCCTGCAGGCTGGGTCGACCAGATATCAAAAGAGGTGCAGCCGTGATTCCAGCCTCACTCGTTAGCTTGCCAGGCGTCTCCCCACGCCCTTTTAAAGCTTCTTGCTACCGGGCACAAAATAGTTCTCACGTCCTTGTAGATAGCTTCTTCTTAGTTACTCATCTTTTTATAGTCTTTTTCTTTGCCCGTGGTTTTCTTATAAAAAAATCGGGCAGGCGGTCTCGGAGCGATCACGAGAGGTTCTCCTTCAGGCTGGCTTCCTTTGATCGGTTTAACGTGTGGCCACACGCGTTTCTTTTATTTTTTTCTCTTCACTCTTCCAACCTCAAACTCTCATCTGCAACTTCTTCCACAAAGGTTCTTCTGGAGGCCGCTCTCCAGAGCCGCTCCTCCTGGCTGGCAATCGCCACTTGTAAGAAAATGTTCTTATCGGGAGAGTTGGAAGAGCCGGATAAAACTGCAGACAATTCTTCTCGAAGCTGAGGTTGAAGTTTATTCGGAGATACACGGCAAAACAGATACAGAATAACAGAGGAGTTGGAATATGCGGGCAAAAACAGGAAATCAGACAGGCAGAGATTTGCTAGGAGGTCTAGCGGTGATAAGGCTCTGTGCCCTGGCCATGGTGAGGCAAAGTGGCATGATGGCGATGGAATGGCCACAAGCAACAGTAACAAGAGCTTCTTATACATTATCAGAACAAAGAAAGCTGCATTTTGCCGCAGAAAGGCGTCCATAGTATAATTTTGAGGCATACATAAGGTAATCCACATAAATAGGTATTTTACGATATACTGATAAATAGTATGACCCTTTCAATTTACTTTTCGTTACACGACATTAAAGACCGATATAAGTCAGGATTATGCATGGCTATTGCCTTCAATCTCATCATCGTCTCCAGTCTAGGTCCATAAATTCTTACATCCTGACATTTCAATGACTTTACTTTTCACTACCACACTATCACGTATAAGCATATTGACCATATATTTGGTGACCTATTCCCCTATTGATCGAATCTTCCTCTATGCACATCTACTGAAGTTGGTAAGAGACATGATCTCATTTTTCATCCTCCATTTAGTACATTTTATTAGCTCTTTTGTAAAAGTTGAATCTTCTCTAACTTTCAACAAAATAGCTGCTAGAGACAACATGGCCGCTCAGTATATTATGGCTGACCATTCTCTTACAATAGGCTGCTCTGAACAGATGCATTTTGAGGGAGTGCCTAAAAGTGTGAAAATTGTGCATAGTCCTAATTTGTTGGGGTAGAGCATTCCAGAGGATTGGCTCAACGCAGGATAAGTCTTGGAGTTGGGAGTGGAAGGTGCGGATTAGTGCAGAGGTTAGTCAAAAGTCGTTTGCAGAGCGCAGCGGTCGGTTAGGCCGATAGACAGAAATGAGGGAGGAGATGTAGGGGGGTGCCCCACTGTGGAGAGCTTTGTTGGTGAGAACAAGTACTTTGAATTGGATCCTATAATGAATGGGCAGTCAGTGTAACGATTGGTGAAGAGCGGATGCGTCCGAGTACCGATTAGCCAGATGGATGACCCTGGCTGCTGCATTAAGTATGGACTGTAGTGGGGAAAGTCGAGTAACAGTGAGGCCAATTAATAGAGCATTGCAGTAGTCCAGGTGGGAGTGGATCAATGCGACAGTGAGGGTTTTTGTTGTTTCCATGGTGAGAAAAGGGCGGATTCTAGTGGTGTTCTTTAGGTATAGGCGGCAAGAGCGGCAAGAGATTGTATATGGGATGTGAAGGAGAGATTGGTGTCCAACATAACACCCTGACAGCACGCCTGCTGCCAGGGTGTTATTATGGTGCCACCCACGAAGAGGGAAATGTCAGATTTAGGGAGGTTAGTAGACGGCGGGAGCAGAAGTTCAGTTTTTGAGAGGTTAAGTTTCAGATAGAGAGCGGACATGATGTTGGAAACTGCGAACAGACAGTCACTGGCGTTCTGTAGTACCGCATGGGTAAGGTCGGGGGATGACGTGTATAGTTGTTTGTCATCAGCATAAAGATGGTACTGAAAGACAAATCTGCTGATGGTCTGTCTAATTGGGGCCGTATAGAGAGAGAAGAGAAGGGGGCCAAGGACTGAGCCCTGAGGTACAGCAAAAGGAAGAGATGTCGTGGAGCTGTGGTAGGGGCAGGGATTGGGGGGGTGGTCCACTGCTTACCACGACCGGTCGATTCAAGGACAAGACAGAGGCAGAATTCAGTTGTAACAGTTCCAGGTTTATTCTTCGTTCTCCTGACGACCACAGCCACGCACCGCAGCCTCGTTACAGCTCTCCTTTTCCAGGCCCGGGTACCTGTTCACCTTTCCTTTAGTCGTGTTGGCATCCCTCGCGGATCTTTCACTGGGGCTGTCCTAGACCAATCTACCGCCAGCACTTCACCTGACCGAGGTCACCATCCAGTCAGTACTCCCGGGGACTCACTTGTCCTGCGGTACGTCACCTCGCCTGTCCTGCGGTAAGTCGTGTCAGGGCCACCCCCCTGACTGTCTTCTCCTGTGAGTCCCCTGGCTGAGCTTTCTCCGTTCTCCGTCTTCTGTCTTCCTCTCCTAAGCTCCTCCCGGGACTGAACACTCTGGAACCCCAACCAGTCTTATTTATCCCCTCTCTCACTGGGAATTCCCCTCCTGGGTTCCTGTCTCCCCGCCCCCCATGACTATGCATTTCTCAAGCCCTAAGCTGCTGTTGAGTCCTGAACTGCTCCCCCCTGCCATCTTGTGGTCAAATCTCGGTACTGCATTCCCTTTTCTGTCTTTCCCTGCTGTTACCCTTCTGTCACTGCCAATCCCTGTCTACCGTGCACAAACCGTCCCCTCCAACTACCAGTCACGTCTGTCCATCAAGTCTCCTTCCCCACAGAGCCAGCGAACAAAACACTAAAGGAGCGGTCAGAAAGATAGGAAGAGAACCAGGAGAGAGCAGTGTCCTTAATGCCTAGTGACTGGAGCCTAGAGAGTAGGAGACAGTGTTCAACAGTGTCAAAAGCTGCTGAAAGGTCGAGTAGAATGAGCAGACTGTTCACCATTTCATTTTGCTGTCAGAAGGTCATTGGTAACTTTGATGAGTGCAGATTCAGTCGAATGTAGGGGGCGGAAGCTGGACTGTGAAGGGTCTAGGAGGGAGTGAGTGGAGGGGTAGCGGGTAAGGCGGGAGTAGACTAAGTTTTGAGATGAAGGGGAGATTGGAGACTGGTCTGTAGTTGTTTGTGCAGGATGGGTCGAGAGCGGATTTCTTTAATAACGATAGAGTGTTTTAAGAAGGATGGGAAAATGCCCGAGGAGAGGGAGAGATTAAAAATTGTAGTTAGGTGAGTTGTGATGACTGGAGAGAGAGACTGAAGGAGATGTGAGGGAATGGGGTCGGTAGTGCATGTAGTCGGACGAGAAGAAGAGAGGAGTCTTGAGACTTCTTCTTCTGTGATGGATCAAATGTGGAAAGTGAGCCAGGGGAAATGCATGTAGGGTTGGGAGTCACAGAACTTGGTGGATGGGAGCGGATTTCCTGACAGATATTATCTATTTTCTCTGTAAAGTGGGAGGCCAGGTCATCCGCAAAAATGTCTGTGATAGGGGCTTGTGCTTTTGGCCTGAGGAGGGAGTGAAAGGTGTCAAAAAGTTTCTTGGGGTTGTTGGCTAGTGAGGAGATCAGGGTGGTGGAGTAGGTCTGTTTGGTGAGGTGAAGGGCAGAGTTATAGGTTCTTAACATAAATTTGAAGTGGATGAAGTCTTCTGGTGTGCGGGTTTTTCTCCATCGGTGTTCAGCACTCCTAGAGCATTGCTGGAGAAGTCGAGTTTGCGATGTGAGCCAGGTGTCACGGCAGTAGGGGGAAAACAGGAGACATGGAACCTGGGCCCCTGAACTGCCCCTCAGGCTAAGGGGGTGCCCTGACTCTCCTTAACTTGGGGGTACACTTAATGGTAGTGAGGCACAAGTCCCCAACCTGTCCCTATCTCCTGTTTAGTCCTTAGCTAAACCCCCAACCCCCTCCCCAGGAGGTGAGACAGGGAAAACATGTACTGCACCAAATAACAAACAAGGAAAGATACGACAGACACCTAAGGGTAAAATAAACTAAAAAACAAGACTTAACTTCTCTCTGCTGCTCATGCTCTGAGTAGCAGAGTAAGGTACCAGAACAAGGGGATAGCTGGAGCTCCACTGCAACACAGCCTGCACCAGAGTCCAGCTTGGTTGGTCTCCAAATGAATAATATCACCCAACAGTGAGTTGCAGTACCTGATGACCCTTTATAGGAAGGAGGGAGTGGTCACACCTGCTGACTGACTTAACATGTAGTAACACCAGCAGCCACCGGGGGGGAACCCATCAGCAGACTCACTAAACTTGTAGTAACACCAGCGGCCACAAGGGGCAAAAACCCATATTAACCCCCGAGGGCCAGAAAGGCAAAAGGTTTATATAAGAGAGTTCAGACTCTGACACAGATCCAAAAATGGATTGTGACAGTAGCCCTCCTTCAATGAGGGGCCTCTGGACCCTCAACACTGCACCTCACCAGAAAAACACCTACGGTGAGGACACCTAGGTCCACCAGAGTTCACCTCAACGACTACCTGACTCTCTGGTTCATGGGAAACGTGGGCTGATGGAGGTGGCAACGTATGCTCCGGAGGCGCCATGAATTTCCAGAGCGCTGACCTGGGGAATGAGTTGTATATGGGCATTACTGGGGGCAACTCCAGCTGGTAAGTCCCTGGGCCGGGAATGGCTGACACCTGATATGGCCCGATCACTCTAGAACTCCAGACCCCTGCAGCACACTTCCACCGGATGTTTTTGGTGGACACTCATACATACTCATTCACACACCGGTCCGGACCTGAAAGTTTATTGCCACGCACATGTTTTCCACAAGATGGTGAACTCTTCACAGAACCAACAACAGTGACGTCCCCCTGTGTCGTCACACTCACACCCCCACAATGCTCAGAAGGAATCGCCACCCTCCACTGACCCCTCCTCCCAAGAGGACTAAGACACCCAGGGTTAGCATGTGGTGAGGGTAGAGACTTGTCCCTACTCCCTGGCAGCACCTCTGCTGCCCCCATTTGAGTAGAAGGGGATGGTTGAAGAATGACGGCAGAGACAGTATCCCACAGGCAGCAGCCCTCACACGACTGACCCCAGCCGACTACTTCCCTACACCGCGAATCTATTACCGGGTTGTGTTTTTCCAACCACGGGAGGCCTAAAACGATAGCTACTGGCATTGCCTCCAAGACCTAGCATGACAGGGACTCCTCATGATGAGTCCCTATATGCAGATGTATGTTATCCACGACTTAGAATCATAAAATCGTAGAGTTGGAAGGGACCTACTGGGCCATCTGGTCCAACCCCCTGCTCAAAGCAGGATTCGCTAAATCATCCCAGTCAGATGTCTGTCCAGCCTCTGTTTGAAGACTTCCATTGAAGGAGAACTCACCACTTCTCGTGGCAGCTTGTTCCACTCATTGATCACTCTAACTGTCAAAAAGTTTTTTCTAATATCTAATCTGTGTCTCCTCCCATTCAGTTTCATGCCATTGCTTCTAGTCTTTCCTTGTGCAAATGAGAATAAAGTTGATCCTTCTACAATGTGACAGCCCTTTAGATATTTGTAGACAGTCTCCTCTCAGTCTTCTCTTTTGCAAACTAAACAATTCCAAATCCTGCAACCTTTCCTCATAAGACAGGGTTTGCAGTCCGGTCACCATTCTGGTTGCTCTTTTCTGATCTTGCTCCAGTTTGTTGATGTCTTTTTTAAAATGTGGTGCCCAAAACTGGACACAATATTCCAGATGAGGTCTGACCAAAGAGGAGTAGAGGAAAATAATGACTTCATGTGATCTAGACTATATGCTTCTGTTAATACATCCTAGAATTGCATTTGCCTTTTTTGCTGCTGCATCGCACTGATGACTCATATTCAGTCTGTGATCTGTTAGTATACCCAAGTCTTTTTCACATGTGCTGTTGCTTAGGCCTATTCCTCCCATTCTGTATATGCTTTTTTCATTTTTATTGCCCAGATGTAGTACTTTGCATTTTTCCCTGTTAAAAACCATTCTGTTAGTTGCTGCCCACTTCTCCAGTTTATTTAAATCTTTTTGAATCCTCTCTCTCTCTTCTGTAGTATTAGCTATCCCTCCTAGCTTTGTGTCATCAGCAAATTTAATCAGTTTACCCTCAATTCCTTCATCTAAATCGTTGGTAAAAATATTGAACAATACAGGGCCCAGGACAGAGCCCTGTGGTACCCCACTTTAGACATTCTTCCAACTGGATGTGCAGCCATTTACGACCACTCTTTGGGTCCGATCACTAAGCCAGTTATGAATCCACCTAACAGTTGCCTTGTCCATTCCATACTTAGTCATTTTTTCAATTAGGATTGTATGAGATACTTTGTCAAATGCTTTGCTGAAGTCAAGATAAACTACATCTACAGCATTTCCTTGATCCACCCAATCAGTGATTCCGTCATAGAAGGAAATTAGGTTAGTCTGACATGACTTATTAGTTACAAACCCTTGCTGACTCTGTTTAATCACTTCATTCTTATCTAGGTACTGACATACATGTTGTTTAATAATTTGTTCAAAGATCTTTCCTGGTATAGAAGTCAGACTCACCGGCCTATAGTTGCCTGGGTCCACCTTCTTCCCCTTTTTGAAGATAGGAACAACATTTGCTCTTGGGTCAACCTCCCCTGGCTAAGTAGGACAGAGTCAATGGCCTGGACGCTTAGGGGTTTGGCTAGCATCCTACACCTCAGGCCATGGGTCTGTACAAAGTGAGCATCGATGAGATTGACTCCTGCTCCACTGTCCACCAGCACCACTAGACCCTCAGTCTCCCCGCCAAGCATCACCTCTGCAGGCAGGTTACACTGATGGGAAGAAATGGAGGAAATATACACTCCCTGGTTGCCTCCCTCCACACAACCAAGGGGACATGGCTTCTTAGCTGGTACAGAAGATTTGGCGCACATTGGGCAGACTCCGATGAAATGACCAGTCTGCCACAGTAAAAACATGCCCCCCCACCACAGCGAACTGCAGGTAACACCGTTTGGGCTCCTTCCACCTACATGGGTTCATCCGTCAGCACTGGTGTGTCTGCCTCCATAGCAAGGACTACAGGGGGCACATTTGGTGTATGCCTCTCCCTAAGGCATCTATCCACCCGGATGGCAAGGGACATGGCGGCCTCCAACGACCTGGGGGCAGCATACTGCACCAGAGTATCCTGCAACTTTGGAAACAGACCCTTCACAAAATGACTCCTAAGGGCAGGGTCATTCCACTGTGTGTCAGTGGCCCACCTCCTAATCTCTAAGCAGTACTCCTCAGGAGGCTGGCCCCCCTGCTTGATCTTACGGAGTCGGGTTTCCACCGGGCAGACGCCATCAGGATCTCCATACACCAGCGCCAATGCTGCGAAAAACTCGTCCACTGATCGTAAAGATGGTGAATCGACCGTCAGAGAGAAGGCCCAGGATTGGGGATCACCTTTAAGAAGGGACATAATGATTCCCACCCATTGTTCCTCACTCCCTAATGAATGAGGACGGAGCCTGAAGTATAACTTACAGGCTCCTGAAAAACCAAAAACATCTCTCCCTCCAGAAAACCTGTCAGGGAGAGATATTTTGGGTTCTGGTTGAGCCTGCACCTGTACCAAGGCCCCAAATCTCACCAACTGCTGCAGCTGATGCACCGCCTCACCACGCAGCACCCTAAGCTCATCAGTGAGGGACTGACGCAGTGTGGCAAAGGCCTGCATTTGGGTCATGGCTCACCAGAAAAAAAAAGTGGAGGTTGGTGATAATGTCACGGCAGTAGGGGGAAAACAGGAGACATGGAACCTGGGCCCCTGAACTGCCCCTCAGGCTAAGGGGGTGCCCTGACTCTCCTTAACTTGGGGGTACACTTAATGGTAGTGAGGCACAAGTCCCCAACCTGTCCCTATCTCCTGTTTAGCCCTGAGCTAAACCCCCAACCCCCCTCCCAAGGAGGTGAGACATGGAAAACGTGTACTGCACCAAATAACAAACAAGGAAAGATACGACAGACACCTAAGGGTAAAATAAACTAAAAAAAACAATACTTAGCTTCTCTCTGCTGCTAATGCTCCGAGTAGCAGAGTAAGGTACCAGAACAAGGGGATAGCTGGAGCTCCACTGCAACACAGCCTGCTCCTGAGTCCAGCTTGGTTGGTCTCCAAATGAATGATATCACCCAACAGCAGTACCTGATGACCCTTTATAGGAAGGAAGGAGTGGTCACACCTGCTGACTGACTAAACATTTAGTAACACCAGCGACCACCGGGTGGGGGGAACCCAGCAGCAGACTCACTAAACTTGTAGTAACAGTAACCAGGGACCACCAGGGGCAAAAACCCATATTAACCCCTGAGGGCCAGAAAGGACAAAGGTTTATATAAGAGAGTCCAGACTGACACAGATCCAAAAATGGATCGTGACACCAGGGCTGTTTTACTCTGAGTTTGGAGGTTCTGAGGGTGAGGGGCGCTGCCTGGTCAAGGGTGCTTCTAAGAGTGTCATTGTAGTGATGAACAGCCAGATCAGGACAGGAAAAAGAGGAGATTGGGGACAGGGAAGATTTTAGGGAGTCTGAAAGTGTCTGAGGATTAATGGCTTGTAGATTTCTGAATGTGTGATAGGTAGGAATGTGCTGGGGTGGGCGAGGATTTGTGAGCATGAAGGAGAGAATGTTGTGGTCAGAGAGGGGAAGCGGTGAGTTATTTAGGTAGGAGATTGAGCAGAGCTGGGCAAATACCAGGTCAAGGGTGTTACCGTCTTTGTGTGTCTCAGAGGTTGAGAGCTGTGAGAGGCCAAGAGAAGTGGTTAGTGTTAGAAGCTGGGATGCAGATGTGGAAGTGGGGCTGTTAATGGGGATGTTTAAGTCTCCCAGAATAAGGGTTGGCAGTTCTGAGGACATGAAGTGCAGCAGCCAGGTTGAGAAGTGGTCAAGGAAGTGGATGGGTGAGCCTGGGGACTGGTATATGACCACTACTCTGAGGGGGAGGGGATGGAAGAGCCTGATGGTGTGGACCTCAAAAGAAGAGAATGAGAGTGATGGAACTGGCGGGATGACCTGGAAAGTGCATTGTGGGACAGGAGCATGCCGACTCCACCACCAGGTCTGTTTGTGGGTCTCGGGGAATGGGTGAATTGTAAGGCACCATGGGAAATAGCAGCAGGGGAGACAGTGACAGAATCCTGAATCCAGGTTTCAGTGAGGGCCAACAGATTCAGAGAGTTGTTCAGAAAGTAGTTGTGCAGAAAAGGAAGTTTGTTACATACAGACTGTGGATTCCAGAGGGCACAATTAAAAGGAGATGAAGGAGTGCAAGTAATATTAATAAGATTATTATGGTTTTGATATGGGGTAGGGTAGGGGTTGAGGTTGGGGGATAGTGGACCGGGGTTAGGGGAGATGTCCCCTGAAATCAGTATTAGTAGGAACATAAATAGCAAGTAGTTCTTTGAAATGTAAGTTTTATTGTGCAATGCGTTTGGGTAAGGTGGGCTGAGGTTTTTCAGGAAGGTGAGGAGTGCATGGGAGCTGTACATGGGAGAGGGAAGTATAGAGGGACTGAGGTGTATGAGTCGTGAAGGAGGGAGGATGGGGTGGTGAATGTGGATGGCAAGGGAACACGGGAGGATAGAAATAAAACACATGGTTAAAAGGGAGAGCAAAATGTGATTTACCTGACTCCTACCCTGACTAACTGTCATGGAGTAACTGTCTTTTGTGGATGGTTAGCTAATGCGATGCTTTGCTCAATGTGTGCAACCACTCACATGCGTGTTCCCCTTAGAATGATTCTAAATTTATACAACCCACTACAGGGCCAGGAGAGAGGGATTGTGGGAGCTGCTTAGTTATAAATTAGCAACAGCTGCTCAATACATCCTGGTGTGTGAAACATGATCAAATATGTAGTCCTGATTCCATCTCTATGCTAAAGCACCTCTCCTGAGATAACATCTACAGAGTCCCCCCCATGGATATATAACAGTAAGTACTGAGAACAATGTAACAGATGAATTATAGGAAAAAAGTTGAATGACATGATTACCATTCACACTGGTTGCTAACATTGAATGGAGTGAAATACATGCAGGGTTGTACCCCCATAGTCTCTCCATGTGCATCATGTCACTCCCATAGCCTCTCCGTGTGCAGCATGTCACCCCCATAGCCTCCCCATGTGCAGCATGTCACCCCCATAGCCTCCCCATGTGCAGCATGTCACCCCCATAGCCTCCCCATGTGCTGCATGTCACCACCATAGAATCCCCATGTTCACCCCATATTTATAGACATGAAAGAAAAACACCACATACTCACCTCAGTCCCGTTCCCAGGCACCCTGCTTCTTCTTCTGCTGCTGTCTCCGATGCGCTGACTATCCGGCGGTACACAGCTGACACGATGACATGACGTCATCGCGTCAGTTGTTTCACACGCTGATTGGTGGAGGAAGTCGCCGGAGGCCACTCCTCCACCATTGCTGACTGCGGGAGACAGCAAGCGAGCGGCCAGGCACGGTGCGGCCCACGGACCTCAGGTTTTCAGACAACCAGAGGGCCAGATGTGGCCCGCGGGCTGCACTTTGTTTGGGTCTACAATGGTGTCATTTTTAGTGTCATCCATTGATTTTGCATTATTGCAGTCTGTGACACCTTTGTCTTGGCTCCTGTGCCTGCTGTTGCTACTGCTGCTGATGTTATAAACAATTTTTTGACATGTGGAGACTCCAAGTTGTGTCTGCATCTGCTAGATTGGCCGTAGTGGAAGATGTGTCAGGCCTATTATACATTAGACTGTTTCTACTCTGTGAAAATTGATGCCACTTTAGTGGTGTGTGACAATAATTTTTTGAAATGTGGAGACTCCAAGTTGGGTCACCATCTGGTGGGTTGCCTGTGTAAGTAAAACTCCAAGATAGGCAGACCTGCACTTACTTTCAGTCAACTACCTTTTACTTTCCCTACATTTTCTACCAATAGTATGAAGCTAGGAATGCTAGGAAATTTCCATCACCTGGCCTTCCCTAATGATAATATTGAACAAACCATGACTCTAACAGGCTATCTAAGGTTTGAAACCTTGGTCAATATTATCTGAGCACCCAAATTTACAAAAGTGCCCAAACTTTCCTTTTTGTAATTTTGAAAGTGTAAAAAAAAGATTATATACAGTTGTTGTCAAAAGTATTGACACCCCTGCAATTCTGTCAGATAATACTCAGTTTCTTCCTGAAAATGATTGCAAACACAAATTCTTTGGTATTATTATCTTCATTTAATTTGTCTTAAATGAAAAAACACAAAAAGAATTGTCCTAAAGCCAAATTGGATATAATTCCACACCAAACATAAAAAAGAGGGTGGACAAAAGTATTGGCACTGTTCGAAAAATCATTTGATGCTTCTCTAATTTGTGTAATTAACAGCACCTGTAACTTACCTGTGGCACCTAACAGGTGTTGGCAATAACTAAATCACACTTGCAGCCAGTTGACATGGATTAAAGTTGACTCAACCTCTGCCCTGTGTCCTTGTGTGTACCACATTGAGCATGGAGAAAAGAAAGAAGACCAAAGAACTGTCTGAGGACTTGAGAAACCAAATTGTGAGGAAGCATGAGCAATCTCAAGGCTACAAGTCCATCTCCAAAGACCTGAATGTTCCTGTGTCTACCGTGTCATCAAGAAGTTTAAAGCACATGGCACTGTGGCTAACCTCCCTAGATGTGGACGGAAAAGAAAAATTGACAAGAGATTTCAACGCAAGATTGTGCAGATGTTGGATAAAGAACCTCGACTAACATCCAAACAAGTTCAAGCTGCCCTGCAGTCCGAGGGTACAACAGTGTCAACCCGTACTATCTGTCGGCGTCAGAATGAAAAGGGACTGTATGGTAGGAGACCCAGGAGGACCCCACTTTTTACCCCAAGACATAAAAAAGCCAGGCTGGAGTTTGCCAAAACTTACCTGAAAAAGCCTAAAACGTTTTGGAAGAATGTTCTCTGGTCAGATGAGACAAAAGTAGAGCTTTTTGGGCAAAGGCATCAACATAGAGTTTACAGGAGAAAAAAAGAGGCATTCAAAGAAAAGAACACGGTCCCTACAGTCAAACATGGTGGAGGTTCCCTGATGTTTTGGGGTTGCTTTGCTGCCTCTGGCACTGGACTGCTTGACCGTATGCATGGCATTATGAAGTCTGAAGACTACCAACAAATTTTGCAGCATAATGTAGGGCCCAGTGTGAGAGAGCTGGGTCTCCCTCAGAGGTCATGGGTCTTCCAGCAGGACAATGACCTAAAACACACTTCAAAAAGCACTAGAAAATGGTTTGAGAGAAAGCACTGGAGACTTCTAAGGTGGCCAGCAATGAGTCCAGACCTGAATCCCATAGAACACCTGTGGACAGATCTAAAAATGGCAGTTTGGAGAAGGCACCCTTCAAATATCAGGGACCTGGAGCAGTTTGCCAAAGAAGAATGGTCTATAATTCCAGCAGAGCATTGAAAGAAACTCATTGATGGTTACCGGAAGCGGCTGGTCGCAGTTATTTTGGCTAAAGGTTGTGCAACCAAGTATTAGGCTGAGGGTGCCAATACTTTTGTCTGGCCCATTTTTGGAGTTTTGTGTGAAATGATCAATGTTTTGCTTTTTGCTTCATTCTCTTTTGTGTTTTTTCATTTAAGACAAATTAAATGAAGATAATAATACCAAAGAATTTTTGTTTGCAATCATTTTCAGGAAGAAACTGAGTATTATCTGACAGAATTGCAGGGGTGTCAATACGTTTGGCCACAACTGTATATAAATATATATATATATATATACAGTATATATGCAGTTGAAACCAGAAGTTTACATAAACTATATAAAAAGACACATATTTGCTTTTCTCAATATCTTACATGAAATCAGAATAAACCTTTCCCGTTTTAGCTCAATTAGGCTTACCATAATTATTAATATTTGCCAAATGCCAGAATAATGAGAGAGAGAGATTATTTTAAGGCATTTTTATTACTGCAAAGTCAAAAGTTTACATACATTTCATTAGTATTTGATACCATTGCCCTTAAACTAAATGACTTGGGTCAAACATTTGGGACATCCTTCCACAAGCTTCTGACAATACTTGGTCGGAAGTTGTGCCCATTCCTCCTGGTGTAACTGATCCAGGTTTATAGGTCACCCTGTTCACACCTGCCTTTTCAGATTTGCCCATAAATTTTCAATAGGATTGAGATCAAGGCTTTGTGATGGCCACTACAAAACATTGACTTTGTTGTCCATAAGCTACTTTGTTCCGTCCAAGCTTTAACTTCCTGGCTGATGTCTTGAGTTGTTGCTTCAGTATTGCTACATAATCATCTTTTCTCATGATGTCATCTATTTTGTGAAGTGTACCAGTCCCTCCTGCAGAAAAACAACACCACAACATGATGCTGCCACCCTCGTATTTCACAGTTGGGATGAAGTTCTTAGGCTTCCAAGCTTCTCCTTTTTTCCTCAAAACTTAACAATGGTCATTATGCCCAAAAAGTTCAATTTTAGTTTCATCATATAACAGGACATGTCTCCAAAAATTAAGGTCTTTGTTCTTGTGTGCATTTGCAAACATTAATCTGACTTTTTATGTTTCTTTTGGAGTAATGGCTTCTTCCTGGCAGAGTGGCCTTTCAGCCAATGTTGATACAGTACTCGTTTCACTGTGGATATTGATACAATCTTACCAGCTTCCACCATCGTCTTCAAAAGGTCTTTTGCATTTGTCCTTGGGTTGATATGCACATGTCGGACTAAAGTACGTTCATCTCTGGGACACAGAACCTGTCTCCTTCCTGAGCAGTAAGATGGCTGGACATTCCCATCTTGTTTGTACAGTACTTGCGTATAATTATTTGTACAGATGAACAAGGCACCATCAGGTATCTTGAAATTGTACCCAAGGATGAGCCAGACTTGTGCAAGTCCACAATTCTCTTCCTTATATCTTGGCTAATTTCTTTAGAATTTCCCATGATGCTACACAAAGAAGCAGTGTGTTTCAGGTGTGCATTAAAATACTTTGTGTCTCTAGTTAACTTAGATGTTGATAAAAAAAAAAAAACCTATCAGAAGCTTTCAAACACCATGGGCAGTCCAGAATTTTTTTTAAGGCATAGTAGTCTTAGTGTATGTAAACTTTTGACTTTGCAGTAAGTAATAAAAATGTCTTAAAACATCCTCTCTCTCTCATTATTATGGCATTTGGCAGATATTAATAATTATGGTAACCCGACTTGACCTAAAACAGGAAAGGTTCATTCTGATTTCTAGATATTGAGAAAAACACGCATTTGTGTCTTTTTGTATAATATGTGTAAAAAGTTTTGGTTTCAACTGTATATATTTATTTATTTATTTATTTGAGGTCTGAGCAATAAAATTGCAAAATATTTTATTAGGCATAAATAAAAGAAAAAAATATTTAATATTTCATGGAAATGTTCTAATAACAATGGTAATAAGGGTCAATCAGGAGGCGTTAGAGGTAAATGTAGCAATAAAAGGATAGATGTGATATATGACTATTCGATATGGGAAAAAAGATTATTTACTGAGATGCAACCTGCAGAATAAAGTGCTATTATGATATTAAAGTGCTGGAGAAGAGAACAAATAGTCTTTTAACTCTCATGAGTAATTCACAGAAACCGAGAATACATTGTGAGGCATTACAGGCAAGAAATATAAATTATTATGTCACTCAGTCTCATATATAAATGAGATCTTAGAGTCCAGCTGAGACTTGGTTTCTTTTCCTGGCCTCCAAGCAAAATATCACTGAGTTAATTTGGCAACAAAAATGCCCAGCAAAGCTTCAGAAAATCCTGAGCAGCAAAAAGCAGTCAGTGATATGTCATTATTCAAATGGCTGAAATATACCGTAGTTC
This sequence comes from Dendrobates tinctorius, assembly GCF_039654945.1. Lineage (NCBI taxonomy): Eukaryota > Metazoa > Chordata > Amphibia > Anura > Dendrobatidae > Dendrobates > Dendrobates tinctorius. The sequence goes on from NW_027361758.1 coordinate 13,631,558, forward strand.
CACCAATGCAATCTGCTATGTATAGGTTTCTCATGGTAAATCATTTGTCACATTAAATATCTCTAATAAAAATCTTCAAATAAAACAAGGTATCTATATACTTCTACCATCTTTATACTTCCTATGCTAGAAATGTGGTTGTACGTGGAAGAAAAATGATTCAATAAAGTTTTTTTTTCTTCGAACAGCTAGTCATCAAGTACTGTTTTAGTGTATATATTTTGAGGAATGAGGAATTGTAGCAAAAGGATCCTTTAAACACACCTTTATTGTGACATATTGAAATCCATGTAGAAAAAATTCTTCCAACTCCATAAAAAGGAAGCATACGCATTTCAGACAATCCTTAGGCTAGTTTCACACTTGCGCCTTTTTGCACAGCGTTGCGAGCGCACATGATACGCATGCAAAAAACGCTTACAAACGCTTGTAAACGCTGCGATTTTTCGTCGCATCATCGTGCGCATTGTGACAAAAAACGCTGCGTTTGTATGCGTTTTCATGTGTTTTTCCATGCGTTTGCATTTTTTACGCACATGGTGTCACAATCACAGGAGGAAAATCCTTGAAAAATTCTTGCAACAGACTCCACCAATGGGACAGCAGTGGGCTTGTGTTATAGGAATTCTTTATATAGTCCTAGTTTACCGCTGAATTCTTCACATTTGCTTTCATTTTCTCTTGACAACATGGATCCGCGCTGGAAGAGTTTTTACTTCAACTTGGATCTGGACATCAGGATGGCTCAGGCTTATGCAGTTGTTTGCCATCAACAAAGGGAGAGCGAGACAGTGAAGACGGCAGCGGCGGCGTTTGTGGATACATCCGATTATTGAACTAGCGTACCACACCCTCTACAGTGAGCTCCAGGCAAACCCGGATAAATTTACTGATTACACACGGATGTCCCAACAAAGCTTCAGGTATTTGCTTGGTCGTGTCCAAGATGCCATCTGGAGACAGGACACACAGCTCCGTCATGCGATTCCTCCTGAGGAACGGCTCCTGGTCACTTTACGGTACGTAGTATTGCAAAAACAATGCCTGCATAATTTTCTTTGTTCTCACATGTACTATTCCAAAGCTGGCTGAATTATTGTTCTGCCATGTAGTTAACCAAAGGCTGCAGTATTTTTTTTATGCCATGTAGTAAAGAAAAGGCTGCATATATATTTGTATGCCATTTTTTTTTCTTGTTTAAAATTGTATTTTTTTGTGTTGTAAAAATCCATATACACAAATATTAATTTTTGTTTCTCGGTTTCACAGATTCCTGGCTGCTGGCGAGAACCTCTCTTCACTGCACTTCCAGTACCTGATTGGAATATCAACCTTGTCTGGAATAGTTGCGGACACCTGCCGGGCTTTATGGGATGTTCTCTGTCCCAAATTTCTGCCCCTGCCCACCGTGGAAAAGTGGTTTGAAATTGCTGAAAGATTCTGGACAGTCTGCAATTTCCCAAACTGTTTGGGTGCCATTGATGGGAAACACATCCGTATTATAAAACCAAAAAGAACAGGCTCTGAGTACTATAACTATAAAAAGTACTTTTCTACAGTACTCATGGCCATTTCGGATGCAGACAGTATGTTTATTGCAGTTGACATTGGTGCATTTGGCCATGGGAATGACTCCCAGGCTTTTAAGAACTCTGACAAGGGCCGGAGGTTGTATGGCAACAAGTTCAATTTCCCCATGCCACGGCCTCTTCCCAACACCGAAGGCTCACCACAGCCCTTTGTAATGGTTGGGGATGAGGCATTCCAGATGTGCCAAAACCTGCTCAAGCCCTACTCCAGCTGGGACTTGGACCACACCAAAAGAATTTTTAATTACAGGCTGACCAGGGCCAGAAGAACTGTTGAGTGTGCATTTGGTATACTTGTCTCCAGATGGGGCATTCTCAGCACAGCCAGTAATCTGAAACTGGAAACAGTGGATGAGGTGGTGAAGGCCTGTGTGGTTCTACATAATTTTGTTATGGTTAGAGAGCACCCGAACTTTGAACTCGATGCAGCTCTTAATCCATTGCCTGAATTTACTCAGCACCCTCTCAGGTCATCCGTTGAAGTTGGCCAAAAGAGGGACCAATTTGCGGCCTACTTCAACTCAGATGTGGGATGGGTGGAATGGCAAGAGCAAATGGTGTAACAAAGTTTTCTTTTGTGTGTATGTTAACAAAAAACCTGTGCTGATACCTGTACTGAGTGCACTCTGTCTTTTTACATTTCAATACAATAATCAACTGGCCAGGTGTACCAGTGAATTAATGATGCTGTGTTGTGTGCATCATGAATTTACTAGTACTCCTGACCAGGTGACTATACATACATGCAAGTTGTATGATCTTTATCATCTCTACACTTTGAGTTCAATTTGCTGCGACGGTGGAGATAATACAAATAATTTTTGTGTCACCTGGCCTGATGTTAACAATAGTGATTTAGGAATGCAGAAGCATCCCTCACTATTTATGACACCTAACGCTGTGACTATAAATATTATTTGTAGTATCATCACTGTGGCTTCAGTTTGAATGTAGACATAATAAAGTTTATACAACTAATACAATACCCAGGCCTGGTGTCATGCTGAAGTGAGGACGCCAAAAGTAACGCATCCAGACTTAAGAAGGTTATCACACATGGGCAGGAGAATACACATAAGAGGTAAACTGCAGCATCGCTACAGTCTGATAGAAATATATGCAGACTGAAGCGACGCTGCAGGTTCAAACTCATGTGTATTCACTTGCCCAGGTGTGATAGTTATGATACAAGGGCAGGGAATTGTACATATGGTGTGTATTTTCCCCATCATCTCCTCAGTTTCTCAACAAACACTGAATAGAGGATGTGGTTAATTACAAGATATAGAATCACCTTGCCTTGTATCACAAAAAGTTAAATGATGATGGTAAAAAAACACACCATAGTCAATTAACTTTTGATGATACCTGGCAAGGTAACAATAGACACGCCTTGCACTCAACACCATCCTCTATTCAGTCTGTGTAATATTAGCTGACTGAAGAGACTGGTGGGGAAAATACAAGTCATATAGATTTGTGTTTTTGACTACACATATCTCCAAGACTGACACAAGAAACATGTGTCAGTAATGGAGCTATGTGTTGGAAAAAGTGCAAAGTGTACGGTGCAGTGTGTGTAGCCGGCGAAAGACACATTAATGAAACAGTATTTTGTGAAAGCAGAATTGCACATTTATTTAAAATAAATAAATAAATAAATTTTATTTTGAAGGACGTTTGGGGGAAAAGTGGGATACTTTGGGGTGTGTGGAGAGACGAGGAACGGCTGGAAGTTGAGGAAGGGGTTCTAGGTGAAGGGGTGACTAAAGTAGTGGGGGAAGGGAGCTCAGGGATGGAAATGGAGGCAGGTTGAGAAACATTAGAAGGAGAGGGGGAGTGACAAACAAAGTCTTTTGTTTCATGTGCTTCTTTGGGGCAGGAGTCACCTGCCTGTACTGACAACCACCGTGTGACGGCCTTACATTGCTTGACCGCCTGGAGATGGTGGACCATGTCCATGATGAGAAAAAGAGGGAATGTGGGTCACCCCTCTGCTGCTCGGTTGTGGCGGTGGCGGTGCTCCTTGATGGAGAATATGTGGTGTCGGTGCTCCAAGAAGGAGAAGTGTTCTCTGTGCTTCTTGTGGGAGAATTGGTGGCGGTGCTCCTATGAGAAGTGGTGGCGGTGTTCCTAGTAGGAGAAGTGGTGGCAGTGCTCCTAGGTGGCGAAGTGGTGGCGGTGCTCCTATGATGAGGAGTGGTGGCGGTGCTCCTAGGAGGTGAAGTGGTGGTGGTGCTCCTATGATGAGGAGTGGTGGTGGTGCTCCTAAGAGGTGAAGTGGTGGCAGTACTCCTATGATGAGGAGTGGTGGCGGTGCTCCTAGGAGGTGAAGTGGTGGCGGTGCTCCTATGATGAGGAGTGGTGGCGGTGCTCCTGGAATGATGAGGAGTGGTGGCTGTGCTCCCATACTGACGCTAAGTGGTGGCGGTGCTCCTAGACAGAGATGTTATGTTGGTGCTCCGACCTGGAGAATAGGTGGTGGTGGCCCAAGCTGGTTGTGCAGTGGCGGTGCACCAAGATGGTGGAACGGTGGCAGTAGTGGTGCTCCAGACAGGAGCAGCACTTGCCATGGTGGTGGCGGGGGTGGAGTGTCCAGCAGCACTCGGCATTGATGTGGTTTATTGTTGTGAGGCTTGGCTAGGAATGCAGGTTTCCGTGCAGTGGTATGCAACAGAAGTCGGTACTGTGGTGAAGCGAATCAGTGGTGGCATAGGTAGGAATGACACCACTGAGTGCTGCACGTACTGATTCTGCTGCATAGCCTGTAAGTAAGCAGTGTTGCTGGCCTGTAACACATTCAGCTGTTGCTCAGGACTAAGGTGTTCCGCCATGCCCCGTTCAATTTTACTAAAGAAATGGTGCGCTGGTCTGTTGAGGTCAGCCTCCAGCCGGTCAAAGCACTGGTCGACAGAGTGGAAGCGGTGTTCCATGTGGGTAAAACCGTGTTCCATGAGTGAAAAACCGCTTTCCACTCTGTCTGACAGCGACTTGAGGCTGGCATGAAAGGCCTCGCTCAAGTGCATGAACTCGGGCAAGACAGGCCTATCCGATGCCCTCTGCCGCTGGCGGGTAGTGCCCACATAACCAGTGGCAGAGACCTGGGACAGTGGAACACCTGATTGACCAGCTTCCTGATCACCAGCTGTCCGTGTTGCTGACCTGCAAGTTGCTTCCTGGCTGTCGGATGGCTGGGACTGGTCCGAGGTCGACCGATGAAGGACCGCTCCAGGGACAGGTTTCAGGGTGCTGCTCCAGGTGCTGTGGAAAGACAAGTAAAACATTACTATCATGCATTTACAAGAAGCATCAGCTGCGGAATAGAAAAGCACAGGTTATTAAAAAAAACACAAAAAAATATAATACTTTTGCTCTGGTGGCAAGGACCGGTCTTAGGAATGCCAACTCACGATGATAGCGGTACTTTGTTATGGTCCTTGCCACTGAACCACTGCGAATCTGTCCCTCAGCACGAACATCAGTGTTGAAGCGTCCTTCATTGAGCGCCAACGTGTGCGGACTTTGTTCACTGTTGAAAAAACAAAGAAAAAACGTTATACAATGCACTGATGGCAACATCTGTATCATCACACACACCTGAGAGAACTTGGCAAACATTCAATAAGGCATCACAAAAGAATTCAATACACAATGCATTCACTGTTGATCCTGAGGACACTGGTGTGTTTACTGCAAGAATATATCTTGCAAGAAACACACCAGTATCATCAGCAGCAAGAGTTAAAGCATGATCAATGCAGCATTACAATACACAATGCATTCACTGTTGATCCTGAGGACACTGGTGTGTTTACAACAAGAATCAATCTTGCAAGAAACACACCAGTATCAACATGATCAAGAGGTAAAGCATTATCAATACAGCATTACAATACACAATGCATTCACTGTTGATCCTGAGGACACTGGTGTGTTTACTGCAAGAATCTATTTTGCAAGAAACACACCAGTATCATCAGCAGCAAGAGTTAAAGCATGATCAATGCAGCATTACAATACCCAATGCATTCACTGTTGATGCTGATCCTGAGGACACTGGTGTGTTTACTGCAAGAATATATCTTGCAAGAAACACACCAGTATCATCAGCAGCAAGAGTTAAAGCATGATCAATACAGCATTACAATACACAATGCATTCACTGTTGATCCTGAGGACACTGGTGTGTTTACTGCAAGAATATATCTTGCAAGAAACACACCAGTATCAACATGATCAAGAGGTAAAGCATGATCAATACAGCACTACAATACACAATGCATTCATTGTTGATCCTGAGGACACTGATGTGTTTACTGCAAGAATATATCTTGCAAGAAACAGACCAGTATCATCAGCAGCAAGAGTTAAAGCATGATCAATACAGCATTACAATACACAATGCATTCACTGTTGATCCTGAGGACACTGGTGTGTTTACTGCAAGAATATATCTTGCAAGAAACACACCAGTATCAACACGATCAAGAGGTAAAGCATGATCAATACAGCATTACAATACACAATGCATTCACTGTTGATCCTGAGGACACCTTTGTGTTTACTGCAAGAATCTATCTTGCAAGAAACACACCAGTATCAACATGATCAAGAGGTAAAGCATGATCAATACAGCACTACAATACACAATGCATTCATTGTTGATCCTGAGGACACTGATGTGTTTACTGCAAGAATATATCTTGCAAGAAACAGACCAGTATCATCAGCAGCAAGAGTTAAAGCATGATCAATGCAGCATTACAATATACAATGCATTCACTGTTGATCCTGAGGACACTGGTGTGTTTACTGCAAGAATCTATCTTGCAAGAAACACACCAGTATCAACACAATCAAGAGGTAAAGCATGATCAATACAGCATTACAATACACAATGCATTCACTGTTGATCCTGAGGACACTGGTGTGTTTACTGCAAGAATATATCTTGCAAGAAACACACCAGTATCATCAGCAGCAAGAGTTAAAGCATTATCAATACAGCATTGCAATACACAATGCATTCACTGTTGATCCTGAGGACACTGGTGTGTTTACTGCAAGAATTTATCTTGCAAGAAACACACCAGTATCATCAGCAGCAAGAGTTAAAGCATGATCAATGCAGCATTACAATACACAATGCATTCACTGTTGATGCTGATCCTGAGGACACTGGTGTGTTTACTGCAAGAATCTATCTTGCAAGAAACACAACAGTATCAACACGATCAAGAGGTAAAGCATGATCAATACAGCATTACAATACACAATGCATTCACTGTTGCTCCTGGGGACACTGGTGTGTTTACTGCAAGAAGGAAAAAAATAACATTTAACTTTTTTTTTCTCATGGGTAAAAGGACCCCAAAAGTTATTGTGTAATTTGTCCTGAATACGCTGATACTCCATATGTGGGGGTAAACCACTATTTGGGCGCATGACAGAGCTCGGAAGGGAAGCAGCACCATTTGACTTTTTTGACTGGAATTGAGATCGGACGTCATGTCGCGTTTGGAGAGCCCCTGATGAAATCCCCCACAAGTGACCCCATTTGTAAACTAGACCCCCTCAGGGAACTTATCTCGATGTGTGTTGAGAGCTCTAAACCCTCAAGGGCTTCACAGAAGTTTATAACATAGAGCCGTAAAATTAAAAAAACATATTTTTTCCACAAAAAATGATCTCTTCATCCCCAATTTTTATTTTCCCAAGGGTAACAGGACCCCAAAAGTTATTGTGCAATTTGTCCGGAGTACGTTGATACCCGATATGTGGGGGTAAACCACTGTGTGGGTGCATGGCAGAGCTCAGAAGGCAAGGAGCGCTATTTGACTTTTTCAACGCAAAATTGGCTGGAATTGAGATCGGATGCCATGTCGCATTTGGAGAACCCTGATGTGCCTAAACAGTAGAAACCCTCCACAAGTGACCCCATTCTGGAAACTATACCCCTCAAGGAGCTTATCTAGATATGTGGTGAAAACTTTGAACCCCCAAGTGCTTCACAGAAATTTATAACGTAGAACCATGAAAATAAAAAAATCATATTTTCTTCCACAAAAATGATCTTTTTGCCCCCAAATTTTTATTTTCACAAGGGTAAGAAGAGAAATTAGACCCCAAAGTTGTTGTGCAATTTATCCTAAGTACGCCGATACCCCATATGTGGGGGTAAACCACTGTCATTGCCTTACTGCGATCTTTGGGAGGCAGAATGAACAAATGTACAAAAGGTGAAAAATTGGCTTTATTTTTTACGCCGTTCCTTGTGCGGTATTAGTGATTAGGCGACTTTATTCCTCAGGTCAGTGCGATTACAGCGATACCAGATTTATAACTTTTTTCATGTTTAGCTTCTGTCACACACTAAAAGATGCTTTTTTTGGAAGAATTTTTTGTAAGAAATTTTTGCATTGCCGTATTTTGAGAGCTATCATGTGCGGGCTTAACTTTTGAGGGACGAGCAAAACTTTTATTGGTACCATTTTTGGACACATATCATTTTTTGATCGCTTTCTATTCTGATTTTTGTGGAGGCAGAATGAACAAAAACCAGCAATTTAGGAAATGTTTTTTTTTTCTCCATTCCGCGTGTGGCAAAATTGGTAAGACAGTTTTTTCTTCGGGTAACAACGATTACAGCGATACCTCATTTATATTTTTTTATGTTTTAGTGTTTTTTACACAATAAAAACTTTTATAGAAAAAATAATTATTTTTGCATCACTTTATTCTGCGAGCTATAACTTTTTTATTTTTCCGCTGATGGAGCTGTATGGTGGCTTTTTTGGGGGGGAAGAGATGACGTTTTCATCAGTACCATGTTTATTTATATTCGGCTTTTTGATCGTGTTTTATTCCATTTTTTCCAAGCAGTATGATGATACCGCTTGGAAAAAGTATAATTTGCTACTTTTTTGTGGCTTTTATTACGACGTTCACTGAAGGGGTTAACTAGGGTGACACTTTTATAGATGGGATTTTTACGGACGCGGCAATACCAAACATGTGAATTTTTTTGTTTATTTTATTTTTTTTACATAAAAATGTGTATTTTTAGGGGATTTTTTAAATTATTTTTATAATGTATTAATTTTTTTTACATATTTTTTTAAAAATGTTTCTTTTTACCTAGTCCCTTTATGGGACTTTCACTTTCACTTTTGTTGCAGGTATAATACATTGCAGTGCTCCAGCTCTGGGTGTGGGGCCCGCACCTCATCCTGTGCCTGTCAGCTGTCATAGACAGCTGTCGGCACTGAACTGTCACTGCGTGTTTTTTATTGTGAAATTAGTTTTTGCATCACAAAATTTAAACAGCTATAATTTTTCCATATTTTGGCTGACAGAGTCACGTGAAGGCTTGTTTTTTGCGGGACGAGTTGACATTTTTATTGGTACAATTTTTGGGCACATGACATTTTTTGATTGCTTTCTGTTCTGATTTTAGAGAGAGAGAGAATTAACAAAAACCAGCAATTCAGGAACTGCTTTTTGTTTTTGTTTTTTTTATACCGTGCCGTGTATGGTAAAATTGGTAAAGCAGCTTTATTCATCGGTTCAGTACAATTACACCGATACCTCATTTATATCTTTTTTATGGTTTGGTGCTTTTACACAATAAAAACTATTTTATAGGAAAAATTATTTATTTTACATAACTTCATTCTGAAAGCTATAACTTTTCAATTTTTCTGCTGATGGTCCTGTAAGGTGGCTTGTTTTTTGACATTGTCAGCGGTGGTATGTTGATAAAGCATTGTTTTTTGCCGCTTTTTATGGTGTTTACTGAAGGGGTTAACTAGTGGAGTACTTTTATTGTTCACTTTTTATTTATATAAATAAATGTATTTATAGGAAAAATACTTGTGTTTTTTTGTTCTTTATTTTTGGATTTTTTAAAAAAAAAAATATTTTTACACTTTTTAATATTTTGCTTTTACTTTTTTACATTGTCCCAGGATGGGACATTACTGTAAAGGATCAGGTCGCTGATCAGATGGTCTGCAATGCTTCTGCACTGCAGAGTATCAGAGCAGCATCTGACAGGCAGGGAAGGAGGCATCTCAGGTCCTGCTCTGAGCAGGCACTGTGAAGCCACCTTCCCTGAACTACCCCGCGGCCATCTTGTGGCCGGAGGTCTCCATGGAGACCATCAGGACAATGCGATCGCATTGCTTTGTCCTGATGCAGACGCGCAGGGAACTCATAACCTGCAAGATGCTACTCGATGTCTCTGTCACCACTGACAGTAACATAGAGGGGTTAAATGCCTGTGATCTGTGCTAGCACTGATTGTGCTGACACCCACACCTGAACGCCGTGGTGCTCAGCATGAGGCTGCGCGATCGTGGCACCGTATATATACTGTCGTTTGCGGGAACGCAGCTACTGTAGAGCAGTATATGTATGAAGCATGTCGAGTAGGGGTTAAAATGGCAGGTAAAAAAAATTACTTTTGTTTGTGTGGACAGATTAACCAATTTACCAATTTTTTCACTGAGTAGTGACTAGTGTCACTTTATAAGGTAATAACGTAATTTTGCAACTGATTTTTATGATACATTGTACTTTCATATCAGTTTTTAATTTAGGTTTATTTTGATTTTTACAAAAGTATCAAAAATGTAACAAAAAATTTAAACATTTAGCAATGTAAAAACTGAAATTTTTATGTCCTTAAACCAGATAGTTATACCACACAAAATAGTTAATAAATAATATTTACCACATGTCTACTTTACATCAGCATAATTTTTTAAACAATTTTTGCTTTGTTGAGAAGCTTGAAGGGTTAAACGTTTATGAACAATTTTTAATTTTTCCAATAAAATTTACAAAAGCAAAGGTACCATATCACATATGAAGTGACTTTGAGGAGTTTATATGACAGAAAATGCTCCAAAGTGACACCTTTTTAAAAACTGCACCCCTTAAAGTGCTTAAAACTACATTCAATAAGTTTATCAACCCTTTAGGTGCTTCACAGGAATCAAGACAATAAGGAAGGAAAAAATAAAGCTAAGATTTTTTCATAAAAATGTTGCTTTAGCCCCAATTTTTTCATTTTCACAAGGGTAAGAGGAGAACATGGGCAACCCAATTGTTGTGCAATTTCTCATGAGTATGCTGATAGACCATATGTGGTGAAAAACTATTGTTTGGATACACAGCAGGACTCCGAAGGAAATGAGCAACATTTGTCTTTTGGACTGCAAAATTGACTATGATAGAAAGCAGACCCCATGCTGCGTTTGTAGAGCCCCTAATGTGCCTATCAGAAACCCCCAACAAGTGACCCCATTTTGGAAACTATAGCCTTCAAGGAGTCTATCAAGAGGTGTGGTGAGCTCCTTGAACCCACAAGTGCTTCACAGAATTTGATAACGTTGAAAATGAGAATTAAGATCTTTCCCCCAAAAATGTTGCTTTTGCCACAAATTTTTCATTTTTGCAAAGGTAGCAGGAGAGAATGGTTGCCAAACTATGTTGTGCAATTTCTACTGAGTATGCTGATTCCCCAAGTGGGGGGGGGGGGGGAACTACTGTTTGGGCACACTGCTGAGCTTCAAAAGGAAGGAGCTATGTTTTTGAGTCAGACTTTCATGGAATAGTCTGCAGGCACCATGTTGCTTTTGGATTGCCCCTGATGTACCTAAACAGTGGAAGCTGCCCAACTACACCCTTCAACGTGAGCACTTTGAACCTGCAGATGCTTCACAGAATTTTATAACGTGAGCCATGAAAATAAAAAATGAAATTTTTCTCACAAAAATGTTCATCTAGCCCTAAATTTTTCATTTCATTTTTATTTTCACAAGGGTAAACAGGAGAAAATGTACAACTTGTTACATAATTTCTCCTTTGTACGAAAATACCTCATGTCATAGATAAAATTGTCAAATCCATAAAGACATCTCAAAGTGAGGACATATCATCCTCACTATGAACTTATAGGATTATTTATAACTGGGGAAGTGAAGAGAGACTGACACTTCACCCTCTATTAAACTAGGACCTGCTAGGGTATCTGCTCAGAGACAGCCACCAAGTCTAGGATTCGCATACACAGAGGTGGAGAAGTATGATTTCAGAGGCATGGGCTTCCTCTATTCAAAGGAATTATCTCACACAATCTGGAGGCAGTGTTCAGTTATGACTGAGTATTATGGTGTGCGTTGATTCGATAAGTATTGGAGATATATTTTTGGCTTTGTGATGAAGTGAAGAGCGTAACACACCCACTGTAAGACCGGTCTAACAACTCCAACTTAATATTTTCCAGATGTATGATGATATATTTGCCATGTTTCCTATCTATGCAAAGCTAACATCTGACAAGAAATATGGCAACAATACCTCCTGCCTGAGACCTCCAGGGGCGGATACCTTGAAAGTCGGGGATCTCATAATTTTCTAAAGACCTAGACGCATCACACGCCAGTCCCCCATATGAGTTCAACAAGGGAAAGTATGTGTTGGTAACCTTGATCAAATAAATTTAAAGTTTGGATTTTTGTCATTTGTCAGTCTTGGAAGACATAGTTCTCTGTGATTTTGACCGTTGCTCTAACGGAGTGCTACCCTCCGCTTAGCTCTGAGCCATTTCCGTGACACATGTTTAGTACATTTCTTTTGTTTATCTTTTTTATTTTGTTATTGTATATACTGTATTGTTTTAATCCCATTTTGTAACATCTTTTGTATATTTTTTGTAAACATTTTCAATTTTGCAGATTAAATATATAAAATGTAATAGATTTGTCTCTCTTGTTCTATAAACCGCACCCCCGAAGCCATATGCTACCTTTCTGGTGTCCAATCGGCCTGTATAACTATTGGTGGTGGCTAGAGTTGAGCGAAACGGGTCGAAAAAATTCAAAAGTCGCCGACTTTTGACAAAGTCGGGTTTCATGAAACGAAACCCGGCCCTAGGATGAGGTCGGCCACGAGGTCGGCGACTTACGCGCCAAAGTCGCGTTTCAAAAGTTTGTTTTGCGCTCTTTTTCAGCCACTCAGGATCCACAGACACTGTGGGCAACGTGATGACCTAGGCACGGGTCACCACCATCTTTCAGAAGGGCATGCAAGTGATTGGCTTGCTTTGGTGGGCGTCACAGGGGGTATAAAAGGGCGTGCACGCCGACCGCCATCTTACTTCTGCCGATCTTAGTATAGGGAGAGGTTGCTGCTGATTCTGTAGGGAGAGCGTTAGGCAGGGAAGAAGACAAAAAAACTGCTTCTGCTGCTAGCGATTTGGCCTGAACAACACACAAGTCACTGTGTGTGCAGTGCAAGGGGAGGCTATATTGTGGTGTATCAGTGGTGTTGGTTGTTGGGCTGCCTTTTAAGGCTTCCTGACACGCTGGCATTGCTGTTTACCCACTGCTCCGCAAACTGCTTTTTTAAAAGCAATCCAATCTCCCTTATCCTCTAGTCACTTTTGTCACAGCTGTGCCATCGAGCCTGTCACATAGCGCTCAGATATCAGTGGGCCTCACACAATCCACAAGTGTCCAGTGTCCAAAAGTGTGCGCAGAGATTCAAAATCTCCATTATCCTCTCGTCACTTTGGTCACAGGCAGCTGTGCCATCGAGCGTGTCACATAGCGCTCAGATATCAGTGGGCCTCACACAATCCACAAGTGTCCAGTGTCCAAAAGTGTGCGCAGAGATTCAAAATCTCCATTATCCTCTCGTCACTTTGGTCACAGGCAGCTGTGCCATCGAGCGTGTCACATAGCGCTCAGATATCAGTGGGCCTCACACAATCCACAAGTGTCCAGTGTCCAAAAGTGTGCGCAGAGATTCAAAATCTCCATTATCCTCTCGTCACTTTGGTCACAGGCAGCTGTGCCATCGAGCGTGTCACATAGCGCTCAGATATCAGTGGGCCTCACACAATCCACAAGTGTCCAGTGTCCAAAAGTGTGAGCAGAGATTCAAAATCTCCATTATCCTCTCGTCACTTTGGTCACAGGCAGCTGTGCCATCGAGCGTGTGACATAGCGCTCAGATATCAGTGGGCCTCACACAATCCACAAGTGTCCAGTGTCCAAAAGTGTGCGCAGAGATTCAAAATCTCCATTATTCTCTCATCACTTTGGTCACAGCTGTGCCATCGAGCCTGTCACATAGCGCTCAGATATCAGTGGGCCTCACACAATCCACAAGTGTCCAGTGTCCAAAAGTGTGCGCAGAGATTCAAAATCTCCATTATCCTCTCGTCACTTTTGTCACAGGCAGCTGTGCCATCGAGCGTGTCACATAGCGCTCAGATATCAGTGGGCCTCACACAATCCACAAGTGTCCAGTGTCCAAAAGTGTGCGCAGAGATTCAAAATCTCCATTATCCTCTCGTCACTTTGGTCACAGCTGTGCCATCGAGCCTGTCACATAGCGCTCAGATATCAGTGGGCCTCACACAATCCACAAGTGTCCAGTGTCCAAAAGTGTGCGCAGAGATTCAAAATCTCCATTATCCTCTCATCACTTTTGTCACAGGCAGCTGTGCCATCGAGCGTGTCACATAGCGCTCAGATATCAGTGGGCCTCACACAATCCACAAGTGTCCAGTGTCCAAAAGTGTGCGCAGAGATTCAAAATCTCCATTATCCTCTCGTCATTTTGGTCACAGGCAGCTGTGCCATCGAGCGTGTCACATAGCACTCAGATATCAGTGGGCCTCACACAATCCACAAGTGTCCAGTGTCCAAAAGTGTGCGCAGAGATTCAAAATCTCCATTATCCTCTCGTCACTTTTGTCACAGGCAGCTGTGCCATCGAGCGTGTCACATAGCGCTCAGATATCAGTGGGCCTCACACAATCCACAAGTGTCCAGTGTCCAAAAGTGTGCGCAGAGATTCAAAATCTCCATTATCCTCTCGTCACTTTGGTCACAGCTGTGCCATCGAGCCTGTCACATAGCGCTCAGATATCAGTGGGCCTCACACAATCCACAAGTGTCCAGTGTCCAAAAGTGTGCGCAGAGATTCAAAATCTCCATTATCCTCTCGTCACTTTTGTCACAGGCAGCTGTGCCATCGAGCCTGTCACATAGCGCTCAGATATCAGTGGGCCTCACACAATCCACAAGTGTCCAGTGTCCAAAAGTGTGCGCAGAGATTCAAAATCTCCATTATCCTCTCGTCACTTTTGTCACAGGCAGCTGTGCCATCGAGCCTGTCACATAGCGCTCAGATATCAGTGGGCCTCACACAATCCACAAGTGTCCAGTGTCCAAAAGTGTGCGCAGAGATTCAAAATCTCCATTATCCTCTCGTCACTTTTGTCACAGGCAGCTGTGCCATCGAGCGTGTCGCATAGCGCTCAGATATCAGTGGGCCTCACACAATCCACAAGTGTCCAGTGTCCAAAAGTGTGCGCAGAGATTCAAAATCTCCATTATCCTCTCGTCATTTTGGTCACAGGCAGCTGTGCCATCGAGCGTGTCACATAGCACTCAGATATCAGTGGGCCTCACACAATCCACAAGTGTCCAGTGTCCAAAAGTGTGCGCAGAGATTCAAAATCTCCATTATCCTCTCGTCACTTTTGTCACAGGCAGCTGTGCCATCGAGCGTGTCACATAGCGCTCAGATATCAGTGGGCCTCACACAATCCACAAGTGTCCAGTGTCCAAAAGTGTGCGCAGAGATTCAAAATCTCCATTATCCTCTCGTCACTTTGGTCACAGCTGTGCCATCGAGCCTGTCACATAGCGCTCAGATATCAGTGGGCCTCACACAATCCACAAGTGTCCAGTGTCCAAAAGTGTGCGCAGAGATTCAAAATCTCCATTATCCTCTCGTCACTTTTGTCACAGGCAGCTGTGCCATCGAGCCTGTCACATAGCGCTCAGATATCAGTGGGCCTCACACAATCCACAAGTGTCCAGTGTCCAAAAGTGTGCGCAGAGATTCAAAATCTCCATTATCCTCTCGTCACTTTTGTCACAGGCAGCTGTGCCATCGAGCCTGTCACATAGCGCTCAGATATCAGTGGGCCTCACACAATCCACAAGTGTCCAGTGTCCAAAAGTGTGCGCAGAGATTCAAAATCTCCATTATCCTCTCGTCACTTTGGTCACAGCTGTGCCATCGAGCCTGTCACATAGCGCTCAGATATCAGTGGGCCTCACACAATCCACAAGTGTCCAGTGTCCAAAAGTGTGCGCAGAGATTCAAAATCTCCATTATCCTCTCGTCACTTTTGTCACAGGCAGCTGTGCCATCGAGCGTGTCGCATAGCGCTCAGATATCAGTGGGCCTCACACAATCCACAAGTGTCCAGTGTCCAAAAGTGTGCGCAGAGATTCAAAATCTCCATTATCCTCTCGTCATTTTGGTCACAGGCAGCTGTGCCATCGAGCGTGTCACATAGCGCTCAGATATCAGTGGGCCTCACACAATCCACAAGTGTCCAGTGTCCAAAAGTGTGCGCAGAGATTCAAAATCTCCATTATCCTCTCGTCACTTTTGTCACAGGCAGCTGTGCCATCGAGCGTGTCGCATAGCGCTCAAATATCAGTGGGCCTCACACAATCCACAAGTGTCCAGTGTCCAAAAGTGTGCGCAGAGATTCAAAATCTCCATTATCCTCTCGTCATTTTGGTCACAGGCAGCTGTGCCATCGAGCGTGTCACATAGCGCTCAGATATCAGTGGGCCTCACACAATCCACAAGTGTCCAGTGTCCAAAAGTGTGCGCAGAGATTCAAAATCTCCATTATCCTCTCGTCACTTTGGTCACAGGCAGCTGTGCCATCGAGCCTGTCACATAGCGCTCAGATATCAGTGGGCCTCACACAATCACACAATCCACAAGTGTCCAGTGTCCAAAAGTGTGCGCAGAGATTCAAAATCTCCATTATCCTCTCGTCACTTTGGTCACAGGCAGCTGTGCCATCGAGCCTGTCACATAGCGCTCAGATATCAGTGGGCCTCACACAATCCAAAAGTGTCCACTGTCCACAAGTGTGTGCAGAAATTCTAAATCTCCCCTGTCCTATAGACACCTTGTACCTTGTTTTACATTACTATATAGTTTGTTGGATTTTGTCTACATTTCTACCAAAAATGAGGAAGGCTGGTGGAAGAGGCCGTGGAATTGGGCGGGGGTTGGCAGCTGGTAATGATGGTGTTGGTGGTGGATCTGATGGTAGTGGCAAGAGCAAAATAGGACCGAATGCAGGAGGTGCTGACCCTGCGTCATCGTCTGGCTACATAAGGCCTCGAACGCTTAGTTTTCTAGGAGTTGGCAAACCGCTTTTAAAGGCAGAGCATCAGGAAAAAGTTTTGTCTTACATTGCTGACTCAGCCTCCAGCTCTATCGCCTCCTCTTCTTCAGTTGTAAAAAGTAAAAGCACTGAGTCGTCATTGGAGGCTCATGTTCATGAACCACACCTTTCCTTGTGTCCTTCACCCCAACCAAGATTGAAGGATGACGCAGGCCATACTACTGATTACTCCATGGAGCTGTTTTCACATACCATGCCTGGATTATCAAGTGAAATGGTGAATTACCCAGGCCAAGATGAATCTGACATGGAGTGCACTGATGCACAGCCGCTGATGGATGATTCTGCTGGTACATTCACTCAGAGCACTACATTGTCCTCGCAGTGTACAGAGCCAGATTTTGACCCTGATGAGACTCAGGTGCCCCTTCCCGCACACTATACCACCATACACGGTGACACAGAGAAAGGTGTACATGACATAGAAGAGGAGGTGATGGATGACCCAGTTGTTGACCCAGATTGGCATCCATTGGGGGAAGAGGGTGCTGCTTCCAATAGCTCAGATGAGGAGCATCCACAGCAGACATCGACATCACAACAGCTGTTATCTGGCAGGCCCGGAGCACTCCAAAGACAGGTTCCAAACATCAAAAGAGTTGCTGGACAGCTTGTCCAGAGGGTCAAAAGATCACAGCGTGCTAGGCCGCAAAATGTCTGCCAAAGTAGGAAGAGTGCAGTGTGGCACTTTTTTGAACAAAATCCTCATGATCAGGCCAAGGTTATCTGTAAGAAGTGCGCAAAGACCTTTAGCCGAGGGAAAAATCTGAAAAATTTGAATACCAGTTGCATGCTTAGACATTTAACCAGGATGCACTTGCAAGCGTGGACACAACACCAAACCTCAAGTGCCACATGTTCAACTGATCACAACGAAGGTAGTCAGCAACGCTACATTGTTTCCCCCACTGTAAGCCCACCGGTTAGCACAGCAGCAAATGTTGAGGTGTCGTTGCAAGACCACAGCAGTCAGGGAATCCCACTGTTATATCAACGAAAGACTGATTCTAGGCCATCAGAAAGAACACCAACTCCATCACCATCATCAACCCTCTCTCAGTCGGCCCTGTCCACCACTACTTCCACCATATGCAGCTCTCAAGTCCAGCTCACCCTCCCAGACACTATGAGTAGGTCAAGAAAGTACTCAGTCTCTCATCCGCGTACACTGGGTTTGAACGCCCACATTGCCAAACTAATCTCGTTTGAGATGATGCCCTTTCGGTTGGTGGAAAGCACAGCTTTCCGCGAACTCATGGCCTATGCAGTACCACGCTATGACCTACCCAGTCGCCACTTCTTCTCTCGCAAAGCCATCCCAGCCCTCCACCATCATGTGAAAGACCGCATTGTCCATGCACTCAAGCAGTCAGTGAGCGGAAAGGTGCACCTCACAACTGATGCATGGTCCAGTCGGCATGGCCAGGGCCGTTACGTGTCCATCACTGCGCACTGGGTTAATGTGGTGGATGCAGGGTCCACAGGGGACAGCGGTGGTGGGACAGTGCTGCCTAGCCCACGGTATAGGAAACAGTTGGCTGTAGGCGTTCGACCCTCCTCCTCCTCCTCCTCCTCCTCCAGAAGCGAAAGCTCGTCCACAGAGCGCAGTCGTACGAGCACTCCATCTGCAGCTGCCACTGTTGCACACGATGTGTCCCCCTATCGAGCAGCTAGTGGAAAGCGTCAGCAGGCTGTGTTGCAGATGATGTGTTTGGGCGACAGACACACCGCCGAGGTGCTGGCCGAGTACTTGAAGCGACAAACTGAGTCATGGCTGGGCAGTGTACATCTTGAGGCAGGCAAGGTAGTTAGTGATAACGGCCGTAATTTTGTGGCACCCATAGCCCTTTCAGAACTCAGCCACATACCTTGCTTGGCTCACACCTTGAACCTGGTGGTGCAGTGCTTCCTCAAAAATTATCCGGAGTTAACAGCCCTGCTCCAGAAGGTGCGAAGACTGTGCGCGCACATCCGCCGGTCGCCTGTACACTCCGTTCGTATGCAGAAGCTGCAGCGATTGCTCCACCTTCCCAACCACCGCCTCATTATCGACATTGCAACAAGGTGGAACTCCACCCTGCACATGGTTGAGCGGCTGTGCGAGCAGAGGCAGGCCATAATGCATTTGTGGGAGGATACACGGCCAGGCACTTTGAGAGCAGACATGGAGTTGACAGGCGTGCAGTGGTCGAAGCTGAAAGACCTTTGTAAAGTCCTTCAGTGTTTTGAGGAATGCACACGGCTGGTAAGCGCAGACGACGCCATCCTAAGCATGAGCATCCCACTTATGCGTCTGCTCATGCAAACTTTGACGCACCTTAAGGAGCAGGCGTCTGCAGCCAATGTTGATGAGGAGGAAGAGGAGGAGGGAATCCTTGATGACATTCAGCCATTGTCTGCTCAGGGACCTCTCCTGGACGAGGTGGAGGAAGAAGAGGAGGAGGAGGAGGAGGATGATGGGGATGATTACTTAGGGGAGGAGGATGCATCTCGTGGGGCAAGTGAAAATGTTGGCGTGGCAAGGTCTGGTACAGGGTTTGTGCGTGACTGGAGGGATGTGGATTTGCCAGAAAGTGCTCCTCCACCCAGCACTCGCAGTGCATCATTGACACCGGGAACATTGGCCCACATGTCAGATTATGCCTTGCGGATCCTAAAAAGGGACCCCCGCATTGCCAAAATGATGAACGATGACGACTACTGGTTGGCCAGCATCCTGGATCCACGCTATAAAGGCAAATTACAAAACATCATGCCACAGGAGAACCTTGACCTAATATTGGCTAATAAACAAGCAACTCTGGTAAATCGGTTGCTTGAGGCATTCCCAGCACACAGCAGCGGTGATGGTTCTCACACGAGCCGTACGGGCCGGGGGCAGCTTGGCAGAGGTGTTCGTGGTGCACACAGCAGAAGTGGCGTTGGAGACAGGGGTTTCATGACAATGTTGTGGACTGATTTTTCAAATACCGCTCACACAACTGGTAATACTGCATCGATGGAAAGTGACAGGAGACAGCAGTTGTCAACTATGGTTACAAACTACTTTTCCTCCCATATCGATGTTCTCCCACACAGGTCATTCCCCTTTGACTATTGGGCCGCTAAACTGGACACCTGGCCTGAATTGGCCCAATATGCCTTACAGGAGCTCGCTTGCCCAGCTGCAAGTGTGCTATCGGAAAGAGTCTTCAGTGCAGCTGGATCAATCCTGACAGAAAAAAGGACCCGTCTGTCAACCCAAAATGTGGATGATCTAACCTTCATTAAAATGAACCACGCATGGGTTTCCAAGGATTTTGTCCCACCTTCCCCTGATGACACATA
The DNA here is from genome assembly GCF_039654945.1 of Dendrobates tinctorius. NCBI lineage: Eukaryota > Metazoa > Chordata > Amphibia > Anura > Dendrobatidae > Dendrobates > Dendrobates tinctorius. The sequence continues at coordinate 13,651,778 of NW_027361758.1, forward strand.
GGGTGACAGAAAAATGGCTTGCTTTGGTCCACCTCTTCCTGGTACTTCACCTATTTCGCCTTTTGCATCAGCTGAATGTCCAACATCAACATATGCCACTTTCTAAAACTCCCTAACTGTGCTGCCTCCCCCCCCATGGCCGGGGTCACCACCTACCGCACGACACCGTGCGAGTGTCGTTGCCCTGGACAGGTGGGTAGGCCGACTCTTGGGCGCGGGCACTGGCACAGGGTCCCTCATAGTGCAATCAAGTGTCTCTGACGGTGGTGGTGCACACCCGCCGTCAGACACACCGCTGTACTATGAGGGGCCCAGTGCCAGTACCGACGCCCACGAGTGGGCCCCCCTTGCTTGGGCAGGGCCCCAGCATTTGCAATCTTTACCTCTCCCTGCTCCTTCGCTGTGTAATCTGGGCCGTCAAATCCATACTGTGCCTGACACCGTCTGAGCCTGCCTCCTGAGACATATATTTTGAATGTGTACGCTATCCATACATGTTATCCGGGGATACGGTACCCTTTCTAACCTTTGTGCAATCACGTGCAATCCATACTGTGCCTGACACCGTCTGAGCCTGCCTCCTGAGACATATATTTTGAATGTGTACGCTATCCATACATGTTATCCAGGGATACGGTACCCTTTCTAACCTTTGTGCAATCACGTGCAATCCATACTGGGCCTAACACCGTCTGAGCCTGCCTCCTGAGACATATATTTTGAATGTGTACGCTATCCATACATGTTATCCAGGGATACGGTACCCTTTCTAACCTTTGTGCAATCACGTCCAATCCATACTGGGCCTAACACCGTCTGAGCCTGCCTCCTGAGACATATATTTTGAATGTGTACGCTATCCATACATGTTATCCAAGGATACGGTACCCTTTCTAACCTTTGTGCAATCACGTGCAATCCATACAGGGCCTAACACCGTCTGAGCCTGCCTCCTGAGACATATATTTTGAATGTGTACGCTATCCATACATGTTATCCGGGGATTTGGTATCCTTTCTAACCTTTGTGCAATCACGTGCAATCCATACTGGGCCTAACACCGTCTGAGCCTGCCTCCTGAGACATATATTTTGAATGTGTACGCTATCCATACATGTTATCCGGGGATACGGTACCCTTTCTAACCTTTGTGCAATCACGTGCAATCCATACTGTGCCTGACACCGTCTGAGCCTGCCTCCTGAGACATATATTTTGAATGTGTACGCTATCCATACATGTTATCCAGGGATACGGTACCCTTTCTAACCTTTGTGCAATCACGTGCAATCCATACTGGGCCTGACACCGTCTGAGCCTGCCTCCTGAGACATATATTTTGAATGTGTACGCTATCCATACATGTTATCCAGGGATACGGTACCCTTTCTAACCTTTGTGCAATCACGTGCAATCCATACTGGGCCTAACACCGTCTGAGCCTGCCTCCTGAGACATATATTTTGAATGTGTACGCTATCCATACATGTTATCCGGGGATACGGTACCCTTTCTAACCTTTGTGCAATCACGTGCAATCCATACTGTGCCTGACACCGTCTGAGCCTGCCTCCTGAGACATATATTTTGAATGTGTACGCTATCCATACATGTTATCCAGGGATACGGTACCCTTTCTAACCTTTGTGCAATCACGTGCAATCCATACTGGGCCTGACACCGTCTGAGCCTGCCTCCTGAGACATATATTTTGAATGTGTATGCTATCCATACATGTTATCCAGGGATACGGTACCCTTTCTAACCTTTGTGCAATCACGTGCAATCCATACTGGGCGTGAGAACGGCTGGCGAGCTGTTAAGCAAGCTACAGCACCTGTCCAGACAAGTACAGGGATTCCCTAGCGAGGAGACTTATTTGATTGTTTTCAATGTTGGGACAGCAATTTTTGGGGAGCACTATACTCTGGAGAATGATAGATGGGGCCCACCATACACTGGAACATTCCAAAGGTGGACATCAGACACTGGAGCAGCATTTACAGGGCCCATTATACACTAGAGCATTAGAAATGGGGCCCATTATGTTTGGAGCATTATTTGGGCCCATAAGACAGTGGAGCTTCATCCATGGGGACCAACATATACTGTAGCATTATGTGGAGCTCATCATATACTGTTTCAAACATTATATGGGACCAATGATTCTGTATGGAGAAATAGATGGGCCTCGTCATGAGATGTAAAAAGTGAGGTATTTTTCATTGTACTATACGGCTATTTCTCTGCCGTATCGGAGCATGATGAGTTGTGGTATGTGTTAAAGGGGCGCTCTTTCGCCCAGGGCACATGAAAACCTGCAGCCAGCCCTCCCCCCCCACAACTTTAGCCAAATAACCCCCATTTTTCAGTGAGTAACTTGTATTATGAAGTTAATTAAGGTTGACAAGCTTAAGTAAGAAGAATTGATGCTTTTGGCATTCAAATGGGCACTGTAGGTGTGTTTCCTGTCCTCCTCTCACTGCCGACTTTTATTCCCCATTGACTTACATTGGGTTTCGTGTTTCGGGACGACCCCGACTTTTCCCTATAATCGGACGATCTTGCTCGACCCGACTTTTGGAAAAATCGGGTTTCACGAAACGAAACGCGACCCTAAAAAACCAAAAGTCGCTCTACTCTAGTGGTGGCAGCTTGCTTTTTCTTGGGTTATTGGGAAGTTGAGCGATGACTGCAGTATATATGTATATATATACTGTGTATACAGTGTATATATATATATACTGTATATATGTGCACCAGAACAGTGAGTAAAGCTTTGGAACTGCACCCCAATTGTGTTCTCTGATCATTCCTGCGTCACCTGCCCTGCATCATATCTACCTACATCACCTTTAACATCTACATCCAAACTGTCCTGGGATACAGCTCTACCTGTGGAGAGCTTAACCATCTCTGCTGCCCTGTCACCATCCCAGAGGATCAGCACAGCATCATTGGTCCCCTGACCAAATACCACAGGTGGTGTCACGAACACTTTACTTTATCACAAACTTTATAAACTTTATTTATGCCTTGTAAATATCTCTTTAATTGGACGCCCAGGGCCATGGACCGGGTCACTGCTGCCGTGACACTACCCCTTTAAATACCGGCCCGATACCGAGTAATCCCATGGCCCTGGCGAGCGATCCAAAATCCTAACTCCTTTCCGGTCTGTCCTAGGACGGTGACATGTAACTATGCAGGTCACAAGCAGGTCACTGGCAGAAACCCCCTGACGAAGCCACATAGTGGCAATTCACGTGGGGTCCTCTTACATCCCTGCTCCTTTTTCCTCATTCTTTCCCCATGCTGGCTCTCTTCTTTTTATGAGTCTTACCCTCGCCTGATGTCAGACTCCATTGTGCCTTGTACCTTTCTCTTTCCATAGGTAATTATTAGATCATATCTGTTTACCTTTCAGGGGGTGTTTCTGCTTGTGACCTGCTTGTGACCTGAATAGTTACATCATGTTTCATGGAGATTATTCCTCTCCATAGTTTGTGTTTCTATCTATCTCTCCTCTAGGGTTGTAGCTTGTGTATATTACAGAATATACCTCTATTAGTAGCTTGGTTCACTTTCATTTTTAATTTTTCAGGTATTTGCCCTATACAGTAGGACTTCGTTGTACCCTTATTGTCACTGAGCACTGCATTTATGCGACCTCTCCTTCAGTGCATGGTTTTTTGAGCTCATTGAGGGTAGACAGAATCTGTTTATTTCCAACTCATTGATTATTATATCAATTCGGTTTACTAGTTGGTTATATACTATTTGGGCAGGGATATGGTTTTGTATTGTTGCATGTTTTAAGTGATCTAATTACTCTTATGTGTGTCCCTTTCGTGTCAATAAAATTCTATACTTTTTCATGTATTAGGTGTGCACATCCTTATTGCATTGGTTATTTCTTCTCCCATTAAAATAATTATTTGCGGCTACCTGAAACAAATAAATGACTAACTTTTTATATCAGGTGTATGATTTTCTTGATGCCTGGTATGGCTGTAGAACCTTGTCTGTAAGGTCCACACCTCACATGTATTTGTTGTAATCAATGACCGACGCTGGTTTTTTCTTTGGACTAGGTGATCTTTTTCTATAGTGGCCCTTGTGACATTAAGTTTATTGATCACAGGATAGAAATATCTTTCTTATCCTTATACTTAAAGGCAAGTAGCTCTCAATTGCGTACAGCCCCTGCCTGAGCCTTTTGGAACTTTTCGCTGATCATTGATTGTGGAAACCCTTAATGGGTTTTTTGAATTGTCCAACAAGCCCCTATGTTGTGTTCAAGCAGACTTTTAAATAGGGGTATGCTGGTGTAGTAATTGTCTATATACAGGTTGTAGCCTATTTGTAAAAAATAGACCTATCAGCTCCCAAACAATTTTTCCATGTGTCCCCAGATAAACAGGTCATTCTGGTACCTTTAGTTGGCTATCCTTCCCCTCATAAATGCAAAAAGCTGATGTGTATCTGGTTGAACTCTTGCATATTTTATACAGTTTTATTCCAAACCTTGCCCTCAGAGATGGAATAAATTAAAAAAAATTAATTATTCCAAAGTCTTCCATCTCCACATTTATACCAGGAATGGCATTAAAATCAGGGATGAATAGAGCAGCCGAATCCGAAGCTTCCCATCTGGGAACTGCTACATCAAGTGGCAAGCCCCTTGTACATTGGCATGCAGCAATTCACTGCGCTTTATACTGGGCATTTTGTCCCTGATATTCAGACGTTTCTCCAGTAGCGCTATTTGCCCCTCTTGTAATGGTCCTTGTGTTTGAGGATGGACCAGAATCACTGCTCATTTCTGAGCTATCACTGTCACTGCAACTAAACCCATTGAAATCCTCATCGCCAACTGACATTAGACTTTCTTCGCTGTCATAACATAAAAGACCATACACATTCTCTGGTGTATAAGACTCTTGTGTCATTTTATTACTTTTTATATTTTAGATTTTATAAACCTATATAATTCATGAACTAATAGAACACTCAACAGAATTAGTTATATTTTAGTACAAACTACATTCCTATCAAATTATATATAGTATACACTATATATGGTATACTATATAATTAACTATACTATATAATTAGCAAACTAATTGACATGACGAACTGAGGTGACTAAAGGGGGCTTCACACATAGCGATATCGCTAAAGCATCACCCATTTTGTGACGCAGCAGCGATATTGCTAGCGATATCGCTATATGTGACACTTACCTCCGACCGGCTCCCCCGCTGGCTATCACTGATCGCGTGAGAACGTCCTGGGCCGTTTCTCAGCAGCGGATTCCTGCTGGGCTTCCTGCTGGCGCCAACGAACAACGCGTGGACGCGGGCGGGAGGACGTCATCATCGCCGCGTCTGACAGATAAGTAGCGACCCCCGACCACTGCTGCGTCGCTGCTGAGATCTGCCTGTTTGGCAGCTCACTAGCGACCATTTAGCGATGCACCGGCAATCCTGACCGAGTCGTATCGTTGTTGGGATCGCTGGTGCATCGCTAAATGTAACGGGACCCTAACTGACGTGACTAATGAACATGACTAACTAACCGATCTGACTTGACTAATTAACGTAACTAACTGGTGTGACTAATTGAAGTGACTAATTGACGTAACTACTAATAAATTATTTGTAAAACAATTGTGATCAAGCCTAAATCAAACTCTAACCCTAACTAATCTAACCCTAAGTCTAAGCTTAATCCTAGCTTTAAGCATAGCCCTAACTTTAAGCCTTACACTAACTTTAAGCATAACCCTAACTTCAAACCTAACCCTAACCAGGCCCGGATTGGCAATATAACCAACCGGGCATTTTCCCGCTGGGCCGCTGTCACGTGGGCCGCGGGCAGCGCCGATCATCTGGCCGCTTGCCAGCTGCTGCGGCCACTGTTGCTCCTGCCGCCGGCCCTCTGCGGGCACGGCGGTGATAGATTCAAGTTCCTCCCGCACTGCAGGGAGATAAGCCGCCACGCCCCCCAACCTCGCCCCCGCATGAGATGAGACCCCCTCCCCCCCGCAGCCACTCACAGCGTCGCACTCGCTTGCCTGCTCGCTCTGTTCGCAGGACCTGTGATGAGGTCACAGGAGGGGAGGAGTCAGGGGGGTCACATGATCAGGAGCCTTTGTCCAGACCCCCGAACATGTCACCCCTGACTCCGCCCCTCCTGTGACCTCATCACAGGTCCTGTGCGCTCAGCCTTGCCTCTACCGTCTGCAAGACTCTGCTTTGCTGTTGTCATGGTGCTGGTTGAGGTAAGTATGTGTGGGGTCAGGATTTACAGTGTGGATGTAGCAGAGCCGTGTGTGTGCGAGGTGTACGGAGCGGAGCCGTGTGTGTACGAGGTGTACGGAGCGGAGCCGTGTGTACGAGGTGTACGGAGCGGAGCCGTGTGTGTACGAGGTGTACGGAGCGGAGCCGCGTGTGTACGAGGTGTACGGAGCAGAGCCGTGTGTACGAGGTGTACGGAGCGGAGCCCTGTGTGTGTGTACGAGGTGTACGGAGAGGAGCCCTGTGTGTGTACGAGGTGTACGGAGCGGAGCCGCGTGTGTACGAGGTGTACGGAGCGGAGCCGCGTGTGTACGAGGTGTACGGAGCGGAGCCCTGTGTGTGTACGAGGTGTACGGAGCGGAGCCCTGTGTGTGTACGAGGTGTACGGAGCGGAGCCGCGTGTGTACGAGGTGTACGGAGCGGAGCCGCGTGTGTACGAGGTGTACGGAGCGGAGCCGCGTGTGTACGAGGTGTACGGAGCGGAGCCGCGTGTGTACGAGGTGTACGGAGCGGAGCCGCGTGTGTATGAGGTGTACGGAGCGGAGCCGCATGTGTGCGAGGTGTACGGAGCGGAGCCGCGTGTGTGTACGAGGTGGAGCCGCGCGTGTACGAGGTGTACGGAGAGGAGCCGTGTGTGTGTACGAGGTGGAGCCACGCGTGTACGAGGTGTACGGAGCGGAGCCGCATGTGTGCGAGGTGTACGGAGCGGAGCCGCGTGTGTGTACGAGGTGGAGCCGCGCGTGTACGAGGTGTACGGAGAGGAGCCGTGTGTGTACGAGGTGTACGGAGAGGAGCCGTGTGTGTACGAGGTGTACGGAGAGGAGCCGTGTGTGTACGAGGTGTACGGAGCGGAGCCCTGTGTGTGTACGAGGTGTACGGAGCGGAGCCCTGTGTGTGTACGAGGTGTACGGAGCGGAGCCGCGTGTGTACGAGGTGTACGGAGCGGAGCCGCGTGTGTACGAGGTGTACGGAGCGGAGCCGCGTGTGTACGAGGTGTACGGAGCGGAGCCGTGTGTACGAGGTGTACGGAGCGGAGCCGTGTGTGTACGAGGTGTACGGAGCGGAGCCGTGTGTACGAGGTGTACGGAGCGGAGCCGTGTGTACGAGGTGTACGGAGCAGAGCCCTGTGTGTACGAGGTGTACGGAGCGGAGCCGCGTGTGTACGAGGTGTACGGAGCGGAGCCGCGTGTGTACGAGGTGTACGGAGCGGAGCCGCGTGTGTACGAGGTGTACGGAGCGGAGCCGCGTGTGTACGAGGTGTACGGAGCGGAGCCGCGTGTGTACGAGGTGTACGGAGCGGAGCCGCGTGTGTACGAGGTGTACGGAGCGGAGCCGCGTGTGTACGAGGTGTACGGAGCGGAGCCGCGTGTGTACGAGGTGTACGGAGCGGAGCCGTGTGTGTACGAGGTGTACGGAGCGGAGCCGCGTGTGTACGAGGTGTACGGAGCGGAGCCGCGTGTGTACGAGGTGTACGGAGCGGAGCCGCGTGTGTACGAGGTGTACGGAGCGGAGCCGCGTGTGTATGAGGTGTACGGAGCGGAGCCGCATGTGTGCGAGGTGTACGGAGCGGAGCCGCGTGTGTGTACGAGGTGGAGCCGCGCGTGTACGAGGTGTACGGAGAGGAGCTGCGTGTGTACGAGGTGTACGGAGAGGAGCTGTGTGTACGAGGTGTACGGAGCGGAGCCGTGTGTGTACGAGGTGTACGGAGCGGAGCCGCGTGTGTACGAGGTGTACGGAGCGGAGCCACGTGTGTACGAGGTGTACGGAGCGGAGCCGTGTGTGTACGAGGTGTACGGAGAGGAGCCGCGTGTGTGCGAGGTGTACGGAGCGGAGCCGCGTGTGTACGAGGTGTACGGAGAGGAGCCGCGTGTGTGCGAGGTGTACGGAGAGGAGCCGCGTGTGTGCGAGGTGTACGGAGAGGAGCCGCGTGTGTGCGAGGTGTACGGAGCGGAGCCACGTGTGTGTACGAGGTGTACGGAGAGGAGCCGTGTGTGTGTACGAGGTGGAGCCGCGCGTGTACGAGGTGTACGGAGCGGAGCCGCATGTGTGCGAGGTGTACGGAGCGGAGCCGCGCGTGTACGAGGTGTACGGAGAGGAGCCGTGTGTGTACGAGGTGTACGGAGAGGAGCCGTGTGTGTACGAGGTGTACGGAGAGGAGCCGTGTGTGTGCGAGGTGTACGGAGAGGAGCCGTGTGTGTACGAGGTGTACGGAGCGGAGCCACGCGTGTACGAGGTGGACAGAGTGGAGCCGTGTGTGTACGGAGCGGAGCCAAGTGTGTACAAAGCATACAAAGCGGGCTTTTCCCACGGACACAGGAGTACACGGCAGAGCCCCGAGGAGCATTTTAAAACACACACATGACGTTCCACCTGAAGTGATGTGCTGGAAGCTGACCGGAAATGAGATAATTTCTTGAGGAGATTGTGACGGAACCAGGAATGCTTCAGATCCATCACCGTGTCCTCCTCCGACAGCGCAGACAGCAGGATCGCCTTGGAATCGGGGATGCTGGCCATGTGAGCGGATCATGATAGGTCCTGCACCGGGAGGCTCAGGTGGGCACTACAATGGGAGCAGGGCTGCTATAGTGTCTTTGTAGAATCTTTCTTTATTTCTTTCTCTCTTTTTCTTTCTCTCTCTGTTCTTTCTCTGTCTCTCTCTGTTCTTTCTTTCTTTCCCCTCTTTCTTTCTCTCTCTGTTCTTTCTCTGTCTCTCACTGTTCTTTCTTTCTCTCTCACTGTTCTTTCTTTCTTTCCCCTTTCTTTCTCGCTCTCTCTGTTTTCTTTTTTCTCTCTCTCTCTGTTTTCTCTCTTCCTTAGTGCCAGTCAGTGTGCCCATAATGCCAGCCACTGTGCCCTCAGTACCAGTCAGTGTGATCAGCAGTGCTAAATGGGTGCGATTAGGTGTGGATATGGGTGTGACTAGTTGTGAAATGGGTGTGACTGGGCGTGGCCAAAATTTGCAGCGGCGCGCTGCGCGCGCCGCAGTCTTTGTCCCTCTTTCCCTTCTTCAAAAGTTGGGAGGTATGATAGGGGCGGCTATGACCAGGGGGTCTGGTTGCCCAATAGAGAGCAGTTCTGCCAGGAATTCTGTAATCATGCATACAAAAGGGGACAGAGCTTTGGGAGGAGTACTGTACCTAAAAGCAATAAATAGGACTGAGCTGAAATACTGGGCACAGCTCTGACTACATGTTATATAGTCGTGTTAATCTCCTCTCACTTCTTGTAAACTACAAGTGTACAAAGATATTATATAGTCACCATGTGACTAGTGGGCCTGTGTAACTTCAAATGCCAGGGCTGAATTTTAGTCCCAGTCCGGCCCTGACCCTAACCCTAACTTTACGCCTAACTCTAACTTTAAGCTTTGCTTTGTCTGCTTTTGTACTGTATGTAAAGATCGCTGCATGACATAGCTGTTATCAGCAGAACTTGTCACACTGTTTCTCCTCTGATCTATCACTGACAAAAGATCAGAGGAGAAACAGTGTTTTATGAGGCAAATCAGTGATTGCTCTCATTGGCTGGCATGACGCTGACATCATCAGGACCTGAACCAATCAGGTCTCAGTGAGGTCAGGAGTTACAGCCAACAATCTGCCACCTGAATCCCTGTGTTGGTATGTTGTGATCCTGATCAGAGCAAATCCGTCATCTGTAGACAAACGTTGACGCTGCACAAATGTTTCTCTACCGTTAGAGGTCGCGAAGCAGTTCATTCTAAAATCCAATATGCTTGTCTCAGTAATAACTGTCTCCACCTCAGGCTACGTCGTTCCCATAATCAGGAAGTAGCAGCGCTTTGGAAGCAGCGTATTTTCGCTGCATTCTATTGAACACAGGTACATACTCATGTGTTCACTGAACCATGTGGATTTACCACATTCAATACATTTTTATTGATGAAATTTCTGTTGCAGAGACTAGCATCTCTGCAAGATAAATTGACATGCTGCGGTCCTGAAAGACAAGCTGCATGTCAGTATCTATGGGTAATCTTCAGATCTACAGGAATTTGTAGGAATCCCATCCACTATGCTGTAACATCTGGCCACTGTGGTTTTGACTCTGCATAAATACACAGTGTTAAAACCACAGCAATTCCTGATCATGGGCATTTACCCTTAGCGGTTGATTGACCTGCTCAATACCGTGAAAGCAATCTTAGATTGCATTGAACATTTATTGTTTCCACATTTGTAACAACCTTTTAGAGCTAGCCATATGGTACTGGCACTTTTTCTCTGTATGTGGACTAGGTGATAAAATAATACCAAGAGTTTTTGATTTTTTTGCTTCAAACTTACAGGCCACGCTAGTCATGTTTTTTCAGAGTAGGATCTTAAGTATAGGTAAATATTTAGATAATACAATGATATAAAAACTATACTAACAACTTAAGAGTAAAATACCAGAAATGCATCAGTTTGTCTATCAGGTAGAACATAAGTGATGGATAATTTTTTATAGATTTCTAATAAAGAAGATTATTTTTTTAAGAAATATAGACATGCAGTTTTCATCCATTTTATAAGGTTTCAAGTTGACAGGCTGCAGCAAAATCAACACTCATTCTTTTCTGAGACCTGATCCATGTAGTGGATTCATTTGTGGAAATTGCAGATGAGGTTGCACTAAAGCTTTGTAAAGTGGTAGTGTTACATCCCTGACCTCCAAGTTCATATCTCTTTTAGAACATGACATTATCATGCAGGTCTTAGAAGACACTGATTGACATTATATGCTGTTAGTCTGTCATCTGCATGTACCTCCAGATCCTCCTCAGAAAGTGACTCTCCCAGTTTTACTTCACCTAGAACATATGGTGCCTGCATATTATTAAAGTCCAGGTGCATGACGTTACATTTTTCCACATGTGGATGCCCAAACACTCAATTTATCCAAGTCTGCTTGTATTTTTTTGAACATCTCCCATGGACTGAACTACACTACATAGTTTTGTGTCATCTGCACAAAAAGAAACAACACTGTTAATCTCATCTTCTATATCTTTAAAATAAATAAGTGGACCCAGCACTGAATCTTGGGGTACAGTACTTAGAGATCATTCAGTGTAGCAGTCATTCACGTTAAATCTCTGGGTGCTGTCTTTGAGTCAATTTTCAAGTCAATTACAAACCTTACTTCATAAGCCGATAAACATTAATTTATCCATTATGCATTTTATGTGGAACAGTGTCAAATGCTGTTACATACTCCAAAAATACTATATACATAGCTACACCCCATCCAGGATTCTACTCACTTCATAAAAACAAATCAGGTGAATGTTTACTATGCCGGCTATCAATTATAATAGTGTTTTAACCACATACTCCTGATTATAATCTCTTAAAAGGCCTCAGAACATTTTTCACACAATGGATGTTAAGCTAAATGGTCTATAATTACCCAGGAAAGACCCATCAAACCAAACTTAGATCGCCATAGCTTCCTATAATGATGTACATCTAAGTACAACCACAATTGGATGTAAAACACAAATTTTAATTTGCTGAATATATTCATAGGAGATTTTCTTACCGGCCCATTGCAATGCATGACAATGACTGATATAGTCTATCATGTCTTATGGGCAGTGTTGGCCTTTTTATAGCACGTCTCAAAATAAATTATTATTTCTCTATAATGTTAAATTAAAAATATAAATCCACAGCATGAGTTCTATAGATTTATAGTAACATGTAGATCTGAGAATTGCTTTTTAAAACCATAACCAGATTTAGATGGAAAATTTAAAGATATCACTTATAGCTCACACTGGGCCATAGATGCTTTCAAATGTAACAACAGGGTAGAGGCCAAAGAAGTCCTGCTGGGTAGTATGAGAAATGAAATGTGGTATCATTTATGGCAAAATGTATATCCATCCTCCTGATACGTGTCCTAATTGTCCTCCGTATTTAAATGTTTTCTTGACTAGTAAATAGTGAGGCCGACGACAATGTATTTAATCATTTATGGCACCATGTCTCAAAGAAATGTCATTTTGCATTTTCTGTCTCGCATTAAGCTTATTTTAGGAGCAGTCTGCAATCTCCCGACCCTGGATGCTATTTTTGCTAAATTATAGATTTGTGACGGTTTACCTGAATATATCTATTTCAGGCGCAGGAGACACAATCTGCTCTTTGAACGTCTGAGGCTTGTTATTCTCAGGTGTACAATGGTAGTCTGTGTGTTCTAGGCTCATTTGCTGCTGGCAGAATATTCTTTACCTGAATATTACATTTCATCATTCTTGCCATGATTAGTTTTATTTTTCATGACATATTTTTACAAGTAGTGAATATTTTCTCTGTGTCTGACTTTTACACCAGGAGAACATTTATCTGCATCAGAATGTCCAATAAAAAGGAATACAGTATTTAAAAAGGAAAAAAAAAAAGTAAATCTCTTTTGAAGCAAAAATTTTCTTTTCCTTTGCCCTCTGTCTGAAAAAGTCCAGTTGAGATGAGACTATGACTAGTTTTAGGCCTCATTCAAAAGTCCATTTCTTACATCTGTGTTTTTATCAGATAGAAGCATTCCCTTTGTCATCTACGGTGCTGTTCAGGGCCTAGATTTTCTTGAGGACCACATTTCTGAGAAAAAATAATGGTGATTGGTGACATGTCCATTTTTTATTTAACCCCTTTCCTACATTAGACGTACTATTCCGTCCATGTGACCTGGGGCCTACTGTAAGTCCCAAGGACGGAATAGTACATCTAGTGCGATCAGCTGCGCTCACGGGGTGAGTACAGTTGATCGCGGCCGGGTGTCAGCTGATTATCACAGCTGACACTCAGCACTATGTGTCAGGGGCGGTCACGGACCGCCCCTGGCACGTTAACCCCTGGCACACCGCGATCAAACATGATCGCGGTATACCGGGGGTTAAAGGAAGCATCGGCAGGGAGGGGGCTCCCTCAGTGCTTCCCTGAGACTCCCACAGCAGCGCAATGTGCAGCGCTGCTGCGGGACCTCCCTTCCTGCAGGTCCCCGGATCCAATATGGCGACGGGGACCTTCGGGGGCCTGCAGGGAGCTGGCTTCCTCACTGCCCGCAGAGTGCAGGCATGAGGAAGCCTGCAGCAGTGCCTGTGACAGAGCGCTTATCTGTCACAGCAATCTGTGATGTGACAGATCAGCTATCTGTCACATGACAGTGATGTCCCCCCTGAGACATTATAATAAAGTAAAAAAAAAAGAAAAGTGTCAAAATAATAAAAAAATCGCTAAATAAATTTCAAAAAAAAAATATTCCCTAATAAATTCATTTTTTGAAAATAAAAAAAAATAAATAAAAGTACACATATTTGGTATCGCCGCGTCCGTAATGACCCACCCTATAAAACTGTCCCATTAGTTAACCCCTTTAGCAAACCCCTTAAAAAATAAAAATAAAAAACGAAGCAAAAAATAATGATTTTTTATCATACCGCCGAACAAAAAGTGCAATAACGCGCGATCAAAAAGATGCATATAAATATCCATGGTACCGCTGAAAACATCATCTTGTCCCGCAAAAAACGAGCCACCACACAGCATCATCAGCAAAAAAATAAAAAAGTTATAGCTTGCAGAATAAAGCGATGCAAAAATAATTATTTTTATACAAAATTGTTTTCATTGCATAAAAGCACCAAAACATAAAAAAAGACAAATGAGGTATCGCTGTAACCGTACTGACCCAAAGAATAAAATCGCTTTAGCAATTTTACTGCACGCGGAATGGTGTAAACGCACTCCCCAAAAGAATTTCATGAAACGCTGGTGCTGGTTATTGTTCATTCTGCGTCCCAAAAATCAGAATAAAAAGCGAACAAAAAATGTCACGTGCCCGAAAATGGTACCAATAAAAACGTCAACTCGTCCCGCAAAAAATAAGACCTCACATGATTTGGTGGGTCAAAATATGGAAAAATTATAGCTCTCAAAATGTGGTGATGCATATACTATTTTAACAATAAAAAGCGTCTTTTAGTGTATGACAGCTGACAAACATAAAAACCTGCTATAAATAGTAAATCGAACCCTCCTTTATCACCCCCTTAATTAGGGAAAAATAATAATATACATTTTTTTTTATTTATTTCCATTTTCCCATTAGGGTTAGGGCTAGGGTTAGGGCTAGGGTTAGGGCCTTAGAATTGGTGGGTTTCCACTATTTTGGCACATCAGGGGCTTTCCAAACGCGACATGGTGTCCGATCTCAATTCCAGCCAAAAAAGTTAAATGGCGCTGCTTCTCTTTCGAGCTCTGCCATGTGCCCAAATAGTGGTTTACCCCCATATATGGGGTATCAGCATATTCAGGACAAATTGCACAATAACTTTTGGGGTCCTTTTACTCTTGGGAAAATAAAAATTGGGGGTGAAAAGATCATTTTTTTGGAAAAAATATGATTTTTAATTGTACGGCTTTACGTTATAAACTTCTGTGAAGCCCTTGGGGGTTCAAAGTGCTCACCACAAATCTTGATAAGTTCCTTGGGGGGTCTAGTTTCCAAAATGGGGTCACTTATGGGGGGTTTCCACTGTTTAGGCACATCAGGGGCTCTCCAAACGTGACATGGTATCCGATCTGAATTCCAGCCAAGTTTGCAGTGAAAAAGTCAAACGGCGCTCCTTCCCTTCCGCGCTCTGCCAAGCGCACAAACAGTGGTTCCCCCCCACATATCAGGTATCAGCGTACTCAGGACAAATTGCACAATAACTTTTCCAGTCCAATTTCTCCTGTTACGCTTGGTAAAATAAAAAAATTGAACCTGAAGTAATTTTTTTGTGAAAAAAAGTTAAATGTTCATTTTTTTTTAAACATTCAAAAAATTCCTGTGAAGCACCTGAAGGGTTAATAAACTTCTTGAATGTGGTTTTGAGCACCCTGAGGGGTGCAGTTTTTAGAATGGTGTCACTTTTGGGTATTTTCTATCATATAGACCCCTCAAAGTGACTTCAAATGTGATTTGGTCCTTAAAAATAATATGGTGTTGTAAAAATGAGAAATCGCTGGTCAACTTTTAACCCTTATAACTTCCTAACAAAAGAAAAATTTGGTTCCCAAATTGTGCTGATGTAAAGTAAACATGTGGGAAATGTTATTTATTACATTTTTTGAGTGCCATATATCTGTGATTTAAGAGCATAAAAATTCAAAGTTGGAAAATTGCGAAATTTTCAAAAATTTTTCCAAATTTCCATTTTTTTCACAAATAAACACAAATTATATGAATGAAATTTTACCACAAACATGAAGTACAATATCTCATGAGAAAACAGTGTCAGAATCACCGGGATCCATGGAAGCATTCCAGAGTTATTACCTCATAAAGGGACAGTGGTCAGAATTGTAAAAATTGGCCCGGGAATTAACATGCAAACCACCCTTGGGAGTAAAGGGGTTAAGTCATGGATCAAAATCACTTGTTACAGTCTATGATTCCTTGCAAATCACAGATAGAACACAAATGCCATCCATATGTAATTCCTATGCAACACTGTAATGGGTAGGAGAAGATTTGGAAACAAATTTTTTTTTTGCCATGCAAAACAAAGAAAAAACACTGATAAAAATGTCATCCAGTTCAATGATAAAAATTTGCTTAAAAAAAAAATCATAACGGATGTCTTTTAAAGAGACCTTACGAAGACATACAGTATATTGGTCAGTATTATGTATCAGATTTTATTTAAGACAACCTTTTTTCCATGTGCCCTATTAAAGGGGTTGTCCTGTTTCAGAAATGTTTTTTTCCTATAGGCTACGTTAGTTATTAAAAAACAAACAAACTGTACTTTACATAACTTGCCTTGATCAAATGGAGCGCCCGCCAGGGCCGGGGGGTAATCGGTACACGGCCGCTTCTTAAGGAGATGTGTCACGGCAGCAGTGACCCGGTCGGTGGCCCTGGGCGTTCAGTGAAAATGATGATAAGGGGATGATAAAGTTTATGAAAGATAGCTCGTGATGCCACCTGTGGTATTCGGTAATTAGATGTTAGCCAACGCTGCTTGAAGAAACCGCTGGGGCTGATGACGATGCAGCAGAGTTGTTACAGCTCTCCACAGGTAGAGCTAAGCCCCAGGGCAGTGTAAAATGATGGTGATGATGGTTGTAGTACAGGGCTGAGGTGAAGCAGCAAATAAACAGGAGAACACAGCGGGGTTCAGTTTTCACACTTTTACTCACAGTTTGAGGTGCAGACCAGGGCACTGAGTACAGATGATAATGGAGCCTGGCAGGAACTTAGGATCCACTAAACCAGATGCTTTGGAGGCCTCCTTTCTACACTGTTCAATGAGGTCCTTGCTGTTATGCTTGGTCCTCTTTTCCTTACTGTCCTGTGGTTCTTGCCCATATGGCAGGCAGCTTGAGCCTATTGCAGGTGTTTCTCCTCTATAGCGGCTCTGGGCTCTGATCTGCTGCTGTGCCTTCAGGCGTATGATGGGGTCAGGAGGCCTGCAGTCTCCTGCCCTCTGGATTTGGCTGCTGGGACTGTTGTACCCGTGCAGCCACAGACTCTGGCGTCCGGTGTCAAGCGCTCTTCCCTGGTGTGAGCTTGGCCACAGCTCCAATCCCCAGGCTTTCCTAAACTTCCACTTTCCTCTCTCTTCACTCTGCTCTTGGGACAAGCTTCTCACAGCTCCTGTCACCTGTACAGACTCTCCCAGTCTGACTAACCCTGCCTCCAGGCCAGAACTAATAAGGAAGATTTCCTGAAACCTGGTTTTGAGCTCCCCTTCTGGTCTGGAGTCAGGAAAGGTGTTGTATGTTGGTGTTATCTGGCTAGGGAAACTCTCCTTGCTTCCAGGCATGACATCAACCCCTGTGAGGGAGGCAATGCCACTGTGGCAATCGGACTCCTGGGGTGCCAAATTCCCCCCTAGTGAAATTCAGTACTCCCGGACTGAGGAAACATAGCAGAATAACAAGTGAACAACGATAACCATTTACAAGATTTCAAAAATAAAAATTACAAAAACCAAGGCTTAAAAATAGTCCTGGCGATGATTAGTCCATGCGTCATTGTCCATTGTTCATTCCTGAGCCATGTTGGTAACTATATACAGTTAGGTCCATATATATTTGGACAGAGACAACATTTTTCTAATTTTGGTTCTAGACATTACCACAATGAATTTTAAACAAAACAATTCAGATGCAGTTGAAGTTCAGACTTTCAGCTTTCATTTGAGGGTATCCACATTAAAATTGGATGAAGGGTTTAGGAGTTTAACATGTGCCACCCTGTTTTTAAAGGGACCAAAAGTAATTGGACCGATTAAATAATTGTAAATAAAATGTTCATTTCTATTACTTGGTTGAAAACCCTTTGTTGGCAATGACTGCCTGAAGTCTTGAACTCATGGACATCACCAGGCGCTGTGTTTCCTGCTTTTTGATGCTCTGCGAGGCCTTCACTGTGGTGGTTTTCAGTTGCTGTTTATTTGTGGGCTTTTCTGTCTGAAGTTTAGTCTTTAACAAGTGAAATGCATGCTCAATTGGGTTGAGATCAGGTGACTGACTTTCAAGAATATTCCACTTCTTTGCTTTAATAAACTCCTGGGTTGCTTTGGCTTTATGTTTTGGGTCATTGTCCAAACAACGACCAATCAGTTTGGCTGCATTTGGCTGGATCTGAGTACACAGTATGGCTCTGAATACCTCAGAATACATTCGGCTGCTTCTATCCTGTGTCACAGCATCAATAAACACTAGTGACCCAGTGCCACTGGCAGCCATGCATGCCCAAGCCATCACACTGCCTCTACAGTGTTTTACAGATGATGTGGTATGCTTTGCATCATGAGCTGTACCACGCCTTCGCCATACTTTTCTCTTTCCATCATTCTGGTAGAGGTTGATCTTGGTTTCATCTGTCCAAAGAATGTTCTTCCAGAACTGTGCTGGCTTTTTTAGATGTTTTTTAGCAATGTCCAGTCTAGCCTTTTTATTCTTGATGCTTACGAGTGGCTTGCACCGTGCAGTGAACCCTCTGTATTTACTTTCATGCAGTCTTCTCTTTATGGTAGATTTGGCTGTTGATATGCCTACCTCCTGGAGAGTGTTGTTCACTTGGTTGGCTGTTGTGAAGGGGTTTTTCTTCACCATGGAGATTATTCTGCGATCATCCACCACTGTTGTCTTCCATGGGCGCCCAGGTCTTTTTGCATTGATGAGTTCACCAGTGCTTCCTGCTTTCTCAGGATGTACCAAACTGTAGATTTTGCCACTCCTAATGTAGCAAATTTCTCAGATGGTTTTTTTCTGTTTTTGCAGCTTAAGGATGGCTTGTTTCACCTGCATGGAGAGCTCCTTTGACCGCTTGTTTCCTTCACAGCTAAACCTTCCAAATGCAAGCACCACACCTCAAATCAACTCCAGGCCTTTTATCTACTTAATTGAAAATGACATAATGAAGGGATTGCCCACACCTGTCCATGAAATAGCCTTCGAGTCAATTGTCCAATTACTTTTGGTCCCTTTACGAGGGTGGCACATGTTAAGGAGTTGAAACTCCTAAACCCTTCATCCAACTTTAATGTGGATACCCTCAAATGAAAGCTGAAAGTCTGAACTTCAACTGCATCTGAATTGTTTTGTTTAAAATTCATTGTGGTAATGTCTAGAACCAAAATTAGAAAAATGTTGTCTTTGTTCAAATATATATGGACCTAACTGTACAAGTAAGGTAATGATCACACATAGTCCTGTGGCCAAATTGCCCTTCAACAGGTTATTGCAAATATTTTAAAGTTCATACAGTAAGTCTCTCTAGGTTCTTATGCTTAATGGTTGCAATTATACACATTATGAACTTATTTACATTTTATATCTACACTTTAGTCCCTATACGGGGCTGGGATCTGACATCTCATACTACGGGTGGATCTACACAGTACTGGTATCTCTAATGACCTAGCTTGGCCTAGTGTGTCTGTTGTTGATGTTGGGGATCCACCAGTGTCTGTGCTGTGTGTAGGCCTGCGTATTTCTGGTAAACTGGGCAGCTGTCTGCAACTTCTTAGACTCACCATGGGTATGACAGATTCATCGCTGGCAGGGGTTAAACTTTCTTGCTCCACCGCTGGTGTGACATCTGCTGCTTGAGCTGACTGGTCTAGAGTCACTGCTGCTTCAGGTGCAGTAGGCTGGGGAAAGACCAGGACAGGTCCTATGATGGCTTGAGTCACCTGTGTACAAGACCGGGGAAAGTCTCCAAGAATGGTGTGGATCTTCTCTTCCACAGGCTGAGGAGTGTCTTTGTCTTCAGTCCTTTCCTTTATTTGGTCAGGGCACGATTTTTGATGATCCCTTCACACTGCCATTGAGGTTTCTGCTCCATCCTTACTGACGAGGCATACTTTGGCTTTATCAAAGTTTGAAGGTAAAACGGTGTATGGTTCAGTCTCCCACTGATCATCCAGTTTGTGCTTCCTCCTCTTTCTTTTGAGGACCTGTTCTCCAGGTGACAAGGGAACTGCAGGGGTGTGCTGATTGTATTTTCTTTCCTGCCTCTGTCTTGCCTGGGATAAACTTTTCTCTACACATTCTTGCACTTTACGGTATTGTTGCTGCCACTCTGTATCCCAGTCTGCATCTGGTGATGTCGTCTCAGGTGTTAAAACTCCCATGTCCAAATCAATGGGAATCTTGCCCTCATCAGGTAGGCTGGGGTGCAGTTGGTAGAGTTTACTGCAATATAGTTGTATAGATCTACCAGATCCAGCAACTTCTCTGGCCATAGATTTCGCTCTTCCAGACGCAAGGTCTTCAAAAGGTTAATTACCACCTGGTTCATCTTCTCGCACATGCCATTTGTCTGTGGACGGTATGGCGACGTCCTTATTTTCTTGCAGCCACACAGGTTACAGAATTCCTTGAACACTTCTGCATCAAAGGCTGTGCCTTGGTCGGTGAGCACTTGTTCAGGGTAACCGTGCAGTCGACAAAAGTATTCTTGAAACGCTTTGACTGCCGTCTTCGCTGTTTGGTCTTTGACAGGCACGACTACCAAGAAAAGAGCCTCAAGTTATGGTCAACACTGGTCAGAGCGTAGGTGTAGACAGTCCTGCTCGGAGTCTATTTCACATGATCCAAATCTACCAGTTAAAGCTGCTGTTTGGTGACTATGGACTGTAATGGGGCTCGCTGGCTGTTGCGGTCTTTTCTGAACAGGTTGCATGGGCCACATTCTCGGCACCACTTCTCAATGGCTTTCCTCATGCCAACCCAGTAGAATCTCTCACGAAGTAGGATCTCCAACTTCTTCCACCCGAAATGTCCGGCTCCATTGTGGTATGCCTCCAGGACCATTGGGGCATCCTGCTTCATGACTACCACCTGCCAGACCAGTTTGTGGGTGCATGAGTTGATGTTCCTCTGACACAGCTTACCCTCATAGATTAACAGCTTGCCCTTCTCCTTCCACAACTGCTACGATTCCTGTGGAGCATCTGGACCAGGGTGTGAGTCAGTTTGTGTCAGCAACTCCTTTACTAGGTGGATCGTTATCCTGCATTTCTGCCCACTCATGGTGGGGCAATGAGTTTAACTTGGCCTCTTGCACAATGTAGTGCTTGTTCTTCACCCCTTGGGAGCAATGGGGCGCAACTGGACGGTGGAAGGCTAGTAACTCGATTTCTTCGAGTTCCTCTGGATCTTCTCCCCCGTCTGGTGAATTGGGCATCCTGGACAGCGCATCAGCATTAGTGTTCTTATGTCCCGCTTGGTACTTGATGGTAAACTCGTAATTGGACAGCTGGGCCATCCATCGCTGCTCCAGCGCACCCAAGTTTGCTGTTTCAAGGTGGGTTAGCGGATTATTGTCCATGTAGATGGTAAACTTTGCTGAAGCCAGGTAATGTTTGAAGCGTTCCGCTACCGCACAGACTATGGCGAGAAACTCCAGCTTAAAGGAACTGTAGTTGTCGGGGTTCCTTTCAGTGGGACGAAGCTTCCTGCTGGCATAGGCAATCACTCTGTCTCTCTGCCTTTCTGCATTTGTGACAGCACGGCACCTAATCCCATGTTGCTGGCATCCGTGTAAAGTATAAATCTTTGGTCATAGTCAGGATAGGCCAGGACTTCATGTCCTGTAAGAGCCAATTTCAACCGAGTGAAGGATTCTTCTATCCTGTTGTTCCACTCAAAACGGAGAACTCTTGTTCTTGGCCTTCTTGAATTGGCCCACTAGCAGGTCTTGCAGAGGTGCGGCTATTTTGGTGAAGCCCTTGATGAATCTCCGGTAGTAGCCCACCAAACCACGAAACTGCCGTACTTTATGAATGTTGCTGGGTCTTTGCCAGTCCCTTTGGCCTAGATACTGCACTGTGGGTTTCAAAAGGTTTCATTTGGACGGCTTTACTTTCAAGCCAAAGTTGGAAAGGGCTTCGAACACCTCGGCCAGGTGCTTCAAGTGATCTTCATAGGTTTTGGAGAAGATGATGATGTCATGCAGGTACAGCAGAATAGTTTCATAGTTTTTATGTCCTAGGCAGCATTCCATTAACTGTTGAAACGTCCCCGGTGCACTGCTGAGCCCAAACGGCATGTAGTGAAACTCGCAGAAGCCCATTGGTGTCATAAACACTGTCTTCTCTCTGTCTGCTTCTGCCACGGGAACCTGCCAATACCTACTGGTGAGATCCAAAGTCGAGAAATAGTTAGCAGTTCTCAATGCAGCTAATGATTCCTCAATTCTAGGTAGAAGGTAGGCGTCCTTATGTGTAATTTTGTTAATCCGCCTGTAGTCAACACATATTCTCATGGTACCATCTTTATTTTTAACAAGGATTAATGGAGCTGCCCAGGGGCTACAACTATCTCTGATTACCCCAGCCTCCTTCATCTCCCGTAACATTTCCTTGGCACATTGATAGTGTGCTGGGGTACAGGCCGATACCTCTCTTTAATGGGCGAATGATCTCCGGTGGGATATGGTGTTGGACCCCTTTTGTCTGCCCAAAGTCTAGAGGATGATTGCTGAAGACCCGCTAATACTCTCGAGCCACCCGGTAAGCCCCATGCTTTTGGTGCGAAGGGGTGGAGTCAGTGCCTACGTGTAGCTGCTGACACCAATCCTCCAGCTGCCCCTCAGAGCCATTGTCCTCCACCTGGTTGGATGGAAGCAAGGGCTCTGCTGCCTCTATTGCATTGTTACTGACAGTGAACAGCTTAGCAAGGGTGGCATACCGGGGTAAATGAACCTCTTTTTCCCCACAGTTCAGGATGTGTATTGGTACTCCCCTTGCGGACATCAATTACCCCCCTGGCTGTCAGTATAGTGGGCCTACTATCAGAGTACACTGGTTCTACCAGGGCCTGGTAATCTTGGCCCCTGAGGCCTATTGCTGCTCAACACCAAATTAACATTTCACTCCTTGGGAGTACTGCAATGGGGAATGGATCACTCACTACCTGCTGTCTCTGCATCAGTGCTGTGATCTCCTTTTGCAGGACCCACTGCTGACTGGAACCGGTGGTCTCGGCTACCTGTTGCAACAAAATAATAACTTCTCCAAGAAAATTTTCTATTACATTAGTGCCTAGAGTAATCATCGGATTGCATTCCCATTTGTCAATATCAACTATAATCAAACCTTGTGACTGCAATTCTACTCAGCCAATCTAAATGGTCACTTCTTTATACCCCACCTGAGCAAGGGCTGACCATTGCTGGCAAAGATGGCAAGGTTTTCATCTGGGCTGCAAATAACGTCTGAATCAGCCCAGTACCTCTTAAAGAGGACATATGGCATCATTGTCACCTGGGAGCCAGTGTCCAGTAAGTCATCAATCACGACGGGCAGGACCGGCCATCTTCCCACGTACTTGTTTTGCCAACTGTGGTGGCCTGGACATCTTACTCCTGGGGGTTGGCCCTCTGCCCCAGGGGTTGCTTGTTTAATTACAGAATCTTGTGATGTGTTCCACCTTGCTGCAGCGGTGTCCTGGCTGCAGCGGTCATTGTCTCTCCCTCTGGTCGGTGGGATTCTCCTCTGTCGTCAACACGAGACGTCATCTGGACTGGATATCAGCTGAATCTTCTTCTTTGGGGTCTCTTGCATGGACTGCAGCCACACTTTTGGTCAGCTCCTGGACCTGGAAACGTAGGTCTGCAGAAGAGTCATTATCTTTGGTTGGTGTGTCGGCCTCAAAGGGGGCCCAGGAAAGGATGCTGCCTTCTGTTGGTATGTAATTGCTAGGTGCCTAGAGGGTGCTGTTCCACTAAGATTTGATTCACGCAGCACCCGGATGGCTCTATCCTTAAAGTGCGCAAAGTCCAGGTCAGGATTTTGTAGGACCATTATGCGCAGCTGTGTCCTTTGAGTGTTAGACATGAGTCCCTCAATAAACTGCTCAGTTAGCAATCTATCCTCATCTTGCACTCTGTCTGGGTCAACCTGCTTTACAGCCAGTAGCACCTCCTGTAGGTTAAGGGCATAGTCCCGCATACTGTCCTGCACCCTTTGTTTACACCCAAAGAATCTCATTTTTATTTCTGCTGCAGGTGGGTGTCAAAGGTGTCCTTCAGCCTGGCCAAGATTTGCTTGACAGTTCTTTTATCAGTGTCCAGCCAGGATTTTACTTCCCTCTGGGCCGCACCAGTTAACTTGCCAATGAGGATGCTGACTTTTTG
Source organism: Dendrobates tinctorius (assembly GCF_039654945.1). Classification (NCBI taxonomy): domain Eukaryota; kingdom Metazoa; phylum Chordata; class Amphibia; order Anura; family Dendrobatidae; genus Dendrobates; species Dendrobates tinctorius. Next base: position 13,675,729 of record NW_027361758.1, read on the forward strand.
ACTCTCAGACAGGGGGTACACTTCAAACAAACTACATAGACTCTCCTTGAAATAGCTCAGAGTGTGTGACTCCCCTGAGTACTGTGGTAACGATGTTGCTCCTGGTATGTATGGCATTGAAAGTGGCATTATAGAGGCTGCAGCTGTGGCCGCCACTGGATCTGGCAGTCTTATGGGGGCTGCAGCTGCTGCCGCCGCTGGATCTGGCTGCATCATGGGGGCAGCGGCTGCCACTGAAACTGGCTGCACCATGGGGGCTGCGGCCGCCGCTGAGTCTCCACTCAGACATGACATTTTCTCCTCCCCCACTAGTGAACCTCAGCCAGGCCCTGCGTTTCGTTACCGGAGTGAGCGGCTGCTCTGCAGGCAGTCTGGATGGTGCTCCCTAAGTTTCCCAGGATGGGGCCTCCTACTCCCCACCACTGATGTCAGAGCTCAGCTCACGCTTTACTGTGAGCCTCTTCTTTTGGTTCCGCCCATGATGACACACCCCTGTCTTCCCGCGCGTGTGCGACACAGGCGGCAATTTCACAGTTTACTTAAGTCTCTGGCACACAGTACCCAGCTATGCCGGGCTCGGAAATCCTGTTTTGATGCCAAAATGGAGCACCCGCCAGGGCTGGGTGGTACTTGGTACCGGGCTGGTATTTAAGGGGATGTGTCACAGCAGGTGACCCAGTCCATGGCTCTGGGCGTCCAATGAAAATGATGATAAGGGGATGGTAAAATTTTTGAAAGCTAGTTCGTGATGCCACCTGTGGTATTCAGCAGCTAGATGTTAGTTGACACTGCTTGAAGATACCGCTGGGGCTGATGATGATGCAGAAGAGTTGTTACAGCTCTCCACAGATAGAGCTAAGCCCCAGGGCAGTAATAGTGTTAAATGATGCTTATGATGGTTGTAGTGCAGGGCTGAGGTGACGCAGCAACTAAACAGGAGGACACAGGGGGCTTCAGTTTTCACACTTTTACTGACAGTTTGAGGTGCAGACCAGGGTACTGAGTACAGATAGTAATGGAGATCCAGGCAGCCTGGAAGCAACTTAGAATCCACTAAGCCAGATGGGTTGGAGGCCTCCTGTCTGCGCTGTCCTATGAGGTCCTTACTGTCTAAAGCTATGCTTGGTTAGCTTTTTTCATTTAGTTGAATAATAATTTTGCACTTAAAGATATTCTCCTAAGGCTAGTTTCACACTAGCGTTTGTGGGCGCAGCGCAGGGCCGCCGATAAGCCCTGCCCCCAGCCATGCCCCCTCCTGTCAGTTCCTCCCCTTTTGGTGCTGCGCCCAGAGCACAGAAATGCAACACAGTGCATTTTTGAGTGCTGGGCGCAGCACCAGCAAAATCAGACCAGCGCATGGTCAGCGCACGATCAGCGTATCCAACGCTACATATAGGATACGCTGATCGCATGCAGCCTCATGCGATCAGAGGAGGAACTGACCGGAGGGGGCGTGGCCCGGGGAGGGGCTTAGTAGCGACCGTGCGTTGCGCCCACAAATGCTTGTGTGAAACTAGTAAGAACGACAAAATCTCACATTTACGTTCTTTAGTATTGTAATTTATTACCATTTTGGATTGACAGACAACAATGTAGTTGTTCAATAAAAAAATTATTCATCAAAAATACAAATTGGCTAATTATTGTGCACACAGTGCGCATTGTGTATATTGAGCTACTGAGCCCAGTAGTCTGCAGTGCTGTCCAGGTGTCAGCCCTGGGCTCAGGAGATTAATTTAAGCTCAGTTTGTTTGTTTTTTAACTACTAATATAACTTAAATGAAAAACATTTCTGAATGCTGATAACTTTTTAAGAGCATATGGGCATCTTAGAAAGTGATCTAGAGAGACTATCTAGAGAAAACAGATACTTTACATGCCTACAGCTCTGTAGAATGGAGCGTTAGGATCTCCACATGCCGCCATAAGAGCTCCCTGCCCTTGCCTTATGCATAACGCCTCCTTGGATCACTGTAGCAAGAATGTTTTAATAGAACTCAACAAGAGTTCCTGGAAGGATCATAGGAATTATTGCACTAACATTGACTTTATTTTTTGCATATGGTATCAGTCTGTCCAGCTCTGGGATTTTTTTTTATATAATTTAGTTTGGATATGTATGGATGAAACATTTTGTTTTATTTCACGTTAAAAAAAATATTATTTGATTTTTGAATTGTTTTCATTTCATGAGATTTGCTGAGTTGTCTGACAAATGTTTATTTAACCATTATCTGTCAACTTTCATTTAAAGGATGGCCAAATCTAACATGGATAAATGTGGATTGTCTCACTTAAGAGGACTGCACAAATATTAACATGTATATAAATTTCAAAAGCTTATTGATGCTAAAGACATGCAAGAAGAATCCGAGATTAGAAACATTTACAGTATTTGTTTTTCCTTTTTAAAGAAATCTCACTATAAATCACACAAAAAGTGACTCATACTAAGCAACATCTTGCATTTAGCTTCAAGATAAGTATAATTTAAATGCTAAATGCTTCTTGAAGATAAATTGGATATAATCTATCAGTTCAGGAAGCAAACAACAATTTGTGGTATGGATTAAACAATTGCATTTTTATTTCTCTCAGACATGTCCCATATGGGGCTCTAGGGCTGCTTGGTACTTACTCCACACAACCCAGTAATCTCACACATCTTGGTAAAAAAGATATGTTTTTCGACTTAAGACTTGCAAGGTGTTGAGTGAAGGGTTCTCCCCCTAAAGCACAATGACAAGTTATTCATCTTCACACTATATGGACAAAAGTATTCTTACACTTACACACACTACATTAAAGGGAATCTGTCACCCCTTTTTTGAGATATCATATAATGATATCATTCAATTGTGTGTCACATAAGGATTCTCTTAGTACTTTTGCTTCCCCCTGACCCCGCACCTTTCATGCATAAATACCTTTTTTATATCGGTTCAGATGTATGTAAACTGCCACGGTCCGGTCCGATGGGCGGGGCTTATTCAACTGCTCCCCCCTCCCTGTCTTGCTCTACACAAGAAGAAATGCGTAGAGCAAGACAAGGAGGGGGAGCAGGTGAATAAGCCCCGCCCAGCGGACCGGACAGCAGCAGTTTATATACATCTGAACCGATATAAAAAAGGTATTTATGCATGAAAGGTGCGGGGTCAGGGGGAAGCAAAAGTACTAAGAGTATCCTTATGTGACACACAATTGAATGATATCATTATATGATATCTCAAAAAAGGGGTGACAGATTCCCTTTAAGAAGTACAGTTCTTAATCATTACAGGACCATTGCCACTGATGCATAAAATCAAGCCCATAGCCATGCCATCTGTTTACTAACATTTGCAAAAGAACATCTCATTCTAAAAAACTCACTGAAATTAAAGTATTCATGTAAGACAGTTTATGAGGTTTCTTCCCTCCTTAAAATTCCATGATCAACTGTGAGTGGTATTATTGGAAAATGGAAGCGTTTAGGAACCACATCAGCTCTGCCACAAAGTAGGCACTCACAATCAGTACTCAGGTATTTTCTGAAGACAGAGCAAAAGGAATTCAGCTCACCCCAGAAGGGAATGGCAGAAATCCAGAAAAACAAGGCAAAACAAAACCAAAACACAAATGCAAAAGGCAGAGCAGAAAACTTAGCTTTTGAGGAGCAGGAATCAGACTGGTCTCCTAGAATGCCTCTGAGAAATCACCAGCAAGGCAGAAGGGTGTCGGCTGCCTTATATCCAGTCAGTAATTCCAGTCACCCAGTCATCATCATCCTGCTCAGGTGCTTGGTAATCAGCCTCACTACCTTCCTTCACCAGAAGAGGGAGTTCATCAGACCTCAATGGTGAAGAGGAAAATGAACTCACAACAGTACCTCCCCCTTGAGGAGGGGTCACCGAACCCTCATCCACGCCACCAGGGTGATCAGGGTGAGCCCGATGAAAGGCACGCACCAATCTTTTGGCATGAATATCAGAGGCAGAGACCCAGGAATTATCCTCCTGACCATAACCCTTCCACTTAACCAAATACTGGAGTCTCCGTCTAGCCAGACAGGAATCCAGTATCTTCTCTACCTCATATTCCATGTTACATTCAACCAATACAGGGTCCGGAGGTGCCACCCCAGGAACAACTGGTTCAACAAACCTCTTCAACAAGGACTTATGAAACACGTTATGGATTTTAAATGTGACATAAAGAGCCAAACGAAAAGAGACCAGATTAATAATCTCCAAAATCTTGTAAGGTCCAATAAATCAAGGCTTAAACTTAGGAGAAGCCACCTTCATAGCGATATTTTTTGATGATAACCAAACTATATCACCAACTTTAAACTGGGGACCAATGGTCCTATGTCGGTTGGAAAACCGCTGGGCCTTTTCCTGGGAGAGAGATAACTTATCCACCACTTGGTCCCAGATCTGGTGCATTCTCTCCACCACAGTGTCAACACCTGGGCAGGCAGAATGCTCCACCTGCCCTGAAGAAAATCAAGGATGAAACCCAAAGTTACAAAAAAAGGTGACATCAAAGTGGCAGACTAGCTCTATTATTTAAAGCAAATTCGGCCAAGGGCAAAAATGAAACCCAATCATCCTGATCGGCAGAAATAAAACATCTCAAATATGACTCCAAGGTCTGGTTTGTTCTCTCCGTCTGCCCATTGGTCTGAGGGTGAAAAGCAGAGGAGAAGGACAACTGAATTCCCAGCTTGGAACAGAAAGTCCTCCAAAATTTAGACACAAACTGAGCTCCTCTGTCAGATACAATGTTCTCAGGAATCCCGTGCAAGCGAACCACCTGTTGCAAAAACAGGGGCACCAACTCAGAGGAAGATGGCAGCTTAGGGAGTGGTACAAGATGAACCATCTTAGATAACCTATCACAAATCACCCAAATAACAGTCATTCTCTGAGAGACAGGCATACCAGAGATGAAATCCATTGAAATATGGGTCCATGGCCTCCTGAGGACCAGCAAAGGCATCAACAACCCAGTAGAGCGAGAACAAGGTTTAGACCGGGAGCAAGTCCCACAGGACTGCACAAAATTCCTGACATCACGAGACAAGGCGGGCCACCAAAAAGACCGACTCACCAGATCTCTAGTACCAAAAATACCTGGATGACCAGCCAATGCAGAGCAATGAACTTCAGATATCACTCTCTTCTTCCACTGGTCAGGAACATACAACTTTCCACTGGGACAACTGTTATGATTGAGTCACCGTAGGAGGCAAAAACAGAAATACAAGCTAAGTCCAGAAAACCAGAGAAGTTGGCAACTATCAGATTGCAGACCCCTGAACCTATCAACACAACTAGCAGTAGCCATGGGGGGTTCCTACGGTGCCCTAGACCCCTCGATCACAGCCGGAGAATTAAATAGGCCTAAAGAAAGAAAGGGGAAATCTAAACTTCCCCAGAGCAGACCCCAAAGCAATAGGCAGCCCCCAACATATAATGACGGTGAAGCAAGATGAAAACACTAACACAGACAGAAAGATAGACTGAGCAAAGCCGGGGCCCAAAACTACCTAGATAGGAAAGGACAGGAAGGCTGCTGTCTGCAATCTGCAAAAACCCTATCAAAGACATAAGCCAACAAGCTGATATGAAAAAGACCCTGAAGCAGCTAGGCTTCAAAAACTAAATCAGCACTCAGGTATTTTCAGAAGACAGAGCTAAAGGAATTCAGCACACCCCAGCAGGGAATGGCAGAAATCCAGAAAAACAAAGCAAAACAAAGTCAAAGCACAAATGCAAAAAGCCGAGCAGCAAACTTAGCTTTAGAGGAGCAGGAATTCAGACTGGTCTCCAAGGATCCCACAGAGAAATCACCCGCAGGGCAGAAGGGCGTCGGCAGCCTTATATCCAGTCAGTAACTCCACTCAGCCAGTCATCATCATCAGCCTCAGGTGTTTGATAATCAGGCTAACTACCTTTCTTTACCAGAAGAGGGAGTTCCTCGGGCCTCAGTAGTGAAGGGGAAAATGAACTCACAACAGTACCTCCCCCTTGAGGAGGGGTCACCGAACCCTCAACCACGCCACCAGGGCGATCAGGGTGAGCCCGATGAAAGGCACGCACCAATCTTTTGGCATGAATATCAGAGGCAGAGACCCAGGAATTATCCTCCTGACCATAACCCTTCCACTTAATCAAATACTGGAATCTCCGTCTAGCCAGACGGGAATCCAGTACTTTCTCTACCTCATATTCCATGTTACCTTCAACCAATACAGGGTCTGGAGGTGCCACCCACGGAACAACAGGTTCAACAAACCTCTTCAACAAAGATTTATGGAACACATTATGGATTTTAAATGTGACAGGAAGAGCCAAACGAAAAGAGACCGGATTAATAATCTCCACAATCTTGTAAGGTCCAATAAATCTAGGCTTAAACTTAGGAGAAGCCACCTTCATAGCAATATTTTTTGATGATAACCACACCATATCACCAATCTTAAACTGGGGACCAATGGTCCTATGTCGATTGGAAAACCGCTGGGCCTTTTCCTGGGAGAGAGATAACCAAAAATACCTGGATGACCAGCCAAAGCAGAGCAATGAACTTCAGACATCACTCTCTTCTTCCACTGGTCAGGAACATACAACTTTCCACTGGGACAACGCTCAGGTTTGTCCTCCAGGAACTCTTCCAGAGCATGTCTCAAATCGGGCGAGATGGCAGAAAGAACTACCCCTTCGCCTAAGATGGTAGCAGGCTTGGCCACCACAGGAGAATCAGCAAAGAAGCTCCTAGAGAGGGCGTCTGCCTTGACATTCTTCGTTCCAGGAAGAAAAGAAACCACAAAATCAAAAAGTGTAAAAAACAAGGCCCACCTAGCCTGTCTAGGGTTCAAGCGCTTAGCCGACTCTAGGTAAATCAAATTCTTGTGGTCAGTGAGGACCACGACTTGATGCTTGGCTCCCTCCAACCAATGTCTCCACTCCTCAAATGCCCATTTCATGGCCAACAGTTCCCTATTCCCCACATCATAGTTACGTTCAGATGGAGAGAACTTTCGGGAAAAGAAAGCACAGGGATTCATTTTAGATGTTACAGGATCCTTTTGGGACAAAACAGCTCCTGCACCAATCTCAGAAGCATCCACCTCTACCTGGAATGGAAGTGAGACATCAGGTTGCCGCAAAACCGGGGCGGAGGTGAATCTTCGCTTCAGCTCCTGAAAGGAAGAAACAGCCTCCGGAGACCAATTTAACACATCAGCACCCTTCTTAGTCAAATCAGTCAATGGCTTGGCAATACTAGAAAATTTTGCAATAAATTTCCGACAAAAATTAGCAAAACCCAAAAACTTCTGGAGGGCCTTCAAAGAAGTGGGCTGAACCCAATCGTAAATGGCCTGTACCTTGGCCGGGTCCATTTCAATAGTTGACGGGGACAAAATAAATCCCAAAAAAGAAATCCTCTGTACTCCAAAAAGGCATTTAGATCCTTTGACATACAGGGAATTCTCCCTCAAGATCCGGAACACAGTCCGAATATGTTCCACATGAGAATCCCAATCCTTGGAGAAGATCAAAATATCATCCAGATAGATAATCAAAAATTTATCGACAAAATCTCGGAAAATATCGTTCATGAAGCACTGGAAGACAGAAGGGGCATTAGTGAGCCCAAAAGGCATCACCAGGTACTCAAAATGTCCCTCCGGAGTATTAAACGCCGTCTTCCATTCATCCCCATGCTTAATGCGAATAAGATTATACGCCCCCCTGAGGTCAAGCTTGGTAAACCAGCAAGCACCCTTAACTCTGGAGAATAGATCAGAAATCAGGGGTAACGGATACTGATATTTAACAGTAATTTTGTTGAGGGCACGATAATCAATACAAGGTCTTAATGATCCATCCTTTTTGGCTACATCTGGTTTCAAAGAAAACGCCCAATCCTGGGGATCGCCACGCAGCAAAGAGATGACAATTTTAACCTGCTGTGCGGAGCTCCCTGACGAGTTAGGCTTCAAGGCAAAAAATAATTTACAATTATTTTTGAAATTCAAAAATTTAGACCGATCCCCAAAAAATACATCAGGTGTAGGAATCTTTGGTTCAGCAGCATGTGAATGAGCAAGGTAGGCGGAAATTCCCCGCACTTCCACAGCGAGCTGCTCCACACGATCAGACAATTGCTTTATCTCCATTGAGAGAAAAAAAAATTCCCCCTATGGCCTCAGAGATATAGAGGAAAAAATATCCACACTTTTTTTTTTTACAATTCTTTCCTGCTATAGAGTACCCTAGGATCTGCGGTATGGCGGGTGATTCTGTTATGATTGAGTCACCGTAGGAGGCAAAAACAGAAATACAAGCTAAGTCCAGAAAACCAGAGAAGTTGGCAACTATCAGATTGCAGACCCCTGAACCTATCAACACAACTAGCAGTAGCCGTGGGGGGTTCCTACGATGCCCAAGACCCCTCGATCACAGCCAGAGAATTAAAAAGCCTAAAGAAAGAAAGGGGAAATCTAAACTGCCCCAGAGCAGACCCCAAAGCAATAGGCAGCCCCCAACATATAATGACGGTGAAGCAAGATGAAAACACTAACACAGACAGAAAGATAGACTGAGCAAAGCCGGGGCCCAAAACTACCTAGATAGGAAAGGACGCCCCCCTGAGGTCAAGCTTGGTAAACCAGCAAGCACCTTTAACTCTGGAGAATAGATCCGAAATCAGGGGTAATGGATACTGATATTTAATAGTAATTTTGTTGAGGGCACGATAATCAATACAAGGCCTTAATGAACCATCCTTTTTGGCCACGAAAAAAAAAAGGCACCTAAGGGTGAAGAGGATGGTCTAATATGACCCTTCTCCAACGCCTCCTTAATATAGGATCGCATAGCCTCGTGCTAGGGTACAGATAAATTGAAGAGCCGACCCTTGGGAAATTTACACCCCGGGCTCAGTTCAATTGCACAGTCATAACTCCTATGAGGAGGCAAATACGCAGACTCATTCTCACTAAATACATCATAAAAGTCCACCAAATAGTCAGGAACATCATGCGACTGAGGAGAGGTGGAAAAAAACGGAGCCTCACTAAGGGCACACCGACAACCCCAACTCACCACAGACACAGATTTCCAATCCAAAACTGGATTATGAATTTGCAACCAGGGAAACCCCAGAACAATGGTATCATGCAAATTATGCAACACCAAAAATCTGCAATTTTCTTGATGGTCTGGGGCGACCCGCATTACCACCTGGGTCCAAAACTGAGGTTTATTTTTCGCCAAAGGAGTAGCATCAATCCCCCTCAAAGGGATAGGCGTCCGCAGAGGTGTCATCAAATCCACAACGTTTAGCAAAATCCAAGTCCATTAGGTTCAGGGCTGCTCCCGAATCCACAAAAGCTTTGGCGGAAAATGTGGACAGGGAGCAGATCAGAGTAATTGCCAGAAGAAACTTAGGTTGAACACCACCCACAGAAAACATGTGTGCAAAACGTTTCTCTCGTTTAGGTCAGACAGAAATAACATGCAAGGCATCTCCACAAAAAAAACACAGTTTATTACGCCTTCTGAACTCCTGACGTTGCTCCCTGGACAAAACTCTATCACATTGCATAGGTTCAGACACTTTTTCAACAGGTGGCAACACCTCTCGTGCAGTCCTGCGTTCACGTAAACGCCGATCAACCTGGCTAATGACATAGAATCGTCAAGACCAGAGGGAACAGGAAATCCCACCATAGTATCTTTTACAGCTTCTGACAAACCCTTCCGAAAGAGAGCTGCCAAGGCATTATCATTCCAGGTAGTAAGGACCGCCCACTTTTGGAATTTTTGACAGTACAATCCTGCAGAATCTCGACCCTGGCTCAATGCCATCAGGGTCTTTTCAGCCTGATCAATAGCATTAGGTTCGTCATACAACCCCCAAGGCTTGAAAAAATGCATTCACATTAGTTAGAATAGGATCATCTGGTTTCAAAGAAAACGCCCAATCCTGGGGATTGCCACGCAGCAAAGAGATGACAATTTTAACCCGCTGCGCGGAGCTCCCTGACGAGTTAGGCTTTAAGGCAAAAAATAATTTACAATTATTTTTGAAATTCAAAAATTTAGACCGATCCCCAAAAAACACATCAGGAGTATGGATCTTTGGTTCAGCAGCATGTGAATAAGTAAGGTAGGCGGAAATTCCCTGCACTTCCACAGCGAGCTGCACCACATGATCAGACAATTGCTTTATCTCCATTGAGAGAGAAAAAAAAAATTCCCCCTACGGCCTCAGAGATATAGAGGAAAAAATATACGCACTTTTTTTTTTACAATTCTTTCCTGCTATTGAGTACCCTAGGATCTGCGGTATGGCTGGTGATTCTGTTATGAACGAGTCACTGTAGGAGGCAAAAACAGAAATACTAGCTAAGTCCAGAAAACCAGAGAAGTTGGCAGCTATCGGATTGCAGACCCCTGAACCTATCAACAACAACTAGCAGTAGCCGTGGGGGGTTCCTACGGTGCCCTAGACCCCTCGATCACAGCCAGAGAACTAAATAGCCTAAAGACAGAAAGGGAAATCTAAACTGCCCCAGAGCAGACCCCAAAGCAATAGGCAGCCCCCAACATGTAATGACAGTGAAGCAAGATGAAAAAACACTCACACAGATAAAAAGATAGGCTGAGCAAATGATGGGCCCAAGCTAACTAAATAGGACAGGACAGAAAAACTGCTGTCTGCAATCCGCCAAAACCCTATCAAAACAAGAGCCAACAGACTGATAGGGAAAAAAGCCCTGAAGACGCTAGGCTTCAAAAAGACTATATCAGTACTCAGGTATTTTCTGAAGACAGAGCAAAAGGAATTCAGCTCACCCCAGAAGGGAATGGCAGAAATCCAGAAAAACAAGGCAAAACAAAACCAAAACACAAATGCAAAAAGCAGAGCAGAAAACTTAGCTTTTGAGGAGCAGGAATCAGACTGGTCCCTAGAATCCCTCTGAGAAATCACCAGCAAGGCAGAAGGGTGTCGGCTGCCTTATATCCAGTCAGTAATTCCAGTCACCCAGTCATCATCATCCTGCTCAGGTGCTTGGTAATCAGCCTCACTACCTTCCTTCACCAGAAAAGGGAGTTCATCAGACCTCAATGGTGAAGGGGAAAATGAACTCACAACAGACAGCTCTATAGGGGAGATCATCATGGGACACTCGTTGTTAAATGGATTACATCGGAACAGGGAGTATACTGTTGGTTTATTTTATTTTTTTTTACAGGTGATCAAAGGCCTCGCATGGATTAGCAGAACAATAAAGATGGGAAACGGTGTTTAGTGTTTTATTTCATTAAAATACTTTATTCTGGCTGTGTGTTTATTTAACCCTTTACCAACTATAATATTAGCAATGGATAGGTATCTTATTGACGCCTCTCCATTACTAAGCTGGACTTGATGTCTACTTACAATACAAAGGTGACATCAACCTCACAAATATTACCCCATATGTCACCAGTACAGGGCAGTGGGAAGAGAGAGGCTAAGCACCAAAATTGGCACATTGTAGAGATGCGCCATTCCTGGGCCGGCTGTGGGCTGGTGTTTGTAGCCAAGGGGGTCAATATCCATGGTCCCTTCCTAGGCTATTAATATGAGACCGCAGCTGTCTGCATAGTCTTTTGTGGCTATTAATTATAGGGGGACCCCACATCGTTTATTTGGGGAGTTCCCCTATTTTAATAGCCAGTAAAGGCTAAATATACAGCTGCAGGCTGATATTCATAGCCTGGGAAGATCCATGGGTATTAACCCCTTCCTAGACCTCCCAGGGTATGTAAACTATTGAGCACAACTGTATGTAGGAAATGTTATTTATCACCTTTTTTGTGTGACATATCTCACTGATTCAAGAGCATAAAAATTAACCCCTTCCTTACCGATGACTGAATAGTACATCATCGGTAAGGATCCCCTGCTTTAAGGTGGGCTCCGGCGGTGAGCCCACCTCAAAGCCGTGACATGTCAGCTGTTATGAACATCTGACATGTGCCTGCAATAGGCGCAAGCGGAATCGCCGTCCACCCGCGCCTATTAACAAGTTAATTCCCGCTGTCAAAGCTGACAGCAGGCATTTAAATAGCACTTCCGGACGCCGGGACGGAAGTGAGCTCATCGCCGACCCCCGTCACGTGATCGGGGGTCGGCGACACATTGCCTGGACAACCACAGGTCTCATAGAGACCTCTATGATTGTTCCAGGCAGATCGCTTTGAGTGCCGCCCGGTGGCCGGCGCTCAAAGCATAGCAGTAAATCTGCTACATATGGGCGATCTGCTCTTTGGAATTTTTTTTCACCACTTAGATATAAGAGAGCATAGACATGTTTGGTGTCTATGAGCTCGTAATGACCTGGAGAAGTATAATGGCAGGTTAGATTTAGCATCTAGTGAACCTAGCAAAAAAGCCAAGCAAAAAACAAGTGTGGGATTGCACTTTTTTTTGCAATTTCACCGCACTTGCAATTTTTTTCCCGTTTTCGAGTACATGACATGGTAAAACCAATGGTGTCATTTAAAAGTACAACTCGTCCTGCAAAATATAAGCCCTCATATGGCTATATTGAAGGAAAAGTAAAAAAGTTATGGCTCTGGAAAGAAGGGGAGCAAAAAACGAAAACGAAAAAAATCGAAAAAAGCTCCGGGAGTGAAGGGGTTAAATGCTTGAAAATTGAAAAATTTCCCCCAAATTTCCAATATTTTCACAAATAAATGCAAGACGTATTGAACAAATTTTACCACTATCATGAAGTACAATATGTCACTAGAAAAAAATCTCAGAATCACTAGGATTCGTTGAAGCATTCTAGTTATTACCTCATAAATTGACACTGGTTAGAATTAAAAAAATTGGCCTGGTCAGGAAGGTGAAAACAGGCTTTGGGTGAAATTGTCACAGATATGGGTACATATGTATGTCTCTTTACAATATGCACAATTAATTAAAATGAGCTTTGCAATTGGAGTACACATTTGGTTAAAGAGGGGAATTAAATATTCAACTATGGCCAATATCTTTCAATAAATTACTGTAAGCAATCATAAAGCATTACAACAAAGCCGGAATGATCTAATGGGGTAACTACATTTTTAAACTCTCATACAGAATGCAATATATAGTTTAATTAACCGGTAGATTTCAAACTTTTTTCTTAGGCATATTTCCAGCAAGAAAAGTCTTGTGCAGAGATTTCATTCATTCTGAGTCATATATAGAGTCCTGTTGGAAACATGTACATACTCATTTGTAAAGAAATACGCTAATCTGAATTATAGATTGTATATAAGACGACCTCAGTGGCCTATTTAGTGACTCAGAATTGAGAGCGCAATCAGTACCTTAGTCTGATCACTGCAGAACATCTGTATTCAGCCTGATTAATCCTTCAACAAAAGAAATGTCAAATGCCACCTAATTGCTAAGTACCAAGTGTTTATCATAAAGATGAGAACAGTAGGGAGAACAGGAAGATTCTATAGGGTATAATAATGGAAGTCTATCCTAACAAGAACGCTATGATTATCTTATATAGAACAAAGAAAATTCTACATTAGTGCACAGCAGGAGCTACAAATACTGGAAAATTCAAGTTTATGAATCTCATTTCTTGTACAAAGTGAGTGATGCATAATTGTTTTTGAGATAATAAGGAAAGCTAGCATTTTCTTTTCCAGCTCTAGGCATGTACATCCTAGCTTGCCTTTACTTTTTCCTGACATACCGTACATACATACAGTAGTACTAGAAATGTTAAATAGAAGAAGCTACTATAAATTATAATGAGTTTGATTATTTGAAATTTGATAGCATGTACCAATTCCTTGGAAAACTCATCACGTCCCGTGGCATCCATTACCATCTATAAGGTTTTAACCCTCAGATCTACATCTCTGGCCCAGACGTCACCTTTCTACTGTCCAGAATCCCAGAGTCTCTATCAGTCATATCCTCCTTCATCTCTTGCTTCATCAAGCTGAATGTGGACAAATGTGAACTCATTATCTTTCCTCCATCTAACGTATCTTCCCTATCTGAGCTTTCCATCACAATAAATGACATGACACTTTACCCTGTACCGGAAGTCCGCTGTCTTGTAGTAACCCTTGATTCTGCCCTGTCCTTCAAACCATTCATCCGAGATGTCTATTTGGAGGAAGCATATAATATATTATCAGATGCAAAATACTACACAAATTAGATGTGGACCTTTCTAAAAAAAACATATTGAAGAATACCATAGGTTGTTGGACACTGCCTTTAACCAAAACATTTTAAATAAAAGGAAAAAAATGTTTCCTGACTAACAAGAATCCAAATACAGCCCTCTTTTGTCACCTGCCCAAGATGCATAAAAATCCGGTGAAACCTCCCAGAAGACCGATCATTTCAAGTATCGGGTCATTAACCAGTCAGCTGTCACATTATATCGACCTGTACTTACAGGATCTAGTCAGAAAATTACCTTCTTTTCTCCTAGACTCCAGTCAATTAATAAAAGAATGTGAAAATTTCATTTGGGATGAAAAGTACATGTTTATAATTTTAGATGGACACACTTTTTACTCCAATATTGATCATATATTGGGAATCATTTCAGTTTCACATTACTTGAATGGGATAGTAGATATGCCAGAACAACAGAGACAATTTTTAATAAGGGGCTTAAAATTCATATTAGAACATAACCTTTTTACTTTCCAGGGGCAATTGTATATACAGCGGCTTGGCACCGCAATGGGGACTCGGGTAGCGCCAAGTTTCGCAAATCTTTTCATGGGGTGCTTCAAATCCTCAGCGGCCCTGTGTCAGCAACCCTACTGTAACAACATAATATATTATCGTCGTTTTATTGACAATTTAATTGTATTTTATAAAGGCACTGAAGTTGAAGCTCGAGAATTAATTGTGGCATTAGACAGGAATGAATGGGGTATTACTTTTTCTGTAGAGGTTAATAAGGAAAAAATAAAATTTTCTTGATCTAGAAATATCCCATAAAAATAAAAATTAGCACTAAAACATATTTCAAGAAAACTGACACCAATGGTTCCCTCGATTATTGAAGTGCACACCATCAAAAATGGAAGCAAAGCATTCCTTATAGACAATTGCGTAGAATTAGGAGAAACAATACAAATAAGGAAGATTATGTGGAAAATTCTCATTGCTAGGTTTACGGATAAGAAATATTCAAAACGATTAGTCATGGAAGCATACAGAACTAATCTAGAAAGAACTCAGCAGGAGTGTTTATCGAGAGAGAACAATAAAAACAAGGAAGTGGAAGAGGGAAAAACTAAAGGAGGAGGAAAAAAACCTGAGCAGATAATTAATAAAAACAAAACTAGGAATATGGAAAGAAAAAAGATGGGTGGCAGTACAATTTTATTACCGCTTTTAATCGTAGTAATACGGAGATAAAAAGCATTCTAAATAAATATTGGTACTTGTTGAAAAAGGATACATTTTTGAAAAAACCTTTACCAGCTAGACCCAATATTACCTTTCGTAGGGGCCAAATGGTGAAGGGTATAATTGCCTCTAGTAATGTCAGAATTAGTGTTGAGCGATACCGTCCGATGCTTAAAAGTATCGTATCGGATGGTATCGGCCGATCTAAAAAAAATATCGG
Source organism: Dendrobates tinctorius (assembly GCF_039654945.1). Taxonomy (NCBI): domain Eukaryota; kingdom Metazoa; phylum Chordata; class Amphibia; order Anura; family Dendrobatidae; genus Dendrobates; species Dendrobates tinctorius. Next base: position 13,691,393 of record NW_027361758.1, read on the forward strand.
GTATCGCCGATTCCGATACCGGAAGTCCCATTCAAGTCTATGGGACTTCCGGTATCGGAATAAGAAAAACCCTATTTTTGCCTTCTACAGCCTCTCTGGGGTCTGTACGGGCCTTTCGGGGGGCTGTGCCGGCCTGTCGGGGGGTCTGTGCAGGCTCCGGTGGTCTGTGCAGGCCTGCCGGTGGTCTGTGCAGGCTCCGGTGGTCTGTGCAGGCCTGCCGGGGGGCTGTGCCGGCCTGCCAGTGGTCTGTGCAGGCTCCGGGGGTCTGTGCCGGCCTGCCGGGGAGCTGTGCCGGCCTGCTGGGGGGGCTGTGCCAGCCTGCCGGGGGGGCTGTGCCGGCCTGCCGGTGGTCTGTGCAGGCTCCGGTGGTCTGTGCCGGCCTGCCGGGGGGTCTGTGCAGGCTCCGGTGGTCTGTGCCGGCCTGCCGGGGGGCTGTGCCGGCCTGCCGGTGAGCTGTGCAGGCTCCGGGGGTCTGTGCAGGCATCGTCCGATGGGACTACAAGTCCCATCGGGCGATGCCTGCTACCATGACAGTGATTGACACATTAGCCAATGATGGGACAAGTAGTAGTCCCATCATCCGGCTAATGTGTTGAATGTAAAAAAAAAAAAAAAAATTTACATGCTACATACATACAACATGCATGCTACATATATACTACATGTAACATACATACTACATATATACTACATGCAACATGCATACTACATACATGCTACATACTACATGCATGCTACATACTACATACATACTACATACATAATACATATATACTACATGCATGCAACACACATACAACATATATACTACATGCATGCAACATGCATACTACATATATACTATATATACTACATGTAACATACATACTACATATATACTACATGCTACATACATGCTACATACTACATACATGCTACATACTACATACATACAGTCATATGTAAAAGTTTGGGCACCCCTATTAATGTTAACCTTTTTTCTTTATAACAATTTTGGTTTTTGCAACAGCTATTTCAGTTTCATATATCTAATAACTGATGGACTCAGTTATATTTCTGGATTCAAATGAGGTTTATTGTACTAACAGAAAATGTGCAATCTGCATTTTAACAAAATCTGACCGCTGCAAAAGTATGGGCACCTCAACATAAAAGTGACATTAATATTTCGTAGATCCTCCTTTTGCAAAAATAACAGCCTCTAGTCGCTTCCTGTAGCTATTAATGAGTTCCTGGATCCTGGATGAAGGTATTTGTGACCATTCCTGTTTACAAAACAATTCCAGTTCAGTTAAGTTTGATGGTCGCCGAGCATGGACAGCCCGCTTCAAATCATCCCACAGATGTTCAATGATATTCAGGTCTGGGGACTGGGATGGCCATTCCAGAACATTGTAAATGTTCCTCTGCATGAATGCCTGAGTAGATTTGGAGCGGTGTTTTGGATCATTGTCTTGCTGAAATATCCATCCTCTGAGTAACTTCAACTTTGTCACTGATTCTTGCACATTATTGTCAAGAATCTGCTGATACTGAATTGAATCCATGCGACCCTCAACTTTAACAAGATTCCCGGTGCCGGCATTGGCCACACAGCCCCAAAGCATGATGGAACCTCCACCAAATTTTACTGTGGGTAGCAAGTGTTTTTCAGCCTCTATGCATAACGCCTTTTTGTATGACCAAACAACTCAATCTTTGTTTCATCAGTCCACAGGACCTTCTTCCATAATGTAACTGGCTTGTCCAAATGTGCTTTCGCATACCTCAGGCGACTCTGTTTGTGGCGTGCTTGCAGAAACGGCTTCTTTCGCATCACTCTCCCATACAGCTTCTCCTTGTGCAAAGTGCGCTGTATTGTTGACCGATGCACAGTGACACCATCTGCAGCAAGATGATGCTGCAGGTCTTTGGAGGTTGTGTGGGGAGTGTCCTTGACTGTTCTCACCATTCTTCTTCTCTGCCTTTCTGATATTTTTCTTGGCCTGCCACTTCTGGGCTTAACAAGAACTGTACCTGTGTTCTTCCATTTCCTTACTATGTTCCTCACAGTGGAAACTGACAGGTTAAATCTCTGAGACAACGTTTTGAATCCTTCCCCTGAAAAGCTATGTTGAATAATCTTTGTTTTCAGATCATTTGAGAGTTGTTTTGAGGAGCCCATGATGCCACTCTTAATAGGAGAATCAAATAGGAGAACTACTTGTAAGTGGCCACCTTAAATACCTTTTCTCATGATTTGATACACCTGGCTATGAAGTTCAAAGCTCAATGAGGTTACAAAACCAATTTAGTGCTTCAGGAAATCAGTAAAAAGTAGTTAGGAGTGTTCAAATCAAGAAAATGATAAGGGTGCCCATACTTTTGCACCGGTCAAATTTTGTTTAAATGCAGATTGCACATTTTCTGTTAGTACAATAAACCTCATTTGAATCCAGAAATATAACTGAGTCCATCAGTTATTAGATATATGAAACTGAAATAGCTGTTGCAAAAACCAAAATTGTTATAAAGAAAAAAGGTTAGCATTAATAGGGGTGCCCAAACTTTTACATATGACTGTAATACATATATACTACATGCATGCAACATACATACAACATATATACTACATGCATGCAACATGCATACTACATATATACTACATGTAACATACTTACTACATATATACTACATGGTACATACATGCAACATACATACTACATACATGCTACATACATAATACATATATACTACATGCATGCAACATACATACAACATATATACTACATGCATGCAACATGCATACTACATATATACTATATATACTACATGTAACATACATACTACATATATACTACATGCTACATACATGCAACATACACACTACATACATGCTACATACATACTACATACATAATACATATATACTACATTCATGCAACATACATACAACATGCATGCAACATGCATACTACATATATACTATATATACTACATGTAACATACATACTACATATATAATACATGCTACATACATGCTACATACTACATACATGCTACATACTACATACATAATACATATATACTACATGCATGCAACATACATACAACATATATACTACATGCATACTACATATATACTATATATACTACATGTAACATACATACTACATATATACTACATGCTACATACATGCAACATACATACTACATACATGCTACATGCATACTACATACATAATACATATATACTACATGCATGCAACATACTACATACATGCAACATACATACTACATACATGCTACATGCATACTACATACATAATACATATATACTACATGCATGCAACATACATACAACATATATACTACATGCATGCAACATGCATACTACATATATACTATATATACTACATGTAACATACATACTACATATATACTACATGCTACATACATGCAACATACACACTACATGCTACATACATGCAACATACATACTACATACATGCTACATACATACACACTACATGCTACATACATGCAACATACATACTACATACATGCTACATACTACATACATGCTACATACATACTACATATATACCACATGCATGCAACATGCATACTACATATATACTGCATATATACTACATGCATGCAACATACATATATACTACATACAATACATACATATAGACATACAGTACATATAACATAGAGTACATACTCACCGTCACTTGTCACTTTGATCCGCGAAGCCATTGTCCCCTTGAGGAATAAATATCAAAATAAAAAAACACCAATATACTTACCCCGATCCGCAGAAGTCCACGAGGGTCCCACGTCCATCTTGCGTGGAGAACAGCAGCATCAGCTGATGCTACCGTTCTCTACCAGCTCCAGGAATACAATGACGGAAGGTAGGTATCCTTCCGCACTGTATTCCTCCACCACTTTAAAAAAAAAAAAAGTCCCTAGTCTCACTTTATGCCATTGCTGCGTGGGAAATTCCCACGCAGCAATGGCATAAAGTGAGACTAGGGACTTTTTGTTGCATGCATGTTGTATGTATGTTGCATGCATGTAGTATATATGTATTATGTATGTAGTGTTTATGTAGCATGTATGTAGTATGTAGCATGTATGTAGTATGCATGTTGCATGTAGTATGTATGTTACATGTAGTATATACAGTATGTGGTATGCATGTTGTATGTGTGTAGCATGTATGTAGCATGTATGTAGCATGTAATTTTTTTTTTTTACATTCAACACATTAGCCGGATGATGGGACTACTACTGTCCCATCATTGGCTAATGTGTCAATCACTGTCATGGTAGCAGGCATCGCCCGATGGGACTTGTAGTCCCATCGGACGATGCCTGCACAGACCCCCGGAGCCTGCACAGACCACCGGCAGGCCGGCACAGCCCCCCGGCAGGCCGGCACAGACCACCGGAGCCTGCACAGACCACCGGCAGGCCGGCACAGCCCCCCGGAGCCTGCACAGACCACCGGCAGGCCGGCACAGCCCCCCCGGCAGGCCGGCACAGACCCCCGGAGCCTGCACAGACCACCGGCAGGCCGGCACAGACCACCGGACAGTCGGCACAGCCCCCCCGAAGGCCCGAACTGACGGCGCATCATGATGCGCACAGACAGCGCATCATGATGACGTCATTTCGGCAGCCAATCAGAGCCACAAAAGTGGCTCATTGCATTTTGGACTTCCGATTCCGGTATCCGATACGAAAAAAGTATCGGTACTCGGTATTGGAATTCAGATACGGCAAATATCGGCCGATACCCGATACTTGCGGTATCGGAAAGCTCAACACTAGTCAGAATGACTAAAGATGAGGAACGGGAATGTATAAAGAAAAAATTAGTATAAATAAAATGGATGGTTTCAAACTGGGTATCTATCGATGTGGTTCCCGAAAATGTTGTACCTGTAAAATTATCAGTCATATGACTCAATACATTACGCCGTATAGTACGGGTGAAACCATAGCAATCACGCAAAAATTAACGTGTGATAGTGATTTTGTGATATATGTTATCACCTGTGCCTGTGGCCTGCAATATGTGGGTCGGTGCACTCAGTCCCTACAATCCCGTATGAATGGCCACAGACACAATACAAAAAAGTTTTTTTTAAAACAGAGTTTATCCCGGCACTTATGTTTGAAGCATAATAAAACATTCAATATTTCCGTGACCCTGCTGGAGCAAATACCTGAGAATTGTACTAATAGGATACAAAAGCTAAACCAGAAAGAATCATATTGGATCTTCCGTCTGGATACATTATACTCACATGGATTAAATGATGTTATAGAGGGTATATGATAAACAAACTAAATAAATTGACAGGTATGAAATTAGTTGCTTACGAGTAGAGTTGAGCGAAACGGGTCGAAAAATTTCAAAAGTCATGAAACGAAACCCGACCCTAGGGTGAGGTCGGCCACGAGCTGGGCGACTTTAGCGCCAAAGTCGCGTATCAAAAGTTTGTTTTACGCCCTTTTTCAGCCAATCAGGATCCATGGACACTGTGGGCAACGTGATGACATAGGCAGGGGTCACCACCATCTTTGAGAAGGGCATGCAAGTGATTGGCTTGCTTTGGGGGCGTCACAGGGAGTATAAAAGGGCGTGCACGCCGACTGCCATGTTACTCATGCTGATCTCAGAATAGGGAGAGCTGCTGCTGCTGATTCTGTAGGGAGAGCGTTAGGCAGGGAAGAAGACACCAAAAACTGCTTCTGCTGCTAGCAATTTTGCCTGTACAACACACCAGTCACTGTGTGTGCAGTGCAAGTGGAGGCTATATTTTGCTGGATCAGCTGTGTTGGTTGTTAGGCTGCCTTATAAGGCTTCCTGATAGCTGCATTGCTGTTTTCCCACTGCTCTGCAAACTGCTTTTTTAAAAGCAATCCAAATTTTTTTTGTCCTGCATTTTTTCACACCATACAGCGGTGTACGCTCCTCACACAGTACCGTGTAACGGCTGTTATCACGGCCACAGTGAAGCTATCTGTGTGTGACTCTGTAAGGATAAGTCGAGGACATGTTCCGTTCTTACAGACCTCCACCTTCTAGTTTTTTCTGGTTTTCAAACAGTTAAGTATATTTGCTGTTTGATCACATTCAAAACTATAGAGAGACAGCGTGTGTCAGTCCGTATACTTAAATAACATGGAGCTTGACAATTTTATGGACACTGGACAGCGGTGTACGTGCACGCTCCTCTCTCAGTACCGTGTAACGGCTGTTATCACGGCCACAGTGAAGCTATCTGTGTGTGACTCTGTAAGGATAAGTCGAAGACCTGTTCCGCTTTAACAGACCTCCACCTTCTAGTTTTGTCTGGTTTTCAAACAGTTAAGTATATTTGCTGTTTGATCACATTCAAAACTATAGAGAGACAGCATGTGTCAGTCCGTACACTTAAAAAACACGGAGCTTGACAATTTTACGGACACCGGACAGCGGTGTACATGCACGCTCCTCTCTCAGTACCGTGTAACGGCTGTTATCACGGCCACAGTGAAGCATCTGTGTGTGACTCTGTAGGGATAAATCGAGGACATGTTCCGTTCTTACAGACCTCCACCTTCTAGTTTTGTCTGGTTTTCAAACAGTTAAGTATATTTGCTGTTTGATCACATTCAAAACTATAGAGAGACAGCGCGTGTCAGTCCGTATACTTAAAAAACACGGAGCTTGACAATTTTACGGACACCGGACAGCGGTGTACGTGCACGCTCCTCTCTCAGTACCGTGTAACGGCTGTTATCACGGCCACAGTGAAGCTATCTATATGTGACTCTGTAAGGATAAGTCGAGGACTTGTTCCGTTCGTATAGACCTACACTCTAGGGAGATTCCTATTCTGCCCAATTCTATAAACACCTTGTAGTTTGTCATACACTAGCCAATTTCTGCCTGTGACATAGCGGTGTGATATTCACTGGGCCTCACACAATCCATCAGTGTCCACAAGTGTGTTCAGAAATTCTACATCTCCCCTGTACTATAGTGACATTTTTCACACCTGCGACATTGAGACTGTGACATAGCGGTGTGATATTCACTGGGCCTCACACAATCCAACAGTGTCCACAAGTGTGTTCAGAAATTCTACATCTCCCCTGTCCTATAGTGACATTTTTCACACCTACGACATTGAGCCTGTGACATAGCGGTGTGATATTCACTGGGCCTCACACAATCCAACAGTGTCCACAAGTGTGTTCAGAAATTCTACATCTCCCCTGTCCTATAGTGACATTTTTCACACCTACGACATTGAGCCTGTGACATAGCGGTGTGATATTCACTGGGCCTCACACAATCCAACAGTGTCCACAAGTGTGTTCAGAAATTCTACATCTCCCCTGTCCTATAGTGACATTTTTCACACCTGCGACATTGAGCCTGTGACATAGCGGTGTGATATTCACTGGGCCTCACACAATCCAACAGTGTTCACAAGTGTGTTCAGAAATTCTACATCTCCCCTGTCCTATAGTGACATTTTTCACACCTGCGACATTGAGCCTGTGACATAGCGGTGTGATATTCACTGGGCCTCACACAATCCATCAGTGTCCACAAGTGTGTTCAGAAATTCTACATCTCCCCTGTACTATAGTGACATTTTTCACACCTGCGACATTGAGACTGTGACATAGCGGTGTGATATTCACTGGGCCTCACACAATCCAACAGTGTCCACAAGTGTGTTCAGAAATTCTACATCTCCCCTGTCCTATAGTGACATTTTTCACACCTGCGACATTGAGCCTGTGACATAGCGGTGTGATATTCACTGGGCCTCACACAATCCAACAGTGTCCACAAGTGTGTTCAGAAATTCTACATCTCCCCTGTCCTATAGTGACATTTTTCACACCTGCGACATTGAGCCTGTGACATAGCGGTGTGATATTCACTGGGCCTCACACAATCCATCAGTGTCCACAAGTGTGTTCAGAAATTCTACATCTCCCCTGTACTATAGTGACATTTTTCACACCTGCGACATTGAGACTGTGACATAGCAGTGTGATATTCACTGGGCCTCACACAATCCAACAGTGTCCACAAGTGTGTTCAGAAATTCTACATCTCCCCTGTCCTATAGTGACATTTTTCACACCTGCGACATTGAGCCTGTGACATAGCGGTGTGATATTCACTGGGCCTCACACAATCCAACAGTGTCCACAAGTGTGTTCAGAAATTCTACATCTCCCCTGTCCTATAGTGACATTTTTCACACCTGCGACATTGAGCCTGTGACATAGCGGTGTGATATTCACTGGGCCTCACACAATCCAACAGTGTCCACAAGTGTGTTCAGAAATTCTACATCTCCCCTGTCCTATAGTGACATTTTTCACACCTGCGACATTGAGCCTGTGACATAGCGGTGTGATATTCACTGGGCCTCACACAATCCAACAGTGTCCACAAGTGTGTTCAGAAATTCTACATCTCCCCTGTCCTATAGTGACATTTTTCACACCTGCGACATTGAGCCTGTGACATAGCGGTGTGATATTCACTGGGCCTCACACAATCCATCAGTGTCCACAAGTGTATTCAGAAATTCTACATCTCCCCTGTACTATAGTGACATTTTTCACACCTGCGACATTGAGACTGTGACATAGCAGTGTGATATTCACTGGGCCTCACACAATCCAACAGTGTCCACAAGTGTGTTCAGAAATTCTACATCTCCCCTGTCCTATAGTGACATTTTTCACACCTGCGACATTGAGCCTGTGACATAGCGGTGTGATATTCACTGGGCCTCACACAATCCAACAGTGTCCACAAGTGTGTTCAGAAATTCTACATCTCCCCTGTCCTATAGTGACATTTTTCACACCTGCGACATTGAGCCTGTGACATAGCGGTGTGATATTCACTGGGCCTCACACAATCCATCAGTGTCCACAAGTGTGTTCAGAAATTCTACATCTCCCCTGTACTATAGTGACATTTTTCACACCTGCGACATTGAGACTGTGACATAGCGGTGTGATATTCACTGGGCCTCACACAATCCAACAGTGTCCACAAGTGTGTTCAGAAATTCTACATCTCCCCTGTCCTATAGTGACATTTTTCACACCTGCGACTTTGAGCCTGTGACATAGCGGTGTGATATTCACTGGGCCTCACACAATCCAACAGTGTCCACAAGTGTGTTCAGAAATTCTACATCTCCCCTGTCCTATAGTGACATTTTTCACACCTGCGACATTGAGACTGTGACATAGCGGTGTGATATTCACTGGGCCTCACACAATCCAACAGTGTCCACAAGTGTGTTCAGAAATTCTACATCTCCCCTGTCCTATAGTGACATTTTTCACACCTGCGACATTGAGCCTGTGACATAGCGGTGTGATATTCACTGGGCCTCACACAATCCAACAGTGTCCACAAGTGTGTTCAGAAATTCTACATCTCCCCTGTCCTATAGTGACATTTTTCACACCTGCGACATTGAGCCTGTGACATAGCGGTGTGATATTCACTGGGCCTCACACAATCCATCAGTGTCCACAAGTGTGTTCAGAAATTCTACATCTCCCCTGTACTATAGTGACATTTTTCACACCTGCGACATTGAGACTGTGACATAGCGGTGTGATATTCACTGGGCCTCACACAATCCAACAGTGTCCACAAGTGTGTTCAGAAATTCTACATCTCCCCTGTCCTATAGTGACATTTTTCACACCTGCGACTTTGAGCCTGTGACATAGCGGTGTGATATTCACTGGGCCTCACACAATCCAACAGTGTCCACAAGTGTGTTCAGAAATTCTACATCTCCCCTGTCCTATAGTGACATTTTTCACACCTGCGACATTGAGCCTGTGACATAGCGGTGTGATATTCACTGGGCCTCACACCATCCAACAGTGTCCACAAGTGTGTTCAGAAATTCTACATCTCCCCTGTCCTATATACACCTTGTACCTTGTTTTACATTACTATATAGTTTGTGGGATTTTGTGTACATTTTTACCAAAAATGAGGAAGGCTGGTGGAAGAGGCCATGGAATTGGGCGGGGGTTGCCAGCTGGTAACGATGGTGTTGGTGGTGGATCTGATGGTAGTGGCAAAAGCAAAATAGGACCGAATGCAGGAGGTGTTGAGCCTGCGTCATCGTCTGGCTCCACAAGGCCTCGAAGGCTTAGTTTTCTAGGAGTTGGCAAACCGCTTTTAAAGCCAGAGCTTCAGGAAAAAGTTTTGGCTTACATTGCTGACTCAGCCTCCAGCTCTTTCGCCTCCTCTTCTGAAGTTGTAAAAAATAAAAGCACTGAGTCGTCATTGGAGGCTCATGTTCATGAACCACACCTTTCCTTGTGTCCTTCACCCCAACCAAGATTGAAGGATGACGCAGGCCATTCAACTGATTACTCCATGGAGCTGTTTTCACATACCATGCCTGGGTTATCAAGTGAAATGGTGAATTGCCCAGGCCAAGATGAATCTGACATGGAGTGCACTGATGCACAGTCACTGATAGATGATTCTGCTGGTACATTCACTCAGATCACTACATTGTCCTCACAGTGTAATGAGCCAGATTCTGACCCTGATGAGACTCAGGTGCCCCTTCCCGCATACTATACCACCATACACGGTGACACAGAGGAAGGTGCACATGACATTGAAGAGGAGGTGATGGATGACCCAGTTGTTGACCCAGATTGGCATCCATTGGGGGAAGAGGGTGCTGCTTCCAATAGCTCAGATGAGAGGAGGAGCATCCACAGCAGACATCGACATCGCAACAGCTGTTATCTGGCAGGCCCGGAGCACTCCAAAGACAGGTTCCAAAAATCAAAAGAGTTGCTGGACAGCTTGTCCAGACGGTCAAAATAGCACAGCGTGCTAGACCGCAAAATATCTTCCAAAGTAGGAAGAGTGCAGTGTGGCACTTTTTTGAACAAAATCCTCATGATCAGGCCAAGGTTATCTGTAAGAAGTGCGCAAAGACCTTTAGCCGAGGGAAAAATCTGAAAAATTTGAATACCAGTTGCATGCTTAGACATTTAGCCAGCATGCACTTGCAAGCATGGACACAACACCAAACCTCAAGTACCACATGTGCAACTGATCACAAAGAAGGTAGTCAGCAACGCTACATTGTTTCCCCCCCTGTAAGCCCACCGGTTAGCACAGCAGCAAATGTTGAGGTGTCGTTGCAAGGCCAAAGCAGTCAGGGAATCCCACTGTTATATCAAAGAAAGACTGAATCTAGGCCATCAGAAAGAACACCAACTCCATCACCATCATCAACCCTCTCTCAGTCCGCCCTGTCCACCGCTAGTTCCACCATATGCAGCTCTCAAGTCCAGCTCACCCTCCCAGAGACTATGAGTAGGTCAAGAAAGTACTCAGTCTCTCATCCGCGTACACTGGGTTTGAACGCTGTTACGCTGCAGATGACGGTGGCGAGAGTGGACCCTCTGGGCCGTGACGCCGTGCCCTCCCCGAGCGAGCGCACCAAGTGGACCGACCCCTATACAGGGACCGTTAGGGAACAGACTCGGGAAGTTCAAGCGCCACGGCAGCCAGGACCAGGGGTCGGCTCAGGAGAGTGAGCAGGTGATGAGGAGCAGAGGAAGATCCAGAGAGAAACCAGGGAGACCAGGGTCCAGAAGCTGAGGGAGAAGGACGGAAGAGGATGGCGGGAACCAGGTAGAGGCAAACTAAAAAGGGAAGGAGACACAGAGGTTACCAGGAGGCACAGGCAGGAGTCTCAGAGGGAACACAGGAGACACAGGCGGGAGACACAGGGATTATCAGGCAGAAGGGATACAAGACACAAGGGGTTAACCAGCGCGCAAGCTTGCAGGAAACTAGCAGAGAGCGCGGCCTAGACATAAGATAGGTAACTCAATAGTCAGGCGCCTCCACTGAGGGAGGGTGGCCTGAAATACCTGGTGGTGAGCTCTGATAGGTCAGGAGGCTGGTCCGGGTCAGGTCACGCCAGGCGGGTAGCTGACGGCAGAGGCGCGCGGCTTAACCCCCCGGCCCGGCGTGTGCGCAGAGGCATAGTGCGCACGGCCGAGGGAAGTGGAGGAGAGCGTCGGGACGCCGGACGCCGGAAAGCGAGGAGTGCGGGGGCGCGCGTCCAGGACGCGGCAGAGGAGCGAGTCGGACCGGAAGCGGAGGTGGTGAGTATGGCAGCGGGAGCGGCGGAACGGGGAGCGGTGCTGACAGTACCCCCTCTCTTACCCTCCCCTCCACTGCGTCTGGCTAAAAACCTCTTAAGAATGCGTGGAGCATTGATGTTCTCCTGCAGCTCCCAAGATCTCTCCTCGGGACCAAAACCCTTCCAATCGATCAGAAAAAAGGTTTTACCCCTAACCTTTTTCGAGGCCAGAATGTCTTTTACTTCAAAGACATCATCAGACGTGACAGGAAGAGGAGAAAGGTTTGGGGCCGGGTGAAACAGATTCAAGACAACTGGTTTAAGGAGAGAGACGTGGAAGGAGTTGGGGACCCGAAGCGACGCAGGCAACTCCAGTTTGTAAGACACGTTGTTTAGACGTTTGAGAATTTTGAAAGGCCCAATGTAGCGCGGTCCCAGCTTGTAAGAAGGGAGCTTTAGCCTAATGTACTTGGCTGAAAGCCAAACTTGCTGACCTGGGAAGTAAGTTGGAGCATCCAAGCGTCTTTTGTCAGCGTGCCTCTTCATGCGCTCCCCAGACCTCCTGAGAGCCTCCTTAGTCTCGGTCCAGATCCTAGAGAACTCTTGGGTCAGGGAATCGGCTGCAGGCACACCGGAGGAACCGGATATAGGTAGAGGGACACCAGGGTGCGTGCCAAAGACCACGAAGAATGGAGACTTGGCTGATGACTCGCTGGGATGGTTATTGTAGGAGAATTCTGCCCAGGGGAGTAGATGGACCCAGTTGTCTTGATGAGCGTTGGAGAACTGCCGTAAGTAGGACGCTAGCACCTGATTGACACTTTCAACTTGACCATTGGACTGGGGATGGTACGCGGATGAAAAGTCCAGTTTTACCTCCAGAAGTTTACACAGGGCTCTCCAAAATCGAGAGGTGAACTGTACACCTCGATCAGAAACAATATGCCGTGGGAAGCCATGGAGGCGGAAGATGTGCTGGATAAAAATCTTCGCCAACTCAGGAGCGGAGGGCAGCGCCGGAAGAGGAACAAAATGGGCCATCTTGGAGAAGCGGTCGACCGCCACCAGGATAGTCGTAGATCCGGAAGAGTTAGGCAAATTCGTGATGAAATCCAAAGCTATATGTTGCCATGGAACCGAGGGAATCGGGAGAGGAAGCAGGAGACCGGCGGGTGGCCGCCTAGGAATCTTGACCTTGGCGCAAGAGGGACAGGAGGCCGTGAAGTCAGTCACATCCTGGCGGAGTGAGGGCCACCAATAAAAACGAGCGATGAGCTCCAACGTCTTCTTGACTCCGACATGTCCAGAAATTTTAGAGGGATGTCCCCAATGCAGTACCTTTTTTCTTTCAGAGTCAGGAACGTAGGTCTTGCCGGGAAGAGGGGTAATCAATCTCACAGGAGCCACAGTGATGATCATGGCGGGAAAGCGGCCTGAAATACCTGGTGGTGAGCTCTGATAGGTCAGGAGGCTGGTCCGGGTCAGGTCACGCCAGGCGGGTAGCTGTCGGCAGAGGCGCGCGGCTTAACCCCCCAGCACGTGCGCAGAGGCATAGTGCACGCGGCCGAGGGAAGTGGAGGAGAGCGTCGGGACGCCGGCCGCCGGAAAGCGAGGAGAGCGGGGGCGCGCGTCCAGGACGCGGCAGAGGAGCAAGTGGGACCGGAAGCGAAGGTGGTGAGTATGGCAGCGGGAGCGGCGGAATGGGGAGCGGTGCTGACAAACGCCCACATTGCCAAACTAATCTCGTTAGAGATGATGCCCTATCGGTTGGTGGAAAGCGCAGCTTTCCGCGAACTCATGGCCTATGCAGTACCACGCTATGACCTACCCAGTCGCCACTTCTTCTCTCGCAAAGCCATCCCAGCCCTCCACCATCATGTGAAAGACCGCATTGTCCATGCACTCAAGCAGTCAGTGAGTGGAAAGGTGCACCTCACAACAGATGCATGGTCCAGTCGGCATGGCCAGGGCCGTTACGTGTCCATCACTGCACACTGGGATAATGTGGTGGATGCAGGGTCCACAGGGGACAGCGGTGGTGGGACAGTGCTGCCTAGCCCACAGTATAGGAAACAGTTGGCTGTAGGCGTTCGACCCTCCTCCTCCTCCTCCTCCAGAAGCGAAAGCTCGTCCACAGAGCGCAGTCGTACGAGCACTCCATCTGCAGCTGCCACTGTTGCACACGAGGTGTCCCCCTATCAAGCAGCTAGTGGAAAGCATCAGCAGGCTGTGTTGCAGATGATGTGTTTGGGCGACAGACACACCGCCGAGGTGCTGGCCGAGTACTTTCAGCGACAAACTGAGTCATGGCTGGGCAGTATACATCTTGAGGCAGGCAAGGTAGTTAGTGATAACGGCCGTAATTTTGTGGCAGCCATAGCCCTTTCAAAACTCAGCCACATACCTTGCTTGGCTCACACCTTGAACCTGGTGGTGCAGTGCTTCCTCAACAATTATCCGGAGTTAACAGCCCTGCTCCAGAAGGTGCGAAGACTGTGCGCGCACATCCGCCGGTCGCCTGTACACTCCATTCGTATGCAGAAGCTGCAGCGATTGCTCCACCTTCCCAACCACCGCCTCATTATCGACATTGCAACAAGGTGGAACTCCACCCTGCACATGGTTGAGCGGCTATGCGAACAGAGGCAGGCCATAATGCATTTGTGGGAGGATACACGGCCAGGCACTTTGAGAGCAGACATGGAGTTGACAGGTGTGCAGTGGTCGAAGCTGAAAGACCTCTGTAAAGTCCTTCAGTGTTTTGAGGAATGCACACGGCTGGTAAGTGCAGACGACGCCATCCTAAGCATGAGCATCCCACTTATGCGTCTGCTCATGCAAACTTTGACGCACCTTAAGGAGCAGGCATCTGCAGCCAATGTCGATGAAGAGGAAGAGGAGGAGGGAATCCTTGCTGACATTCAGCCATTGTCTGCTCAGGGACCTCTCCTGGACGAGGTGGAGGAAGAAGAGGAGGAGGATGATGATGGGGATGATTACTTAGGGGAGAAGGGTGCATCTCGTGGGGCAAGTGAAAATGTTGGCGTGGCAAGGTCTGGTACAGGGTTTGTGCGTGACTGAAGGGATGTGGATTTGCCAGAAAGTGCTCCTCCAACCAGCACTCGCAGTGCATCATTGACACCGGAAACATTGGCCCACATGTCAGATTATGCCTTGCAGACCCCCGCATTGCCAAAATGATGAACGATGATGACTACTGGTTGGCCAGCATCCTGGATCCACGCTATAAGGCAAATTACAAAACATCATGCCACACGAGAACTTTGACCTAATATTGGCTAATAAACAAGCAACTCTGGTAAACCGGTTGGTTGAGGCATTCCCAGCACACAGCAGCGGTGATGGTTCTCACACGAGCCGTACGGGCCGGGGGCAGCTTGGCAGAGGTGTTCGTGGTGCACACAGCAGAAGTGGCGTTGGAGACAGGGGTTTCATGACAATGTTGTGGACTGATTTTTCAAGTACCGCTCACACAACTGGTAATACTGCATCGATGGAAAGTGACAGGAGACAGCAGTTGTCAACTATGGTTACAAACTACTTTTCCTCCCATATCGATGTTCTCCCGCACAGGTTATTCCCCTTTGACTATTGGGCCGCTAAACTGGACACCTGGCCTGAATTGGCACAATATGCCTTACAGGAGCTCGCTTTCCTAGCTGCAAGTGTGCTATCGGAAAGAGTCTTCAGTGCAGCTGGATCAATCCTGACAGAAAAAAGGACCCGTCTGTCAACCCAAAATGTGGATGATCTAACCTTCATTAAAATGAACCATGCATGGGTTTCCAAGGATTTTGTCCCACCTTCCCCTGATGACACATAGGGTGACAGAAAAATGGCTTACTTTGGTCCTCCTCTTCCTGAGACTTGAACAATTTCGCCTTTTGCATCAGCTGAATGTCCAACATAAACATATGCCACTTTCTAAAACTCCCTAACTGTGCTGCCTCCCCCCCATGGCTGGGGTCACCACCTAGCGCACGAAACCGTGCGAGTGCCGTTGCCCTTGACAGGTGGGTAGGCCGACTCTTGGGCGCGAGCACTGGCACAGGGTCCCTTATAGTGCAATCAAGTGTCTCTGACGGTGGTGGTGCACACCCGCCGTCAGACACACCGCGATACTATGAGGGGCCCAGTGCCAGTACCGATGCCCACAAGTGGGCCCCCCTTGCTTGGGCAGGGCCCCAGCATTTGCAATCTTTACCTCTCCCTGCTCCTCCGCTGTGTAGTCTGGGCCGTCAAATCCATACTGGGCCTGACACCGTCTGAGCCTGCCTCCTGATCTATAGACATAAATTTTGAATGTGTACACTATGCTATCCATACATGTAATCCGGTGATACGGTACCCTTTCTCACCTTTGTGCAATCACGTGTAATCCATACTGGGCCTGACACCGTCTGAGCCTGCCTCCTGATCTATAGACATATATTTTGAATGTGTACACTATGCTATCCATACATGTTATCCGGTGATACGGTACCCTTTCTCACCTTTGTGCAATCACGTGTAATCCATACTGGGCCTGACACCGTCTGAGCCTGCCTCCTGATCTATAGACATATATTTTGAATGTGTACACTGTGCTATCCATACATGTTATCCGGGGATACGGTACCCTTTCTCACCTTTGTGCAATCACGTGTAATCCATACTGGGCCTGACACCGTTTGAGCCTGCCTCCTGATCTATAGACATATATTTTGAATGTGTACACTATGCTATCCATACATGTTATCCGGTGATACGGTACCCTTTCTGACCTTTGTGCAATCACGTGTAATCCATACTGGGCCTGACACCGTCTGAGCCTGCCTCCTGATCTATAGACATATATTTTGAATGTGTACACTATGCTATCCATACATGTTATCCGGGGATACGGTACCCTTTCTCACCTTTGTGCAATCACGTGTAATCCATACTGGGCCTGACACCGTTTGAGCCTGCCTCCTGATCTATATACATATATTTTGAATGTGTACACTATGCTATCCATACATGTTATCCGGGGATACGGTACCCTTTCTCACCTTTGTGCAATCACGTGTAATCCATACTGGGCCTGACACCGTTTGAGCCTGCCTCCTGATCTATAGACATATATTTTGAATGTGTACACTATGCTATCCATACATGTTATCCGGTGATAAGGTACCGTTTCTCACCTTTGTGCAATCACGTGTAATCCATACTGGGCCTGAGAACGGCTGGCGAGCTGTTAAGCAAGCTACAGCACCTGTGGTTTGCACACGTAAGTTTTTCATTTTTTCAGGAATGACGGTTAGGCCTAATTCTGGAACTGCGGTTGACCTGCACTTACTGGGAAATCATCGTTCGCGGGTAATAATTGTAATCCCAGATCCCCATCACTAACATTGTTCAGCGGGTTATCTGCACCTGTAAGCGACAAACGCTGGCCTTTTCAGTGTAGCGCACATGCAGCCACGGATATGTAAGGGCATGACACACCAGTTATTGGCCAATCTCACGTGCCAGAGCCTCGCGTGTCCCTCTAGTAAGCCGGACTCGGACCGCGGGGAATGACGGAGTCTCGTTCGTTAACGGAATTAAGCTTGCAATGTGTGCATCTTTTTTGTTGCTGGATGGTTGAGGTTGCCCGTGTTGAGTCAAATTACGCTGTAGGCTCCACTCCTGGTGGTGCCCTTCTGGACATTCCTTTAAGGTTCAGCTTTGCAACCATACTGCCCACGTAAAACAAACACTTTGCCTTCATGAACGCTGTTTGGAGGGTCGTGACTCGTGGGAATAATGCCGCCCAATCAGTTAACCTGCTAGAGAGATCCTTCACTGCTCCCAAGCATGACATCACACTCCCTAGGAGGAAGGTAATGCCACTGTGGCGACCGTACTCCTGGGGGCGACACAAGTGCACTGATGCCCAGCCACTGCTCGATGAATCTGCTGGTACATTGACCCAGACCACTACATTCCCCTCGCATGCTACACGGCCTGAATCTGACCCTGATGAAACTCAGGTTACCCTTCCCATATACAGTTCCATCTTACACGGTGACAAAGAGGAAGCTGCAGATGAAAGTGCAGGTTCGGCCCACCCGCTGTCAGACACACCACCGTACTATCAGGGGCCCTGTGCCAGTGCCGTCGCCAACGAGTGCCCCCCCCCCGCTTGCTCAGGATCACAGCACTTGCAAGGTTGAAATACTGTGCAGTGAGATGGAATATGGGGACGACGAGGAGTCCAGACTAGTACAGGGATTCCCTAGCGAGGAGACTTATTTCATTGTTTTCAATGTTGGGACAGCAATTTTTGGGGAGCACTATACTCTGGAGAATGATAGATGGGGCCCACCATACACTGGAACATTCCAAAGGTGGACATCAGACACTGGAGCAGCATTTACAGGGCCCATTATACACTAGAGCATTAGAAATGGGGCCCATTATGTTTGGAGCATTATTTGGGCCCATAAGACAGTGGAGCTTCATCCATGGGGACCAACATATACTGTAGCATTATGTGGAGCTCATCATATACTGTTTCAAACATTATATGGGACCAATGATTCTGTATGGAGAAATAGATGGGCCTCGTCATGAGATGTAAAAAGTGAAGTATTTTTCATTGTACTATACCGCTATTTCTCTGCCGTATCGGAGCATCATGAGTTGTGGTATGTGTTAAAGGGGCACTCTTTCGCCCAGGGCACATGAAAACCTGGAGCCAGCCCTACCCCCCCACAACTTTAGCCAAATAACCCCCATTTTTCAGTGCGTAACTAGTATTATGAAGTTAATTAAGGTTCACAAGCTTAAGAAAGAAGAATTGATGCTTTTGGCATTCAAATGGGCACTGTAGGTGTGTTTCCTGTCCTCCTCTCACTGCCGACTTTAATTCCCCATTGACTTACATTGGGTTTCGTGTTTCGGTCGGACCCCCGACTTTTCCCTATAGTCGGCCGATTTTGCTCGACCCGACTTTTGGAAAAGTCGGGTTTCATGAAACGAAACTCGACCCTAAAAAAACAAAAGTCGCTCAACTCTACTTACGAGCTTTATACATGTATGAATGAGAAATCGAAAAATTCCATTTGGTTTTTGGAAACAGTTATAATATGAAGAAAAAAAAAGGAAGAGTTTTACATTTTGCTATAATGTACATGTTTGTAGGATGTTATATTTTATATTTTTGTATCAAATTTCACTTCAGTATGTTTAATAACATTTTAAATAAATTTTATATATAGTTTTATTATATTTAGTGTTTTCAGAAAAGAAAAACTTTTAGTGTGAAAAATTTGTTTGAAATATTTTTACATTTTTTTTCATTTTTTTTCATGTTAAAATGTTTTTGTATAACATTCATTTGGTATATGGGTTTTGTTAGATTCCTCAGAGTGTAAAATCCTGCATATCTGAGTATGTGTGAAAAACAGACCTTTCAGCCCCCACCCAAAACCACATGCAGGGAGATCTGCTATAAAATGTGTGCAGATAGATCCGTTTATATGCTTGACATTATACCTGAGGAAGACTCTAAGAAGTCGAAACCGGTTGTGTTCTAGTTTGAATTAAAAATAAAAATCATCCTTGAATCTGAATATCAAGTTCCATCATCATCCTTCAGGAGCGCATATTGCTGGGAAAAACATTCACCAAGTGTTATAACCTATGAAAGCACTGTACAGTGCTCTCACTAGTTCCCAGATCTTTGCATCAAACTGAATGGAAAGAGGAATGGAGTGATCCTCTACACGTAGTATCTCAAGACACCAAATAGGTGAGTGTATTCACACATTATTTACCTTTGGAAACTAATTACTACACTTAAAAGCTTGCGCTTCCTATTTTTCTCCCTATAATCCCCTCTTGTTTCATAAATTATAATGAGTTGGATCATTTGAAATTTGATAACATGTACCAAATTCTGGGACAACTTATCAAGTCCCATGGCATCCATTACCATCTATACGCTTTTAACCCTCAGATCTATATCTCTGGCCCAGACGTCACCTCTCTATCTGCCATATCCTCCTTCATCTCTTGCTTCCTTAAGCTGAATGTGGACAAATGTGAACTCATTATCTTTTCTCCATCTAACGTATATTCCCTATCAGAGCTTTCAATCACAATAAATGACATGGCACTTTACCCTGTACCGGAAGTCCGCTGTCTCGTAGTGACCCTTGACTCTGCGCTGTCCTTCAAACCACACATCCAAGCTCTCGCCACGTCCTGTCGCCTCCAGCTCAAAAATATTTCCAGAATTTGCCCCTTTGTCAACCCTCAATCTACTAAAATGCTTGTGCATGCCTTCATCATCTCCTGCCTTGACTACTGCAACATCCTCCTCTGTGGCCTACCTGCTAACACTCTGGCACCTCTCCAGTCCATCCTTAACCCTGCTGCCCAACTAGTTCATCTCTCTCCTCGCTATTCCTCCACTTCTGCACTTTTCAAATCCCTTCATTGACTCCCAATTCCCCATCGTATCCAGTTCATACTACTAACACAGTTCTAGAAAGCCATCCATAACCTGTCTCCTTCATACAGTGGGGAAAAAAGTATTTAGTCAGCCACCAATTGTGCAATTTCTCCCACATGAAAAGATGAGAGAGGCCTGTAATTGACATCATAGGTAGACCACAACTATGTGAGACAAAATGAGAAAACAAATCCAGAAAATCACCTTGTCTGATTTGGCAACATTTATTTTGCTAATTATGGTGGAAAATAAGTATGTGGTCACCTAAAAACATGCAATATTTCTGGCTCTCACAGACCTGTAACTTCTCCTTTAAGAAGCTTCTCTGTCCTCCATTCATTACTTGTAGTAATGGCACCTGTTTGAACTTGTTATCAATATAAAAGACACCTGTCCATAATCTCAAATAGTCACACTCCAAACGCCACTATGATGAAGACAAAAGCGCTGTCGAAGAACACTACAACAAAATTGTAGCCCTGCACCAGGCTGAGAAGACTAAATCTGCAATAGGCAAGCAGCTTGGTGTGATGAAATCAACTGTGGGAGCAATAATAACAAAATGGAAGACATAAGACCACTGATAATCTCCCTTGATCTGGGGCTCCACGCAAGATCTCACCCCTTGGGGTCAAAATGATCACAAGAATGGTGAGCAAAAACTCCAGAACCACATGAGGGGACCTAGTGAATGACCTGCATAGAGCTGGGACCACCATAACAAAGGCTACAATCAGTAACACACTTCGCCGCCAGGGACTCAGATCCTACAGTTCCAGACGTGTCCCCCTGCTTAAGCCAGTACACGTCCAGGCCTGTCTGAAGTTTGCTAGAGAGCATTTGGATTATCCAGAGGAGTATAGGGAGAATGCCATATGGTCTGATGAAATCAAACTAGAACTGTTTGGTAGAAACAAAACTCGTCATGTTTAGAGGCGACAAAATGCTGAGTTGCATCCAAAGAACACCATACCTACTGTGAAGCATGGGGGTGGCAGTTGAGATCAAAGTCCCAAAAGACATTTTATAAGAAAGACGAAAAACTTAGTTTTTTATTAAGACCCGAGGGGGTCCTAGTCCCCAATTTGACTATTTATCGGCACTTCAGATGCACCAGTTTACATTTTAAATCAATGCTGCTGATACCACCTTGGACCTGGTCAGTGCCATGGATTTTGAGATCAGGGCTGCAAGCATGGCACAGTCTAAAATGATGAGGGATCGCTTTAAGAGATGATACGTCATCAATATTGAGGTCCGCTTTCATGTCAGTAATATGTTCCCTCAATTGTATCCATAACTCCCATGACTTAAAGCCCATGTAGATCAGGCTGCAGGGCCATGTGTCATAATAGACCACATGATCAGTGCTGCATGAGATGTATTCTCTGATTTGATACTCCTGCTTACCGTCAGATGAGATGAATGTGATTATGCGTTCAATATTATAACATGCCGAGCATCATCCACGCGGATAGCAGCTTTGTAAAAGGGGAAAGAGGGTTGGCCTATATAATGGCTTTTTACCAGTAGATCTTTCAACTTGCTACTCCTCCTGGTTGTAATTCATGGTCTCTCAGGTAATGAACTGCCAATGGTGGGTTCTGTCTTCAGAATTGGCCAGTGCTTATTCAGAATATTCTGAATAGTGTCCCAACAATTATTAGAAGTAGCAAATAAGATTTATCTCTGGGACCCTCCTGATCTGCTGCTGGATCCAGACAGGAGATAGCCACTGTCAGCGGTTTTGGCTCGCTGATAGCCACGTTTGATACAACGTTTGCTGTATCCATGTGCACCAAATCTGTCCCAAAGATCACTGGCCTGTTTATCAAATAGCTCATTGGATTCACTCACAACCTTTTTATTCTTAGACACTGGCCTACATGGATAGCCTGTATTGTGTATGGGACGAAGAAGCATGAAAAAACAGAGGCTGGACAGACATCTGTCTGGGATGATTTAGCGAATCCTGCTTTGAGCAGGGGGTTGGACCAGATTGCCCAAGAGGTCCCTTCCAACTCTACGATTCTATGAAACAATGCATTAACTGATGTCTATTTGCAAAAGACGTCAGTCTGAATTCTATTATCACTGGACACCACAACTTGGATGTCCAAAAAATCAATTTGTCTTCTGTTAAATGTACAGTATATGTAAGTTTTATTTTGTAAATATTCTGATTAAGTTGACACTTGAAATCCTGTAAGTCATTAGCAGTGCCTTGCCAAATGACCAGCAGTGCCTGCGAAAGAGGTTTGCATAGGATGGCAAATGCTGCGCCCATTGCAGTTTCCGGTTTTTGTAAAAAAAATTGGTCTTTAAATGTGAAAAAATTATGGGTCAAAATAAATTCCAACAGTTTTAAAATCAAACAATGTAATGACACATTCAGATTGCTTCTGCTCAGGTAGAATTCAGCCACTTTCAACCCATGATGATGCTGGATGCACATATAAAGTGACTCAATATCCACCGTGACCTTGACCAGCAACATGTCCAGCTCCAGGGAAAAGCCAACCAGTCTCCTCAGAATGTCCATGGTATTTCTGAAATAGGAAGGCAGAGCGTCAACCAGTGGTTATAAATAATATTCAATAAATTTGCAGTTTGGATCACTTAGCCCTCCCATGTCAGATGCAAGGGCGGACACACTGCATGTGCAGCTGGTGCAGCTGCACAGGGGCCCAGAGGCTCAAGGGGGGCCCTGCAGGGTGGCTAATAATGAGGGCAATCTGGTCTGTTCATCTGGCCCCAAGGCTCCGGTGGTGGAATGGGCAATGATAGGGTAATGGGGAAAAGGCAATGATTGTGGTGGTGGAAATGATGATGGTCATGGTGGAAAGGGCAATAATGGGGTAGGGGAGGAGGAAATGATGGAGGTTGTGGAATGGGCAATGATAGGGTTGTGGGGGAGAAAGCAATAATAGATGTGGTTAAAAGGGCAAGGATTGGGATGCTGGGGGAGAAGGCAATGATGGGGTGGGGTAGAGGATAATAATGGGATGCGGGGGGAGGAGGACAATGAGGGGTGTGGGGGATTGGGAAGGGAGGAAGGGGAATTTATAATGGATTTAGGAACAGGTGGAGGAAAACATTATTATTGTGTGGCGCGCCTGAGGCTCAGTCACCACAGAGGTACTGCACCTTCTCCTAAGGTGTAGTGCCCCACCATCCAGGTAAGGTGGGAACTCCTTTCCACACTCCAAAACTCGCACCCCACACAACAGGGTAGCTCTGCACAACCACATTGTGGCTCAGTGCTTAGAGAGTAGCAGAGCACCTCTGGTGGTTCCCTGCTTGGAACACTGGATGTGCAGGGAGGTGAGTGGAGTTGAGATATATTAAAGAGTGGGAAAGTGTAGGATTAGAGGTTCAGTCTGGCAGAAGGTCAGGCGGGTAAGAAGTCACTCAGACAGGAGTGAGGATCCCTGGAAGAAGGGATGGAGGAAGGAGTGCTGCAGCTGCCTCAGTGATTTGAGCCAGCTGGCACGGGAAAGGGAAAGAAGGAGAAAGACATAGAACTGCAACCTAAGCTTCCATAAGAGAGAGAAAGATCAGTACGGAACGAAGGAGTAAGGAGAACAGAGAGGACATGGGTTGGAAGAGGAACCCTGCCTATAGGTTCTCAGCGCAAGGCCGGGGCCCGGTCCCCGAGGTTGTATGGACACTTATGGTTCTGCAGCAGACACCGGTGGAGTAGTAGGCTGTAAATGCACTACTCCCATCTAAGACTTGGGGCACAACAGCAACTGATTGGAGAGCCGGGACTCAGGAGTAGGGAGTCCCCGAAGCAGGCTACAGCTGTCTGCTATACGAGTAGAGTTCTTGGGAAAATCTGACAGGAGGAACTCCAGAGTACCATGGTACTGGAGATCTTCACACTTTAAGGCGCAATAGAGGAGTCGTTCAGGAAAGGTACATGTTGGTGGAGTGTTGGAGAGGAGCTTTCCATCTGGCCTGGAGGTTGGCTGAGTCTCTGACCCGGAGGACACGGCCCAGAGGTAGGCACCCTTGTGTACTGCAGACTGTGAGTAAAGCTTTGCAACTGCAAGCCTCGGTGTCCTCAATTCATTCCTGCGCCAACCTGCTCAGCAACGCTACAGCTGGGTACCATTCTTTACACTGCCTGAGCCTTTCCACAAACATTACAGCTACACTGCCCTGGGACATCAGCCCTGCCTGTGGAGGGCTATACCATCACTGCTGCACCATACCATCTGTCCCAGAGGATCTGTCTGCAGCATCGGCTTAACATCTCCCTTGCCGAGCACCACAGGTGGCGTCACGAACTACATTATTCCATTCCATTAACTACATTCCCCCATTACTTGGGCGCCCAGGGCCACGGACTGGGTCACCGCTGCTGTGACACATTCCCCTGATGCCGGCACGGTACCGAGTGCCCCACGGCCCAGGGAGGGCGACCCAACTGCTTATTATGTTTAAAGGGAACCTTTCACCACTTTTTTTGCCTACCAGCTAAAAACATCAGTTAATTCGGTGTCAGCTATGCATTCCACAACTATTTCTGAAACCCCCTGACTCCCCATGTATCACCCATACAAACCTTTTTTATTGCTCCCGTGCTGTATGGGCATTGCCTCTGTTCCCTCACTCCACCCCCTCCTCGGCTTGCTGTATGCATTCTTTGCCGTGAATATCGGAGATCGCGTACAAGTTTTACGTGTGCACATTGAAATGGCATCTTGTGCGTGCGCAGTATGCTTTGCCCAACTGTGGGAAAAGCCAAAAAGCAGTAGTGCGCATGTGTGTCCTGTGCCTTCTGTGGTGCCATGTCTAATCATTGTTGCAGTGTGCTTTAAATGTCATATGAAGCTATGCGCCAGATATGAGGGGGGAGGGAGAGCGACCGCGCTTAGTAAAGCAACCAAAACAAGGTTTGACATGCTGGAGAAGTGGCGCACGCGCAGAAATGCCTATGTGACTGGGGTTCGAGCGCCTGCTCCATGCGAGCGTTCAGGGAAAGGCTTGGAACCCAAACCGAGGCGCTTGCGCACTACTGCTTTTCGGCTTTGCCTGCAGTTGGGCAAAGCATTCTGCACATGCACTGAGATACCATTTCAATGCTCACACGCGAAATCTGTACACGATCTCCGATATTCACAGCAAAGAATGCGTACAGCAAGCCGAGTAGGGGTGGTGTGAGGGAACAGAGGCAACGCCCATCAGACCGAACCGAACAGATTACCATACAGCAAATAAAAATGTTTTTATGGGTCATACATGGGGAGTTAGAGGGTTTCAGAAGTAGTTGTAGAATGCATCACTAACACTGAATTAACTTATGTTTTTAGCTAGTAGGCAAAAAAAGTGATGACAGGTTCCCTTTAAAGGGACCTCTATAAGATGCGGCCACTGCCTTTCAGGGCTTATCTGCAGCATTATATAATGCTGTAGATAAGAACCTGAACCGACCTGCAAGTGAAGAAACAAAAGTTTTATTATACTCACCCGGGGGGTGGTCTGGTGCGGTCCGGTCTGATGGGTGCATCTCAAGAAAGTGAAAGCGAAACACGCGTCGGTTGCGGCGGGCTCTGGTCTACATTAGCGCAATATGGGTAAGCACTTTGCTTGATGTATTCGTTACACCTTAGCTTATTGTCTATACACTTGTCTGAAGACATACTAGCGGAGGTGATATCCTATTAACCCTCTATTTTTGCCTGTACTCGTGGCAAAATTAGCGCTTTTTTACTTTTAACATTGGTGACCTTAGCCATCACTGCCTGATCCTTGCATTGTTATATATGTATTTTTTGATGTACTGTCATTTTAACATAATAAAATTTATTATCTTTTTGTAAACATGGACTTTATACTCCAAATGTGTCCTTTTGGTTTCATTTGTGTGTAAGAAAGTTTGTGTGTAGATAAATTTATTACCTCTAGATTGAGAGTTTCTTCTCAATAGACTTTGGTGGGGTTAATTTGCATTTATTTTTAACCTAGAACGCATGACCATAAAAATCTACACTTTCACATACCTGGGGCCTTTTAGGCCCGTGTGCAAATAACATGGAATAACTCAAACAAAAATAATTTTCAAAGTTTATTTGAAAAATTGCAAAGTAAGGATGCATTCCCACGAGCGCTGGTGTCTGCCAGGAGGAGATCTGTAATGGATCTGACCTCCTGGTGACCCCAGCTAAGACTGGCGGAATCCCGGCATTCCAGCAGCCTTAAAGGGGGTTTTACACTAAGCAATATCGCTAGCAATATCGCTAAAACGTCACTGGTTTTGTGACGTTATAGCGATATTGCTAGCGATATCGCTATGTGTGATACTTACCAGCGACCGGCTTCCCCGCTGCTCATCGCTGATCGCGCGAGAATGTCCGGCTCCATTTCTCGTCGGGCGCTTCCTGCTGAGACTTCCTGCTGTGACGTCCAGCGACGCGTGGAGGCGGGCGGGAGGACGCAGGATCGCTGTGTGTGAAAGGTGAGTATCGTGCGCTGCGTCGCTGCTGCATCGCTGTGAGATCTTTCTGTATGAAAGCTCACTAGCGATCATTTAGCGATGCACCAGCGATCCTGACCGGGTCGGATCGCTGGTTGGATCGCTGGTGCATCGCTAAATGTAAAAGGGCCTTAACTGGAGTTACCAAAAGATCAGATCCATTACGGATCACCTCCTCGCAGACCCCAGCGCCAGTGGGAACACAGCCTAAGGCTAGTTTCACACTTGCTTTTTTTTGCAGCGCGTTTTTCCCGCAAAAAAACGCATTGAAAAAACGCATACATAAGCATACAACTGCTGCGTTTTTTTCAAGCATTTTTATGAGCATGCATGAAAAAAACGCAGCGTTTTTATGCGTTTGTATGCGTTTTTAGTGCGTTTTTACCGCGTTTGCGTTTTTTTCCAACATTTTTAGGTGGCCCCTCACACTACCCAAACCATGACTTTACTAACCCTAACCCTGACCCTAACCCTAACCCTAACCCTGACCCTAACCCTTAACCAAATCATACTTAACCCTAACCCAAACCCTAAACCCTAACTAACCCTAACCCTAACCCTAACCCTGACCCTAACCCTAACCCTAACCCTGACCCTAACCCTAACCCTAACCCTTAACAAAACCATACTTAACCCTAACCCTGACCCTAACCCTAACCCTAACCCTAACCCTGACCCTAACCCTTAACCAAACCATACTTAACCCTAATCCTGACCCTAACCCTGACCCTAAACCTAACCCTAACCCTAACCCTGACCCTAACCCTTAACAAAACCATACTTAACCCTAATCCTGACCCTAACCCTGACCCTAATCCTTAACAAAACCATACTTAACCCTAACCCTGACCCTAACCCTAACCCTGACCCTAACCCTAACCCTAACCCTGACCCTAACCCTAACCCTAACCCTGACCCTAACCCTTAACAAAACCATACTTAACCCTAATCCTGACCCTAACCCTGACCCTAACCCTTAACAAAACCATACTTAACCCTAACCCTGACCCCAACCCTAACCCTAACCCTGACCCTAACCCTAACCCTAACCCTAACCCTGACCCTAACCCTTAACAAAACCATACTTAACCCTAATCCTGACCCTAACCCTGACCCTAACCCTTAACAAAACCATACTTAACCCTAATCCTGACCCTAACCCTGACCCTAACCCTTAACCAAACCATACTTAACCCTAACCCTGACCCAAACCCCAACCCTAACCCTGACCCTGACCATAACCCTAACCCTAAACCCCCTTAACTAACCCTAACTCTAACCCAAACCCCTAAATTCCATGGTTAAAAAAAAAAACCGCATATGCAAAAAAACGCATACATGAGCATGCCAGTGCGCACATATGCGCATCCATAGGCTATAATGGCCATTTTTAGCGCAAAACGTGCGCATATGTGCGCATGCGCTTTTTTGCAGGGCCAAAAAATGCAACATGCTGCGTCTGGAAAATACCAACGCACACCCCAAAAAAAGCAGCGCATGAAAATCGCATACATGCGCTTACCAGCGCGCAGGTATGCGCACCCATGTTAAATATAGGGGAAAAAACGCATGCGCAGGTATGCGTTTTTTTCCAGCGCTAAAAAACGCAAATGTGAAACCAGCCTTAGATGTGAATAATTCAAAACATTACTATGTGCAAAAAAAAACAAGAGTAACTGAACGGGCTTAAAACGCCCAATATACGCATTCGATATAACTCTTTATAACAATGTTTTTTTGTCTAAAAGTTTTTATATAAAAGTTGCAGTAAACATGCTGCAGGAATATCTCTTTTCAAAGGTTCCTTTTCTACTTTACTAATGACCACAACAACTTTCACATGTTGAAAAAATATGGGGTATTCACAAAAAAGAGTTGTTATACCGAAATGCCTGTAACATAAAAATAAATGAACAACTGGAAATGACAAACAACTATATACCTGAGGAATACCTAGAGTTTCAAAATTCTAACTAAAGTAATCTTGCAGAAAATAGAAAACAATTAACAGGGCGGGCCTGCAAGGCCCCAGGTATGCGTTCTAGGGTTAAACATAGCCTACACATGCATATCACATGACATCTACTTAACATAACGATCACTGGAAGTGTATGACAGAGATCCGTCTTGTCCACACGGGGTGATACGTGCTTTTTGACGCCATGGGAATATTATTTTTTCCTGACACGCTCTACGACTGGGAAACCAGAAGTGACGGCTCCGGCAGCGGAAGTCCCGCCCTCACATGCCCGCTTTATGAGGTTGAGCATGTTCTGATTCTCTTATTGGACTTGAGAGGGTCCAGAGGAACATGTATACATTATGAAGTGCACACAGCACTCTAACCCCAAGAAAGCTAAAGTGAAATGCGCATTGGGGCCTCCGCGTGATGCACAGACACATTGTAACATATGGGTAAGAGGACTTTGTTAATTGTCTATTTGAATTATTGCCATCTGCACCATTTTGTGACCCTTTCCAGACGCACATTATTATTATTATTATACTTGGCACTTCCCCTACTCACGGTAACATGTAATGTACAGCGACAGAAACCACTATGTGCATTAGGGGTGATGCCTATGTACATTGAATGGTTATGTAACTTACATTAAAAACACATTTAATTTAAAATGCACTCTTTGACCTTTTTAATGTACCTTTTATTTATATTCTATGATGTCTTAATTGGTGGCACATTCATTTTCCTCTTCCTCATCTATTCATAGGGGGTACGCTTTGCTATGACAATAATCTATGTATTGGGATATTGTATTTATGTGCCAGTAGAGTTGAGCGAAACGGGTCGGTCAAATTAAAAAAGCGCCAACTTTAGCTAAAGTCGGGTTTCGCCGATCGAAACCCGACCATAGCGTTAGGTCGGCCATGAGGTCGCCGAGCGCCAAAGTCGCGTTTCAAATAATGCTTCCAGCGCCTTTTCTCAGCCAATGATGGAGGACGCACACTGTGGGCAACGCGATGACATGTGCAGCGGCCACCACCATCTTAGAGAATGGAATTGAAGTGATTGGCTGGCTTTGTGTGGCGTCACAATGGGTATAAAAGGCAGTGACCGCCGACCGCCGACCGCCATCTTACTTCTGCCGATCTTAGAATAGGGAGAGGTGCTGCTGCTGATTCTGAATAGGGAGAGCGTTAGGCAGGGAAGAAGAAAAAAAATTGCTTCTGCTGATAGCGCTTTTCACTGTACAGTTAGTGTGCACTGAATGGGGAGGATTTTTGTTGTGTGCAGCAGTGCAGGTGGTGATTAGGCTGCCTTTTAAGGCTACCTGCTAGCTGCATTGCTGTGTGCACACTGCTGTTCAAACTGCTTTTTTCAAAGCACTCCAACTTTTATTATTTTGCTCTGGTGAGTTACCGAGCAGTCATTTTTTCACACACCGTATAGCGGTGCACGCTCCTCACACACTACCGTGTACCGGCTGGTATCACGGACAAATAGAAGCTATCTGGGTGTGACTCTGGAAAAACAAGCCGAGGAGATTTTCCATTTTTCCAGACCTACACCTTAGAGAGCTGTCCGCTTTTCAAACAGTTTCGTATATCTGCTGTTTGATCACGGTCAAAAATAGACAGAGACAGCATGTGTCAGTCCGTATAAAAATAGACGTAGATTGACAATTTTCCATACAGACACCGTATAGAGCTGTCCGATTCTCAAACAGTGTTGTATATCTGTCGTTCGCATTACAGTCACATCTATACAGAGTCAGCGTGTGTGTGTGACACTCCATAAAAACATATATGGAGATTGTTAGTTACACAAAAAATGAATACAGCTATACACTTCTGATACAGTTCCATATATCTGCTTGTTGGATTACGGTCAAATACATACTGTGAGAGCGTCTGTGACTAACAAAATATATACGTAGATTTAGCTTTTTTAATACACCTTACACAGCTTGACGTTCCTCATACAGTAGCATCTCTCTGCTGGTATTTTTGGTACATTTTCCCAAACATGAGGACGTATGGTGGAAGAGGCCTCGGACGTGGGCAGGGGGCGCAGCTGGTACTGATGGTGGTAGTGCATCGGCTGGTTCTGGCAAAAGCACAATAGCAGCTAAGGCCGGAGGTGTTGAGCCTGCGTCATCGTCTGGCCCAAAAAGGCCTGTAAGGTTGTCTTTTCTTGGAGTAGGAAAACCGCTTTTAAAGCCGGAGCATCAGGAACAGGTTTTGGCGTACATTGCCGAAACAGCCACCAGCTCTATTGCCTCCTCTTCTGTATGTTCGAAACCTGCAAGCATGGAGTCGTCAGGGCAGGGTTCTGGTCAGGAAAAATACCTTTCCTTGTGTCCTTCACCCTAACCATAAAGATAAGGAGGCGGCAGCCCAAACTTCAGATTACTCTATGGAGCTCTTTTCACATACCATGCCTGGGTTATCCAGTCAAATCCTGAATTCCCCAGTCCAAGATGAATCTGACATGGAGTGCACTGATGCACAGCTACTGCTGGATGATTCTGCTGGTACATTGACTCAGAGCACTACATTGCCCTCGCAGTCTACTGAGCCAGAATCTGACCCTGATGAAACTCAGGTGCCCCTTCCCGCATACTATACCACCTTACACGGTGACACAGAGGAAGTTAAAGAGGAAGGTGCAGATGACTTTGAAGAGGAGGTGATGGATGACCCAGTTCTTGACCCGGATTGGCATCCATTGGGGGATGAGGGTGGCTCTGGCAGTAGTTCAGATAAGGAGAAGGATCCGCAGCAGGCATTGACATCGCAGCAGCGGTAATCTAGCAGGCCCGTAGCTGTCCAAAAATGTGGAAAAAAACTAAAAGAGTTGCAGGACAGCTTGGCCAGACGGTCAACTTAGCACAGCGTGCAAGGCCAGAAAATGTATACCATAGTAGGAATCATAGAATCATAGAATCATAGAATCGTAGAGTTGGAAGGGACCTCCTGGGCTATCTGGTCCAACCCCCTGCTCAAAGCAGGATTCGCTAAATCATCCCAGTCAGATGTCTGTCCAGCCTCTGTTTGAAGACTTCCATTGAAGTAGAACTCACCACTTCTCGTGGCAGCTTGTTCCACTCATTGATCACTCTGTCAAAAAGTTTTTTCTAATATCTAATCTGTGTCTCCTCCCATTCAGTTTCATCCCATTGCTTCTAGTCTTTCCTTGTGCAAATGAGAATAAAGTTGATCCGTCTACAATGTGACAGCCCTTTAGATATTTGCAGACAGCTATTAAGTCTCCTCTCAGCCTTCTCTTTTGCAAACTAAACATTCCCAAATCCTGCAACCTTTCCTCATAAGACAGGGTTTGCAGACCGGTCACCATTCTGGTCGCTCATTTCTGAATTTGCTCCAGTTTGTTGATGTCTTTTTTAAAATGTGGTGCCCAAAACTGGACACAATATTCCAGATGAGGTCTGACCAAAGAGGAGTAGAGGGAAATAATGACTTCACGTGATCTAGACTGTATGCTTCTGTTAATATATCCTAGAATTGCATTTGCCTTTTTTGCTGCTGCATCACACTGTTGACTCATATTCAGTCTGTGATCTATTAGTATACCTAAGTCTTTTTCACATGTGCTGTTGCTTAGCCCTATTCCTCCCATTCTGTATATGCTTTTTTCATTTTTATTGCCCAGATGTAGTACTTTGCATTTTTCCCTGTTAAAAACCATTATGTTAGTTGCTGCCCACTTCTCCAGTTTATTTATATCTTTTTGAATCCTCTCTCTCTCTTCTCTAGTATTAGCTATCCCTCCTAGCTTTGAGTCATCAGCAAATTTAATCAGTTTACCCTCAATTCCTTCATCTAAATCATTGATAAAGATGTTGAACAATACAGGGCCCGTGACAGAGCCCTGTGGTACCCCACTTGAGACATTCTTCCAACTGGATGTGCAGCCATTTACGACCACTCTTTGGGTCCGATCACTAAGCCAGTTATGAATCCACCTAACAGTTGCCTTGTCCATTCCATACTTAGTCATTTTTTCAATAAGGATTGTATGAGATACTTTGTCAAATTCTTTGCTGAAGTCAAGATATACCATATCTACAGCATTTCCTTGATCCACCCAATCAGTGATTCCATCATAGAAGGAAATTAAGTTAGTCTGACATGACTTATTAGTTACAAACCCATGCTGACTCTGTTTAATCACTTCATTCTTATCCAGGTACTGACATACATGTTGTTTAATAATTTGTTCAAAGATCTTTCCTGGTATAGAAGTCAGACTCACCGGCCTATAGTTGCCTGGGTCCACCTTCTTCCCCTATTTGAAGATAGGAACAACATTTGCTCTTCTCCAGTCTTCTGGGACTTCTCCTGTTCTCCAAGAATTTTCAAAGATTATGGAGAGGGGTTCAAAAATTTCTTCTGCTATCTCCTTCAGTACTCTGGGGTGTAATTCATCTGGACCTGGAGACTTGAATTCATTTAGGTTAGCTAAGTGTTTCCTCACTATCTTTCTGTTTATAGATATCCTGGATTCTTCTATTCCCTTAATATGATAGTGAAGAACAGTTGATGTTACATTTCCTTTCTGAGACAAAACAGATGCAAAATAGGAATTTAAAAGTTCGGCCTTCTCAACATCCTGTCTTACCATTTCATCATTTTCATCCTGTAAAAATCCTATAGCATCTTTGACTTTTCTTTTACTTTTGACATATCCCCAAAATCCTTTATTATTGCTTTTGACATCTCTTGCAAGCCTCAATTCATTGTCAGCTTTAGATAATCTGATTTGTGCCCTGCAGGTTCTGCAGACAGCATTATATTCTTCTTTAGATATGCCTTCCTCTTTCCATTTCATAAACATTTTTTTCTTTCTTTTTAGCATGTGCTTAAGTTCTGTGTTCATCCATCCAGGTTTCCTTAAATGCTTCCTATTCTTCCCTCTTTTCGGAATTGTTAACATTTGTGCTTTGAGAATTTCATTTTTCAAGATTTCCCATCCTTCTTGGACATTTTTGTCTTTAAGGATATCCAGCCATTGGATCCCTCCAATTCTCTTTCTGAATCCCTTAAAATCTGCCTTTCTGAAATCTAACCTTGACGTCTGAGTCTTCACAGGTCTTCCTCCTCTAGTTATCCAAAATTCTAAAATAGCATGGTCGCTACCTCCTAGGGTCCCAGCCACTTTTACCTCCTCAACCATTTCCTCCCTGTTTATAAGGATTAGATCCAAGGTAGCAGTTCCCGTTGTTTTCTCCCCTACCTTTTGGAAGATAAAGTTGTCAGCAAGAGAGGATAAGAATTTCCTTGACCTGTTAGTTTTGCCTGAGAGAGATTCCCAACAAATGTCTGGATAGTTGAAATCTCCCATGACAACTATGTCATATTTTTTGGAGAACTTGGCCATTTGATGCATAAAGAGTTTATCCATATCTTCAGCTTGCACAGGCGGCCTGTAGTAAATGCCTACAATGGTGTCCTTTCCATTTTCTGCCCTTGTATTCTTACCCAAACAGTTTCCACAGAACTCCCAGTCTCTGAAGCTTCAATCTCTGTGCAGATATACGCGTTTCTAACATACAATGCGACACCTCCTCCTCGTTTATCAAGTCTGTTTCTTGCAAATAAGTTGTATCCTTCTAGTCTTGTATTCCAATCATGTGTTGTGTCCCACCAAGTTTCAGTGATTCCAATGACATCATATTTCTTTTCTTGCGTTAGTAGTTCCAATTCTCCTTGTTTGTTGCCCATGCTTTGTGCATTAGTATAGAAACATTTTAGTTTGTGATTGGTTTCTCTTTCTCCAATATTTTTATTAATTAGATTCTTTTGTCTTTGTTCTTCCTTTCCACTTCTAATTGCAGAGTTCTCAATAGCATTTGTCAGGTGTATGGCTTTTTCTGGTCTTTTGCTTCCCTTCCCATGTTGTTCTAGTTTAAAGCTCTCCTTACAAGTGTAGCAAGGCGACTTCCAAATACATGTTTTCCAGTCTTCGTAAGGTGCACCCCATCTCTAGCAAGTAGTCCATCGTAAAGGTAATTCACTCCGTGATCCATAAATCCAAATCATTGCTGATGGCAAGAGTGCAGTGTGGCACGTCTTTGTCCAAAATCCTACTGATGAGGCAAAGGTTACCTGTAAGAAGTGCGGAAGGACCTTTAGCCGAGGTAAACAACTCAGAAACTTGAATACCAGTTGCATGCTTAGACATTTAATCCACATGCACTTGCAAGCGTGGACAGACTACAAATCCTCAGGTAGCACATGTGAACCTGCTTCGACTGAAGGTAGCCAGCAACCCTCCATCGCTTCCCCCACTGTAAGACCACCGCCACCGTTAAGCACACCACCAGCACTAAATGTGGAGGTGTCGTCACAAGGCCAAAGCACTCAGGGAATCACAATGGTTTTGCAACACAACACTGAATATAGGCCATCACCACCAATACCATCACCAATCCCCTCTCACTCCGTCCGGTCCACCGCTACTTCCCCCTTATGCAGCTCTCCAGTCCAGCTCACCCTACCAGACACTCTGAGTAGGACAAGAAAGTACTCATCCTCTCATCCACGTACACTGTGTTTGAACACTTACATTGCCATTCTAATCTCATTAGAGATGATGCCCTACTGTTTGGTCGAAAGCGAAGCTTTCCGCGAGCTCATGGCCTACGCTGTCCCATGCTATGACCTACCCAGTCGGCACTTCTTTTCTCGAAAAGCCAACCCTGCCCTACACCGGCATGTGAAAGACCGCATTGTCCATGCACTAAAACAGTCAGTGAGTGGAAAGGTGCACCTCACAACAGAAGCATGGACCAGTAGGCATGGCCAGGGCCGTTACGTGTCCATCACTGAGCACTGGGTTAATGTGGTGGATGCAGGCTCCACTGGGGACAGCGGCGGTGGAACAGTGCTGCCTAGCCTATGGTATAGGAAACAGTTGGCTGTAGGCTTTCGACCCTCCTCCTCCTTCATCAGCGAAAGCTTGCAGTCGCACGAGCACTCCATCCGCAGCTGGCAGTGTTGCACATGAGGTGTCCCACTATCGAACAGCTAGTGGTAAGCGTCAGCAGGCTGTATTAAAGATGATGTCTTTGCGCAACAACAGACACACCGCGGAGGTACTGGCCGACCACTTGCAGCGACAAACTGAGTCATGGCTGGGCAGTCTACATCTTGAGGCAGTCAAGGTTGTCAGTGATAACTGCCGCAATTTTGTGGCAGCCATAGCCCGTGCAAAACTCACACACATACCTTGCCTGGCTCACACTTTGAACCTGGTGGTGCAGTGCTTCCTTAATAATTATCCATAGCTAACATCCCTGCTCCATAAGGTGCGAAGACTGTGCTCGCACATTCGTCGCTCAAACGTCCACTCCACTTGTATGCAGAAGCTGCAGCGATTGCTCCACCTCCCCAAGCACCGCCTAATCACAGACGTTGCAGCAAGGTACAACTCCACCCTGCACATGGTTGAGAGGCTGTGCGAACAGAGGCAGGCTGTAATGCATTTGTGGGAGGATACACAGGCAGGCAGTTTGAGGGAAGACATGGAATTGTCGGGTGTGCAGTGGTCAAAGCTGAAAGACCTCTTGAAAGTCCTTCAGTGTTTTGAGGAATGCACATGGCTGGTAAGCGCAGACGATGCCATCATAAGCATGAGCATCCCACTTATGCGTCTGCTCATGCAAAGTTTGACGCACATTAAGGATCAGGCATCTGCAGTGGAGGAGGAGGAGGAGGAGGAGGGAAGCCTTGATGACAGTCAGCCATTGTCTGGTCAGGGAACTGTCCTGGACGAGGTGGAGGAAGAAGAGGAAGAGAAGGAGGAGGAGGGGGATGATTATTTTGGGCAGGAGGATGCTTCTCAGGGGGCAAGAGAAAATGTTGGTGTTCCAAGGTCAGGTACAGTGTTTGTGCATGACTGTAGGGATGTGAATTTACCAGAAAGTGCTCCTCCACCCAGCAGTGGCAGTGCATCATTGACACCTGGAACATTGGCCCACATGTGCGATTATGCCTTGCGGATCCTAAAAAGGGACCCCCGCATTGCCAAAATGATGAGGGATGATGACTACTGGCTGGCCAGCATCCTCGATCCACGCTACAAAGGCAAATTACACAACATCATGCCACAGGAGAACCTATAGATAATATTGGCTAACAAACAAGCAACTCTGGTAAACAGTTTGTTTGAGGCTTTCCCAGCACACGGCAGCGGTGCTGGTTCTCCCACGAGCCATAGTGGGCACAATGGAAGAGGTGTTCATGATGCACACAGCCGAAGTGGCTTTGGAGACGGGTTTAATGACCATGTTGTGGAATAATTTCTCAAGTACCGCTCACACGACTGCTAATACTGCATCGATTAAAAGTGACAGGAGACAGCAGTTGTCAACTATGGTTACAAACTACTTCTCCTCTCATATCAATGTTCTCCCTCACAGGTCATTCCCCTTTGACTATTGGGCCTCTAAACTGGACACCTGGCCTGAATTGGCACAATATGCCTTACAGGAGCTCGCTTGCCGTGCTGCTGTGTTATCTGAAAGAGTCTTCAGTGCTGCTGGATCAATCCTGACAGAAAAAAGGACCTGTCTGTCTACCCAAAATGTTGATGATCTAACCTT
The DNA here is from genome assembly GCF_039654945.1 of Dendrobates tinctorius. NCBI lineage: Eukaryota > Metazoa > Chordata > Amphibia > Anura > Dendrobatidae > Dendrobates > Dendrobates tinctorius. The sequence goes on from NW_027361758.1 coordinate 13,729,127, forward strand.
CATTAAAATGAACCATGCATGGGTTGCAAAGGATTTTGTCCCACCTTCCCCTGATGACATAGATTCCCAGAAAACTGCCTCGCTTTTGTCCTCCTCTTCCTCGGACTTGCCCAGTTCCGCCCTTTGCAGCAGCTGAATGTCCAGCCAGCACATCAACATATGCCATTTTTTAAACCTCCCTAACTGGGCTGCCCACCCACCCCCAAGGGCTGGGGACAACACCTGGTGCACCCGGGCAAGTGCCATTGCTCTGAACAGGTGGATGGGCCCACTGATGGCCGACGGCACTGGCACAGGGCCCCTCATAGTACAATACAGTGTCTCTGATGGTGGGGGGGCCCACTCGCCGTCAGACACACCAGCGTACTATGAGGGGCCCTGTGCCAGTACCGTCGACCACGACTGTGCCCCCCCTGCTTGGTCATGGCCACAGCACTTGCAAGCTGCAATTCTTACCTCTCCCTGCTCCACCGCTGTGTAGTCTGGGCAGTTAAATCCTTCACAGGAACTGTCACTAGAAATTTGGTGTATTGATTGATGATGGTTAAGATGTAGCTATGGCCTGTCCTGCTGGCCTCTACCTTCAGATGATCAATGGCTACCATTTGTAATGGACGTCAACTTACAAGCGGATGCAGTGGTGCTTTATGATGACCTTTCACAGTTGTGATAGTCACAGATGTGTGACATTCCTGCCACCATTTTTCAATGTCTCCTCTCATGCCAATCCAACAGAATCGCCTACGGCTTGTCGCTTGTGTCATTGGCACTCCAAAATGACCAGACACATCATGATAGGCAGTGAGGACCATGTCTACATCTCTCCCTGTGATCACAATTTGATGGAGACAAGTAACGGTGATGTGATCCACGCTACTGCGATAAAGCAATTCTTTCTTCACAAAGAACCACTTTCGCTGTCTCCACAGACACAGTAATTGAGGGTCTGCATCGCCTCTGCAACATCTAACAGGAGATTTTCCTGCGATGAGTATTTCCCAAATTTCTGCTAACACTCAACTTTCCGTCTGTACTTGTATCCATGTAGTTTCCAGTAGCAGAGAGTCTGGACTGGCTTACTGAGATTGAAATATACAGTGGGGAAAAAAAGTATTTAGTCAGTCAGCAATAGTGCAAGTTCCACCACTTAAAAAGATGAGAGGCGTCTGTAATTTACATCATAGGTAGACCTCAACTATGGGAGACAAACTGAGAAAAAAAAATCCAGAAAATCACATTGTCTGTTTTTTTTTCATTTTATTTGCATATTATGGTGGAAAATAAGTATTTGGTCAGAAACAAGCAATCAAGATTTCCGGCTCTCACAGACCTGTAACTTCTTCTTTAAGAGTCTCCTCTTTCCTCCACTCATTACCTGTAGTAATGGCACCTGTTTAAACTTGTTATCAGTATAAAAAGACACCTGTGCACACCCTCAAACAGTCTGACTCCAAACTCCACTATGGTGAAGACCAAAGAGCTGTCAGAGGACACCAGAAACAAAATTGTAGCCCTGCACCAGGCTGGGAAGACTGAATCTGCAATAGCCAACCAGCTTGGAGTGAAGAAATCAACTGTGGGAGCAATAATTAGAAAATGGAAGACATACAAGACCACTGATAATCTCCCTCGATCTGGTGCTCCACGCAAAATCCCACCCCGTGGGGTCAGAATGATCACAAGAACGGTGAGCAAAAATCCCAGAACCACGCGGGGGGACCTAGTGAATGAACTGCAGAGAGCTGGGACCAATGTAACAAGGCCTACCATAAGTAACACACTACGCCACCATGGACTCAGATCCTGCAGTGCCAGACGTGTCCCACTGCTTAAGCCTGTACATGTCCAGGCCCGTCTGAAGTTTGCTAGAGAGCATTTGGATGATCCAGAGGAGTTTTGGGAGAATGTCCTATGGTCTGATGAAACCAAACTGGAACTGTTTTGTAGAAACACAACTTGTCGTGTTTGGAGGAAAAAGAATACTGAGTTGCATCCATCAAACACCATACCTACTGTAAAGCATGGTGGTGGAAACATCATGCTTTGGGGTTGTTTCTCTGAAAAGGGGCCAGGACGACTGATCCGGGTACATGAAAGAATGAATGGGGCCATGTATCGTGAGATTTTGAGTGCAAACCTCCTTCCATCAGCAAGGGCATTGAAGATGAAACGTGGCTGGGTCTTTCAACATGACAATGATCCAAAGCACACCGCCAGGGCAACGAAGGAGTGGCTTCGTAAGAAGCATTTCAAGGTCCTGGAGTGGCCTAGCCAGTCTCCAGATCTCAACCCTATAGAAAACCTTTGGAGGGAGTTGAAAGTCCGTGTTGCCAAGCGAAAAGCCAAAAACATCACTGCTCTAGAGGAGATCTGCATGGAGGAATGGGCCAACATACCAACAACAGTGTGTGGCAACCTTGTGAAGACTTACAGAAAACGTTTGACCTCTGTCATTGCCAACAAAGGATATATCACAAAGTATTGAGATGAAATTTTGTTTCTGACCAAATACTTATTTTCCACCATAATACCATAATATGCAAATAAAATGAAAAAAAAAACAGACAATGTGATTTTCTGGATTTTTTTTTTCTCAGTTTGTCTCCCATAGTTGAGGTCTACCTATGATGTAAATTACAGACGCCTCTCATCTTTTTAAGTGGTGGAACTTGCACTATTGCTGACTGACTAAATACTTTTTTTCCCCACTGTATACGAAGATTTAAAAGTACCACAACACTGTATACTGTTGTACGCTTCAACTACCTTTCCCTTTTTATACTTTTTAAATTCTGGTGTAATACATAGTGAGCCTGTGAGTGTCTGTGTCTGACTCCGGAAGTACAGATGGAAATTTACAATTACCTTAAAACTGGATACACCGGGTATGTGCTGATACAGTACCTTTGTTCAAAATTTTGTATTACGGCATCATCCATAGTGAGTGAGCGTGTGTGGTTTACGCCTTCTATATATACGGTGAACTGGAGATACCAATTTTTACCCTATACTCGATACAGCTTGTATCTTGTTATACAGTACCTTTGTTCGACATTTAGTATTACGGTCAAATCCGTACTGAGTAAGCTTCTGAGAGTGACTATGGGACTATGTTTATGGAGATTTAAATTGTACCCTATAATATATATACTTGCTATCTTGTTATCCAGTACCTTTTTTACAACATTTTTTATTATGGTGAAACCCAGACTGAGTGAGCGTCTGAGGGTGACTTCGGAAATATATACCGAGATTTCAAATTTGGCCAACACTGTATACAGCTGTACGCTTCTGAAACAGTAACCATTTTAGCTATTTAGATTCTGGTATAATCCATAATGAGCCAGTGAACGTCTGTCTGTTACTCCGGCAATATATTTGGAGCTTTAAGATTACCCCAACATTGTATACAGCTGTACGCTTGTGTTACATTACCCATTTACAGCTTTTCATATTCTTGTGTAATCCATACTGGGCCTGAGAGCATTCGTGTATGCCTCCTGAAATGTATACGGAGATTCAGAATGTTTACACTATACTATATATACCTTGTATCTGATGATACTGTACCCTTTTTCAACTTTTTATTTTATTGGGTAATCCATACTGAGCCTTTGACACTTAACATTATGGCTGGTCCATACAATCAGGGCAACTGTTACCACCCACCTTTCGTGTCTCCCCTTTTTTCCTCATAGATTGTAAGCTTGCGAGCAGGGCCCTCATTCCTCTTGGTATCTGTTATGATCTATGTGATTATTGTTATGCTGTAATATATATTGTCTGTACAAGTCCCCTCTGAAATGTAAAGTGCTGCAGAATATGTCAGCGCTATAGAAATAAAATTTATTATTATTATTATATTTGAGCATCTGTGTATGACTCATGAAATATATACGGAGGTTTACTGTTATCCCTAGACTGTATAGAGCTGTACGCTTCTGATACAGTACCATATATCTGCTGGTATTTTGCGTTCATTTTCCAAAACATGAGGAAGTATGGTGGAAGAGGACGTGGACGTGGGCATGGGGGGCCACCTGGTACTGATGGTGGTGGTGGTGCATCTGCTGGTAGTGCCATAAACACAATAGCAGCTAAGGCAGGAGGTGTTGAGCCTGCATCATGGTGTAGCTCTGAAAGGCCTGTAAGGCTCCGTTTTCTGGGAGTAGGTAGACTGCTTTTAAAGCCGGAACATCAGGAACTGTTTTTGGCTTACATTGCTGAAACAGCCTAAAGCTCTATCGCCTCCTCTTCTGAAGTTTAAAAAAATGCAAGCACTGAGTCGTAAGTGAAGGCTTCTGGTCAGGAACAACCCCTTTCCTTGTGTCCTTCACCCACACCAAAAGTGAAGGATGCGGCAGCACACACTTCAGATTACTCCATGGATATCTTTTCACATACCATGCCTGGGTTAATTAAAAATGGGGCCCATCATATACTGGAGCATTCCAAATGGGGGACATCAGACACTGGGGCAGCATTTACGGGGCCCATTATACACTGGAGCATTAGAAATGGGGCCCATTATATATGAAGCATTATTGCGAACATCATACACTGGAGCATCATCCATGAGTCCCATCATATACTGGAGCATTGTAAATGGGGCAGATCAGACACTGGAGCAGCATCTATGGGGCACATTATACAATGGAGCATTAAAAATGGGGCCCATTGTATATGGAGCATTATTTGGGCCCATAACACACTGGAGCATCGTCCATAGGGACCATCATATACTGTAGCATTATGTGGAGCTCATCATATACTGTATGTTACATTATATGTGACCAATTATTCTGTATGGAGAAATATATGGGGCTCATTATTCTGTCTGGCGCACATGTTATGTGGTGGCCATAACACTGTATGGAGCAATATACTGTCCTGTTTTTGAGCTATTGTACAATTTAAATTAGTTCAGTCATGCCATGTAAGCAGTGAAGTATTTATCATTGTACTATACCTATATTTCTGTGCCGTATCGGAGCATCAGGAGTTGTGGTATGTGGTGATGACCTGAGCTCCAGCTAAAGCATAAAAAAAATACTCACTGAGTAACGAGCATTCTGATCACACTGAGGCTCAGACAAGTAGTGACAAGCACGCTCGCTCGTCACTACTCAACATTGAAATTACATTGCTATGTAGGAAAAATCATGGAGTTATGAAAATCACAGAATCACTAGACATATTAATGAAATACAAATGATGAAAAAATGGAAACAAATTTTCAAATCAGCTCGATTTGTTCAGTGTCGATTTTGAGCACTATGTGCGGAAATACAGATCCTTACTGTCATGATCCAGACTGGGTTTTGAGTCCTGTCCTCCCCTTTTTCCGGTCTGGTCATGCCTGGGGTTAACTTTCTCAGGCTCAGTCTGGTCTCAGGTTTGCTATTTATCTCCGCTGCGTCCTGCAGACCATGTCAGTCATAGTTTCTGCCTACGGTGTGTGCAGCTGTCTCCGTTTGCCCTGATTTGTTCTGCTGATTGATTACTGAACCCGTGTCTGTTTATTCCCTCTTCCCTTCCCGACTCAGTGTTTCCCTTTTGTGTATTGACTCCTTGGTTTTGACTTGGCTTGGACCCTGACTTGTTGTTTTGTCTCTTGTCTTTGGCATATCTGCTCCTGACCAGTCCTGACCCATTTGGCTTGTTTGTGACTCTGTGTTTGCTTATTCCTTTTGTACTGCGCTACAGTGTTATATCGACTCAGCTTGTTCAACTATTCTGCTGCCACCTGGTGGTGGCCTCGCCGCTGCATTGCAGGTCTGGTCTTGCTGTGTGCAGTCCTCCCTCCATTCAATTGCCATCTAGTGGTGCTTGCATTTACCTGAATTCCAGCGGCTTGACACTTACATGGCTTTGCATGCTATTAAAGATAATTTGTGAGTAGATTTTTGCTAGTTAGTCTGAGAGCATATAAAACCTACAAGAGAAAAAGTGAGCAAAACCTCTGCTGTAACTAAATAAATAAAAAGCAAAAAGTGCGTTTAAATAACACAGAGGTTTTAGTAATGCTTTTTTTAATAAAAAAAATAGCATAAAAGCCATCCCACCATGACAAGGTAACTATGATCGGGACAGTTCTACACTGTCTAATATTAAAACCTTACCATCCGTCAATGTTGACGTCAGTGTGTGATTCAGTTCAGAAAAAAGGACTGGGCCCAACCAGTGAAACACCAGTCTGGTGAAGCCTCATATACAATTTCCAGCTCAGGAGAGGGAGGCCGCACCCCGGCTTGCACAGAATGCAATAATACAAAGAAAAAACACAAAAATTGAGCCTGACTTGAGTTGGTACACATGCAGAACATAAACGCATGTTCACATTGGCCACAAAACATAAAATCTATAAGAGAAAAAGTGAGCAAAACCCCAGCTGTAACCAAGCAAATAAAAAGCAAAAAGTACATTTAAATAACACAGAGTTTTTAGTCTGAGAGCAGTATAATGTAGGAGCTGAGATCCTGATTACCGGGATGTGGCATTTATTAGGCTGTGTGTTGTAGTTTCAATACAATCAATGTTTTTCACCAGGAGATTATTGCTATAGAACTACATCTCATGTGCAGACCGGTCAGGCTAATCTTTATAACCTCACCCCCACCATTGATTGACAGTTTACTAACAATTCACAGTGTACACAGGAAGCTACCGGTCAAGTATGTAGGCAAGGTTATACACAGCTCAGAAATCTTAGCTCTGCTACAACTACATTAGACAACACAAGCAATGTTCTGCTACCCTGAATGCTTTTTGGCATTCAAGATTCATTGCTGATTGGTTAATTTGCAATTGCCAACCATTAATATCCTAGATGTGCTTAATGGGAGACATGTCCAGAGACGCTGCATGGTAGCACATTTAAGCCACGCAGGCTTCTCACAGTAGCACAAGCAACATGCAGGACACTGGAGAATTAGCGCCATACCACTGGTTCCATGACTGATCCATTCTCTACTGCAAGAAAAATTGGACATCATATACTAAGCCTAAGAGGTCAATGTGTCTAGATAAAGTATCAGAAGCCAAAAGTTTTCCATCGACATCACACCACTGCTCTCAAAGACTATCATGGAGCAGAGCAAAACGACATTGGAGATTGGAATAAAGGTCTATCCTCTTCAATGAAAAGTCTTGATTTTGTCTTGGATGCAATGATAGCTATAGAATGACCTGAAGGCACTAGGGGCATTTCCATGAAGAGTGTGTGGGGTAGCATAATATTTGCAAATTAAACTCCTCTAGTCTTCAATTGAAGTGCGTTAGCAGCTCAGTATTACATTGATTTGGTTGTTAAACCAATATTACGGACATTTTTCAAATGTCTCAAGAGCCATTTTTCAACATAACAACACCAGGTCACATATAGCTTGTGATACTGTGAGAAGTCTGTGTGGCCTAAAAGTACTAGCATGGCTTGTAGAGTCTCCGGACTTGTCTCCCGTCAAACACACATCTGGGATATCATTGGTCAGTAATTGGAAAGGGAGATCCTGATGATTTGTGGGCACAAGTGCATTCAGTGAGGCTGAACATTCCTCAGACAACCATTAATAACCTTAGTGATAGCATGTCAAGGTTTGTAAGTGCGTGTATTTCTGAGGGTGATGCTCATTATTTGCATGTCTCTAACATATCTATCAATCCTATGATTTCCATAATTACAGTTTTTCTGCCTGGTGTTGCAATTTCAATGTTGTGGAGTGACAGTATATAGATCTTTTCAGATCTGGTCATATAATTGAGGTAAAGTACTCATCATGAAGGTGGAAAATTGTCTGGACTTTCTGACACAATAATCATCTTCTTCTTCTTAGGTACTCCAGATGTGCTCAGTTGTAGAGAAGAACTGTTCAGCTCCATCAAACTGCAAAATGGCTGCAGCCAGGTACTGCACATCCATCCCCTATTGATTCGAATAAAGAGCAGATGTACAGTATCTGGTGTGTATGCTATAAAATTGAGAGATACAGCTCTGCAACTGAGCACATTCAGCCACTGCCAGCTCCTGGAATATATTTTTTGCGGGGGTGTCGGGTGTTGGTGGAAATAGTTTTGTTTCTGCATTACTAATCATCTGTGTAGCATTATGAACTAGGCTGATTCCCAGCTAGGGACAGATGTGCATGAATGGTATTTGTAGCATTACTTGAAATGTCACTTGCTAGCTAAAACAGTTACCAACTCCTGTGAATTTTCACTTTTAAGAGAGAAAATACCATTTTAGTGTTAGATTTTTGCCATTTTCCAGAATATTATCGCAGGTATTGCTGGAACACTGGTTTATAGTGATCAATGTTTGGTAGTGAACTAAGTTAAAACAATTTATATGAAATGACAGGTGATGCAGTTTAGAAACCATAAGAGAGATTGTGGTGAAAATTGCAAGTCAAACTTTTGTAACTCACTGCAAAATCTCAAGAAGGTTTGGTAGAGATCTAGATAGAATCTAAAAAAACATCCAGGGCATCATTGGGGCACATGTGCAAACAATTTTTAGTCTAGCGTTCACAAACACTTGTCCCACCAGACATTCATGTTTATAAATAACTGTATAATGTGTCTACTGTAACATAGTAACATAGTAACATAGTTATTAAGGTTGAAGGGAGACTTTAAGTCCATCTAGTTCAACCCATATCCTATCCTAACTTGCCCTAACATGTTGATCCAGAGGAAGGCAAAAAAAACCCATGTGGCAACAAGTAAGCTTCACATTGGGGAAAAAAATTCCTTCCTGACTCCACATACGGCAATCAGACTTGCTCCCTGGATCAACGCAATATTAAGGAAACTAGTGTATATACCCTGTAATATTATACTTTTCAAGAAAGGCATCCAGTCCCTTCTTAAATTTTAGTAGGGAATCACTCATTACAACATCATATGGCAGAGAGTTCCATAGTCTCACTGCTCTTACAGTAAAGAATCCGCGTCTGTGAGTATGCTTAAACCTTCTTTCCTCCAGACGTAGAGGATGCCCCCTTGTCGCCGTCACAGGTCTAAGAGTAAAAAGATCATTAGAAAGCTCTTGGTATTGTCCCCGCATATATTTATACATTGTAATAAGATCACCCCTAAGCCTTCGATTCTCCAAACTAAATAACCCCAAATGTAATAACCTGTCTTGGTATTGCAGACCCCCTAGTTCCCTAATAACCTTGGTCGCTCTTCTCTGCACCCGCTCCAGTTCAGCTATGTCTTTCTTATACTGTAATACAATTTAAATATGACCCGCAATAATAACAATGTGAAACACACAGTGTTTACCAAATAATACTTTGGAATAATAATAATCTTTATTTTTATATAGCGCTAACATATTCCGCAAAAATTTTCAGGCCCCCTTGAGGCTCCATACAGGTTTCACCCCAGCTTCACCTCCACCCTTCGAACCTTCCACAGTCCCACTGCCCACTCTTGGAAAAACTACACTTCTACACCATGTCCTGACTAGAGATGAGCGACTTTGCCTTTTTTAGGGTCAAGTCGGGTTTCATGAAACCTGACTTTCTCAAAAGTCGGGTCGAACGCAATCGGCCGACTATAGGGAAAAGTCGGAGGCCGACTGAAACACGAAACGCAATGCAAGTCAATGTTGAAGCAAAGTCGGCAGGGAGTGGAGGACAGTAAACACACCTACAGTGCCGATTTCAATGCCAAAAACATCAATTCTTATTACTGAAGCTTGTCAGCCTTAATTTACTTTATAATAATAGTTACACACTGAAAACTGGGGGTTATTTGGATAAAGTTGGTTGGGGGGTAGGGCTGGCTCCAGATTTTCATGTGCCCTGGGCCAAAGAGCGCCCCTTTAACACATACCACAACTCATGATGCTCCAATATGGCACAGAAATATAGGTATAGTACAATGACAAATACTTCACTGCTTACATGACATGACTGATCTATTTTAAATTCTACAATAGCTCAAAAAAAGGACAGTATATTACTCCATACAGTATTACGGCCACCACATTGTGCGCCATACAGAATAATGAGCCCCATATATTTCTCCATACAGAATAATTGGTCACATATAATGTTCCATACAGTATATAATGAGCTCCACATAATGCTACAGTATATGATATTCCCCATGGACGATGCTCCAGTGTGTTATGGGCCCAAATAATGCTCCATATATAATGGGCCCCATTTCTAATGCTCCAGTGTATCATGTGCCCCATAGATGCTGCTCCTGTGTCTGATCTGCCCCATTTAGAATGCTCCAGTATATGATGGGCCTCATGGATGATGCTCCAGTGTCAGATGTCCCCCATTTGGAATGCTCCAGTATATGATGGGCATAATGGATGATGCTCCAGTGTCAGATGTCCCCCATTTGGAATGCTCCAGTATATGATGGGCCCCATAGATTCTGCTCCAGTGTCAGATGTCCCCCATTTGGAATGCTCCAGTATATGATGGGCCTCATGGATGATGATCCAGTGTCAGATGTCCCCCATTTGGAATGCTCCAGTATATGATGGGCCCCATAGATGCTGCTCCAGTGTCTCATCTGCCCCATTTAGTATGCTCCAGTATATCATGGACCTCATGGATGATGCTCCAGTGTCAGATGTCCCCCATTTGGAATGCTCCAGTATATGATGGGCCCCATAGATGCTGCTCCAGAGTCTGATCTGCCCCATTTAGAATGCTCCAGTATATAATGGGCCTCATGGATTATGCTCCAGTGTCAGATGTCCCCCATTTGGAATGCTCCAGTATATGATGGGCCCCATTTTAAATTAACCCAGGCATGGTATGTGAAAAGATCTCCATGGAGTAATCTGAAGTGTGTGCTGCCGCATCCTTCACTTTTGGTGTGGGTGAATGACACAAGGAAAGGGGTTGCTCCTGACCAGAAGCCTGCACTTACGACTCAGTGCTTGCATTTTTTTAAACTTCAGGAGGCGATAGAGCAGGAGGCTGTTTCAGTATTGTAAGACAAAAACAGTTCCTGACGCTCCGACTTTCAAGGCAGTCTACCTACTCCCAGAAAATGGAGCCTTACAGGCCTTCCAGAGCTACACCATGACTCAGGCTCAACACCTCCTGCCTTAGCTGCTATTGTGTTTTTGGCACTACCAGCAGATGCACCACCACTACCATCAGTACCAGGTGGCCCCCCACGCCCACGCCCGTGTCCTCTTCCACCATACTTCCTCATCTTTTAGAAAATTCACCCAAAATACCAGCAGATATATGGTACTTTATCAGAAGCATACAGCTCTATACAGTCTAGGGATAACAGTAAATCTCCGTATATATATCATGAGTCACTCACAGATGCTCACAGGCTCAGTATGGATTACCCAATAAAATAAAAAGTTGAAAAAGGGTACAGTATCACCAGATACAAGGTATATATAGTATAGTGTAAACATTCTGAATCTCCGTATACATTTCAGGAGGCAGACACAAATGTTCTCAGGCCCAGTATGGATTACATAAGAATATGAAAAGCTGTAAATGGGTAATGTAACACAAGCGTACAGCTGTATACAGTGCTGGCCAAATTTGAAATCTCGGTATATATTTCCGGAGTCACCCTCAGACGCTCACTCAGTCTGGGTTTGACCATAATAAAAAATGTTGGAAGAAAGGTACTGGATAACAAGATAGCAAGTATATATATTATAGGGTACAATTGAAATCTTCATATACATAGTCCTGTAGTCAGTCTCAGACGCTTATTCAGTATGGATTTGACCATAATACTAAATGTCGAACAAAGGTACTGTATAACAAGATACAAGCTGCATCGAGTAAAAATTGGGTATCTCCGATTCACCGCATATATACGCTCACTCACTATGGATGATACCGTAATACAAAATTTTGAACAAAGGTACTGTATCAGCACATACCAGGTGTATCCAGTCTAGGGGTAATTGTAAATTTCCGTCTATACTTCCGGAGTCAGATACAGACACTCACAGGCTCAGTATGTATTACACCAGAATTAAACAAGTAGAAAAAGGGAAAGGTAGTTGAAGCGTACAATAGTATACAGTGTTGTGGTACTTTTAAATCTTCGTAGATATTTCAATCTCAGTAATTCAGTCCAGACTCTCCACTACTGGAAACTACATGGATACAGGTACAGACGGAAATTCGAGTGTTATCATAAATTTTGGAATTACTCATCGCGGGAAAATCTCCCTGTAGATGTTGCAGAGGCGATGCAGACCCTCAATCACTGTGTCTGTGGAGACAGCAAAAATGGTTCTTTGTGAAGAAAGAATTGCTTTATCGCAGTAGCGTGGATCACATCACCGTTACTTGTCTCCATCAAATTGTGATCACAGGGAGAGATGTAGACATGGTCCTCACTGCCTATCATGATGTGTCTGGTCATTTTGGAGTGTCAAAGACAGAAGCCACAGGCCGTAGGCGATTCTGTTGGATTGGCATGAGAGCAGACATTGAAAAATGATGGCAGGAATGTCACACGTCTGTGACTATCACAACTGTGAATGGTGATCATAAAGCACCACTGCATCCGCTTGTAAGTTGACGTCCATTACAAATGGTAGCCATTGATCATCTGAATGTAGAGGCTAGCAGGACAGGGCATAGCTACATCTTAACCATCATTGATCAATACACCAAATTTCTAGTGGCCATCCCTGTGAGGAATTTAGCTGCCCAGATTACACAGCAGTGGAGCAGGGAGAGGTAAGTATTGCAACTTGCAAATTCTGTGGCCATGACCAAGCAAGGGGGCACACTCGTGGTCAACGGTACTGGCACAGGGCCCCTCATAGTATGCTGGTGTGTCTGACGGTGAGTGGGCCCCCCCACCATCAGAGACACTATATTGTACTATGAGGGGCCCTGTGCCAGTGCCGTCGGCCATCAGTGGGCCCATCCACCTGTTCAAAGCAACAGCACTTGCCCGGGTGCGCCAGGTGTTGACCCCAGCCATTGGGGGGGCAGCCCACTTAGGGAGGTTTAAAAAATGGCATATGTTGATGTGTTGGCTGGACATTCAGCTGCTGCAAAGGGCGGAATTGGGCAAGTCCGAGGAAGAGGAGGACAAAAGCGAGGCAGTTTTCTGGGAACCTATGTGTCATCAGGGGAAGGTGGGACAAAATCCTTTGCAACCCATGCAAGCAAGCTCCTGTAAGGCATATTGTGCCAATTCAGGCCAGGCGTCCAGTTTAGAGGCCCAATAGTCAAAGAGGATTGACTTGTGAGGGAGAACATCGATGTTAGCATGCTCGCTTAGTGAGGCAAGACTCCAGGAGTGGACCCTCTGGAACGTGGCAACGAGGGGTCCCCGGGTGAGCAACCAGATGGAACCGACCCCTATACAGGGATCATTTGGAGCAGGCCCAGGGGTTCGGATGCTACGGCAGCCGGCACCAAGAGGGGCGGCTCGGAGAGGACTGGAGTAGGACTGGGTACGGTACTAAGAGTCCAAGACAGAGTAAGGCTCGGGTGGCGGTACTGGAGTAGGGCAGCAGAAGACAGGCACAGATGGCAGGACAGAGCAGGAGCACAGGACCGGAGTAGGCGACAGGATTCTGGTAAGGCAGCAGGATGGAGCAAGGACACAGGACTGGAGTAGGAATCAGGCACAGCAGCAGGACAGAGCAAGGACACAGGACCGGAGTAGGAATCAGGCACAGCAGCAGGACGGAGCAAGGACACAGGACTGGAGTAGGAATCAGGCACAGCAGCAGGACGGAGCAAGGACACAGGACCGGAGTAGGACTGCAGGAAGAGAGCAAAGGGTCAGGCTGGTAATGGAGACAGGGCAAGGGCAGGGGAGCCTAGCGTGCAGGAAGAAACACGACGGTCAGGTGCCTCCATTACAGGAGGGTGGCCTGAAATACCCAGGGGCCGTCTCCCATTGGTCCGGTGGTGCATCCGGGTCAGGGCACCGTCAGAGCATAAGAAGAGGCAGGGAGACGCAGCCGGTCAGAGGAGGATGCTGCGGCTGGGAGGAGAGAGGCTTCAGCGAGCAGGTGAGTATCAGGGGGTGCGACGGGGGCCGTGACAATCGATATGGGAGAAGTAGTTTGAAACCATAGTTGACAACTCCTGTCTCCTGTCACTTTTAATCGATGCAGTATTAGCAGTCGTGTGAGCGGTACTTGAGAAATCATTCCACAACATGGTCATTAAACCCCTGTCGCCAATGCCACTTCGGCTGTGTGCACCACGAACACCTCTTCCATTGTGACCACTACGGCTCATGGGAGAAACAGCACCGCTGCTGTGTGCTGGGAAAGCCTCAAACAACCTGTTTACCAGAGTTGCTTGTTTGTTAGCCAATATTAACTCTAGGTTTTCCTGTGGCATGATGTTGTGTAATTTGCCTTTGTAGCGTGTATCGAGGATGCTGGCCAGCCAGTAGTCATCATCTCTCATCATTTTGGAAATGTGGGGGTCCCTTTTTAGGATCCACAAGGCATAATCGCACATGTGGGCCAATGTTCCAGTTGTCAATGATGCACTGCCACTGCTGGGTGGAGGAGTCCTTTCTGGCAAATCCACATCCCTACAGTCACACACAAACACTGTACCTGACCTTGGAACGCCAACATTTTCTCTTGCCCCCTGAGAAGCATCCTCCTGCCCAAAATAATCATCCCCCTTATCCTCCTCCTCCTCCACCTCATCCAGGACAGTTCCCTGACCAGATAATGGCTGACTGTCATCAAGGCTTCCCTCCTCCTCCTCTGCAGACGCCTGATCCTTAATGTGCGTCAAACTTTGCATGAGCAGACGCATAAGTGGGATGCTCATGCTTATGATGGCGTCATCTGCGCTTACCAGCCGTGTGCATTCCTCAAAACACTGAAGGACTTTACAGAGGTCTTTCAGCTTTGACCACTGCACACCCGACAATTCCATGTCTTCCCTCAAACTGCCTGCCTGTGTATCTTCCCACAAATGCATTACAGCCTGCCTCTGTTCGCACAGCCTCTCAACCATGTGCAGGGTGGAGTTCCACCTTGTTGCAACGTCTATGATTAGGCGGTGCTTGGGGAGGTGGAGCAATCGCTGCAGCTTCTGCATACGAGTGGAGTGGACGGCCGAGCGATGGATGTGTGAGCACAGTCTTCGCACCTTATGGAGCAGGGATGTTAGATCCGGATAATTATTAAGGAAGCACTGCACCACCAGGTTCAAAGTGTGAGCTAGGTAAGGTATGTGTGTGAGTTTTGCACGGGCTATGGCTACCACAAAATTACGGCCGTTATCACTGACTACCTTGTCTGCCTCAAGATGTAGACTGCCCAGCCATGACTGAGTTTGTCGCTGCAATTAGTCGGCCAGTACCTCCGCAGTGTGTCTGTTGTTGTGCAAAAACATCATCTTTAACACAGCCTGCTGATGCTTACCACTAGCTGTTCAATAGTGAGACACCTTGTGTGCAACGCTGCCAGCTGCGGATGGAGTGCTTGTGCGACTGCGCTCTGTGGAAGAGCTTTTGCTGATGGAGGAGGAGGAGCAAAAGCCTACAGCCAACTGTTTCCTATACCGTGGGCTAGGCAGCACTGTTCCACCGCCGCTGTCCCCAGTGAGCCTGCATCCACCACATTAACCCAGTGCGCAGTGATAGACACGTAACGGCCCTGGCCATGCCTCCTGGCCTATACTTCTGTTGTGAGGTGCACCTTCCCACTCATTGACTGTTTTAGTGCATGGACAATGCGGTCTTTCACATGCCGGTGGAGGGCAGGGATGGCTTTTCGAGAAAAGAAGTGCCGACTGGGTAGGTCATAGCGTGGAACAGCGTAGGCCATGAGGTCGCGGAAAGCTTCCCTTTCAAACAAATGGTAGGGCATCATCTCTAATGAGATTAGTTTGGCAATGTAGGCGTTCGAACAAAGTATACGCGGATGAGAGGATGAGTACTTTCTTGTCCTACTCAGAGTGTTTGGTAGGGTGAGCTGGACTGGAGAGCTGCATATGGGGAAAGTAGCGGTGGACCGGACGGAGTGAGAGGGGTTTGGTGATGGTATTGGGGGTGATGGCCTAGATTCAGTGTTATGTTGCAAAACCATTGTGATTCCCTGAGTGCTTTGGCCTTGCGACGACACCTCCACATTTAGTGCTGGTGGTGTGCTTAACGGTGGCGGTGGTCTTACAGTGGGGGAAGCGATGGAGAGTTGCTGGCTATCTTCAGTCGGAGCAGGTGCACATGTGCTACCTGAGGTTTTGTAGTCCATCCACGCTTGCAAGTGCATGTTGATTAAATGTCTAAGCACACAACTGGTATTCAAATTTCTGAGTTGTTTACCTCAGCTAAAGGTCCTTCCGCACTTCTTACAGGCAACCTTTGCCTCATCAGCAGGATTTTGGACAAAGAAGTGCCACACTGCACTCTTCCTACTATGGTATACATTTTCTGGCCTTGCACGCTGTGCTAAGTTGACTGGCCAAGCTGTCTGTCAGGAACACCGCACTGCACTTGCTCACTGAGCCAGTGCGCATGTCCTGAGTACAAACCTGTGCCCAAAGATACCTGTGGAGCGGGGCAGCAGTGGTGACGGTGTGTGCTCCAGGCTCACAGGACCTGTGTCACTGAAGGTACAAAGTAGTGACGGACCTACGATCATGTGACTGCAGGGGGCGGGGCTTAGCGTCCTGCTGCTGGAGATAAGTGCAGGATTCTACTACAGGGATCCTCAAATCAGACAAATGTTGGTCATACACAGAGAGGGCAGCGCGGTACCAGAGGGACAAGCAGAGAGTGGTCAGAACGTAAGCAATGAGTCATACACGGAGATAGCAGCACAGTACAAGAGGGGCAATCAGAGACTAGTCAGGACATAGGCAATGAGTCAGAAACCAGAGAAGCAGATAAACAGTACAGTATCAAGAGACAAACTCACAACAGGGGACAGAACCGGGTCAGAACCATATAAGCAAGCTAGAAGGCACAGGCACACAGGGGTCACCACACTCAGCCAAAGGCAAAAGTATAACTGACAGGGATTGGAGTCTCCCAGGGCTATAAGAAGCCCTCCTTGAGCCAAAGAGAGGCTACAATAATTAACCCCCGGCGTGCAGGTCAAGCCTGCACTGGGATCATGACACTGTCCTGCAACTCTTTTAGTTTTTGGTCCATGTTTTTGGACAGCTACGGGCCTGCCAGATAACCGCTGCTGCGATGTCAATGCCTGCTGTGGATCCTTCTCCTTATCTGAACTATTGCCAGCACCACCCTCCTCCCCCAATGGATGCCAATCCGGGTCAAGAACTGGGTCATCCATCACCTCCTCTTCAAAGTCATCTGCACCTTCCTCTTTACCTTCCTCTGTGTCACCGTGTAAGGTGGTATAGTATGCGGAAAGGTGCACCTGAGTTTCATCAGGGTCAGATTCTGGCTCAATAGACTGCGAGGGCAATGTAGTGCTCTGGGTCGATGTACCAGCAGAATCATCTAGCAGTGGCTGTGCATCAGTGCACTCCATGTCAGATTCTTCTTGGACTGGGGAATTCGGGATTTGACTGGATAACCCAGGCATGGTATCTGAAAAGAGCTCCATAGAGTGATCTGAAGTGTGGTCTGCTGTATCCTTAACTTTTGGTGGGGGTGAAGGACACAAGGAATGGTGTTTTTCCTGACCAGAACCCTGCACTGACGACTCCGTGCTTGCAGGTTTCGAATGTTCAGAAGAGGAGGCAATAGAGCTGGTGGCTGTTTCGGCAATGTACGCCAAAACCTGTTCCTGATGCTCCAGCTTCAAAAGCGGTTTTCCTACTCCAAGAAAAGGCAACCTTACAGGCCTTCTTGGGCCAGACGATGACGCAGGCTCAACACTTCCTGCCTTAGCTGCTATTGTGCTTTTGGCAGAACCAGCCGATGCACCACCACCATCAGTACCAGCTGCGTCCCCCTGCCCACGTCCACGGACTCTTCCACTATACTTCCTCATGTTTGGGAAAATGTACCAAAAATAGCAGCAGAGAGATGGTACTGTATGAGGAGCGTCCAGCTGTGTAAGGTGTATGAAAAAAATTAAATCTACGTATATATTTTGTTAGTCACAGACGCTCTCACAGTATGTATTGGACCGTAATCCAATAAGCAGATATACGGAACTGTATCAGAAACGGCAGATATACAATACTGTTTGAGAATCAGACAGCTCTATATGGTGTCTGTATGGAAAAATGTCAATCTCCATCTATTTGTATAGGGACTGACACACGCTGCCTCTGTCTAGTTTTCACCGTAGTCAAACAGCATATATACGAAACTGTTTGAAAAGTGGACAGCACTCTAAGGTGTAGGTCTGGAAAAACGGAAAACTCCTCGGCTTTTTTTTCCCAGAGTAACACACAGATAGCTTCTATTTGTCCATGATGCCAGCTGGTACATGGTAGTGTGTGAGGATCGTACACCGCTATATGGTGTCTGTATGGAAAATTGTCAATCTCCGTCTATTTGTATATGGACGGACACACGCTATCTCTGTCTAGTTTTCACCATAATCAAACAGCAGATATATGAAACTGTTTGAAAAGCGGACAGCACACTAAGGTGTAGGTCTGGAAAAATAGAAAAACTCCTCGGCTTTTTTTTTCCAGAGTAACACACAGATAGCTTCTATTTGTCCGTGATACCAGCCAGTACATGGTAGTGTGTGAGGAGCGTACACCGCTATATGGTCTGTGAAAAAATGAACGCTCAGTAACTCACCAGGACAAAATAATAAAAGTTGGAGGGCTTTGAAAAAAGCAGTTTGAACACCAGTGTGCACACAGCAATGCAGCTAGCAGGTAGCCTTACAATGCAGCCTAATCACCACCAGCGCTGCTGCACAAAAGCAAAAATCCTCCCCTTTCACTGCACACTAACTGTACAGTGAAAGCAGAAGCAGTTTTTTTTTCTTCTTCCCTGTCTAACGCTCTCCCTATTCAGAATCAGCAGCAGCAACCTCTCCCTATGCTAAGATCGGCAGAAGTAAGATGGCGGTCAGCGGTCACAGCCTTTTATACCCACTGTGACGCTACACAAAGCCAGCCAATCACTTCAATGCCCTTCTCTAAGATGGTGGTGGCCGCTGCCTATGTCATCGCGTTGCCCACAGTGTGCACCCTCCATCATTGGCTGAAAAAAGGCGCTGGAAGCATAATTTGAAACGCGACTTTAGCGCTTCGGTTGCCGACATCATGGCCGACCTCACGTTATGGTCGGGTTTCGTTTCATGAAACCCGACTTTGGCTAAAGTCGGCGATTTTTGAAATTGACCGACCCGTTTCGCTCAACTCTAGTCCTGACCAATTACACATTAACAGTTCCCATCGAACATGCTGGCAGTGGATTATTCAGGATACTCTCCAAGCATGTGACAATAGAGCTTCTTTATTCAGGAACAATCAGGAACATTATATGATACGCTTAATAGATCAGGAATAAATCATTTGTGTCTCTCCATCTGTGCAGCATCTACAGCAGGCTGCTTCTCTCATACACAGACACAGGAAAAAGAGGAAATACAGTCACATGCTCTCCCTGTGTGAGCCTCTGGAAGTTTTTTTTTAATTTTATGAGCAGCATACAAATTTAGCAACTTAACACTCATAGACAGGAATGGAGTTGTTGCACCAAACATATTCCAACATCCCCACTCAACAACTACTTATCCTGTTAGTCCCATTGCGGTTCTGAAGTCCGCAAATTTGGCTCTTGATAATGACTTTGCCATACCATCAGCTATCATCTTGTCAGACTCACAATAAACAAACTCGAGTACACCACGCTCCAATAAGTCACGTAAGTGGTGATGTTTTACATCAATGTGCTTCGTCCTTGCACTAATCTCCTCACTGCTAGCAAGTTTAATGCATCCTTGGTTGTCCTCATAGAAAACTGTTGGTTGAACTAATGGCTTGCCGAAATCTTCCAAAAGTTGTTTAAACCAAATTACTTCTTGACTTGCATAAGCAGCAGACATATATTCTGCTTCTGTAGAATATAATGCGACTGACACTTGTTTTCTTCTGGACCAAGAAATTGAATTTTCTCCTAACTTGAACAAGTAACCAATTGCTGATTTCCGATCACTTGAATCTGCAGCCCAATCTGCATCCACATAACCTCTGAGAGTGAGATCTCCTGATGCAGATATCTTAAGATTTAGCCTTTGAGTTTCTTTAAGATATTGAAGAATTCTCTTAATTGCATTCCAGTCTCTTTGGTGTGGCTTGCTTACACATTGGCAAATGTGGTTGCTATGTACAGAAGCGCCCCCGCTTGTCTGTAACTTTCATTGCTGGGTAGCAGATCTTCGTCTCCTTCCAACTTTAAATAGGACAGATCCTTTGGTGTTGATGCACCTTTGGCTTCTGACATTCCAAATTGGTTTAGGATTGTGGAAATTTTAGAAGTTTGGTTGAGAAGAAAACTCCCATCTTCCTCTCTCTGGATTTGGATTAACAAATAATATGTCACATTTCCAAGGTCCTTAATCTCAAAGTGCTGGTTGAGAATTTCACCTAGCTTTGCAATTTCCTTTTTATTGTGGTAGCGCAGTAAGCTCCCATGTCTGGAGTTAGTGAAGGGACTCCATCTCCTCATAAGCGGCATTTATCCAATTCTGCTTCTCGTGAACAGGCAGTTTTTGCATCTCTTGCCATGACTGTGGCTCTGGTTCAGGAAGTGTTCTAACCATATAAGAAAGGTGTCTAACTAGGATACCTTTGTTTGGCCTTCCTGATCTCCTGACTGGAGGTTGATTTGGTTCTTCTGTGTCTTCCTTGGTGGCTTCAGAGCTTATCCACACTTCAGTGTTTTCCTTTTTGGTGTCTGGGTTTGGTGATTGAGATTCTTGTTCTTGGTTCTTAGGTTGAATAACTGGAGTAACTTCATGGATTTTGAGCAATACAGAGATTTCATCAATCACTACATCTCTGCTGATTGTTACTGTGTTTGTCTCTGGGTGCAGGATACTATATCCCTTTTGAGTTTTGCTATAGCCCACCAGGATGCCTTGCTTTGCATGTGATTCCCACTTGGAAAGTTTTTCTTTGGGAACATACATAAATGTTTTGCTTCCAAATATCCTGAGGTGCTTCAGGTTTGGCTTCTCGCAGTTCCATAGCTCATATGGAGTTTTCTTTGTGGATTTACCTGGCAGTATATTTTGAAGATAGAAAGCTGTCATGACGGCTTCTCCCTAATACGTTGTAGGTAGATTCTCATCAAACAACATACTTATTCCACTTTCACAGAGAGCACGGTTCTTTCTCTCTGCAATGCCATTTTGTTCTGGGTTGTATGGAATGGTAGTCTGGAACATGATTCCATCCTTTATCAAAATGGTTTGCACCTTATCACTTGTATATTCAGTTCCATTATCTG
This sequence comes from Dendrobates tinctorius, assembly GCF_039654945.1. Classification (NCBI taxonomy): domain Eukaryota; kingdom Metazoa; phylum Chordata; class Amphibia; order Anura; family Dendrobatidae; genus Dendrobates; species Dendrobates tinctorius. The sequence goes on from NW_027361758.1 coordinate 13,750,484, forward strand.
CACGCACGGCTTTTGGCATTCCTCCAAATTTGTTAAATACTACAGCAAGATTTTCTTCAAGTTTCTGTGGAACTTCATCCTTACTGTGAAGCAGGTAGTCGACTGTATATCTGGAGTAGTCATCAATAAATGTGCGAAAATATCTCTTCTTGCTAGGAGTTGGACCACATACATCTGTATGTATTAGATCCAGAGGCTGTGTAGATCAAGTTGTGCTTATTTTAGGAAAGGATTTTCCGGACATTTTTCCTTTAAGACAGCTAGTGCACTTCATCATTTATCTACATTTGGCTACACTGGTTGATTTCAATACCATTTGCAAGTTGAGCTAGCTTCTTTACTGCTTCTGGGTCTCTGAGCCCAAGACGTCTGTGCCATACGTGGATACGGATCTTATGTAGATCTTGTCTAGCCCTGTACACTCTTACGTTGCATTTTAGCTGCTAAATTTCATCTTGGATTTTTCCTTCTGCAAGAGTGTGACCCTTCTTTGAGATGAAGCAGCTGTTATCTTTAAAAGTAACTACTGTAATGCCTGCTGCAGCGCAGTGGCACACAACCTCCACCAGGGGGCGCGGGTGAAGGAAAACAGGTACACTCACAGTGAAACCACAGAGCAGCAGGCAGGAGCCACCAGATGAAGATTAGTCAGAAAAGCCGGGTCAGCAACAGAGAGGGAACAAAGTACCAGAGGTCACAGCAATACACGTGGTCAGAAACAAGCCAAAGAATTCAGAGCCGGTCTGGAGCAGGAAAGACGGAGGGAAGACAGTCACACAGGCCAGAGAACAAGCCAAGTCAAATACCAAGAGGTCACAACACAGAGAGCGAGTACTACGATGAGCGAAGTCACAGGGGAAAACAGGAACGGGACCTAGGTAAATGGGCAGAGGACAAATCAGGGTATAATGGGGTCAGCTGCTCAAGCCAGAGACAAGAACTATAACTGACACTGCTTGCAGGTAACAGCGGACTGAAATAGCCAGACAGATACCAAAATGAGGCAGTGAAGATTAACCCCTGCATGACCATCCCGGGGAAAGAAAAATCAGAAACAAACCCCGGACTGGATCATGACAACTACATTCCACTTTTGCGTGAGCTTCTTTACTGACAGAAGAATGCTTTCTGAGAACTCAGAGAACATCATTTATTGGGATCTTTCTGCTTTGTGCTGAGGAAACTGGACAGTGGAGGTAGCCGTCTCCTACTCCTTCTGAAGTCATAGAGTGACCATTAGCTAAGATGTCCTTTTCTGACTTGCTTTCATTAAGTCAGTGAAGAAATCCTTGTTATTTGTCATATGACTGCTTGCACCAGAATCTCTACACCATATATGATTTGCAGATGGGCCTGTACTGGCATTAAATGCAGCTTCAACACATGCAGAATCTTCCTTTACAGCTATTTTAAAGGAAATCTGTCACCCCTTTTTTGAGATATAATATAATGATATAATTCCATTGTGTGTCACATAAGGATTCTCTTAGTACTTTTGCTTCCCCCTGACAATGCACCTTTCATGCATAAATACCTTTTTCATATCAGTTCAGATGTATGTAAACTGCCACGGTCCAGTCCGATGGGCGGGGCTTATTCAACTACTCCCCCCTCCCTGTCTTGCTCTACACAAGAAGAAATGCGTAGAGCAAGACAGGGAGGGGGAGCAGGTGAATAAGCCCCGCCCAGCGGATCGGACAGCGGCAGTTTACATACATACCGATATATCAATTGAATGATATCATTATATGATATCTCAAAAAAGCGGTGACAGATTCCCTTTAACCCTTTGATGACTGTTCTGCTTTTTAAGCTGACTCATTCTTGCTTTCCAAATTCTGCAGTCTGCTTTAAGGTGGCCAGGCTTTTTACAGACAAAAAATTCACGAGTTCCTTTTAGATTGCTCTTATATTTAGGGAAATCCTGTGTGTTTAATGCTGTTTCAGCTCTGGATTCATTACTGCTGCTTACACACTGCGTTATTCTCTTGAATTCATCCACAAGTTTGCCTTTAGTGTCAGCTCACCATCTGGCTGTGCATCTAGTACATTCACGAGTGTCTCATAACTTTCTGGAAGACCACTTAATAGAAGTGCAGCAACATGAAAATCTTTAATTTCTTCTCCAATACCCCTGAGATGCTCCACAATCTCTAGGGTGTTTCTTATATAGTCCTGCATATTCTGTCCATCACTTAGCTTAGACTGATACAGTTTTCTCATGATATAAAGCTTATTGCTGAGATTTGATCTTTCATGCACTTTCTGTAACTCATCCCACATCTCCTTTGCAGGTGCACACTTGTATATATGCACAATCTGATTATCATCTACACTGAGGGAGATAGTGCTTTGTGCTTTCTGATCCTTCTCTAGCCAATCATCTGGTAATGGATGAGGCACTTGTTCCTGAGGATATTTGCACGTACCTTCTCTTATGAGCAGCATCTTTACCTTGAATTTCCAGGACTGGTAGTTCTGGTTAGTGAGGCTTGGCACTGAGAACTTGACAGGATTGCTGCTAGTGGACATCTTCTCTGTGGCTCTGTGCTTCTGTTGTTGTGTTACTCTGGGGTTCGGTGTCACTCTGGGCCCATAACCTGTTGGCAGTGGATTATCTACAGTAGGCTGCTTCTCTCATACACAGACACAGGAAAAACAGGAAATACAGTCACATGCAATCCCTGTGTGAGCCTCTGGGAGTTTTTTTTATGAGCAGCATGCAAATTTAGCAACTAAACACTCATAGACAGAAATGGAGTTGTTGCACCAAACATATTCCAACAGAACACGATATCACAAATATAGCTATCAGCTTTTGTTTTGGGCAAATATATTTTAAACCTGCAACCACGACAAGGTAGACTCTACTCTAACCTATTAAAAGGAAACTGTCAATCCCCAGGACGTATATGACCTATTAATAGGGGCATACAGGTAATAGAAATGTTAAGCTAGTCCTGCCTGTATGCATATATGCCTCATATTGATGCTGAGAAATGTTATATTCTTTCTTTATGTTATTGATTTCTTCCAGGCTCCGGGGCATGCAGTGCCTTGAGGAAATCCCTACCTTCTGTCTTCATTATAATACATACCTCTTCCCATAAACATTAGCTCCAGCATGGAATCCTGCACCTATACCCTGCACACCCTCAGAAATACATACCTCATCGTCATTTCTGTGGGCACTGCATTCAGGGATTTTCTGCACAGGTGCCAGCGACTTCTGCTCCAGTGAAGGTGCTCTCTCCACTTCCTCCCTGCATAGTCATTGCCATGCACACATGGTTCCTAGCGATGACTGTGCTGGAAGGAAGTGGGGAGAGCATATTATTGGGTCGCACATTGGAGGTCACAGTGACTCGCCATATATCTGAATGCAGTACCCAGAGAAAGGAGGATGAGATATACATTTCTGAGGGAGTGCAGGGCGCAGGATTCTGGGGCCATAACTAATGCTGATAAGAGGAGATAAGTATTACAATGAAGACAGGAGGCAGGGATTTCTTCCAGGCGCTGCACACTCCGGAGCCTGGAAGAAATCATTAACATAAGAAAGAATATAACATTTCTCAACATCAAGACCATTAATATGAGGCATAAAGGTAGGACTAGCTAACAGTTTTAATTACCTGTATACCCATATTAATAGGTCATATATGTCCTGGGGGTGACAGAATCCCTTTAAACAGTTCTTAAATTACCCAATATACTTTTTTGGTATATTTTTCTTTTTCTTTAAGGGAATGAGTCACATACACTTTTTTAAATTACCAATAATACCACACACAAGGGACAAATACTGCCACATCTTGATCGGGCCACATATTACCATCACATAGTGACCAAATAATACTACATACATGGAACAAATATCACCACACCATGGCCAGACCACATATTACCACCACCTACTTTAGTGGCTGAATACTATAATACTGATCATTAATAAAAAAATATAATACTAATATTACCATAAGTGTCATTATGTACAGGAGCACCGTACATAGTATACAGTGTATAGTGTAAGTTAACAGGTAATAAAGAGACTCACCAGTGACATTATAAACAGAGTTCTGTATATAGTGTATAGTGCACAGGTAATAGAGTGAGTTACCAGTGACATTACACAAAGGAGCTCTGTATATAGTGTAAAGTGTAAATGTGCAGGTAATAATGTGACATTATGCACAGGAGCACTGTATATATTGAAAATGTACAGGTAAGGCTAGGTTCATATTTGCGTTTGATTCTGCAGTGTATCATCCGCATTCCCAAATGCATGCAAAAACGCATGCAAACGTATGTTTACGCAGCATTTTTTTTCTGCATCATCTTACGCAGGTCGGCAAAAAAACACTGCGTTTACATGTGTGTATGCGTTTTTGCATGTGTTTGCATTGTTTATGCGTTTATTTGACGCACTCATCCGCATGCACATGAATCCACATATTTGATGGATTTTTGCCTCTTATAAAAATCCAACATGATGCGTTCGCCGGACCTCGTCGCACACCAAAAAACAACACATGCGTATGCGATCTGATGCAAACGCATGCCCCTGCATACACCATGTTAAAGATAGGGAAACATGATGCATACGCAGGGTCTTAACTTCCATGGTCGCAGCTGTGACAGGGCCCGGAGTGCTGCGACGGGGCCTCTGAGGCAGGCTAGAAGGTGGAAGGCACTCATTCAGGAGCGCGCAATGGCTGTTCTGTGCACACAGGACCTGAGGTCACAGGAGGGGAGGAGTCAGGAATCACCTTATCAGGGGCCTCAGTGTATGCAGGACTCTGCTGCTGTGCTGGTTGTCATGGTGCTGGATGAGGGTAAGTTTATGTGTGGGGTCAAGGGTAGAGGAGACGCGTGTGTACGAAGTGTACGGAGCAGAGCCGCGTGTGTACGAGGTGGACAGAGAGGAGCCATGTGTGTACGAAGTGGATGGAGACGAGCCGCGTGTGTGCGAGGTGTACGGAGCGGAGCCGCGTGTGTACGAGGTGTACGGAGCGGAGCCGCGTGTGTACGAAGTGTATGGAGCGGAGTCGCGAGTGTGCGAGGTGTACGGAGTGGAGCCGCGTGTGTACAAGGTGTACAGAGCGGAGCCGCGGGTGTATGAAGTGTGTGGAGCGGATCCGCATGTGTACGGAGTGGAGCCGCGGGTGCACGAGGTGTATGGACAGGAGATGTGCATGTATGAGGTGTACGGAGCAGAGATGTGTGTGTACGCAGTGGACTGAGTGGAGCCACATGTGTACGAGGTGTACGGAGCGGAGTCGCATGTGTACGAGGTGTACGGAGCAGAGCTGCGTGTGTACGAGGTGTACGGAGCAGAGCCGTGTGTGTACAATGTGTACGGAGTGGAGCCACGTGTGTACGAGGTGTACGGAGTGGAGCCGCAAGTGTACGAGGTGTACGGAGAGGAGATGTGCGTGTGCGATATGTATGGAGCAGAGCCGTGAGTGTACGAGGTGTACGGAGCGGAGATGTGTGTGTACGAAGTGTGTGGAGTGGAGCCGCGCATGTACGAGGTGCGTGGAGCGGAGTGGCGTCGCGCCGCACTGTGCAAGGTGTACGGAGCAGAGATTTGCATGTATTTTGGCATGGGGGGCCCCCATTTGAAAGTTCACACTGGGGCCCATAACTTTATAGTTACGCCACTGCGCATACGGATTGCTGCGGATGAAACGTTGCGCACACAGATGCAAATGTGAAAGCAGCCTAATACAGTGATCACCAATTACATTATACACAGAAGTTCTGTATATATTGACAGAGTACAGGTAAAACAGTATTCACTAGTGACATTATACGCAGGAGTTCTGTATATAGTATATAGGCAATGCAATGACTCACCAGTTACATTATACACAGGCGCTCTGTATATAGTGTTAATATACAGGAAATACAGGAATCACAGTAACATTTTACACAGCAGCCCTGAATATAGTGTACAGGTAATATAGCGATCAACAGAGTTCTGCATATAGCATGTAGTGTACAGGTATTACAGGGATTGCCAGTGACATTATACACAGGAGCTCTGTTGTGAATTTGCTTTCTGGCCTACCTCTGGTTACTAGTGAAGGTAGTGGATCTGGTTATATTGATAGAGGGGTCGCGAGTTCTCTTCCCGGGCTCCCTCTGGTGGTTACTGAAGGTAATGGAGCTGATCTAATTAACAGAGGCCTGCCACCTGATAATGAGGAGGATGACTGGAGATCTGGAGTTTCTGACTGGATTTAAGACAGCCGACTCCCTCTATCCCTGCTGGTGATTTTTCCTGCCTCCTGAGGTCTTAGTTTCCAGCGCAGTCCCTGCATGCTCAAGCTAAGTGTTTTTTTGCTATTGTTCACATTTGATTTGGTTTTGTCTATTTCAGTTTTGCGTGGTCAGCCAGCCCTGGCTGGGGCTGTGCTGAATTTCCATCCTTATGTTACTGTTTGTGCCAGTTTTTGTCCCTTATTAGATTGGCCTCTTTTTGATCTGCTTTCAGAATATACCAGAGTGCTGATATAGTGGGCGAAGTCAAGTGACTTCAGTATTTTTCTATCAGATGTGTTGGGCATTTTTTGCAGGGTTCTTTGCGTGATTGCAGACAGAGTCTTTCCTTTCCTGTCCTGTCTAGTTAGTGTGGGCCCCATCGTTTGCTCAGTCTATTTTCCTACCTGTGTTTGTGTTTTCATCTTGTCTCACTGACAATATATGTTTGGGGGCTATCTATTCCTTTGGGGTCTGCTCTGGGGCAGTTTAGATTTCCCCTTTCTTTCTTTAGGCTTCTTTAGTTCTCCGGCTGTGTCGAGGCATCTAGGATCATTGTAGGTACGCTCCACGGCTAATGCTAGTTGTGTGGATAGGATCAGGGGTCTGCAATCCACTTAGTTACCAACCTCTCTGGTTTTCTGTGGCTTAGCTTGGTCTTGCTTTCCTCCTCAGTGACCCAATCATGACAGAGCTCTGTGTACAGTGTAAGTGCGAAAGTAATATAGGAATCACCAGTGACATTATACACATGAGTCCTGTATATAGTGTACAGGTAATATAGTGATCACCAGTGACATTATACACCGGAGCTCTGTATATAGTATGTAGTGAACAGGTATTACAGGGATCGCCAGTGACATTATGCACAGGAGCTCTGTGAACAGTGTAAGTGCAAAAGTAATACAGGGATCACCAGTGATATTATAGACAGGAGCCCTGTATATAGTGTACAGGTTATACAGTGACTCACCAGTGACACTATACACATGAGCTCTGTATACAGTAGATAGTGTACAGGTAATACGGTGATCACTGGTGACACACAGGAGCCCTGAATATGGTATATACTGTTACTCACAAGAAAATCATCCATTCTTTTCTTAAATTCATTCAGTGAGTTGACCATCACCACTTCCTCAGGAAGAGAATTCCAGAGCCTCACTGCTCTTACCGTGAAGAACCCTCTTCTATGCTGGTGCAGAAATTGTCTTTCCTCCAAACGAAGAGAATGCCCCCTTGTTCTTGTCACAGTCCTTGGTACAAACAGTTCATTGGAGAGATCTCTGTATTGCCCTCTGATATACTTGTACATATATATATTAGGTCTAATATAGGACCTGTTGAAGTGTATTGAGCGCGAAACGGCTGTTGTCCGTCTTCCAGCACATTGCTCCCGTGCCTATGCCGATGCCTTGTGTATGTGAAATAAAGTGATTTGATTCACATGAACGGTGAGTGCCATCCTATTTTTTCTTTCTCTTCACAATGAAATGTTCTGTTTTTTCAACATGGGATTGAGCACCCGTTCCAAGTGGAATTAAGGTGTTTTTTTATTAATGTGAAAAATATATGTGCAGACATCCAGACACAACGGTGCTGGATATCTATTTTCTCAATTTGTAACCAATAAAATGTTGACTATTCTGTTCTGTAGTATACACAGAAATCATCATGAGAACTCCCTCGATAATAGTGCTTGTCCCCATAAACATTACCCCACCCAGAGAGTGCCCCTACAAACAATAAAAACAGACAATTGGCCTGTAATCAATGTCATCCACGGAAGTCCTGCGTTGACTGTGAGCCAGATTCTATCTCCCATTAAAAGCTGTACCAACCAGAGACTATCCCCCTTAAGAATGCTAACCAGAGAGACCCCTGTGTAGGGCACCATCTAGAGTGTCTAGTTAATGGTGTCATCCAGTAAGTGCCCTCACTATGCCTTAATTGCTCCTACTACAGACTGACCCCTTGTGTACTATCACAAGCCCCCCAAATATGCATTCACATGGACCTCTTCGTCTTCTAGATACAATGGTTTCCTGAGCCTCATTCCATCTATACATGCGTGGGCAAACATGCATATGATCTTGTTGGAGAGAGTAACCTGCCGTAAAACACATTATTAGATCACAGACACATGGCTTTGTGAGAAGAATATAGATTAACAGATGTTACAGCTAAAAGCAGTTTCTCATGTAAGCTACTAAGCTTGCATGATCTGATATTGGGGATCCACTGACTCACAATAATTTCCCTCCCATGATTTCATGAGCTCAAATTAACAAACACAAGAACTTTATGCAGGGCAAGGATGTGTAAGATTTCTATTCATCCAGCATCTGTTAAGACCATAACATCTGCATCAATTTCTGAATTGGGCCTCAACACAAATCTCAGTGTGAAGGTTAAAAAAAGAAACATCTCAGCTGCAACATGATGACACAGATCTAGAGCAGATACAGGATGCAGATTGTTCTGGTAATAGCAGCTGCAACGGTTGGAATCTATTACTCCCTATCGGAGTGGATGAGCAATGTCATAACATCAAAATAATATTACTACATTACCACAGGATGTCAAGGAAAGTGAATTTTCCAGATGGATTTAGGATTTGGATGAATTCTGAGTTAAAAAAAAACAATAGTTTGAAAAATAATTTTTTATCTACGTATACTAAATTAATCTTTATACTTCCTCTTCTAATTGGTGTTTCCTATGTTAAAGTGAATGTCTATAATTGGAAATAAAACTTTTGCTCTTTCCTATTAGTGGCCCATGGTATTATAGCAATAGGTTCAGATGACTGTGTATTGTGTATGGGAGGCCCAGACAATCTATTGTCGGGGGAGGTATAGACGGGGGCTGGCTGGCAAATTTTTTTCCTGGAGGGGCAATCAGAAAGCAGTGACCCAACTTTAGCCTGTTTATCTCTGGCCGCTGCATTAAAGCAGCAGAAGTAATAGATTTTATACATAATGATGGCTAGTACATAGATATGGGCACAAATGGAACTTACTACATAGATACAGGAACAGAAAGAAGCTAAAGCACAGATACGGGAACAGAACCAATCCTATAACATAGATAAAGGAACATAACCAAGATTACTACATAAATATGGTGCTAGAACTGAGATTACTGCATAAATACAGGAACAGAAAGGAGCTTAATGCATAGATAAGAGAGTAGAACCGAGTTTACTTAATAGATATTTGAATAAAAACAAACTTACTATTCAGATATGAGAATAGAAATTAAGCTTAGTACATCAATATGGAAACAGAACCATGATTACTACCTAGATACAGCAACAGAACCAAGCTTACTGCATACAGTGGCTTGTAAATGTTTGGGCACCACTGGTAAAAGTTACTAGTATTGTGAACGATTAAGCAAGTAGAAGATGAAATGATCTCTAAAAGGCCTAAAGTCAAAGATGACACATTTACTCTGTACCAGACCATGGAGGGGTTGGCTGCCTAGTAGAAAAAATGCACATAGATAAGGCTTGCATAGGACGCCAGTCACACATGTAAGTGTGATGCAAAGTGTCTGGCTTGCAACCTATTAATGATGCCTAGGCAGCCAGCACCTCCATGGTCTGGTAGGTGTGGGGTGGTTGTTTTTATCAGTAGTCTGCACCTGTGCTGCTCCTTGCCTTTATCAGTGGAGGCCGGCTGCATCCTGCCATATGTGCATTTGTCATCAGACAGGGTTTTGGGAAGGCCATATCTTGTGGTATGAGTTTTTTTGAATTTTTTCTATGTTAGCTGTTTTGATATATTTATATATTCATCTTTAACATTTTAAAAATTACAAAAAGGAAAATTGGATGGGCTTAATAGAATGACCAACATGGCAACCTATCAGACAACCCCCAAGTGCATCACAGGGGTTGATGGGAGCAGGTGAGTGCATGCACCAGTCTTCTGCTTATGCTGGGAATTGTTACTGCAGACCATGCAAGAACCACATTACTGATGACGCAGGTCATATTACAGGTAAACATTTACATCCAGGTACCTTATAAATGTCATCTTCTCTGCTTAGAGTTGTTCTCTTTTTTTTCTTCTCAACTTTGTTCAGACACCATGATGACTTTTCATATCCACAGCTCTTCTCTACAGACTTCTGTCTTCTCCTGTTTTTTGAAGTACATCCCAACATGGCTTAAAAATAGCAGTGATTATAATGCTGCTGAATAAAAATATATCTCCTACGCTGTGCTCCTGTGTAATTTATTACCTCTCATTGTGTTTTTTGTATAAAATATGACTGACACACTACTTCTCTTATGGTACAGTCATATGTAAAAGTTTGGGCACCCCTATTAATGTTAACCTTTTTTCTTTATAACAATTTTGGTTTTTGCAACAGCTATTTCAGTTTCATATATCTAATAACTGATGGACTCAGTTATATTTCTGGATCCAAATGAGGTTTATTGTACTAACAGAAAATGTGCAATCTGCATTTAAACAAAATTTGACCGGTGCAAAAGTATGGGCACCCTTATCATTTTCTTGATTTGAACACTCCTAACTACTTTTTACTGACTTCCTGAAGCACTAAATTGGTTTTGTAACCTCATTGAGCTTTGAACTTCATAGCCAGGTATATCAAATCATGAGAAAAGGTATTTAAGGTGGCCACTTGCAAGTAATTCTCCTATTTGATTCTCCTATGAAGAGTGGCATCATGGGCTCCTCAAAACAACTCTCAAATGATCTGAAAACAAAGATTATTCAACATAGCTTTTCAGGGGAAGGATACAAAAAGTTGTCTCAGAGATTTAACCTGTCAGTTTCCACTGTGAGGAACATAGTAAGGAAATGGAAGAACACAGGTACAGTTCTTGTTAAGCCCAAAAGTGGCAGGCCAAGAAAAATATCAGAAAGGCAGAGAAGAAGAATGGTGAGAACAGTCAAGGAAAATCCACAGACCACCTCCAAAGACCTGCAGCATCATCTTGCTGCAGATGGTGTCACTGTGCGTCGGTCAACAATACAGCGCACTTTGCACAAGGAGAAGCTGTATGGGAGAGTGATGCGAAAGAAGCCGTTTCTGCAAGCACGCCACAAACAGAGTCGCCTGAGGTATGCAAAAGCACATTTGGACAAGCCAGTTACATTATGGAAGAAGGTCCTGTGGACTGATGAAACAAAGATTGAGTTGTTTGGTCATACAAAAAAGCGTTATGCATGCGCTGTATTGTTGACCGATGCACAGTTTTGTTTAAATGCAGATTGCACATTTTCTGTTAGCACAATAAACCTCATTTGAATCCAGAAATATAACTGAGTCCATCAGTTATTAGATATATGAAACTGAAATACCTGTTGCAAAAAACAAAATTGTTATAAAGAAAAAAGGTTAACATTAATAGGGGTGCCCAAACTTTACATATGACTGTACATGCTCTCCACTGGGCCACACTGTTCCCTGTTATGAATGGGTCACCGAGGAGGAAAGCGCAAAAGGCTGTGCCACCAGAACACCAGAGAGGTTGGTCACTCAACGGATTGCAGACCCCTGATCTTAACAACACAACTAACAATAGCCGTGGAGCATTCCTACGATGCCCTAGATGCTTCGATTTTTACTATATACTGTAATACTGTGGTATTGCTGTATATAGCAAAAACAATCAGGAGACTTGACCCTGTGATCACCTAATAAAGAAAAGTTAAAAAATGGTTAAATAAATAAGAAAATAGTAAAATAAACATAACAGCTCAAATCACACTATTTTTCCCCTATTAAAAATACACGTAATAATAAAAAGAATGCAGATGTGTGGAACTGCTGCATACATAAAAGTCTAATCTATCAAAATTTAAAAATAATTAAGCCTATAAGTAAACACATTAAACAGAATTAAAAATAAAAACGCCAAAATTGAATTTTTTTTGGTCACGGCAAAACAAACTGTAAGAAGCTATCAAAATGTCATCTCTATCCCAAAATAGTAACAAAAACATCATCTTGCCTCCCCAAAAATAAGCCACCACACAGCTTTATTATCCGCTTTACACCCAAGGGTGGTTTGCACGTTAATGACCAGGCCAATTTTCACAATTCTGACCACTGTCCCTTTATGAGGTAATAACTCTGGAATGCTTCCATGGATCCTGCAGATTCTGACATTGTTTTCTCGTGACATATTGTACTTCATGATAGGAGTAAAATGTCTTTGATATGACTTTATTTGTGAAAAAAAACAGAAATTTGGCGAAATTTTGAAAATTTAGCAATTTTCCAAATTTGAATTTTCATGCCCTTAAATCACAGAGATATGTCAAACAAAATACTTAATAAGTAACATTTCCCACATATCTACTTTACATCAGCATAATTTTGGAACCCAAATTTTTTTTTGTTAGGAAGTTATATGGGTTAAAATTTGACCAGCGATTTTTCATTTATACAACAAAATTTACAAGTCCATTTTTTTAGGGACCACATCAGATTTGAAGTCACTTTGAGGGGTCTATATGATAGATAATACCCAAAAGTGACACGATTCTAAAAATTGCACCCCTCAAGGTGCTCAAAACCACATTCAAGAAGTTTATTAACCCTTCAGGTGCTTCACAGGAATCATTGAAATGTTTAAAAAAATGAACATTTAACTTTTTTTCACAAAAAAGTTACTCCAGATCCAATTTGTTTTATTTTACCAAGTGTAACAGGAGAAATTGGACCCTAAAAGTTGTTGTACAATTTGTCCTGAGTACGCTGATACCCCATATATGCAGGTAAACCACTACTTGGGCACATGGCAGAGCTCGGAAGGGAATGAGCGCCGTTAGACTTTTCAATGCAAAATTGGCTGGAATTGAGAGCAGATGCCATGTCACGTTAGGAGAGCCCTTGATGTGCCTAAACAGTGGAAACCCCCCACAAGTGACACCATTTTGGAAAGCAGACCCCCTAAGGAACTTATGTAGCTGTGTGGTGAGCACTTTGAACCCCCAAGTGCTTCACATAAGTTTATAAATGTAGAGCCGTAAAAATAAAAAATCATATTTTTTTTCACAAAAATGATCTTTTCACCCCCAATTTTTTAATTTCCCAAGGGTAACAGGAGAAATTGGACTGCAAAGGTTGTTGTGCAAATTGTCCTGGGTATGCTGATACCCTCTATGTGTGGGTAAACCACTGTTTGGGTGCATGGCAGAGCTCAGAAGGGAAGGAGCACCGCTTGACTTTTCAATGCAAAATTGGCTGGAATTGAGATCAGACTCCATGTCGCGTTTGGAGAGCCCCTGATGTGTCTAAACAGTGGAAACCGTCCAAATCTAACTCCAACACACCCCTAACCCTAATCCCAACCCTAACCATAACCCTAACCACAAACCTAACCCTAACACACCCCAACCCTAATTCCAACCCTAACCCTAGTCCCAACCCTAACCCTAATCCCAACCGTAACCATAACCCTACCTTTAGCCCCAACCCTAACCCTAAGTTTAGCCCCAACTCTAACCCTAACTGTAGCCCCAACCCTAACCCTAACTCTAGACATAACCCTAGCCGGAAAATGGAAATAAATACATTTTTTTATTTTATCATTTTTCCCTAACTAAGGGGTAATAAAGAGGGGTTTGATTTACTATTTATAGCAGGTTTTTATGTTTGGCAGCTGTCACACACTAAAAGAGCTTTTTATTGCAAAAAATAGTTTTTGCATCACCACATTTTGAGAGCTATAATTTTTCCATATTTTGGCCCACAGAGTCATGTGAGGTCTTGTTTTTTTGTGGGATGAATTGCCGTTTTTATTGGTACCATTTTTGGGAACATGACATTTTTTGATTGCTTTTTATTCCGATTTTTGGGAGGCAAAATGAACAAAAACCAGCAATTCATGAATTTCATTTTGGGGGGCGTTTATACCGTTCCGCGTGTGGTAAAATTGATAAAGCAGTTATATTCTTCAGGTCAATACGATTACAGAGATGCCTTATTTATGTTTTTTATGTTTCGCGCTTTTATACAATAAAAACTATTAGGCTGGAGTCACACACAATGAATAAAAAAATGGGTCCAATTTTAACACTCCGAAATCGCACAAATGTTTCTTGACCAGTGATCCATTTTTGATGCGATTTTTCTTCATTCATCCGATTTTAATCACATGTAATCATCCGTTTGACATCCGTCTGGCGAGATTTTCTCGCAGACTTGCAAAATGGACATCTAATGGAGCCCTATGACAGGTACCAAACACAAAGGAAAGAATATATATAGACACATAGAATATACAGTATATATATATATATATATATATATATATATATAGTGGGGCAAAAAAGTATTTAGTCAGTCAGCAATAGTGCAAGTTCCACCACTTAAAAAGATGAGAGGCGTCTGTAATTTACATCATAGGTAGACCTCAACTATGGGAGACAAACTGAGAAAAAAAAATCCAGAAAATCACATTGTCTGTTTTTTTTTCATTTTATTTGCATATTATGGTGGAAAATAAGTATTTGGTCAGAAACAAAATTTCATCTCAATACTTTGTGATATATCCTTTGTTGGCAATGACAGAGGTCAAACGTTTTCTGTAAGTCTTCACAAGGTTGCCACACACTGTTGTTGGTATGTTGGCCCATTCCTCCATGCAGATCTCCTCTAGAGCAGTGATGTTTTTGGCTTTTCGCTTGGCAACACGGACTTTCAACTCCCTCCAAAGGTTTTCTATAGGGTTGAGATCTGGAGACTGGCTAGGCCACTCCAGGACCTTGAAATGCTTCTTACGAAGCCACTCTTTCGTTGCCCTGGCGGTGTGCTTTGGATCATTGTCATGTTGAAAGACCCAGCCACGTTTCATCTTCAATGCCCTTGCTGATGGAAGGAGGTTTGCACTCCAAATCTCACGATACATGGCCCCATTCATTCTTTCATGTACCCGGATCAGTCGTCCTGGCCCCTTTGCAGAGAAACAGCCCCAAAGCATGATGTTTCCACCACCATGCTTTACAGTAGGTATGGTGTTTGATGGATGCAACTCAGTATTCTTTTTCCTCCAAACACGACAAGTTGTGTTTCTACCAAACAGTTCCAGTTTGGTTTCATCAGACCATAGGACATTCTCCCAAAACTCCTCTGGATCATCCAAATGCTCTCTAGCAAACTTCAGACGGGCCCGGACATGTACAGGCTTAAGCAGTGGGACACGTCTGGCACTGCAGGATCTGAGTCCATGGTGGCGTAGTGTGTTACTTATGGTAGGCCTTGTTACATTGGTCCCAGCTCTCTGCAGTTCATTCACTAGGTCCCCCCGCGTGGTTCTGGGATTTTTGCTCACCGTTCTTGTGATCATTCTGACCCCACGGGGTGGGATTTTGCGTGGAGCACCAGATCGAGGGAGATTATCAGTGGTCTTGTATGTCTTCCATTTTCTAATTATTGCTCCCACAGTTGATTTCTTCACTCCAAGCTGGTTGGCTATTGCAGATTCAGTCTTCCCAGCCTGGTGCAGGGCTACAATTTTGTTTCTGGTGTCCTTTGACAGCTCTTTGGTCTTCACCATAGTGGAGTTTGGAGTCAGACTGTTTGAGGGTGTGCACAGGTGTCTTTTTATACTGATAACAAGTTTAAACAGGTGCCATTACTACAGGTAATGAGTGGAGGATAGAGGAGACTCTTAAAGAAGAAGTTACAGGTCTGTGAGAGCCAGAAATCTTGTTTGCTTGCTTCTGACCAAATACTTATTTTCCACCATAATATGCAAATAAAATGAAAAAAAAAACAGACAATGTGATTTTCTGGATTTTTTTTTCTCAGTTTGTCTCCCATAGTTGAGGTCTACCTATGATGTAAATTACAGACGCCTCTCATCTTTTTAAGTGGTGGAACTTGCACTATTGCTGACTGACTAAATACTTTTTTGCCCCACTGTATATTCTAATTCATGCAGTTCTTCATAGCAGAATAGCCACTGTAACATTTGCCGGCTTCTGTAGATTCATTCCCCTACCCGACATGAAATGACACATGGTTTACATATAGTTAACCATTTCATTTCATGTTTTTTTTTTTTATGTCTATCACTAGTAATTAGATGAGGGGTTTTGTGTAAAATTTTGGAGTTGTAGGTGTTAATTTAAGGGGTTAATTCGTTGTAAAAAATTGCGGGGACTCCCTGCAGCCTCAGTGACGTCAGCAGAATTCCCTGCAATTTTTTACGAATTAACCCCATAAGTTAAAACCTACAACTCCAAAATTTTACACAAAAACCCTCATCTAATTACTAGTGATAGACATAAAAAAAACATGAAATGAAATGGTTAACTATATGCAAACCATGTGTCATTTCATGTCGGGTAGGGGAATGAATTTACAGAAGCCGGCAAATGTTAGAGTGGCTATTCTGCTATGAAGAGCTGCATGAATTATATATATATATATATATATATATATATATATATGTATATATATATTGTATTATATGTGTCAATATCTATTCTTTTGTTTCTTTATTTAACCTGTCAGTGTGATTTTACAGTATTGCTAAATGAATTGCCGGCTTTTTATAAAGGACACCGGGTGCGATTTTTTCGCAACTCACATATCTGGTCCGTTTGTAAGCCAATTTTTTTATCACCCCCATAGACTTGCATTGGCGGGTCCGATCCGAAAATCTGTGACAATCGCAGCATGCTGCGATTGTCTCAGTCCGAGGAAACGTTCAGAAAAAAAATCGGATGATGGGAGCTGCCCCATAGAATAACATTGGGATGAATGCAATGCGATTTTTTATCGCTAGTGTGACTCCGGCCTTATATGTAAAAAAAGAAATTATTGCATCCCTCTATTATAAGAGTTATAACTTTTTTATCTTTCCGGTGAAGGAGCTATATGGTGGCTTGTTTTTTGCAGGACAAGATGGCATTTTCAGTGGTACCACATTTATTTATATCCGTCTTTTTGATCGCATGTTATTCCACTTTTTGTTCCACGGTATGATGATAAAGCATTTTTTTTTGCCTTGTTTTTTTTAATTAATGGTGTTCACTAAAGGGGTTAACTAGTGGAACAGTTTTATAGGTCGGGTCGTTACAGACGTGGCGATACTAAATATGTGTACTTTTATTAGTTAAATTTTTTTTATTTCAATATTTATTTATTGCTGGAATAAACATTGATTTTTTTACTATTATTTTTTAAAATATTTTTTACAATTATTTAAAAAAAATGTTTTATTTAATTCTTACTTTTACACTTTGTCCCACTATGGGACACTCATTTTGTGCAGCCTGATCGCTTCTGCAGCAGCAGATCTGCATGCTATAGAAGCTGTCAGTGCTGCAGCTTCTGTGCATTGACCTGTGAGACTTCCTGACATGCACTGCCCATGACAGGAAGTCTCTCAGATCTGGAGACCCGGATGTTGTCATAACGACATCGGGTCTCTATAGCAGTGATCAGGACTCCGCATCATGCCGCGGGGTCTCCATTCCAAAGGCAGAGGGGCTGTCACAGCTGAGAGCACTTCTGCCTGCTCCCGGAATGCTGCGATCATGTTTGATCGTAGTGTTCCGAGGGTTAAAGTGCAGGGAGCGGTCCGTGACCATTCCTGGCACTTAGTGCCAGGTGTCAGCTGTGAGAATCAGCTGACACTTGGCCGCAATCAGCCGCGCTCCCCCTTGAGTGCGGCTGATCAAGTATGACGTACTATCCCGTCCATGGGCATTAAGGCCCCGGGCCCATGGATGGGATAGTATGTCATATGTCAGAAAGGGGTTAACCGAACAATGAAAACATTATGGGTCTCAGAAAATGGAAACACAATAAAAAAAAGATATACATATATATTTTTTTTTATTTTTTACAAATTTCTTATTTTTTTTCACCACTAAAGTAATAAAAAATACTGAACAAGTTTGGTATAGGCATCATTGATCTGATGAGGAGGATCACATTGCCAGGTCATTTTCACCACACAATGTATGTTGTAAAATCTGTTCCCAAAATACAATGTCAATTCTGAGCCAAAAAAATTAAAAAAAAAACATTGCGGAGGATGCTGTCACAATTGCGACAGTGCCCACCACTAGAGTTGAGCGAAACTGGTCGAAAAAATTCAAAAGTCGCCGAAACGAAACCCGACCCTAGGATGAGGTCGGCCACGAGGTCGGCGACTTACGCGCCAAAGTCGCGTTTCAAAAGTTTGTTTTGCGCTCTTTTTCAGCCAATCAGGATCCACGGACACTGTGGGCAACGTGATGACATAGGCACGGGTCACTACCATCTTTCAGAAGGGCATGCAAGTGATTGGCTTGTTTTGGTGGGCGTCACAGGGGGTATAAAAGGGCGTGCACGCCGACCGCCATCTTACTTCTGCCGATCTTAGTATAGGGAGAGGTTGCTGCTGATTCTGTAGGGAGCGCGTTAGGCAGGGAAGAAGACAAAAAAACTGCTTCTGCTGCTAGCGATTTGGCCTGCACAACACACCAGTCACTGTGTGTGCAGTGCAAGGGGAGGCTATATAGTGGTGTATCAGTGGTGTTGGTTGTTGGGCTGCCTTCTAAGGCTTCCTGACATTCCTGCATTGCTGTTTACCCACTGCTCCGCAAACTGCTTTTTTAAAAGCAATCCCAATTTTTTTTTTTTGTCCTGCTGAGAAGAAAAAAAAACTGCTTCTGCTGCTAGCAATTTGGCCTGCACAACACACCAGTCACTGTGTGCAGTGCAAGGGGAGGCTATATAGTGGTGTATCAGTGGTGTTGGTTGTTGCGCTGCCTTCTAAGGCTTCCTGACATTCCTGCATTGCTGTTTACCCACTGCTCCACAAACTGCTTTTTTAAAAGCAATCCAATCTCCCTTATCCTCTAGTCACTTTTGTCACAGCTGTGCCATCGAGCCTGTCACATAGCGCTCAGATATTCATTGGGCCTCACGCAATCCAAAAGTGTCCAGTGTCCAAAAGTGTGTGCAGAGATTCAAAATCTCCCTTATCCTCTAGTCACTTTGGTCACAGCTGTGCCATCGAGCCTGTCACATAGCGATCAGATATCAGTGGGCCTCACACAATCCAAAAGTGTCCATCCAGTGTCCAAAAGTGTGTGCAGAGATTCAAAATCTCCCTTATCCTCTAGTCACTTTGGTCACAGCTGTGCCATCGAGCCTGTCACATAGCGCTCAGATATCAGTGGGCCTCACACAATCCAAAAGTGTCCATCCAGTGTCCAAAAGTGTGTGCAGAGATTCAAAATCTCCCTTATCCTCTAGTCACTTTGGTCACAGCTGTGCCATCGAGCCTGTCACATAGCGCTCAGATATCAGTGGGCCTCACACAATCCAAAAGTGTCCAGTGTCCAAAAGTGTGTGCAGAGATTCAAAATCTCCCTTATCCTCTAGTCACTTTGGTCACAGCTGTGCCATCGAGCCTGTCACATAGCGCTCAGATATCAGTGGGCCTCACACAATCCAAAAGTGTCCAGTGTCCAAAAGTGTGTGCAGAGATTCAAAATCTCCCTTATCCTCTAGTCACTTTGGTCACAGCTGTGCCATCGAGCCTGTCACATAGCGCTCAGATATCAGTGGGCCTCACACATTCCAAAAGTGTCCATCCAGTGTCCAAAAGTGTGTGCAGAGATTCAAAATCTCCCTTATCCTCTAGTCACTTTGGTCACAGCTGTGCCATCGAGCCTGTCACATAGCGCTCAGATATCAGTGGGCCTCACACAATCCAAAGGTGTCCATCCAGTGTCCAAAAGTGTGTGCAGAGATTCAAAATCTCCCTTATCCTCTAGTCACTTTGGTCACAGCTGTGCCATCGAGCCTGTCACATAGCGCTCAGATACCAGTGGGCCTCACACAATCCAAAAGTGTCCAGTGTCCACAAGTGTCTGCAGAAATTCAAAATCTCCCCTGTCCTACAGACACCTTGTACCTTGTTTTACATTACTATATAGTTTGTTGGATTTTGTCTACATTTCTACCAAAAATGAGGAAGGCTGGTGGAAGAGGCCGTGGAATTGGGCGGGGGTTGGCAGCTGGTAATGATCGTGTTGGTGGTGGATCTGATGGTAGTGGCAAGAGCAAAATAGGACCGAATGCAGGAGGTGCTGACCCTGCGTCATCGTCTGGCTACATAAGGCCTCGAACGCTTAGTTTTCTAGGAGTTGGCAAACCGCTTTTAAAGCCAGAGCATCAGGAAAAAGTTTTGCCTTACATTGCTGACTCAGCCTCCAGCTCTATCGCCTCCTCTTCTTCAGTTGTAAAAAGTAAAAGCACTGAGTCGTCATTGGAGGCTCATGTTCATGAACCACACCTTTCCTTGTGTCCTTCACCCCAACCAAGATTGAAGGATGACGCAGGCCATACTACTGATTACTCCATGGAGCTGTTTTCACATACCATGCCTGGATTTTCAAGTGAAATGGTGAATTACCCAGGCCAAGATGAATCTGACATGGAGTGCACTGATGCACAGCCGCTGATGGATGATTCTGCTGGTACATTCACTCAGAGCACTACATTGTCCTCGCAGTGTACAGAGCCAGATTCTGACCCTGATGAGACTCAGGTGCCCCTTCCCGCACACTATACCACCATACACGGTGACACAGAGGAAGGTGCACATGACATAGAAGAGGAGGTGATGGATGACCCAGTTGTTGACCCAGATTGGCATCCATTGGGGGAAGAGGGTGCTGCTTCCAATAGCTCAGATGAGGAGCATCCACAGCAGACATCGACATCGCAACAGCTGTTATCTGGCAGGCCCGGAGCACTCCAAAGACAGGTTCCAAACATCAAAAGAGTTGCTGGACAGCTTGTCCAGAGGGTCAAAAGATCACAGCGTGCTAGGCCGCAAAATGTCTGCCAAAGTAGGAAGAGTGCAGTGTGGCACTTTTTTGACCAAAATCCTCATGATCAGGCCAAGGTTATCTGTAAGAAGTGCGCAAAGACCTTTAGCCGAGGGAAAAATCTGAAAAATTTGAATACCAGTTGCATGCTTAGACATTTAACCAGCATGCACTTGCAAGCGTGGACACAACACCAAACCTCAAGTGCCACATGTGCAACTGATCACAACGAAGGTAGTCAGCAACGCTACATTGTTTCCCCCACTGTAAGCCCACCGGTTAGCACAGCAGCAAATGTTGAGGTGTCGTTGCAAGACCACAGCAGTCAGGGAATCCCACTGTTATATCAACGAAAGACTGATTCTAGGCCATCAGAAAGAACACCAACTCCATCACCATCATCAACCCTCTCTCAGTCCGCCCTGTCTACCGCTACTTCCACCATATGCAGCTCTCAAGTCCAGCTCACCCTCCCAGACACTATGAGTAGGTCAAGAAAGTACTCAGTCTCTCATCCGCGTACACTGGGTTTGAACGCCCACATAGCCAAACTAATCTCGTTTGAGATGATGCCCTTTCGGTTGGTGGAAAGCACAGCTTTCCGCGAACTCATGGCCTATGCAGTACCACGCTATGACCTACCCAGTCGCCACTTCTTCTCTCGCAAAGCCATCCCAGCCCTCCACCATCATGTGAAAGACCGCATTGTCCATGCACTCAAGCAGTCAGTGAGCGGAAAGGTGCACCTCACAACTAGAGTTGAGCGATACCGTCCGATACTTCAAAGTATCGTATCGGATGGTATCGGCCGATCTTTAAAAAAAGTATCGGTATCGCCGATTCCGATACCGGAAGTCCCATTCAAGTCTATGGGACTTCCGGTATCGGAATAAGAAAAACCCTTTCCTGCCCTTGTACAGCCTCTCTGGGGTCTGTACGGGCCTTTCGGGGGGCTGTGCCGGCCTGCCAGGGGGTCTGTGCAGGCTCCGGTGGTCTGTGCCGGCCTGCCGGGGGGCTGTGCAGGCTCCGGTGGGCTGTGCCGGCCTGCTGGGGGGCTGTGCCGGCCTGCCGGGGGGCTGTGCAGGCTCCGGGGGGCTGTGCCGGCCTGCCGGGGGGCTGTGCCGGCCTGCCGGTGGGCTGTGCAGGCTCCGGGGGGCTGTGCCGGCCTGCCGGGGGGCTGTGCCGGCCTGCCGGTGGTCTGTGCAGGCTTCGGGGGTCTGTGCAGGCATCGTCCGATGGGACTACAAGTCCCATCGGGCGATGCCTGCTACCATGACAGTGATTGACACATTAGCCAATGATGGGACAGTAATAGTCCCATCATCCGGCTAATGTGTTGAATGTAAAAAAAAAAAAAAAAAAATAAAATTACATGCTACATACATACAACATGCATACTACATACATGCTACATTCATACTACATACATGCTACATTCATACTACATAAATACTACATGCAACATACATACTACATATATACTACATACATACTACATATATACTGCATGCTACATACATACTACATGCTACATACATACCACATACATACTACATACATACTACATACATACTACATGCTACATACATAACACATATATACTACATGCATGCTACATACATACTACATGCTACATACATACCACATGCATGCTACATACATACTACATGCTACATACTACATATATACTACATGCATGCTACATACATACTACATGCTACATACTACATATATACTACGTGCATGCTACATACATACTACATGCTACATACATACTACATATACACTACATGCATGCTCCATACATACTACATGCTACATACATACTACATATATACTACATGCATGCTACATACATACTACATGCTACATACATACTACATATATACTACATGCATGCTACATACATACTACATGCTACATACATACCACATACATACTACATACATGCTACATACATACTACATATATACTACATGCATGCTACATACATACTACATGCTACATACATACCACATACATACTACATGCATGCTACATACATACTACATATATACTACATGCATGCTACATACATACTACATATATACTACATGCATGCTACATACATACTGCATGCTACATGCATGCTACATACATACTACATACATACTACATGCTACATACATACCACATACATACCACATATATACTACATACATACAATACATTCATACAATACATACATAGACATACAGTACATATAACATAGAGTAACATACTTACCAATACTTGTCACATTGTTCCCCGAAGCCATTGTCTTTTCCGGAATAAATATTAACATAACAAACCACAAAAATACTCACCCACGATCCGAAGCAGTCCACGAGTGTGTCCCACGACGATCTTGGGTAGAGAACTGCAGCATCAGATGATGCTGCCGTTCTCTACGGGCTGCAGGAATCCAATGACGGAAGGTAGGTATCCTTCCGCACTGTATTCCTCCGCCACTTAAAAAAAAAAAAGTCCCTAGTCTCACTTTATGCCATTGCTGTGTGGGAATTTCCCACGCAGCAATGGCATAAAGTGAGACTAGGGACTTTTTTTTTTTTAAGTGGCGGAGGAATACAGTGCGGAAGGATACCTACCTTCCGTCATTGGATTCCTGCAGCCCGTAGAGAACGGCAGCATCATCTGATGCTGCAGTTCTCTACCCAAGATCGTCGTGGAACACACTCGTGGACTGCTTCGGATCGTGGGTGAGTATTTTTGTGGTTTGTTATGTTAATATTTATTCCGGAAAAGACAATGGCTTCGGGGAACAATGTGACAAGTATTGGTAAGTATGTTACTCTATGTTATATGTACTGTATGTCTATGTATGTATTGTATGAATGCATTGTATGTATGTAGTATATATGTGGTATGTATGTGGTATGTATGTAGCATGTAGTATGTATGTATTATGTATGTAGCATGCATGTAGCATGCAGTATGTATGTAGCATGCATGTAGTATATATGTAGTATGTATGTAGCATGCATGTAGTATATATGTAGTATGTATGTAGCATGCATGTAGTATGTATGTGGTATGTATGTAGCATGTAGTATGTATGTAGCATGCATGTAGTATATATGTAGTATGTATGTAGCATGTATGTAGTATGTATGTGGTATGTATGTAGCATGTAGTATGTATGTAGCATGCATGTAGTATATATGTAGTATGTATGTAGCATGTAGTATGTATGTAGTATGTATGTAGTATGTATGTGGTATGTATGTAGCATGTAGTATGCATGTAGTATGTATGTAGCATGCATGTAGTATGTATGTAGTATGTATGTAGTATGTATGTAGTATATATGTAGTATGTATGTAGCATGTAGCATGTATGTAGTATGTATGTGGTATGTATGTAGCATGTAGTATGTATGTAGCATGCATGTAGTATATATGTAGTATGTATGTAGTATGTATGTGGTATGTATGTGGCATGTAGTATGTATGTAGCATGCATGTATGTATGTAGCATGCATGTAGTATGTATGTAGCATGCAGTATGTATGTAGCATGTATGTAGCATGTATGTAGTATGTATGTAGTATATATGTAGTATGTATGTAGCAAGTAGTATGTATGTAGCATGCATGTAGTATGTATGTAGTATTTTTTTTTTTTTTTTTTTTAACATTTAACACATTAGCCGGATGATGGGACTACTACTGTCCCATCATTGGCTAATGTGTCAATCACTGTCATGGTAGCAGGCATCGCCAGATGGGACTTGTAGTCCCATCGGACGATGCTTGCACAGACCCCCGGACATCAGCACAGCCCCCCGGCAGGCCGGCACAGCCCCCCGGCAGGCCGGTACAGACCCCCACAGGGTGCACAGACCACCGGCAGGCCGGCACAGCCCCCCGGCAGGCCGGTACAGACCCCCACAGGGTGCACAGACCACCGGCAGGCCGGCACAGCCCCCCGGCAGGCCGGTACAGACCCCCACGGGGTGCACAGACCACCGGCAGGCCGGCACAGCCCCCCGGCAGGCCGGTACAGACCCCGGGCAGTCCACACAGCCCCCCGGCAGGCCGGCACAGCCCCCCGGCAGGCCGGCAGAGACCCCCGGAAGGCCCGAAATGACGGCGCATCATGATGCGCACACACCGCGCATCATGATGACGTCAGGCTGTCAATCAACTTTGAACTTCCGATTCCGATGCCGAATTCCGATATTGAAAAAATATCGGAAGTCGGTATCGGAATTCCGATACAGCAAGTATCGGCCGATACCCGATACTTGCGGTATCGGAATGCTCAACACTACTCACAACTGATGCATGGTCCAGTCGGCATGGCCAGGGCCGTTACGTGTCCATCACTGCGCACTGGGTTAATGTGGTGGATGCAGGGTCCACAGGGGACAGCGGTGGTGGGACAGTGCTGCCTAGCCCACGGTATAGGAAACAGTTGGCTGTAGGCGTTCGACCCTCCTCCTCCTCCTCCTCCTCCAGAAGCGAAAGCTCGTCCACAGAGCGCAGTCGTACGAGCACTCCATCTGCAGCTGCCACTGTTGCACACGATGTGTCCCCCTATCGAGCAGCTAGTGGAAAGCGTCAGCAGGCTGTGTTGCAGATGATGTGTTTGGGCGACAGACACACCGCCGAGGTGCTGGCCGAGTACTTGAAGCGACAAACTGAGTCATGGCTGGGCAGTGTACATCTTGAGGCAGGCAAGGTAGTTAGTGATAACGGCCGTAATTTTGTGGCAGCCATAGCCCTTTCAAAACTCAGCCACATACCTTGCTTGGCTCACACCTTGAACCTGGTGGTGCAGTGCTTCCTCAAAAATTATCCGGAGTTAACAGCCCTGCTCCAGAAGGGGCGAAGACTGTGCGCGCACATCCGCCGGTCGCCTGTACACTCCGTTCGTATGCAGAAGCTGCAGCGATTGCTCCACCTTCCCAACCACCGCCTCATTATCAACATTGCAACAAGGTGGAACTCCACCCTGCACATGGTGGAGCGGCTGTGCGAGCATAGGCAGGCCATAATGCATTTGTGGGAGGACACACGGCCAGGCACTTTGAGAGCAGACATGGAGTTGACAGGTGTGCAGTGGACGAAGCTGAAAGACCTTTGTAAAGTCCTTCAGTGTTTTGAGGAATGCACACGGCTGGTAAGCGCAGACGACGCCATCCTAAGCATGAGCATCCCACTTATGCGTCTGCTCATGCAAACTTTGACGCACCTTAAGGAGCAGGCGTCTGCAGCCAATGTTGATGAGGAGGAAGAGGAGGAGGGAATCCTTGATGACATTCAGCCATTGTCTGCTCAGGGACCTCTCCTGGACGAGGTGGAGGAAGAAGAGGAGGAGGAGGATGATGATGGGGATGATTACTTAGGGGAGGAGGATGCATCTCGTGGGGCAAGTGAAAATGTTGGCGTGGCAAGGTCTGGTACAGGGTTTGTGCGTGACTGGAGGGATGTGGATTTGCCAGAAAGTGCTCCTCCACCCAGCACTCGCAGTGCATCATTGACACCAGGAACATTGGCCCACATGTCAGATTATGCCTTGCGGATCCTAAAAAGGGACCCCCGCATTGCCAAAATGATGAACGATGACGACTACTGGTTGGCCAGCATCCTGGATCCACGCTATAAAGGCAAATTACAAAACATCATGCCACAGGAGAACCTTGACCTAATATTGGCTAATAAACAAGCAACTCTGGTAAATCGGTTGCTTGAGGCATTCCCAGCACACAGCAGCGGTGATGGTTCTCACACGAGCCTTACGGGCCGGGGGCAGCTTGGCAGAGGTGTTCGTGGTGCACACAGCAGAAGTGGCGTTGGAGACAGGGGTTTCATGACAATGTTGTGGACTGATTTTTCAAATACCGCTCACACAACTGGTAATACTGCATCGATGGAAAGTGACAGGAGACAGCAGTTGTCAACTATGGTTACAAACTACTTTTCCTCCCATATCGATGTTCTCCCACACAGGTCATTCCCCTTTGACTATTGGGCCGCTAAACTGGACACCTGGCCTGAATTGGCCCAATATGCCTTACAGGAGCTCGCTTGCCCAGCTGCAAGTGTGCTATCGGAAAGAGTCTTCAGTGCAGCTGGATCAATCCTGACAGAAAAAAGGACCCGTCTGTCAACCCAAAATGTGGATGATCTAACCTTCATTAAAATGAACCACGCATGGGTTTCCAAGGATTTTGTCCCACCTTCCCCTGATGACACATAGGGTGACAGAAAAATGGCTTGCTTTGGTCCACCTCTTCCTGGTACTTCACCTATTTCGCCTTTTGCATCAGCTGAATGTCCAACATCAACATATGACACATTCTAAAACTGCCTAACTGTGCTGCCTCCCCCCCATGGCCAGGGTCACCACCTAGCGCACGACACCGTGCGAGTGCCGTTGCCCTGGACAGGTGGGTAGGCCGACTCTTGGGCGCGGGCACTGGCACAGGGTCCCTCATAGTGCAATCAAGTGTCTCTGACGGTGGTGGTGCACACCCGCCGTCAGACACACCGCTGTACTATGAGGGGCCCAGTGCCAGTACTGACACCCACGAGTGGGCCCCCCTTGCTTGGGCAGGGCCCCAGCATTTGCAATCTTTACCTCTCCCTGCTCCTCCGCTGTGTAATCTGGGCCGTCAAATCCATACTGTGCCTGACACCGTCTGAGCCTGCCTCCTGATGTATAGACATATATTTTGAATGTGTACGCTATCCATACATGTTATCCGGGGAAAAGGGACCCTTTCTAACCTTTGTGCAATCACGTGCAATCCATACTGGGCCTAACACCGTCTGAGCCTGCCTCCTGAGACATATATTTTGAATGTGTACGCTATCCATACATGTTATCTGGGGATACGGTACCCTTTCTAACCTTTGTGCAATCATGTGCAATCCATACTGGGCCTAACACCGACTGAGCCTGCCTCCTGAGACATATATTTTGAATGTGTACGCTATCCATACATGTTATCTGGGGATACAGTACCCTTTCTAACCTTTGTGCAATCACGTGCAATCCATACTGGGCCTAACACCGTCTGAGCCTGCCTCCTGAGACATATATTTTGAATGTGTACGCTATCCATACATGTTATCTGGGGATACGGTACCCTTTCTAACCTTTGTGCAATCACGTGCAATCCATACTGGGCCTAACACCGTCTGAGCCTGCCTCCTGAGACATATATTTTGAATGTGTACGCTATCCATACATGTTATCTGGGGATACGGTACCCTTTCTAACCTTTGTGCAATCACATGCAATCCATACTGGGCCTAACACCGTCTGAGCCTGCCTCCTGAGACATATATTTTGAATGTGTACGCTATCCATACATGTTATCTGGGGATACGGTACCCTTTCTCACCTTTGTGCAATCACGTGCAATCCATACTGGGCCTAACACCGTCTGAGAATGATAGATGGGGCCCACCATACACTGGAACATTCCAAAGGTGGACATCAGACACTGGAGCAGCATTTACAGGGCCCATTATACACTAGAGCATTAGAAATGGGGCCCATTATGTTTGGAGCATTATTTGGGCCCATAAGACAGTAGAGCTTCATCCATGGGGACCAACATATACTGTAGCATTATGTGGAGCTCATCATATACTGTTTCAAACATTATATGGGACCAATGATTCTGTATGGAGAAATAGATGGGCCTCGCCATGAGATGTAAAAAGTGAGGTATTTTTCATTGTACTATCCCGCTATTTCTCTGCCGTATCGGAGCATGATGAGTTGTGGTATGAGTTGTCTGTAGCCAAATAACCCCCATTTTTCAGTGCGTAACTTGTATTATGAAGTTAATTAAGGTTGACAAGCTTAAGTAAGAAGAATTGATGCTTTTGGCATTCAAATGGGCACTGTTGGTGTGTTTCCTGTCCTCCTCTCACTGCCGACTTTTATTCCCCATTGACTTACATTGGGTTTTCGTGTTTCGGGACGACCCCGACTTTTCCCTATAATCGGACGATCTTGCTCGACCCGACTTTTGGAAAAGTCGGGTTTCACGAAACGAAACGCGACCCTAAAAAAACAAAAGTCGCTCAACTCTACCCACCACAACAATTCAACAATTTTTTCTTATGTTTTGGCTTGCAATTGTTTTAATGAGCTGGTCTGTCAATTGGTGAATCTGGCAGACTATGACTGAGCAGTTAACTATGACTGGGCAGTTAACTTACAGGGTTACAGTCTGTTTAGAAAGGATCGTAAAAATCGGAGAGGAGGAGAGGTTTATCTTTATGTAAAGTCTTGTCTAAAGTCCACTTTAAGGGAGGATATTAGCGAAGGGAATGAGGATGTCGAGTCTATATGGGCCGAAATACATGGAGGGAAAACTGATAACAAAATGCTCATTGGGGTCTGTTACAAACCCCCAAATATAACAGAAATCATGGAAATTCTACTACTAAGGCAGATAGATGAAGCTGCAACCCATAATGAGGTCCTTGTTATGGGGGACTTTAACTACCCGGATATTAACTGGGAAACAGAGACCTGCGAAACCCATAAAGGCAACAGGTTTCTGCTAATAACCAAGAAAAATTATCTTTCACAATTGATGCAGAATCCAACCAGAGGAGCAGCACTTTTAGACCTAATACTATCTAATATACCTGACAGAATAACAAATCTGCAGGTCGTCAAACATCTAGGAAATAGCGACCACAATATTGTACAGTTTCACTTGTCTTCCGCAAGGGGGACTTGTCAGGGAGTCACAAAAACACTGAACTTTAGGAAAGAAAAGTTTGATCAGCTTAGAGATGCTCTTAATCAGGTTGACTGGGACAATATCCTCAGAAATAAGAATACAGATAATAAATGGGAAATGTTTAAGAACATCCTTAATAGGCACTGTAAGTGGTTTATACCTTGTGGGATTAAAAGGACAAGAAATAGGAAAAAACCTAATGTGGCTAAACAAAGAATTAAGAGGGACAATTAACAGTAAAAAGAAAGCATTTAAACTACTAAAGCAGGGTGGCACCGTTGAAGCTCTAAAAAACTATAGAGGGAAAAATACTTTATCTAAAAAACTAATTATAACTGCCAAAAAGGAAACAGAGAAGCACATTGCTAAGGAGAGTAAAACTAATCCCAAACTGTTCTTCAGATATATCAATAATAAAAGAATCAAAAGTGAAAGTGTAGGCCTCTTAAAAAATTGTGAGGAAATGATTGTAGATGAAGAGGAAAAAGCTCATATATAAAATGCCTTCTTCTTCATGGTATTCACGGTGGAAAATAAAATGCTAGATGAAATGCCAAGAAACAAAGAAAACCCTATATTAAGGGTCACCAATCTAACCCAAAAAGAGGTGTGAAACCGACTAAATAAGATTAAAATAGATAAATCTCCGGGTCCGAATGGCATACACCCACGAGTACTAAGAGAACTAGGTAATGTAATAGACAAACTATTATTTCTTATATTTAGGGACTCTATAGTGACACAGTCTGTTCCACAAGACTGGCGCATAACAAATGTGGTACCAATATTCAAAAAGGGCTCTAAAATTTAACCTGGAAGTTATAGGCCAGTAAGTCTAACCTCTATTGTTGGTAAAATATTTGAAGGGTTTCTGAGGGATGTTATTCTGGATGATCTCAATGAGAATAACTGCTTAACTCCATATCAGCATGGGTTTATGTGGAATCGCTCCTGTTAAACCAATTTAATCAGTTTTTATAAAGAGGTAAGCTATAGACTGGACCAAGGTGAGTCATTGGACGTGGTATATCTTGATTTTTCCAAAGCGTTTGATACCGTGCCACACAAGAGGCTGGTACACAAAATGAGAATGCTGGGTCTGGGGGAAATTGTGTGTAATGGGTAAGTAACTTAGTGATAGAAAGCAGAGGTGGTTATAAATGGTATATTCTCTAACTCGGTCACAGTGACCAGCGGGTTATCGCAGGGGTCAGTGTTAGGACCTATTCTCTTCAACATATTTATTAACGCTCTGGTAGAAGGTTTCCACAGTAAAATATTGATATTTGCAGATGATACAAAACTATGTAAAGCAGTCAATACAAAAGAAGATAGTATTCTGCACAGATGGATCTGGATAAGTTGGAAACTTGGGCCGAAAGGTGGCAGATAGGGTTTAACAATGATAAATGTAAGGTTATACACATGGGTAGAAGGAATCAATATCACGATTACACACTGAATGGGAAACAACTGGGTAAATCTGACATGGAGAAGGACTTGGGGATCCTAGTTAATGATACACTTACCTGGAGCAGCCAGTGCCAGGCAGCAGCTGCCAAGGCAAACAGGATCATGGGGTGCATTAAAAGAGTTCTGGATACACATGATGAGAGCATTATACTGCCTCTGAACAAATCCCTGGTTAGACCACACATGGAGTACTGTGTACAGTTTTGGGCACCGGTGCTCAGGAAGGATATAATGGAACTAGAGTGAGTACAAAGGAGGGCAACATAATTAATAAAGGGGATGGGGCACTACAATACCCAGAGAGATTAGCACAATTAGGATTATTTAGTCTAGAAAAAAGATGACTGAGGGGCGATCTAATAACCATGTATAAGTATATAAGGGGACAATACAAACATCTCTGCGAGGAACTGTTTATTCCAAGGAAGGTTTTTCCACCAACATAGAAGAGGATTTTTTACTATTAGGGCAGTGAGAATCTAGAATTCCTTGCCTGAGGAGGTGGTGATGGCGAACTCAGTCGAGGGGTTCAAGAGAGGCCTGGATGTCTTCCTGGAGCGTAACAGTTATTAGGTTCTTCAGAAGGACGTAGATCTGGGGATTTATTCTGCCGGAATATAGGCTGAACTGGATGGACAAATGTCTTTTTTCAGCAGTCTCTGAGGAATGCTACTTTACTACTACTTTCATCAGATTTGAGCCTGACCTGCATAACTTCACCAGGTGAGAAGTTTCCATATACTCTTCCCTGTTTCTTATCACCAGGACTTTACCATGGAGCGCTACTATTTGGTCTACCAAAATGCAATGTCAGAATTGAGTATTATTGGCAATTTCACTGCACTTGCAATCTTGTTTCCCTTTTTCCAGTACTATACATGGTAAAATGAATGCTGTCACATAAAAGTACAGCTCATCCTCCAAAATCAACCCCTCATATGTCTACGTGGACTGAAAAATAACAAAGTTATGGCTCTTTTGGGGGCACTTTCCCTTGGGAACAATTTAATACACTAGCACCTTAACATGGGCAAGTTCCTTTGATTGAGACAATGATTTTTATATAGATTACACTTAGGTTGATTCTCTGTGATTTATGTATAAACACTGAGCATGCAGGGACAGGAACACCAGCAGATGCACATGCACTTTTTATATTTTCTAATGTTTATATGAGGTGTTCTCTTATATTATGTAAGATTAGGGATTCTAACTGCCAGATCTATTGTTTTAGCTCCTCACTTATGTGATGAACTTCTGATTTATGCTGCCCATTTATGACTTTGCTACATAGTTGATCTCTCCCAAGGTGACATATTGTGTTTCCTCTTTCAAGTACTGTAATGAAGTCAGCACGCCATTTTTCTTTAGTTTAAAATAGGACTTGGGCAGTTTTAATAAAGAGCAGAGTGGATCGCCAGCCAGGGCAGTGGGGATACTCGGTACCTGGCCACGTCTTTAATGGGGATGTGTCATGGCAGCAGTGGCCCGGTCCGTGGCCCTGGGCGTCCAATTAAAGGGGATATTTACAAGGGATAATAGAGTTTGTAATAAAGTGTTTGTGACGCCACCTGTTTTTTCTGGTCAGAGGTGACCAGCACTGCAGAGCAGATCCTCTGAGACTGATGGTGATGCAGCAGAGTTGGTATAGCTCTCCACAGGCAAAGCTTTGTCCCAGGGCAGTTGTAATAGAAGAGATGTAGTACTTGGCAAGGGATGTAGCAGGCCTGAGTGGGTATTCAGTGATGATAGATGTAGCAGAGTTGGATAGGTGACACAGGAATAATTAGAGGACACAGCTGGGTGCAGTTCCAAAGCTTTACTCACAGTTCTGGCTCCAGCACAGACGCCCGCTTGGTGCCATGTCCTCCAGGTGAGGGGTCCAGCAAACTCCCAGGTAGCTCAGGATACATCTTTCCAGGACTCCCTTCAGTGTGTGCATTTCCTGGCCATCTTACTGTGTTGGTTTCTCTCCTCTCCTGCCCAACACCTCGCAGTCAGTGTCCCTAGCGAGCAGCCACGGACCCTGTCGGGTAATGTCCTCTCTGCATTCCCTTGCTCCTATATGGCTGCCTTTTCAGCGAAGATAACTGTGGCTTGTGCCGAGACACTCACAGGTGCCTCTGCCTTTGGCTTGCCAGCTGAGTCTGATGATTATTCCACTGGACTAGGTGGCCGGTACCGCACTGTGACCTGGTCTCTCCTCTACTGGATCGGGCCCCACGGGTGGCATCCAGACTTCCCGTGCCCCTGAGACCCCTTCTACTCCCCTCTGTGAGCTTCTTTCCGTCTGTTTCCTTGAACTTTCCAGGGAGCTGCTTGTCAGCACGTCTGCTCCATTTCACTTCCTCCTGACATTCTGCCTAACTCTGCACTGTTCTTCTCGCTCTCCTTCTGTTACTTTCCACCCACCTTCCAACTCTTTCCTACCCAGCAGGGATGATAGGAGTCCCTGCTACTGTAGTATGTGTGGGGTGTGAATGTTGGAGTCCTGTGGGGTGCTCCCTCCTTACCTAAGAGGGGGTACCACACCTCTGGGTGAGGTGCAGTACCTCTGTGGTGACTGAACCCTCAGGAGCACCACATACCACCCCTTGTTAAACACAGCATATCCGCGGGCTGAAACAGAGCAATACACAGATGTTAAAGAAACATACAAAATTTTTGGACCCGTGTCAACAAATAAACAATTTAAATGCAACTTCCCTTTATCGGAGGCACTTTTTCTTTAACGTTACATAACAGTCACTATGATAAAGTATAGAAGCTAGTTTTGTAAAACATAACACTTTTACATTAAGCATAAGGCTTTCAAGTGTTATTCTTCCCAAGAAAAACATTAGCAGACATCATCATTAGCTCTATTGTCAATGAACATTTTATACTCCACTGTAAAACATTCTTCATATCAAGTGCAATATAACAGTGGAAATGCAGGAAAACTTTTATTAAGTGCAATCAAACGTCTATCAAAGCAAGGTAGTTCTTAAGTGCAATCCCCATGCGGGGTGTCTTATGTCCTAAGTGCAAAATGGAGGATCTCCAAACGTCCAACGTAGGCCTTGGGCAGGCTGCAAAGGATGGCTGGTCTCCCTCTAGGACCACACCTCACTGCACACAGCATGGAACAGCCATGGCAGCCATCTTTACAGTTCACCAAATTCAATCCTTTGCACATTCCGTTAGGTGTACAGTAGGACAATTTTTTTTGCTTGCTGAAATCCATCTGGGAAAAAATAAGTTGGCTGTTTCTTCCTTGTTGGACAGTGGGCCAGGGTTTAACTTGATCAACGCTAGGTTCGTCTAGATCCAGAGCCTCAAACCACATACACTGTCTAGACCTATACCCATAATCTCCATCAACTCTGCAACCTTGAGACAGGGGTATTTTACTCATGTCGTACGAGGCTTACATCTACATGTAGGGACATGCACTCAGAAGGTAATGACTGTTATGTGCTAGAGGGTCTGCCCTCTCCTGTGGTTCTTGAACTTCCTTGGCTCACTCTGCAGCACCCTGTGGTAGATTGGCAGACTCGGTAGGTGGTAAAGTGGAGTGAGTTATGTCAAGGACACTGCTTGGGCACCTGGCTTGCAAGGGTTGATACCTTGTCTGTACCTAAATGCCTGTTTGACTTTGGGGATATGTTTTCAGAGTAGGGGTGCGAAGAACTTCGTCCTCATCGTCCTTATGACTACGCCGTTAATTTTGTCCCTGGGGAAAAGCTGCCAAACAGCAGACTATAGAATATCTCTGGTCCAGAGAGGCAGGCCATGAAGGACTATATCGCGGAAAGTTTGTCAAAGAGTCATATCAGACCATCTTCATCCCCCATTGCTGTGGGGTTTTTCTTTGTAAAGAAGAAAATGGGGTTATGCCCGTGCCTAGGTTTCCCCAAACTCAATTAGTTCACCTCCCGGAATGCCTATCCGGTCGCTCTCATCCCGGATCTCTTTAATCAGATTTTAGGAGCAAAATGGTTTTCTAAACTGGATCTCAGGGGGAGAATAATCTCATTTTTATTAAAGAAGGGGATGAGTGGAAGACAGCTTTCCATACGCCTGAGGGACACTATGAGAACCTTGTGATGCCATTTGTGTTGACAAATGCTCCCGCCGTGTTTCAGCACTTTGTAAATGACATCTTTAGTCACATGGTAGGTAGGTTTGTGGTAATCTATCTTGATGACATTAATTTATTCTTCTGACCTTGAGTCACATCTGGTACATGTCAGGCAGGTCTTACAGATAGTCAGAGGCAATAAATCATTTGTCAAAGAAGAGTAATGTATGTTCTCAGTTGAGGAGATTCCTTTTCTAGGATATTTTCGTATGGATTTTCGCAAGGATCCAGCACTTCACCTTCATATTAAACGGTGTAAATTTATCTTAGCAGTGCGACTGTTAGGCTATGTGCCTACGTTGCAGAAATTCTGCGGAAATGTCCACAGCATTTCCGCAACTCCCTGCCGCGGGTAAAATGCATGCGAAACTCGCAGGCGTTTTCCCCCAAAACACAAGCGTTTTTCAAGCACTTTTAGATTGCAGAATGCTTGCACTTTTCCAAGCGATTTGAAGCATTGCTTGGAAAAGTGATTGACAGGTTGGTCACATTTGACAAGCATAGTGCTTGACAAGTGTGACCAACTTTTTACTATTGATGCTGCCTATGCAGCATCAAGAGTAAAAGATATGTTAAAAATACTAAAAAAAAAAAAAAATAGAGATATACTTACCCTCCGTTGACACCCAGAGTCATCCCGCCCCTCATTGGCGCTGCTGGCAACTTCCTTTCCCAGTGGTGCCTTGCAACAATGACCTCTAATGACGTAGCATCACGCGAGACCACAATGCTTCCCTGGGAACAGAAGATGCTGGCAGCGTGGCTGAGAGGCGGGAAGGACTCCGGGGGCGGACAGAGGGTGAGTATATCCCTACTTTTCATTTCAATTCTATTTTTTACAGGAATATGGTACCCAGGGACCCTGGGTACCATCCGCACATGAAGCGCTCTGTTGTGTCCCACGAATGGGAACAACCTGTAATGTATATTTCTCTGTGTTTAGTTCTTCCTCCAATCAGCAAAATTCCCTGTTGTTGCTAGGTAGAATTAGACTGTGTGAAAATTGTCCCTATGTCCCGCCTGTAGTTGAGCTCTGTATTAGGTTGCTCCTCCCTTCTTCAGTTTTGCCTACAGCAGCCTTTACTCAAGACGCATGTGTACTCCCCTGTACAATTACCCCTTTTTACCTACTGTCCATTGTAAACTAATACAAGATTTTGGAAGAAAACAGCATAGTATCTCCTGGTCTTTCTACAGTTGCATTGCCAGTGGAGTTAAAACTACTGAGGACGCATGGTGGTGTGAGTACAAGTTATAGAATTATCTAAGAAGCTGATAGTTAGAACGCTTGGGATTTACAGTCATCAGGAAGAGTCAGAATAGTAAAAAGGGGGTTAGCTGTTACCAGGAACAGTATACAGATGTAATCCAAGAAGAGGATTGCTTAACATAAGGCTAATGAAAAGCCACATCAACAGCAGCTTACATGACTGCAGACATTCTCTGTGCTCTTCACTTCAGAAAATTGCACAGTGAAAGATTTAACCTGTTACTAAGAACAGTTCACAGCCTGTAATCAAAAGAAAGGACCATCTATAAGCTATTGAGAAGCTGCAATTTACATAGACTTGTAGCACTTCTGTGCTGTCCAGCTCAGTCTAGTTGCAACTTTGTATTGGTCTCCTTGACAACCAGGAGCAGAACAGCTGCCACCATGTCCCAGACCAAAGAACCCTTTCACTGCCAGTCCTGCAGCAGCAGAAATAGAAACAGAACTTCTCACAGTTCGCAGTGTAACATCCAAAAGATCAACTAATCCTACATGATAATTCAAAGAGAACCTAGAATCCACCAAAGGTGAATTGCTACACCACACAACTTCCCTATGGAAAAGAGTACTAGACCACGCTACTGTCTTGACTGTGCCCAGCTCTCACGAGTTCCCACCAAAGGGAGCCCTTGAACAATTGTACTCTGCATACCAGTCTTATAATAAGACATCTTATAATAAATACATCTCCACGCTGCTGAAATTAAATATGCAAGAGTCGCTAAAGGAATGTCAGGTCTTCCAACAGCTCAATGCCGAATGAGATAGCACTGTGCGCGACATCGTGAACAAAACAGAAGCAAAAATCCCACAAATGTCAGAAGTGACATTGCACAGATCCAGGTCTGCTAGGAGCTCAAAGCACTCAATCAAGTCAAGCTCATCAAGGTACTCCACCCTCAGTGAGCAGCTCATAAGAGGACGTGCCGAAGCAGAATCTACGAAATTGCAAGCCATTTTCACCCAAAAGAAAGCAGAGAAGGAAACGGAGATTGTACGCGAGAAGGCGGAAATAGAAGTCCTGCAGAAGAAATACGAACATGCAGCAGCCATGGCAAAGCTAAAGTTCTTCCAGCAAGCCCTAGGTGAGAGCTGAGGAGACAGCCTCAATTTGTGTAAATTTGACACGGAGGACCCACTTAAGCGCACAAGAGACTCAGTGCTAAGCCAAGCCAGCGAACCTCTGACCACCATCAACATTCCCGTCAGTACCAATCCCTCTCCAGATCATCAAGATATCGATCCGCTTGCAGCTCCCAGCTTTAAAGGTCAGTCCAATGTACCACAAACATTCAAACCCGAACCTCCTTAATGCGTCAATACACGACCTGACCCTACACCTCAGCAAACACCATTCGCCAACGTCTACATGCAACCTAACATGCAGCCAAGGCACTACGCTCCCGACAACTGTGTGGTTCCAGCCCCGCATACAACAGAGATCATATGCCACAAACCGGTTGCTGGTCTAAATGCCTACGCCACTCCGTATCTTCCCATGTTCTTGAACCAAGAAGTTACGACCCACGCTAACAGCATCACTCAGCCAGCAAATGCTCCTCCAAAGTCAGAAAGAACAGACATGGCCAATCTTGTGAGGTGCGTGATACGCCGAGAACTCACCAACAACGGTCTCACAAGGTTTGACAACCAGCCTGAGAAATACAGAGGTTGGAAATGTACCTTTAAAGCCGTAATTAGTGACCTCGGCATCACTGCTGCTGAAGAGCTGGATCTGCTAATCAGGTGGCTCCAGTGGCGTAGCAACTGTTTGTGGCGCCCGGGGCGGTCGAAAAATTTGCCGCCCCTTTGGTTGTTGATAATTCGGAAGCATCCGAAGAGCCCACACTACACTCAAAGATCTAATTTTTAGTCTGCTACTAACTCTGCTATTATTTCTAAATTTCTAGACTTTCAACTTCTTGCAGTTCTCTATATATATGTATGTATTAGCTTGATGATGCTGGATGAAGACCTAATGGCTTTTTTTAATAATAATTTTTAATAATGTGACAGAAAAAAAAACAGAAAGTACAAATTATTTTGGCGGACAGGGGGCGGACACTGACAGCTTGGGGTCCCTGTGCAAGAAATGTGTCCGGGCCCCCCTCCTTTTATGGCGTCAAAGCTACGTGTGTGTGTGTATATATATATAGATAGATAGATTATTGATATTATATAGCCACACACACACATACAGGTATATATTACATAGTCTCCTTTATTATGTATATTGCTATCCCATACACAGTGCCTTCTCTTGTTATGTACAGTTCCGTCCCTTACATATTGGATTATATAGAGCCCTGTTTTTTATTACATACCGTCCTGTCTTGTTAGCTGTATAATGCAATGATGGCTGATGGAGCATGGGAAAGCTTCCTTTCTAATGGAGGAGCTGATGGACTGGTCGTCTGGTCACCGACTCCTCGATCAGCAGTCATTTTATATCTAACAAGAGAGGGGACCATGTAATAAAAGAGGGCGCTGTGAATAACAAAAATACACTATGTAAGAGACAGCACTATACATAACAGCAGAGGAAGCTATATAATAAGGGACGGCACCATATATAACTAGAGAGGATGGTAGGTAATAAGGGGCGGTGTTATACATAATAAAAGAGGAAACTATGTAACTAAGGATGGTGTTATACAGAATTAGTGAGTACACTATATACTAAGGGACTGTGTTAGACATAATAAACGATAATGTCTTCCTCCACCTCCCCCTGTTCCTAAGGCCATTATAAGTCCCCCTTCCTCCCATCCCAATCCCCCACACCCCTCATTGTCCTCCTCCCCTCGCATCCCATTATTGTCTTCTCCCCCACCTCCATCATTTTCTTCTCCACCACTATCTTTGCTTTCTCCCCCACCACTCCCATCATTGCCCATTCCACCACCTCCATCATTTCCTCCTCCTCCACCACCCCCATTTATTGCCCTTTCCACCACCACCATCATTGCATTCTCACCCACCACCCCATCATTGCCCTCTCGACCATCACCCCATCATTGTCTTCTCCCCATCACTGCCTTCTCCATCACCCCATCACTGTGCCTTCTCCCCATCACTCCCATCATTGCCTGCTCCATCACCC
The DNA here is from genome assembly GCF_039654945.1 of Dendrobates tinctorius. Taxonomy (NCBI): domain Eukaryota; kingdom Metazoa; phylum Chordata; class Amphibia; order Anura; family Dendrobatidae; genus Dendrobates; species Dendrobates tinctorius. The sequence goes on from NW_027361758.1 coordinate 13,790,302, forward strand.
CATCACTCCCATCATTGCCTGCTCCATCACCCCATCACTCCCATCATTGTCTGCTCCATCACCCCATCATTGCCTGCTCCATCACCCCCATCATTGCCTGCTCCATCACCCCCATCATTGCCTGCTCCATCACCCCATCACTGCCTTCTCCATCACCCCATCACTGCCTGCTCCATCACCCCATCACTCCCATCATTGTCTGCTCCATCACCCCATCACTGCCTGCTCCATCACTCCCATAATTGTCTGCTCCATCACCCCCATCATTGCCTGCTCCATCACCCCCATCACTCCCCTCATTGCCTGCTCCATCACCCCATCATTTCCTGCTCCATCACCCCATCATTGCCTGCTCCATCACCCCCATCACTCCCCTCATTGCCCGCTTCATCACCCCATCATTGCCTGCTCCATCACCCTATCACTGCCTTCTCCATCACCCCATCACTGCCTGCTCCATCACCCCCATCACTCCCCTCATTGCCTGCTCCATCACCCCATCACTGCCTGCTCCATCACCCCCATCATTGTCTGCTCCATCACCCCATAATTGCCTGCTCCATCACTCCCCTCATTGCCTGCTCCATCACCCCATCATTGCCTGCTCCATCACCCCATCATTGCCTGCTCCATCACCCCATCATTGCCTGCTCCATCACCCCCATCATTGCCTGCTCCATCACCCTATCATTGCCTGCTCCATCACTGCCTGCTCCATCACCCCATCATTGCCTGCTCCATCACACCATCATTGCCTGCTCCATCACCCCATCATTGTCTGCTCCATCACCCCATCATTGCCTTCTAGACCATCACTCCCATCATTGCCTGCTCCATCATACACACAGACACACACACACACACAGACATTCATACATACATACACACAAGACACCACCTCTCTCCTCTCACCTGTCCGCAGCATCGCCCGCGCTTCCTCCCTCACACAGCAGCGGCCGCTGAATGATGACATCATTCAGCGGCGCTCCTCTGTGTGAAACAGGAAGCGCGGCCTCTGGGCAGGAAGCAGGACGGACCCTTGCCGCTCCGCTCCTGCTATTCACTCTTGCAGGCAGCGGAGCTGCCGTGATCGCATCGCTCCCTGCCCGCCGCTGCACTGCACTGCAGGGTGGAATTGCTGCTGCCGCGCCGCCCCCACACACATGCCACCTGGGGCGGACCGCCCCCCCTGCCCCCCCCACGCTACGCCAGTGGGTGGCTCGGACATCAATCCACGGAGCGGGTCAAGAGGCTCAGATCAGTCCACATCAGTAATCCAGCAGCTGGTCTCATGGCTGCATGGGAAAGACTAGAACGTAGCTTGGGCAGTCCTGAAGCCATAGAGAATGCACTGTTTAAGTGTCTACAGGATTTCCCCAAAATATCTGGCAAGGACAGTTCAAAATTCCTAGAGCTCAGTGACCTGCTCCTAGAGCTCCAGTTAGCTAAGGCAGACACGCACCTACCTGGTCTCAGCTACCTGGATACCGCTCGGGGCATTAACTCAATAGTTTCTAAGCTGCCTTACAGTATACAAGAGAAGTGGGCCACTATTGGGTCAAAATACAAAAAGAGCCAATCAAGTCTCCTTTCCTCCATTTTCATTCTTCTGTGATTACATCAAGGAGATTGCAGAGAGCAAAACTGACCCCAGCTTCTGCTCTGAAGATCCCAGCAGCTCTGCATCATCCCCTAAGTACAAGAGTTCGTGCTCTCACAACAGTAACCGCAGCGGTCCGTTGTCTGCAAAAAAGACAGAAGTTCTGCCTACACCGACATCAGCGCCAGACAAAGGTGAGAAGGTGGAAAATCCGAACCGCCAGTGTCCAATTCACAAATTGCCCATTCCCCTGAAGTGCATCGCCTTCAGGAAGAAACCCCTTCAAGAACGAAAGGAGCTCTTGAAGAAGTTTGAAGTATGCTTCAGGTGCTGCGCCTCTACCGAACATCTTGCGAAGGACTGTGTCATCGCTATCAAGTGTCTAGAGTGTGACAGCGAAGATCACGTTCAAGCGCTCCATCCATCACAGACTGACTCTGCGTCTACACCTTCTCCCACCACAAGCCATGGAGGGGAGAGTTCAGACCAAGCGACAAGCCAAGTTGCGGTATCTTCCTCATGCACCAAAGTCTGCGGAGGTCTTCGAGACAAGTCCTGCACGAAGATTTGCCTGGCAAGGGTGTATCCAAAGGGTCATCCAGAGAAGGCAGTCAAGGTGTACGTTAGTCTTGATGACCAGAGCAACAAATCACTGGCCAGGTCAGAACTCTTCAACTTGTTCAACTAAAAAGGTGACGTCTATCCTTACACTTTGGGCACCTGCAGCGGCGTTATAAAAACCTCTGGAAGAAGGGCTGGTGGCTTCATAATAACTTCTCTTGAGAAGGACGCCATGGAGATACCAATACCCATGCTTGTTGAGTGTAACCAAATTCCATTCAACAGGGAAGAAATCCCAACGCCAGAAGTTGCTCTTCAGCATCCTCATCTCAGAGTGATAGCCAAAGAGATGCCACCCCTGGACGACAAGGCCGACATCCTAATTCTCCTCGGCAGAGACATTATATAACTGCATAAGATGAGTCAACAAATCCACGGACTACTCAATGAATCATGCGCCCAGCTCCTCGAGCTAGGTTGGGTTATCATCAGCAACGTCTGTAGTGAGCAGACAAAGGATCCAAGCAGCATCTCCTCTTACAAAATGCTTATCACATCAGGTCACCATGACCTTTCCCCCCTGCCAGACCTACGTCATTACTGGACGAAGGAGAAATTAAATGACACTAAATGTCAGCAACAACCATCTGACAATTCAAGTCTGCATTATCCTCGAGACTACTACCTTGAGAGAACATCACTCGGTCCTACAACAAAGGACAACAACTCACCACCTACAGAGGAAGGCAAGGTGATCATCAGGGTCACGAGCATCAAACCCACCAATGACAACTATAACATCTGGGTAGCTTCTTCACCTTCCCTTCCCGCAAAGACTGAGTTGCCAAGGGATTCACAGCAAGTATCTGCTAAGTTCCCAACCTTTGACGCCTATCTCCATCACAAGCCTGGTCAAGCCGAAGCCATGCTAGACTTCAGTGCCCAGAGCGAGAGCCCCTCTCTCAACAGCCTACCTCTTACCGATGGTGCTAGCGTTTGCCCCACGCAATGCAGCCTCAGCATACTAAGGTATGTTGAACAAGACACGTTCACTTCCCAAGCATCACCCTGTGATGAACTTCCTATCGAACGAGGAGCCTCGCCTGTTCAAAACAGCATCCACGGTCCCCTTGGGTTCAAAACACCCATTACAGTTCAAGGCAGGGAATCACTGAGACAGCTCGCTACTCAGTGCATCAACAGGGACACTATGTTGCCATCTCAGAGACAGCAAAGATGGGAGATGGGGAAGAAGTCCCTAAAGGCCTTACAGCAACTCCAAGTCCTGCACCATAGTTCTTTAAAGATTCTTTCAACCGTGAAGAGACAAGTCTATGTTTCTTATGACGCATCAACGAAGACTACAGCTGCAGGAACCTCTCCAAGTGCTTCAGTTTGCTGGCTCCTCCAAACAGGAGTCACATGAACGTAACTTTGTCGCTGGACTCTGCCACGGCGGGGAGCATACCTTTGCATGCTACTGCTGTGCTAGGACACAGGATTATCAGCAACCAACAGAATTTTAACTTCCCCTTATGGACTGGAACTTCTACTGTTGGGTTGGTGGAAGAGTTGGCATGTTGCAGCTTCCCCAATCCGAAAATGGGTTTCTATTGGACTCATTTTTCATTTTTTATTCAAGCTCTATGTTTTGCTACAAGTATGGACTTGATTTCTGCATTATGTTGCATTGTTTTTCTTCTCTTCTCTCATTGCAGGTTTCACGATGTCGAGGGACAGAGTAGTCTCTTTATCTTGCACAAGGACTTATGAAATCTGACGATTTCAGACGGGGAGTGTTGTGTCCCACGAATGGGAACAACTTGTAATGTATATTTCTCTGTGTTTAGTTCTTCCTCCAATCAGCAAAATTCCCTGTTGTTGCTAGGTAAAATTAGACTGAGTGAAAATTGTCCCTATGTCCCTCCTGTAGTTGAGCTCTGTACTAGGTTTCTCCTCCCTTCTTTAGTTTAGCCTACAGTAGCCATTACTCAAGACACATATGTACTCCCCTGTGCAATTACCTCTTTTTACCTACTGTCCATTGTAAACTAATACAAGATTTTGGAAGAAAACAGCATTGTTTCTCCTGGTCTTTCTACAGTTGCATTGCCAGTGGAGTTAAAACTACTGAGTATGCCTGGTGATGTGAGTACAATTTATGCAATTATCTAAGAAGCTGATAGTTAGAATGCTTGGGATTTACAGTCATCAGGAAGAGTCAGAATGCGCTCACTTTACGCATGGTGGGCATAGCCACATGTGTAAAGTGAGTGTTTCATTTGCAATTCTATGGCAGCGGAATCGCCACAGAACAGCAACTGTGGAATCCCATAGGATTGCATGGGGGTGCATTTTATTAGCGTTTTTTAAGCATTTCCGCTGCGGCAGAAACGCATAAAAAATGCAACGTCGGCACACAGCCTTAATCTGCTCAGTTGAGAGCTCCTAGAAGCTTTCCTGTGTTAAGGCTCTCAGATGTGCACTGTTATCCACTCCCCATCTCCTGGAGTGGGTCCTGGCTAGGGAAGGAAAAGATGCACAGCCAAATACCCAGGGGTTGTATCACCGGCAGCATCTGGGGGATGTCCTCAGATGGGGTACTTTAAATGATGGTCCGTCTTCTGGTGGCAGCGATCGGTCTCCGGTACCTTCAGCTGAGCCCCTAGTGTCATGGACTATTTGGAATCTGTGGGCCAGTGCTCCAGGGGTTAACACTTGGAGCCTCTCCTTTCGTTCTGGGAGGGCTTTATATGACTGCTGTCCGGCTCCACTCCATGTCAGTTATACTTCAGCCCTCGGCTGAGTTAGCTGACCCCTGAGTGCCTGTGCCTGCTTTGTTGTCTGATCACTTTCTTTTGACCTGATCCGTTTACCATTGTGCTCTTGTCTTCTGATTTGGTACTGTGTATGTGTTTTCCTGGTTTCCGACTTCAGCAACGTCCCTGACTAATCTCCTGTCTACACCCCTCATCGGCACCCCTAACCACCTTGCCTTCCAGCAGGTCCCTGCCGCACTCCCTCTGGGAGTGTAGTGGCTGGCCCCGCCCCAGGTCCGCCTCCAGCAGTCACGTGCCGTAGGTCCTGCTGGCCAGCGGTCATGTCTACCCTACAGCTCCCTCCGGGCTCTGTGCAGCCTCGTCGTGTTCAACCTGAATCAGGACCCATGCACTGACCAGGGTACCAGTCATGGGGTCCTGACATTGTAACTGCCCATTACTGTTTTTCCTCCCTCCCCCTTTCCTCAGTGTTTGGGGGTACTATGGTTCCCATGTGCACCCTGTCTGAGCGGGTACAGCACCTGACTCAGATGCTTCAAAATCTTAATTTGGAGCAGCAAACTCTTGCCCAGTCTCAGCAGCAAGTGGCTGATATGGTGCAGGGGGCTCTTTCCTCCAGGCTTCAGTGGGCAGTTGACCAGGATGTTGCTTTAGTGTCTCCTGAGCCACCGGTAAAATTGCTGGACAATTTTTCTGGAGATAAAGAGACATTTAAGGTTTTTAAGGAAGGTTGCAAACTTTTCTTTTCCTTAAGACCTCGCTCCTCTGGGGATGAATGTCAGAAGATGGGGGTCATTATCTCTCTGTTAAGGGGGGCCCGCAGGCTTAAGCGTTCTCTCTCCCCTCTATGGCCCCTGAGAGAATGTCGGAGGATGCGTTCTTTGAGGCCCTTAGGCATATCTATGATTAACCTGACCATGTACGCTTGGCTGAGGTTATGGTGATGAGTGTGTATCAGTGGAAGCCCTCGGCTGAGTGGTTTTGCACTGAGTTAATACGCTCAGATGCTGGGCTGCGGAGGTTTCGTGGAATGACGCTGCCCTCCGGGTTTGTTCCTTAGAGGCCTGTCCGAGCACCTCAATTCTTGCTGCGGGTAAGAGGGGTGATGCAACTGGAGACACCATTGTTCCCCAGTGGAACTGAAGTTATTCCCTCGGCTGAAGCCATGGAGGTTGTTGCTCTCACCCTCAAGGAAAATGAGAGGAGATGCCACCGCGAGAAGCATTTGTGCTTTTATTATGGGAAGTCTAGACATTTGACGAAAGACTTTCCCTCTTGTCCCTCATCAACCAAGTCAACGGGAAACAACAAGGTCTGGGTAGTTGTCGCGGAGGCTGCCCAGACCCTCAGGTACATTTTTCGTCATTTTCTAAAGTGTTGCTGCAAGTGGAACTGCTGGTGGATGGCTGTCCTTCTTTCTCTACAGCTTTTGTTGACTGCGGGTCATCCATCAACCTGGTCAACTCTCAGTTAATATCACAATGCAAGATAGAGACAGTTAGGCTTAAGACTCTGATTAAAGTGGTGGCCATTGACTCTTCACTAGTGTTGAGCATTCCGATACTGCAAATATCGGATATCGGCCAATATTCGATGTATCGGAATTCCGATACCGAGTACCTGAGTGGGCCTGCCGGGGCCTGTACGGGCCTGCCGGGGGCCTGTGCCAGCTGTCGGGGGCCTGTACGGGCCTCTCGGGGGTCTGTGCCGGCTGTCGGGGGCCTTTACGAGCCTCTCGGGGGTCTATGCGGGCCTGCCGGGGCCCTGTGTGGGCCTGCTGGGGCCTGTACGGGCCTCTCGGGGGTCTATGCGGGCCTGCCGGGGGTCTTGTGTGTGTGCAGGCATCGTCCGATGGGACTACAAGTCCCATCGGGCGATGCCTGCTACAATGACAGTGATTGACACATTAGCCAATGATGGGACAGTAGTAGTCCCATCATCCGGCTAATGTGTTGAATGTAAAAAAAAACAAAAAAACATACATACTACATACATACTACATACATATACTACATTCATATATACATAGTACATACAGTGGGGCAAAAAAGTATTTAGTCAGTCATCAATAGTGCAAGTTCCACCACTTAAAAAGATGAGAGGCGTCTGTTATTTACATCATAGGTAGACCTCAACTAAGGGAGACAAACTGAGAAAAAAAAATCAAGAAAATCACATTGTCTGTTTTTTTTCATTTTATTTGCATATTATGGTGGAAAATAAGTATTTGGTCAGAAACAAAATTTCATCTCAATACTTTGTGATATATCCTTTGTTGGCAATGACAGAGGTCAAACGTTTTCTGTAAGTCTTCACAAGGTTGCCACACACTGTTGTTGGTATGTTGGCCCATTCCTCCATGCAGATCTCCTCTAGAGCAGTGATGTTTTTGGCTTTTCGCTTGGCAACACGGACTTTCAACTCCCTCCAAAGGTTTTCTATAGGGTTGAGATCTGGAGACTGGCTAGGCCACTCCAGGACCTTGAAATGCTTCTTACGAAGCCACTCCTTCGTTGCCCTGGCGGTGTGCTTTGGATCATTGTCATGTTGAAAGACCCAGCCACGTTTCATCATCAATGCCCTTGCTGATGGAAGGAGGTTTGCACTCCAAATCTCACGATACATGGCCCCATTCATTCTTTCATGTACCCGGATCAGTCGTCCTGGCCCCTTTGCAGAGAAACAGCCCCAAAGCATGATGTTTCCACCACCATGCTTTACAGTAGGTATGGTGTTTGATGGATGCAACTCAGTATTCTTTTTCCTCCAAACACGACAAGTTGTGTTTCTACCAAACAGTTCCAGTTTGGTTTCATCAGACCATAGGACATTCTCCCAAAACTCCTCTGGATCATCCAAATGCTCTCTAGCAAACTTCAGACGGGCCCGGACATGTACAGGCTTAAGCAGTGGGACACGTCTGGCACTGCAGGATCTGAGTCCATGGTGGCGTAGTGTGTTACTTATGGTAGGCCTTGTTACATTGGTCCCAGCTCTCTGCAGTTCATTCACTAGGTCCCCCCGCGTGGTTCTGGGATTTTTGCTCACCGTTCTTGTGATCATTCTGACCCCACGGGGTGGGATTTTGCGTGGAGCACCAGATCGAGGGAGATTATCAGTGGTCTTGTATGTCTTCCATTTTCTAATTATTGCTCCCACAGTTGATTTCTTCACTCCAAGCTGGTTGGCTATTGCAGATTCAGTCTTCCCAGCCTGGTGCAGGGCTACAATTTTGTTTCTGGTGTCCTTTGACAGCTCTTTGGTCTTCACCATAGTGGAGTTTGGAGTCAGACTGTTTGAGGGTGTGCACAGGTGTCTTTTTATACTGATAACAAGTTTAAACAGGTGCCATTACTACAGGTAATGAGTGGAGGAAAGAGGAGACTCTTAAAGAAGAAGTTACAGGTCTGTGAGAGCCAGAAATCTTGATTGCTTGTTTCTGACCAAATACTTATTTTCCACCATAATATGCAAATAAAATGAAAAAAAAACAGACAATGTGATTTTCTGGATTTTTTTTTCTCAGTTTGTCTCCCATAGTTGAGGTCTACCTATGATGTAAATTACAGACGCCTCTCATCTTTTTAAGTGGTGGAACTTGCACTATTGCTGACTGACTAAATACTTTTTTGCCCCACTGTACATACTACATACATACTTCATATATACTACATTCATACAACATACATACTTCATATATACTACATTCATACAACATACATACTTCATATATACTACATTCATACAACATACATACTTCATATATACTACATTCATACAGCATACTACATACATATACATACTTCATATATACTACATACATACTACATATATACTACATTCATACAACATACATATATACTACATACATACAAAATACATACAACATATACTACATTCATACAATACATACATACTACATACATACTACATTCATACAACATACATATATACTACATACATACAAAATACATACATACTACATACATACAACATATACTACATTCATACAATACATACATACTACATAAAAACTACATTCATACAACATACATATATACTACATACATACAAAATACATACATACTACATACATACAACATATACTACATTCATACAATACATACATACTACATACATACTACATATATACTACATTCATACAACATACATATATACTACATACATACAAAATACATACATACTACATACATACAACATATACTACATTCATACAATACATACTACATACATACATGCTTCATATATACAACATACATACTACATACATACATACATACTACATACATACTACATACAATACATACATTTAGACATACAGTACATGTAACATAGAGTACATACTCACCATCACTTGTCACTTTGATCCCCAAAGCCAATGTCATCTGTGGAGAAATATGAAAATAACAAACATATATACTCCCTGATCTGCAGAAATCCATGAGTGTCCCACGACGATCTCCCGTGGAGAAGAGCAACATCAGCTGATGCCACCGCTCTCTGCGGGCCCCAGGAATACAATGACGGGAGGTAGGTATCCTTCCGCACTGTATTCCTCCGCCACTGTAAAAAAAATAGTCCCTTGTCTCACTTTTGGCATTGCTGTGTGAGAAAGTTCCCACGCAGCATTTGCCATAAAGTGAGACTAGGGACTATTTTTTTACAGTGGCGGAGGAGCCCCCTAGAGAGAGGTCGCATCAGCTGATGCTGCTGTTCTCCACGGGAGATCGTCGTGGGACACTGTTGATTTCTGCAGATCAGGGAGTATATTGCTTGTTTGTTTTTTTCATATTTTTCCACAGATGACATTGGCTTCGGGGAACAAAGTGACAAGTTATGGTGAGTATGTACTCTATGTTATATGTACTGTATGTCTATATGTATGTATTGTATGAATGTATAAATGTATTGTATGTAGCATGTATGTAGTATGTATGTATGTTGTATGAATGTAGTATATATGTTGTATGAATGTAGTATATATGAAGTATGTATGTAGTATATATGTAGTATATATGTAGTATGTATGTAGCATGTATGTTGCATGTATGTTGTATGTATGTTGTATGTATGTTGTATGTATGTTGTGTCTGTAGCATGTTGTAGTATGTAGTACGTATCTAGTATGTATGTTGTATGTCTGTAGCATGTTGCATATATGTTGTATGTATGTAGTACGCACTCTGTATGTATGTTGTATGAATGTAGTATGTATGTAGTATGCATGTATGTATGTCTTATGAATGTAGTATATATGTAATATGTATGTAGTATATATGTTGTATGTATGTTGTATGTATGAATGTATTGTATGTAGTATGTAGTATGTACTATGTATGTATGTTGTATGAATGTAGTATATGTAGTATGCATGTATGTATGTTGTATGAATGTAGTATATATGTATTATGCATGTAGCATGCATGTAGCATGTATGTAGCATGTATGTTGTATGTATGTTGTATGTATGTTGTATGTATTGTATGTAGTATGTCTGTAGCATGTTGTATGTATGTTGTATGTATGTAATATGTACTATGTATGTATGAATGTAGTATCATGTATGAATGTAGTATATATGAAGTATGTATGTAGTATGTATGTATGTTTTATGAATGTAGTATATATGAAGTATGTATGTAGTATGTATGTATGTTGTATGAATGTAGTAAATATGAAGTATGTATGTAGTATGTATGTATGTTGCATGAATGTAGTATATATGAAGTATGTATGTAGTATGTATGTTGTATGAATGTAGTATATATGTATTGTAGCAGACATCGCCCGATGGGACTTGTAGTCCCATCAGACAATGCCTGCACACACACAAGACCCCCAGCAGGCCCGCACAAACCCCCGACAGCCAGCACAGGCCCCCGGCAGGCCCGTACAGACTCCCGGAAACCGGCACAGGCCCCCGGCAGGCCTACAGAGACCCGACAGCCAGCACAGGCCCCCGGGAGGCCCATACAGACCCCCGACAGCCGGCACAGGCCCCTGGCAGGCCCATACAGACCCCCGACAGCGGGCACAGGCCCCCGGCAGGCCCGTACAGACCCCCCGACAGCCGGCACATGCCCCCGGCAGGCCCGTACAGACCCCCGACAGCCGGCACAGACCCCCGGCAGGCCCGTACAGACCCCCGGCAGCCGGCACAGGCCCCCGGCAGACCCTTACAGACCCCCGACAGCTGGCACAGACCCCTGGCAGGCCCACACAGACCCCGCCCGCACACACAGACACGCACAGTGCCCGCCCACGCACCGCCCACACTCTTTCCCCCTCCCGAAATGGATGTACAAGGAAAGAAAGGTTTTTTTTAATTCCGATATTTCTGTCCCATTGACTTGTATGGGACTTCCGGTATCAGAATTGGCGATACCCGATACTTTTTGGGTATCGGGCCGATCCAATCCGATCCGATATTTCTCAGTATCGGATGGTATCGCTCAACACTACTCTTCACCCCTCACCAAAGAAGGGATTCTCAATATAACAGATTTTTTCGCTTAAGGTGGGCTCAGGTCATGTGGAAAAAATAAGTTGCTTTGTTCTGGACAATCTGCCTGCTGATTTGGTGTTGGGAATGCCCTGATTGCAAAGGCACAATCCAGTTATCAATTGGGAAGCGGGGAGATTGATCAATGGGGCCGTAACTGTGTCGATCTGTGTTGTAAATCGGCTTTATTGTCTGAACCTGTTAAACCTGTATCTATGTAATGAGATATAGGTGGGCACCACAGAATGTAACAAAAAATATTGATGCTGGGTGCAACTCTGTACCAAGAGAATGGAAAATCAAAAGTAGAAAAGAAGTACAGAAAAACGTGCACTCACAGTATGAATCAATACCAAAAAAGGCTTTTATTAGACATACATATACCAAACAGGCAAATGTGCACAATAAAACATCATTGGGTTGGTGGGAGGCGGAGCATGTGTACCCATCGCCGGGCTACAAGGAGCATGTATTCACATGGTTTCGTTTTATTGACTACATTTTTTTGATTTTGGATTGGCAGTGTTTTGGACTGCGAGAATTTCATTGTGTCTCTGAACCAGAATCCTTTGAATATCCACTTGACTTATCATCTGTTTCCACCGTAGATTTCTTGGACCTCAGGCTTTCTCTCCATTGCAACCAAATACGCACTGGTCTTTTTCGCAAGGTGACGGCAACTAATAGTCTTCTGGACTATAGAAGCTTCCATCCAGAACATTTTTAAAGGGGGATACCCTATGGACAATTCTCAAGACTGCGCCACAATTGTTCTGAAATTGAAGATTTCAGGGGACAATCGAGAGATTTGTCTAAACGATTGCGTGAACAACATTATCCGTGGTCGGTAATTAGTCAGGCATATCGGAGGGCCACGTCTGTCACTCGTGATGATCTTTTAAAACCTGCTCCCTGTATTAGAGATAATCAGATCAGGTTTATTACCACATTCCACAATCAGTGGGACAGGATGAGGAAGTTGTTTGATACCCACTGGCAAATTTTAAAAACTGATACACGAATTTCAAATCTGTTACCAGAGAAACCCCTGGTGACTGCACGTAGGGCTCCAAACTTTCGTGACTCACTCATGAAGAGTCATTTTGTGAGACCAACAGTCAGGACCCAAACAGGTTATCGCATATGTGGATCTTTTCCATGTGGGGAATACAACGTTTGTCGTTTCATGATTTGCAGCCATTGTTTTATCAACCCTGGTGATTCATGTGAATATCAGTTAAAAGATTATGTCAATTGTAAAACACACAATCTTGTGTATGAATTGGTCTGCCCATGTCCCTTAGTGTACATTGGACAGACATCACAGGAGTTACGCAAACGTGTGCAGCAGCACATATCTGACATCAATTTGGCCAGATCAGATCTGGCCAAAGGCAAAATTTTGACCATTGTTGCTTCCCATTTTTTGGATTTTCACAATTGATCAACCAGGGGTCTTGTGGTGATTGGGCTACAGAGGGTTAAAGCCAATATTCGAAGATCTGATCGACAGGGGGAGCTATTACGGTTGGAATCCAGATGGATTTTTCAACTTAATTCTGTTAAGCCTGGTGGCATAAATGAAGACTTATCCTTTACTGGTTTTCTCATGACAATCTAAATCTATATTTGGAGCTTCCAAAAAATGAAGATTTCATCATGGATATCTTACATTATATGCATATATATGTTTTACCTTGTGGTGTTGGTTATTGACTTTGTCATTTCTTGTAAATGGTTTTATAATTGGGTGGTGAATTGGATAAGTTTTGGGATGTGTTTGGCGTATAGCTCTTTATTTTATTGAGCATTGTTCGTATTTTTGGTTTGTTGGGTTTTGTAAAATCCACCTGGTGGTCAAATATACATTTAAATATTTTTTTGAGATATATAATTTTTGTTTTTGGATGACTAAGGGCCGCCATTTGATTATTATCCATCATATATAATAATATATTTTTTTTAAATGATTACCCTTATTAATTATACAGTTGTGGCCAAAAGTATTGACACCCCTGCAACTCTGTCAGATAATACTCAGTTTCTTCTTTGGTATTATTATCTTCATTTAATTTGTCTTAAATGAAAAAACACAAAAGAGAATGACGCAAAAAGCAAAACATTGATCATTTCACACAAAACTCCAAAAATGGGCCAGATAAAAGTATTGGCACCCTCAGCTTAATACTTGGTTGCACAACCTTTAGCCAAAATAACTGCGACCAGCCGCTTCCGGTAACCATCTATGAGTTTCTTAGAATGCTCTGCTGGAATTTTAGACCATTCTTCTTTGGCAAACTGCTCCAGGTCCCTGATATTTGAATGGTGCCTTCTCCAAACTGCCATTTTAGATCTCTCCATAGGTGTTCTATGGGATTCAGGTCTGGACTCATTGCTGGCCACCTTAGAAGTCTCCAGTGCTTTCTCTCAAACCATTTTCTAGTTCTTTTTGAAGTGTGTTTGGGTCATTGTCCTGCTGGAAGACCCATGACCTCTGTGGGAGACCCAGCTTTCTCACACTGGGCCCTACATTATGCTGCAAAATTTGTTGGTAGACTTCAGACTTCATAATGCCATGCACACGGTCAAGCAGTCCAGTGCCAGAGGCAGCAAAGCAACCCCAAAACATCAGGGAACCTCCGCCATGTTTGACTGTAGGGACCGTGTTTCTCCTGTAAACTCTATGTTGATGCCTTTGCCCAAAAAGCTCTACTTTTGTCTCATCTGACCAGAGAACATTCTTCCAAAACATTTTAGGCTTTTTCAGGTAAGTTTTGGCAAACTCCAGCCTGGCTTTTTTATGTCTCGGGGTAAGAAGTGGGGTCTTCCTGGGTCTCCTACCATACAGTCCCTTTTCATTCAGACGCTGATGGATAGTACGGGTTGACACTGTTGTACCCTCGGACTGCAGGGCAGCTTGAACTTGTTTGGATGTTAGTCGAGGTTCTTTATCCAACATCCGCACAATCTTGCGTTGAAATCTCTTGTCAAATTTTCTTTTCCGTCCACATCTAGGGAGGTTAGCCACAGTGCCATGGGCTTTAAACTTCTTGATGACACTGCGCACAGTAGACACAGGAACATTCAGCAATAAAAAGAGAGAAGAGCCAGCACTGCCAGTGGTCAGAACGCATAACATGAGGTGCATATGCACATATCTTACTGCATTCAAAATGAGACATTTAGCAAAATATTGATCAATATATTGAGCCACCCCGCCAAGGCAATCTCATATGGGGGGTCCTACTCTACATTTTTATTTATTCACTGTGCCATTGCGGCCTCCTAAATGTTTTAAAAGCAAGACCATATCAAATGCAATCCATACCTGAAGCATATCTGCATCACTCCCATGCAGCCAGATGGAGCAGGTGCAGATGAAGGCCAACCAGGTCTGAACACAGACATCTCAGGTTTGACCTCCACACACTGCCTAACCAGCTAACACAGATGAAGGGCAATGCAGGCTCAGACATGGATGCAAAAATAAATAAAGCCTGGGGCAGGGCGGGGCTGCCGTGAGTGTGCACAGCAGCCTAGATCAATCACAATAAACACAGAAAAGATAGCGAACATGACCCAGCGTGCACGGCAACAGTGGTGGTCAGCCACAAAACCAATTTGCAATAAAAAGAGAGTAGAGCCAGCACTGCCAGTGGTCAGAACGCATAACATGAGGTGCATATGCACATATCTTACTGCATTCAAAATGAGACATTTAGCAAAATATTGATCAATATATTGAGCCACCCCGCCACGCCAAGGCAATCTCATATGGGGGTCCTACTCTACATTTTTATTTATTCACTGTGCCATTGCGGCCTCCTAAATGTTTTAAAAGCAAGACCATATCAAATGCAATCCATACCTGAAGCATATCTGCATCACTCCCGTGCAGCCAGATGGAGCAGGTGCAGATAAAGGCCAACCAGGTCTGAACACAGACATCTCAGGTTTGACCTCCACACACTGCCTGACCAGCTAACACAGATGAAGGGCAATGCAGGCTCAGACATGGATGCAAAAATAAATAAAGCCTGGGGCAGGGCGGGGCTGCCGTGAATGCAGTAAGATATGTGCATATGCACCTCATGTTATGCGTTCTGACCACTGGCAGTGCTGGCTCTTCTCTTTTTTTACAGGAACATTCAGGTCTTTGGAGATGGACTTGTAGCCTTGAGATTGCTCATGCTTCCTCACAATTTGGTTTCTCAAGTCCTCAGACAGTTCTTTGGTCTTCTTTCTTTTCTCCATGCTCAATGTGGTACACACAAGGGCACAGGACAGAGGTTGAGTCAACTTTAACCCCTTCATGACCCAGCCTATTTTGACCTTAATGACCTGGCCATTTTTTGCATTTCTGACCAGTGTCCCTTTATGAGGTAATAACTCAGGAACGCTTCAACGCATCTTAGCGATTCTGAGATTGTTTTTTCGTGACATATTGGGCTTCATGTTAGTGGTAAATTTAGGTTGAAAATGTTTGCGTTTATTTGTGAAAAAAATGGAAATTTAGCGAAAATTTTGAAAATTTTGCAATTTTCAATTTTTTAATTTTTATTATGTTAAACCAGAGAGTTATGTGACACAAACTAGTTAATAAATAACATTTCCAACATGTCTACTTTACATCAGCACAATTTTGGAAACAACATTTTTTTTTGTTAGGAGGTTATAAGGGTTAAAAGTTAACCAGTGATTTCTCATTTTTACAACAAAATTTACAAAACCATTTTTTTAGGGACCACCTCACATTTAAAGTCACTTTGAGAGGTCTATATGGCAGAAAATACCCAAAAGTGACACCATTCTAAAAACTGCACCCCTCAAGCTACTCAAAACTACATTTAAGAAGATTATTAACCCTTCAGGTGCTTCACAGGAACTAAAGCAACGTGGAAGGAAAAAAGGACATTTTAATTTTTCCAACAAAATTTTTTTTTTAGCATCAATGTTTTCATTTTCACCTGGGCAACAGGATAAAATGGATCCTAAAATTTGTTGAGCAATTTCTCCTGAGTACACTGATACCTCATATGTAGTCATAAACCACTGTTTGGGCGCACGGCAGGGCCCTGAAGGGAAGGAGCGCCATTTGACTTTTGGAATGGAAAATTAGCTCCAATAGTTAGCGGACACCATGTCGTGTTTGGACTGCCCCTGTGTGCCTAAACAATGGAGTACCACCACAAGTGACCCCATTTTGGAAACTAGACACCCAAAGGAACTTATCTAGATACATAGTGAGCACTTTGAACCCCCAGGTACTTCACAAATTGATCTGTAAAAATGAAAAAGTACTTTTTTTTTCACCAAAAATTTCTTTTTGCCTACATTTTTTCATGGGCAACAGGATAAAATGGATCCTAAAATTTGTAGGGCAATTTCTCCTGAGTACACTGATACCTCATATGTGGTCATAAACCACTGTTTGGGCGCACGGCAGGGCCCTGGAAGGAAGGAGCGCCATTTGACTTTTGGAATGGAAAATTAGCTCCAATAGTTAGCGGACACCATGTCGTGTTTGGACTGCCCCTGTGTGCCTAAACATTGGAGTACCCCCACAAGTGACCCCATTTTGGAAACTAGACACCCCAACGAACTTATCTAGATGCATAGTGAGCACTTTGAACCCCCAGGTACTTCACAAATTGATCTGTAAAAATGAAAAAGTACTTTTTTTTTCAGAAAAAATTTCTTTTTGCCTACATTTTTTCATTTTTTCATGGGCAACAGGATAAAATGGATCCTAAAATTTGTTGGGCAATTTCTCCTGAGTACACTGATACCTCATATGTAGTCATAAACCACTGTTTGGGCGCACGGCAGGGCCCTTGAGGGAAGGAGCGCCATTTGACTTTTTGAATGGAAAGTTAGCTCCAATCATTAGCGGACACCAGGTCGCTCATGGAAAGTATGTAGTGTACGTCAGGTTGGTGTGTGTGGTAGGGTATGCACCACACACCCACAAACCTGACGCACACTACGCCACACACACACACCAACCTGATGTACATTTCGCCACACATACCAACCTGACACTACATCAGGTTGGTGTGTGTGGCGTAGTGTGCGTCAGGTTGGTGTGTGGTGTGGTGTAGTGTACATCAGGTTGTTGTGTGTGTTATAGTATACACCACACACACACCAACCTGACGTACACTACGCCACACACACACACCAACCTGACGTACACTTCACCACACATACCAACCTGACACTACATCAGGTTGGTGTGTGTGGCGTAGTGTACGTCAGGTTGGTGTGTGGTGTAGTGTACGTCAGGTTGGTGTGTGTGGTGTAGTACACACCACACACACACACACCAACCTGACGTATACTACGCCATACACACACCAACCTGACGTACACTACGCCACACATACCAACCTGACACTACATCAGGTTGGTGTGTGTGGCGTAGTGTACATCAGGTTGGTGTGTGGTGTGGTGTAGTGTACGTCAGGTTGGTGTGTGTGGTATAGTATACACCACACACCAACCTGACGTACACTATGCCACACACACACACACAACAACCTGACGTACACTACCCCACACATACCAACCTGACACTACATCAGGTTGGTGTGTGTGGCGTAGTGTACATCAGGTTGGTGTGTGGTGTGGTGTACGTCAGGTTGGTGTGTGTGGTATAGTATACACCACACACACACCAACCTGACGTACACTATGCCACACACACACCAACCTGACGTACACTACGCCACACATACCAATCTGATACATCAGGTTGGTGTGTGTGGCGTAGTGTACGTCAGGTTGGTGTGTGGTGTAGTGTACGTCAGGTTGGTGTGTGTGGTGTAGTACACACCAAACACACACACACCAACCTGATGTACACTACACCACACACACCAACCTGACGTACACTACGCCACACACACCAACCTGATACTACATCAGGTTGGTGTGTGTGGTGTGGTGTACGTCAGGTTGGTGTGTGTGGTGTGGTGTTGTGTATGTCAGGCTGGTGTGGGTGAGTTCTGTAGTGGAGTGTCAGGATGTGTTTAGTCCATGGACGTGTGATGAATTCTGAAGCATTCATTCAAACACAGTCCAGGTTTGTCGGGACACGTTTCACATTGGAAACGAGTTTCCCTCCTTGTCCCCCTTTCATAGCATACCCGGCACCGTTTTTTTTTTCTCTCCTCACGGGGAAAATGTTTCCCTGGTACCATACGGGAAACTTGAGTTCCAGGGGTGCTGGGGCGCGCTCCGTCCTCCTCTCCAAAAATCATGGCCTTTATCACCGCCTCCTGGAAATCAAGGAAGGAGTGGTTCTGGCCTGCACATCGTGATAGCACGCATGCGTTATACAGTGCCATTTGTACGAGGTACACAGCCAGTTTTTTGTACCACACCTTCGTTTTCCGCATGGCACTATAGGGCTGGAGGACTTGATCAGAAAGATCAACCCCCCCATGTGATGGTTGTACGCCATGACACAGTCCGGTTTGTGGGCCGGTACTGGGGTACCTCGAATGGTGGTGGCCGTGGTGCCGGGACCATGGATTGTGGTCAAGACAAAGACATCTCTTTTGTCTTTGAACTTGACCACAAGCATGTTGCCGCTACATTGGGCTCGAGTCTCACCCTTTCGGAGAGGCTGCTCAATTAGCGGCAAAGGGAGACCCCTCTGGTTTCTGCGCACGGTACCGCAAGCGACGGTAGCTCTGGCAGAGAGGGATTGAAATAGTGTGATGCTTGTATAAAAGTTATCAACGTACAGATGGTAACCTTTATCAAGCAGAGGGTGGACCAAATCCCACACTATTTTCCCACTCACCCCCAAAGCAAGTGGACATTCTGGGGGCTGGATCCTACTGTCCTTTCCTTGGTAAACTCTAAAGCTGAGAGTGTACCCTGAGGTACTCTCACACAGCTTGTAGAGTTTCATCCCGTACCTTGCCCTTTTGCTGGGCAGGTACTGACGGAACTGAAGCCTCCCTTTGAAGTGGATGAGGGATTCATCCACACAAATTTCCCTTTCGGGAATGTACACTTCAGCAAACTTGTTGTTGAAGTGTTCGACGACTGGCCGAATTTTGAACAGTCTATCAAAATTCGGGTCATCGCGGGGAAGGATTTCAGTGTTGTCCCTGAAATGAAGAAATTTATGAATAGCCTCAAACCGTTTCCGAGTCATCACCATGCCAAATACTGGAGTTTGATATAAAATATCAGTACTCCAGTATTGGCGAATTTCTGGTTTCTTCACAATCCCCATGTGAAGGACCAGTCCCCAATATTTAATCATTTCTACAGAGTCCACAGGACTCCAAGTAGAGAATGAAGAAATTGGGTGTTCCGCCAAAAATTGTTGGGCATACAAGTTTGTTTGCTCCACCATGAGACTGACGATTGACTCCGAGAAAAAGGCTTTGAAAAAGTCTATTTCCCTGAAGTTGGCAGTCTCAAACTGGATTCCTGATTGGGGAACAAAATCAGGAATCCGTTGAGCAAAATTTTCAGGGACGGGGGTCCAAGAGGGAGCACTAGTGCTAGGTTGGGCGTCACTAGCACTAGGTTGGGGGAAACTCACACTTGGCTGTGAGACTTCCTCCAAGATACCCGACTCTTCCTCTAAGGCCTCCGACTCTTCCTCCCTGGGCTCCGGACGATTTCTCGTCCTGCGACATCTCGGTGGTGGCAAGTCTGTGTCGCTGGAAGAGGAAGCGTGGGAGGAATAGAGAAAGGTGGGGTCATCTCTCTCACTATCAGTATCAGAGGCAATAATTTCATATGCCTCCTCAACTGAGTAGACCCTTTGGGACTGGGATGAGCGGGACATTGTGCGTGTGGTGTGTGTGCGTGTGTAAAAATCCTTTATTATAGTGTGCGTGTGCGTGTGTATGTGCGAGTGTTTGGTGAAACTTTTTACTGGAGAATGGGCTGTCAGGAGGGGACTGTCAGGCGCGCAGGGGGCAGGAGGGGACTGTCAGGTGCGCGGGGGGCAGGAGGGGACTGTCAGGTGCGCGGGGGGCAGGAGGGGACTGTCAGGTGCGCGGGGGCAGAAAGGGGCTGTCAGGCGCAGGAGGGCGCTGAGGAGAATTAGGTGGAGACGGAACCAGCGGCGGCAGCAACAGTGGGGGTGATCAGGGGTGCTGGGGGGTGATAGGGGGTGCTGGGGGGTGATCAGGGGCAGAGGGGGGCTGTCAGGCACCGGGGGGCAGGAGGTGGCTGAGGAGATAAGGAAATAAAAAAACCTGCAGCAGCAGGGGATAATCAGGGGTTAATCAGGGGGGGCAGAGGTTAATGAGGGTGATCACTGGGACACAGGAGGGGGCTCTCAGACACAGGAGGCAGTAGGCGGCTGAGGAGCTCGCAGATGTGGATCAGCAGGTGGATGATCGGGGGTGCTGGGGGAGATCGGGGGTGCTGTGGGAGGATCAAGGGTGCTGGGGGATGATCAGGGGTGCTGGGGGATGATCAGGGGTGCTGGGGGATGATCAGGGGTGCTGGGGGATCACCAGGGGCAGAAGGGGGCTGTCAGGCACCGGTGGGGGCAGAAGGTGGCGGAGGAGATAAAGAAATAAAAGAACCTGCAGCAGCAGGGGTTAATCAGGGGGGCAGGGGTTAATCAGGGGGGCAGGGGTTAATCGGGGGGGCAGGGGTTAAATGGGGGGGCAGGGGTTAATCGGGGGGCAGGGGTTAATGAGGGTGATTACTGGGGCTCTCAGTCACAGGAGTCAGTAGGCGGCTGAGGAGCGCAGAAGAAGTAACAGCAGGTGGATGATCGGGAGTGCTGGGGGAGATCGGGGGGTGCTGGGGGAGATCGGGGGGTGCTGGGGGAGAATCAAGGGTGCTGGGGGATGATCAGGGGTGCTGGGGGATCACCAGGGGCAGAGGGGGGCTGTCAGGCACCGGGGGGCAGGAGGTGGCGGAGGAGATAAAGAAATAAAAGAACCTGCAGCAGCAGGGGTTAATCAGGGGGGCAGGGGTTAATCGGGGGGGCAGGGGTTAATGAGGGTGATTACTGGGGCTCTCAGTCACAGGAGGCAGTAGGCGGCTGAGGAGCGCAGAAGAAGTAACAGCAGGTGGATGATCGGGGGTGCTGGGGGGAGATCGGGGGTGCTGGGGGGAGATCGGGGGTGCTGGGGGAGGATCAGGGGGCAGGGGTGAGTGAGCGGAGGTGGGAGGGGCTGGAATTAGGCGGTGGAGGGGAAGTTATACTACCAGAAGGCAGTGGTGGCAGCGGCAGCGGCGATGACAGCGGCGGTGGCGATCGCAGGTCAGGGCGGCAGTCTGGCACCTCGTTCCTCAACTTCATCCTGTCCAGCTTCCACGGACAGGATGAAGTTGAGGAACGAGGCAGCCATGATTTTACCCCGCCCCTCCACATCTGATTGGAGGGCTAGCGTCACATGGACGCTAGCTCATATCAGATGCGAGGGGGGTGACAAAAAGGTCACTGGGAGTGATCGTATCCCCGGGGGGGCGAAGCCACCCCCCCGGGGTCAAGTCTAGGTCCCCCTGTACCGGCGGGTCAGGTGAACTTTCATTGAACCCGCTCACCCGACCCGCAGGAGGGAGATCTTTTCATGACGCTGCATAGGCGTCATGGGTCGTTTTGCCACGACTTTTCATGACGCCTATGTGGCGTCAAAGGTCGTGAAGGGGTTAATCCATGTCAACTGGCTACAAGTGTGATTTAGTTATTGCCAACACCTGTTAGGTGCCACAGGTAAGTTACAGGTGCTGTTAATTACACAAATTAGAGAAGCATCACATGATTTTTCGAACAGTGCCAATACTTTTGTCCACCCTCTTTTTTATGTTTGGTGTGGAATTATATCCAATTTGGCTTTAGGACAATTCTTTGTGTTTTTTAATTTAAGACAAATTAAATGCAGATAATAATACCAAAGAATTTGTGTTTGCAATCATTTTCAGGAAGAAACTGAGTATTATCTGACAGAATTGCAGGGGTGTCAATACTTTTGGCCACAACTGTACATATGTTGTGCACCTTTTGATGTGTTTGGGATTTCCCCATTCACATGCTGCGGTTTGAGGGGACTTTTTCCATTCAGTAATGGCCAGAATATCACGGCGGAGCCATATATAGAATGACCGCGGTGATTAAATGCACTGTGAATTTTAAAAAAAATTTTTTTTTTTGGGAGGGGGGGGCTGACACTGCTTGTGCAGTTAGTATAATATATTGAATGTTCATGAGATCTTGCCCTAATTGCGGTGCTACTGTTGAACATTGGAGAGGGCGGATATATTAATCAGAATTTGCATGAATACTGCTATGTCATTTTCTGCCGCTTTAGGCTACTTTCACACATCAGGTTTTCGGCGTCAGGCGCGATCCGGCGTCGTGCCGGAACGCCGGATCCGGCAAATGTTTCGTAAAACCGGATGTGACGGATCCGGTTTTCTGCCGGATCCGTCTTTTTCTTGACAGACAAAACCGGATCCGTCTCATCCGGTTCATCCGTTTTTCTATCCGTTTTTCGACGGATTACGCCGGATCCGGTTTTTAAAATTGACCCTTGTGGCCTTCCGAACGGGATTGGCTACTGGAAAACTATATATAGCATGTTCCTACAGCCCTTCTTTGACAGGTTGTAGAGGAGAAAGTGCAGGTTGGAGAGAAGAGCAAGTTACTGGCGAAGATGGATGTTGTCATTGGAAATATTTTGAAGAATTTGGCGGATTTTATAGCGGAGGCGAATCGTTTGAGGGTGATTGTTCTGGAGAAGGAGAGAGCGAGACAGCGGCGCATCAGGCATCGTAGACGACGTTTGTGGATCCACCCCATCACAGCCAAGAGAATGGCGCGTGGGGTCTATTCTACACTCTGCATGGACCTTCGACGAAACCCGGATAAATTTTTTGGATATGTTAGGATGAAAATGGAGAATTTTGATTACTTGGTGGAGCGCATTGCACACCTAATAAGAAAAGCGGACACCTATTGCCGCTTCTCTGTTTCACCCGCAGAGCATCTGATGGTGACTTTAAGGTAAGCCACATTTATTGGATATGCTCGCATCAGAGCACACTTTCACTGCAATCTTGTTGGTGGTAGTTTGTATCTCCAAGTGTTATAGGTCAGTTTTGGTATGTAATGCTGTGATTTAAAACTAATTTATTGTTTTTTAATTCCCCACAGATTTCTTGCAACTGGAGAATCCCTTTCGTCACTGCATTTCCAGTACAGACTCGGGATTTCCACCATATCTGGAATAGTGAAGTACACATGCCTTAGCTGAAGAGTTTTTACCAGAGCCCACAACAGAGAGGTGGATTGAAATTGCTGACAAGTTTCACAGATATGTCAGTTTCCCAACTGCTTGGGCGCTGTGGACGGGAAACATATCCGCATTGTAAAGCCAGCTGGATCGGGATCGGAATATTTCAATTACACGAAATATTTTTCAATTGTCCTCATGGCCATCGCTGACGCGGAATACAAATTTATTGCGGTTGATATTGGGGCCTATGGCCGCTCCAATGACTCTCAAGTTTTCAAACTCTCTGCCATGGGGCGTAAACTGTATGGAAACACCTTCCAGTTCCCACCACCTAGACCGCTGCCGCAAACATCTGGTCCACCTATGCCATTTGTCTGTGTAGGGGATGAAGCCTTCCAGCTGTCAGAACACCTTTTGAAACCGTACTCTAGCAGAGGATTGACAAGACCAAAACGCATTTTTAATTACCGCCTCACAAGAGCAAGAAGAATGGTTGAATGTACCTTTGGTATTCTGACAGCCAAATGGCGGGTCCTATTGACTGCGATCAACCTCAAGACAGAAACTGTGGACGAGGTGATCAAAGCGTGCGTGGTACTCCACAATTTTGTTATCTGCAAGGAACCCATTTCCATTGAGGACACCTCTGAAGAAACCACCTTGCAAGATTACCATGACATTACCACTAGAAGTTCTGTGACGGTTTCAGTAATGAGGGACAATTTTGCACTATACTTTGTCACCTCAAGGCAGAGTACACTGGCAGGATGACAGAGTGTGAAAGATTTGTGCCCTAACCAAACTTGTGTACCTTCTGTACCAACAGTATATACCTTTGCCAACCAAAGTTGGCTATCTTGTCATGGTCTCTATTTTTAGCTTTAGGCCACAGGTGTGTACCTGGTTGTGTTTTATGCAAAGTATTTCACCTTTTAACAAAAGTTGTGTACATTGTTAGGAAATCACCAACAATAAACACAACTTTTTAGGTGAAATACTTTGCTTCAAACACAACCAGGAACACAACTGTGGCAAAAAGCTAAAATTTACCCACAGTTATATACCTAGTTTTGAATACCATTTCACCTTTTAAATACCCTGTATTTAACCTTTTTTGCCGCAGAAAGAAATGACAGACAACCAGTGTAAAATAATTTAACTTTTATTGAAAAATGTTTTTTTTAGTAAACTTTTTTAAAATTTTAATAAACTTGTTTAGCTTTGAAACCATAAAACTGGTCATTTTTATTTAAATACACACATTATAAATCTGTGTAGTGTGTGGTGGAAATACTGCTGGAGGGGCTGCGGGACACTTCGACAATGGGAGTGTGGAGAGAGGACTGGGATCGTGGTGGGGAAGGAACAGTTAGAGGTGAAGGTGTGGAAAAAACTACAGAATGGGTGGACATGTGGGAAGCAGAAGAGGTGGTGGGTGGTGGAGTGGAGGGTTGGGCAGGGACTGTAGGAGCAGATGATGTTGATGGCAAGTTGTATGGGGAAGGAGTTTGGTACGGGGCAGGTTGCTGGAAGTGGGGAGATGTCTGGTACGGGGCAGGTTGCTGGAAGTGGGGAGATGTCTGGTACGGGGCAGGTTGCTGGAAGTGGGGAGATGTCTGGTACGGGGCAGGTTGCTGGAAGTGGGGAGATGTCTGGTACTGGGGAGGTTGCTGGTACTGGGGAGTTTGCAGGTACTGGGGAGGTTGCTGGTACTGGGGAGGTTGCTGGTACTGGGGAGGTTGCTGGTACTGGGGAGGTTGCTGGTACTGGGGAGGTTGCTGGTACTGGGGAGGTTGCTGGTACTGGGGAGGTTGCTGGTGCTGGGGAGGTGGATGGTGCTGGGGAGGTGGATGGTGCTGGGGAGGTGGATGGTGCTGGGGAGGTGGATGGTATGTAATAGGAGGGGGAGGATGGAAAGTGGCTGGAGCGGGTGTAGCTGTAATAGGAGGGGGAGGATGGAAAGTGGCTGGAGGGGGTGTAGATGTAATAGGAGGGGGAGGATGGAAAGTGGCTGGAGGGGGTGCAGGTGGAGGAACTACTGTGGTGGGAGGAGGAGGTTGGGAGGTAACTTGCTGGAGAGCAGCGTGGCATGAATGCATTACATGCATCTGCTGGGCAGGAGAGAGCGTTTCCATGCGCTCCACAACAGACCTGAAAAAGGTGTGGTTTGGCGAAGATCTTGCTTCTGAATGCATGGTTTGCAGAAATGTCTTCACCTCCAGAATGCTGGAGTTGATCTGCTGATAGCCTGCGGAGATTTGCTCTGACAAGACTTTTAGACAGTTCTGGAAAGATGCATTCAGATGCAAGAACTCTGGCGCATAAGTCTTTTCCTGACCCCTCTGCCGCTGCCGCCCAGTACCCGCAGGTGTACTAGAGGTGGCAGGGGCAGAAGGGTGGGGTAAAGGGAAAGCGATCTCCTCACCAGCAGCTTCATGTAATGTAGGCGGCCACGATGCTCCTGTGCTGGTGGATGGGACAGATGGGTCGAATGTGTGGGAAGGCTGGGAAGGTGCAGATGTACCGGGGCGGTCGAAGTGTCCCTCGGTGCCGGTCTCCTCATGGATCGCCTCAGAAGGGTCCAATCGTGCAGGCTCCCGAGTGCTGCTCACCGTGCTGTGGAATAAAGAGAAAAAAAAACAATTAAAATACTGACATGGTATGGCCCTGGCTGAAAAAAAAATTTACATCTAACATTTTTTTTCCACATGTGGTGTGTAATATTTACCTTCTGGTGACCATTGTTTCCCGGAGGAACGACAGGGCTTCTGCGTACTTGTACTTGCTCCTGCGTCCTCCAGATCCACTCGGGGCCCGCATCTCTTTATTGAACTCCTTCTTGAAACGATCCCTCACAGACCACCACCGATTCACAATTCTGTTCCCTGAAACGAGAAAGGAGTGGTTAGTATACAACATCAGTGTTTCCCAAACTCCAGTCCTCATGGTCCCCAGGGGTCATGTTTTCAGGATTTCCATAGTAAATAGAAATCCTGAACACATGATCCGTGGGGACCACGAGGACTGGAGTTCGGGAAACACTGGTTTACATCAAGCAACCGGTACTGTATATACTTACGCTCTGTAATCTGGGCCCGAACATCGAGGTCCTCCCAGCGGCCCACAAGGAGCGAACAGATTTCCTCCCAGAGTCGTCGGGTAATGATAAGGTCAGCGTGGCGGCGGTCAGCCATATTCCAGAGCGGCTCCCTTTCTCTGACGAGATCGATGAGGTGGTCCACATCGAGTCCTCCATCCTCACCGTCAGAGTCGGGAGCACGCTGTGAAGGCTGTTAAAGAAAAAGACAAAAATAACATAATTAGCCTCCACATAAGAAATGAAATAAAAAGTGCAAAAAAACAAAGCAAAAATATTTATACTTACACGCTGGTGACCGCCGCGTTGCTGTCGCCGACGACCCTGGGAGGCACTGCGAGGACCTCTTGGCCGAGCACCAGATTGGGAAGACTAGAGAAGAAAACAAAAAATGTTATGTCTTTGGATGTAGGCATTTGTTTGCTGTGTGTGGTCTGCAGAACATTGTTTTCTATGTGTTGTGTGTAGTGTGATGTTGTGTTTCTGCGTTTGATGCAAAAAACTTACCAATTGTGAGCCCACTCCAGGTGTCTGTCCACCCCTTCCTTCTTCTTCTGGGAGCTCCTCTTCATCTTGTGAATCCTGTTTTGAAATAAAAGGCAATGAATAGACATATATTACAGAGAAGATGGATTTTGGAAATAAAAACTTACCGTCAAACGCTGACGATGCGAGGGAGGGCTCCCAGAAGATGATGTGCTGTCTTCCTGGTGGCCACACTCCATGCCTGTGGGTGGTGTTCCAGCTGCTGCCATTGCTGCTGCTGCTGCTGCATCTATTGGGCGGCTGTTGAATAAGGAGAAACAAAGGGCCAATGAATATCTTGATATTCAATAGCCCTAGTTTGGAGGAATGGGGGATTTGATAATTACCGTCTCTCATCTGCTGCTGGCCTCCCCTCCTCAGCATGTTCCATTTGCTGCTCCATTTGGGGTGGTGGTGGTGCTGATGGTGCTGCAGTGGTCTCCTGCCTTCTCCTGCTTCGCTTGGTTGCTTTCTTGGGTGGCATGTTGGGTGTGGCTGTGGGTCCCACTGTCTTGCTTTTATATATGTCTTGTGGGCAGAGCTACTGAGCATGCTCAGACCAAAAAACCGGATCCGGCGCATTGCGGCGCTCATAGGCTTTCATTGTGTGAAAAAGCCGGATGCGCCGGATCCGGCGTGTCCGGCTTTTTCGCCGGAGACAAAAAACGTTACAGTAGCCGTTTTTTCCAGACGCCGGATCGCGACACATTGCCGGATCCGGCGAAAACCGGATGAAACGCATGGCCATCCGGCGCCATCCGGCGCAAATGCAAGTCAATGGGGGGGAAACCGGATCCGGCATTGCATTTCGCCGGATCCGGTTTCTGTCAAAAGCGCCGGATCGCGCCTGACGGCGAAAACCTGATGTGTGAAAGAGGCCTTATACATTGGATTTTGGGCTTGTGGATAGTAGGCACGTCGTAAACTTTGGATACGTCATCTCCTGCTGTATGGAACGAGGAGCTTTCATCTGTGACACGCAGGCGTGCCTCATACTGCTGTCTGGGATTTCCCACACATCATCTGCGCATGCACTATCATGCAAACACACCCACATTATCTCCTTCACTCAGTGGACGCCGAACACAGGTGTCAGAACCCACTGTGGTGATTTGCAATTGCACTATTTAAGGGTCATATACACACCTCATAGCTACTTCCCCTGTCGAAGCTGCTGGATGCAGCGACACGCGTTGGGCGTTGTGGACAGTGTGATCTTTGGGTAATTATATGTGATTGTATATTGCATGTTTTTTCTTTCCATCTGAACAGCACGAGAGTAAAACTTGGGCATTATGGATTAACCCTATATACTTGAATGGGGAGCATTCCTTTATTATTGGCTGTCAGTATTTTTCAGCTTTGATACATTGCTATTTTTTGTGAGTGTGCCTATTATCTGGGTATTATGGATTAACCCTATTTAGTCCAATAAGGAGCACTCCTTTATTATTAGCAGCTAGTACTATTCAGCGCTGATATATTTCTAGCTTGTGAGTGCGCCCATTGCACATGTTTTCTTCTCCTGCTGAGTAGTGATTTATCACTTTCACGTATTACACTTTATTCATTTAAGCATAAATTTGCATTTCATCATGACTATGTATCCACTAGTCTGCTTGTCTTTTCACTTGTTTTTAATGATGTTTTATTGTGCACATTTGCTTGTTTGGTATATGTATGTCTAATAAAAGCCTTTTTTGATACTGATTCATGCTGTGAGTGCACATTTTTCTGTACTTCTCTACTTTTGATAAACCTGTGTCTAGGTCGCGTGTCGGTCTGGAGGGTATTCCGGAGTACCTGAAGGACTTTGAAAACATGCTCTCCGAAAGCGAGGCTGAGGTCTCACCGTCACATAGACACTTTGATTGTGCCTAAAGCCTGTCTGTTAAACTTGTCCTGCCCTGAACGTTTGGCCATGAAGGAGTATATTGTGGAAAGTCTCTGCAAAGGGCATAAACGTCCTTCAGTCTCTCCTGTGGCAGCTGGGTTCTTTTTTGTAAAGAAAAAAGATGGTAGTTTATGGCCCTGCCTCGACTTTCAGGAACTCAACAAGATAACTGTAAGGAACACATACCCTATTACCCTTATTCCTGATTTGTGTAACCAGTTGTCAGGGGCAAAGTGGTTTTCCAAACTTGATCTGCGGGGAGCCTATAATTTGATAAGGATCCGGGAGGGGGATGAGTGGAAAACGACAATCCTCACATCAGAGGGACTCTTTGAAAATCTGGTTATGCCGTTTGGTCTTACAAATGCTCTTGCCATATTCCAAAACTTCATTAATGTAGTGTTCACTGACCTTATAGGTCATTTTGTAGTTGTCTATTTGGACGACATTTTGGTGTATTCCCCTGACAGTCACACTCATCTACAGCATGTGCGAATGGTTCTACAAAGACTCAGGGAAAATCAGTTGTTCGCTAAATTGGAGAAGTGTTCGTTTTTTTTGTACAGGAGCTGTCTTTCCTGGGCCTGATTGTGGCTTGTGAAGGGTTTTGCATGTACCCCAAGAAGGTGCAGGCTATTGCCGACTGGGTCTAACCCAGAGATCTCAAGGGACTCCAGCGCTTCTTGGGGTTCGCCAATTATTATCAGAAATTTACTAATGGGTTTTCACAGGTGGTTAACCCACTTATGGATCTTACACGCAAGGGTGCAGATGTAAAAAATTGGTCTGTGGCTGCCAAGGAGTCCTTTTTGAAATTGAAAAAATGTATTATGTCTGCTCTGATTCTGGAACAACCGGACCCATCCAAACCATTCATTGTGGAGGTGGATGCCTCTGAGGTGGGGGTGGGGGCAGTGTTGCCCCAAGGACCTGCCACTTTGACCAACCTCAAACCCTGTGCCTTCTCCAGGAAGTTATCTTCAGCCAAGAGAAATTATGACATGGGCAATAGAGAACTTCTGGTGGTTAAGTTGGCTTTTGAAGAATGGAGGCATTTTTTGGAGCGGGCGGCTCATCCTATCACTATGATTATTGATCATAAGAATTTGGCATACATCGAGTCTGCTAAAACACTGACTCTCAGACAGGCCCGCTGGTCACTTTTTTTTCTCGGTTTCAGCTTTCGATTACGTTTCGTCCTGGGTCCAAAAGTGTTAAAGCGGATGCATTGTCCTGAAAATTTGTGGGTTGTGGTGGACAGGTTCTCTAAACAGGATCATTTTACACCCTTGGCTGCACTACCTTCGGCGGAAACCTTGTCCAGATTATTTGTACAGCATGTGGTCCATTTGCATGGGGTACCCATGAATATGGTGTCTGACAGAGGTGTGCAGTTTGTGGCTAAGTTTTGGAAGGCATTCTGTAAGAAATTGGGTATTTCTTTGTCTTTCTCCTCTGCATACCACCCTGAGAGTAATGGTCAGACTGAACGCACCAATCAGTTCTTGGAACAGATTCTTAGATGTTTGTCCTCGGCTAGGCAGGAGGACTGGTGTGATGCATTGCCCTTGGCTGAATTCGCCTTTAACAATCTGGTGAGTCAGTCCACCAGTATGTCTCCATTTCTACTTTAGACAACTACGGGTTTAGCCCACATTTTGTTGAATTCTCCCGATTGGATTCTGGTTGTCCTCGGGTGGAGGGGGCTGTACAGCAAATGAAAGAACTATGGGTTGACGTCCATCACAATATCTCCAAAGCTCAGGGGAGGTATAAATTTTTTGCAGACAAAAAGAGAGTCTCGGGTCATGAATTTCAGGTGGGGGAGATGGTTTGGATTTCCACACGGAATATCAACCTCAAGGTTCCCTCAGCTAAATTGGATCCAAAGTTTATTGGTCCTTATGAGATTGTGGAAAGAGTCAATCCCAGTAGCATACAGGTTGTGCTTTCCACTCACGCTGAAGCTTGCCAATGTGTTCCATAAATCGCTGTTGAAACCCTTGGAGTTGGTGGACGATGGGTCGTGGCAGCTGCTGGTTGGTTGAGGGTCACAGGGAGTATGAGGTTGGACACATTTTAGACTCCCGTTTGGTACGCTGCTCCTTACAGTATCTGATTCACTGGAAGGGGAATGGGCCGGAAGATCAGACGTGGGTTCCCACCCACTCAGTACATGCTGACCGTCTGGTCCGGGCGTTTTATGACAGACATCCTGAGAAGCCTGTGGGTTCGGTGGCCCCCCGTTGAGAGGGGGGTACTGTCATGGTCTGTTTGAAATCTGTGGGCCGGTGCTCCAGGGGTTAATACTTGGAGTCTCTCCTTGGCTCTGGGAGGGCTTTATATGACTGCTGTCCGGATCCACTCCTTGACAGTTATACTTCTGCCCTCGGCTGAGTTATTCGACCCCTGAGTGCTTGTGCCTTGCGCCTGCTTTGTTGTCTGATCCCCTGCTTTTGACCCAGTCCATTTACCGTTGTGCTTTTGTCTTCTGATTTGGTACTGTGTATGTGTTCTCCTGGTTTCCGACTTCAGCTACATCCCTGACTAATCTCCTGTCTACACCCCTTGTACTTTGATTGCCTGCACGGTTTTGACTCTGGGCCTGACTTTGACTTCCCTCCTGTTTAGCGATCATCGGCACCCCTAACCACCTTGCCTTCCAGCAGGTCCCCGCCATGCTCAGCGACTCCCTCTGGGAATGTAGGGCTGGCCCTGCCCTGAGTCGGCCTTTGGTAGTCACGTGCTGCAGGTCCTGCTGGCCGGCGGTCGCATCTACCCTACATCTCCCTCCAGGCTCTGCACAGCCTCGTCGTGTCCGACCTGAATCAGGACCCGTGCACTAACCGGTGTATCAGTGACGATACCTCTCTTCTCAGCGGTCCCGCTGGTGACGGCGGGGACCAATCAACGCAGCCTGTTGCAACACCGGTACTCAGGGGATGGAGCACACTGCTCACTCCACTGCACGCTGCTGCTAGTTCATGCCAAATACCCAGCTTTTGCGTGAGCTTTTGTTTTTATTTGGCCCCTCATACCCGGGTCATGAGGTTGGTCTGGCTCCTCATTCTTTCCCCAAGGCAACAAGGAAGGCAGCCTCAACAGTTCTGGACCCGGCTCGGTACAGGTACCCACAGCCCGGTCTTCCTCCTTCCATACTCATACTCCATTCTCCAACATAACAAGTGGTTGGGCATCAATGCACTTCTGGGGCAGGTGGATGGGCCATGGGACCACAGCTTACAAAATCATCAAAAAGCAGAAGAGACTGCTGCGTGATTTGAGACTTAGACTGCTTGGCTGATTTGCAGGAAGTGAGGTGGAAGCTGGATGATCATGGTACTCACGTGCCAACTGTCCACTTTTTGCAGTGGACTAAAGGTACTGTCACACTTAGCGATGTACCAGCGATCCTGACCAGCGATATGACGCGGTCAGGATGGCTGGTACATTGCTAAGTGGTCGTTAGTGAGCTGCCACACAGGCAGATCTCACCAGTGACATCGCTGGGGATGGGGGTCGCTACTTACCTGTCACACTAGGTGATCCTGCGTCCTCCCGCCCGGCTCCACGCTCGTCGCTCGTCTCTCCATAGGAAGCGCCGCAGGAAGCTGACGACGAGCAACGGTCCAGGACTTTCTCGCGCCATCAGCGATAACCAGTGGGGGAGCGGGTCGTAGGTAAGTATCACATACAGCGATATCGCTAGCAATATCGCTATAACGTCACAAGTTATAGCGATATTGCTAGCGATATCGCTTAGTGTGACAGTACCTTTAGTGGAAGATAATGCAAAGGAACTGGAGCCACTCTCAGTCATCAAATCTAACACCTTTTGAACATCTTGTGGTCTTGCCATTTGTGCAGCAGTATTCAGGCCTATGAAAGGAGGCACAATGTCCTGTTGCCTGCGTGCACCAGAAGAAGGTATTGTATTTGGGCATGTAGCAAGTACAGAATGAACACATCCTGTCCCTGCATCAGCTACACCACCATCAGCAGCTGCACTAGCACCACCACAGCCACGTCCACATCCCTTATTTGATTCTATCCTCATTTTTTAAAGTGTTTTTTTCTAAACACTACTGGCAGAAGAGTAGATATATTTATTTGCAAAACTACAACAAAACACACACAGTGGTCCTGAAAAATTACTTATTTGGCCTAAAAATGGCAACTAGACTACTAATGTCAATTATTTATTTCCTAGACTACAAAAAGACACACAGCGGTCTAGAAATTTTATTTTTTTGGCCTACAAATGGCAACAAGTGTTACGGATCTGCAGCATAGGACTAGGGAAGAAGGGGGAAAACTGACTCTGCACTGCGACTAGGCTGATACCCTATGATGGAGTGGGCGACCCATTCCTTGCGAATAGACCCACCGACGATCCTAGGTTAATCTCAAGCAAAGACCTATAGATAGGGGGAAGGGGGTCCCTGAAAGATCTAAGGACTGGGTACAAAAACGGGTAACCTCCTAATAGAAAACAAAGAGAAGGCTGCAGAAAGAAACTGAAAACAGAAACTAAGACTAGCAGAACCAGAGGTCCCAGTGTTGAACTAATTAAACACACATAAGGCAAAGCAAATCTCGAAGCCAGAACTCAAGCAGATTAACACTGCTGTCCAGCAAGGACTGGGAGACAGGTGCAGGTTAATAAAAGGTGATACAATCACCTGACCCAAGACAAACCCAGCACCAGAGGAAAAAGACCAGCTGCCAGAACACTACAAGAAAATGGCGGATAGTCACAAACTAAACAGATTCTAACAACAAGATGGCTGAAGCCAATTATTTATTACTCACACTACTATGAAACAGACAGCAGTCTAGAAACATTATTTGTTATTGAACATGCGCTTATATGTTGCATGTATACCAACTCAAACTACAGCTCAATGTGTGTGTTTTTTCTTAGATTTCTGCAATTATTTATTTCACAGACTGCTAAAAAGCACACATCAGTCCAGAAGAATTATATTTGGGCCTAGAAATGGCAACTAGACAGCTGATGCGATATATTTATTTGCAAAACCACCATAGAACACACAGCGGTCCTGAAAAATTATTTCTTTGGCCTAGAAATGGCAAATATTTATTTCACAGGATAATAAAAAACACACATCAGCCAGGGGAATTATTTTTGGGGCCTAGAAATGGCAACGAAATGGCGATATATTTATTTGCAAAACTGCTACAAAATACACAGCAGTCCTGAAAAATTATTTATTTGGCCTAAAAATAGCAACTAGATGGCTGATGGCAATTATTTATTTCCTAAAAAACATACACCAGTCCAGAAAAATTATTTTGTGGTTCTAGAAATGGTAACAAGATGGCTGATGCTATATATTTCTTTGCAAAATTATTAGAAAACACACAGCGATCCTGAAAAATTATTTCTTTGGCCTACTAATGGCAATGAGATGGCTGATGCCAATTATTTATTTCTCAGACTACTAGAAAACACACAGAGGCTTAACGGACAGTACTCCAACAGGCAGAGTGGGGCAGAGTACACACAGCAACTTTTAGCACAGTACTTTCACAGACAGGTTTGCAGAGAACACACAGCAGCTTTTATCACAGTACTAGCACAGTACTAAAGTACTACCACAGATATGGGTTTCAGAGTACACACAGAGTTTTTTTGCGGCGTGCACAGTCACAATCTGTCCCTCACTGCAGCTGTGTCCTATCCCTACACTAATTAGGGCATAATGGCACCACTCCTGATCTAGGCCTTCATACAGGTGGGGTCATGTGCTGCTCCGGCCAATAACTGCCATGCCAATACTTGGCATGGCTGTAATGGCTCTGGAAGTGCCCACAGTCTAACAGCATGTTGATTGGCTGCGCTGCATCTTTCAACAAGCTATATTAGACTGGTGAACCCGAACAGGAAATCAGAAGTACAGTAAAAAGTCCGTGCTCGGGGTACGATAACGGATACTAGGTGTCCAGAACTTTCCAGTTCGGGCTCGCTCATCTCTAGTTGTCAGCTGTAAATTGAAGCTCCCCTTGTCAATAAAAAAAAAAAAAAAACACACATTTAGAAGCCATATTTGCACTCTGCCAGGCGACTTGACTCCCGTACTTTATAGATGCCACAATATATGCGAACAATAAAATCTTGATGATTTCTATGCGGCTTTCAAAGTGAATTATTTGGAGCACTGCCATTTATAATAGCACTATCAGAATGCAGGAGATGACAGATTAAATCGAAAGGTTATAATAGCAAGTTTGGTGCCATAAATCTGTCACATAGCACAGACACTTTTGCTCTCCATCATTGATATATACTCAATGTTACACTGCATGGCTAATTTCCCTGACATAGATTATGGGTTTATCTTGACTGCATATTTCTCATTACTACTTAAGCCTATGCAGCAGTCTAGTAAAATTTTATATTTTATGTGCTAGAGAACATTGGTCTGGCAGTGAACACAAATGATTTCTTATTATTTTGCAATAGTCAATAATAATAACAACTGAAAAATCTAAACCTATTGGCCCATACTCATGAAGGGTAGTGATCAGTCATTATCGCTTCCTTATTATTTTAAGGGGTTTTCATTTTTTATCAATTTTCTGCACGCTGGTGTAAGAGGAAGCAGTGATAGCCTTGAAGAGCCCCGAAAGACTGCCATCTGTGGGTGAAAAGTCCCTGTATAATGTTGTGTGTTTGTTTCCTAAAACTTTTGTGAGTTCTCAGTTTCCTGTATGCAACACCTGCCAGAGCTCATCTCAACGTCAGCCGGTCCAGTCATCAGTATATATCTATGTAACAATCTGTGGCATTGTATTCCATAGTCATACAAAGTAGTTAAGGATTTATCTATTTATCCTTTGACCCATTTTAAACTAGTGATTACCTAGTTTTTTTTGCACAGCATGTTCGAACAGTCTACCCTTCCGTTGCAGGGTTACATAGTTTTGGAGACCGGTCTGAAGATGAATCCCAAGAAGGTGTCCACCATCTTGAAGTGGCCTGGTCCAGACGGTCTTAAGGCTATCCAGTGGTTTCTCGGGTTTGCGAATTGTTATCGCCAATTTATTCAGCATTGTTCCTCCTGGACTGCTCCTATCTCTGTCCTGACTCGCAAAGGGGCCAATCCTAAGGAATGGACTCCAGAGGCAGAAGACTCCTTTGTATCCCTAAAGCGGAAATTCTCCTCGGCCCCTGTACTGCATCATCCAAACCATAACAAGCAGTTCTTCCTGGAGGTGGATGCATCCGCCTAAGGATTGAGGCCGTTTTTACTCAGAAGTCTTCATCCGGTTGCATGGTGTCCTGTGGCTTCTTCTCTAAACTCTCTCTGCACAGGAATTCTATTACTCTACTGGTGATAGAGAACAGCTTGTGATCAGCCTGGCACTGAAAAAGTTACAATACTTGCTGGAAGTCGCATTGCACCCTGTGATTATATACACTGAGCAGAAGAATCTTGCTTATCTGCAATCCACACAGCGGCTTAACCCTCGTCATGCCAGGTGGCCTTTGTTCTTCACTCGCTTTAACTTCACCCTCTATTATCGTCCAGCTGATAGAAACATCAAGGCGGACGCTCTCTAGGTTCTTCCAGGCTTCTGACTAGGAGGAGGAGTTTATACACATCATCGAGCCTTCCAAAATAATCACGGTCGCTCCACTGGACTTGTCTCGTCTTCCCTCGGGTAAGACTTATGTGGCTGAACCTGATAGGAAGCGGGATTCTTTTCTTGGGCCATTCATCTAAGGTAGCAGGCCATGCCAGAGAGAAGACAGCTCTCCTTATCTCTCGACACTATTGGTGGCCGACTATGCGGAAAGATATTGCAAATTTTGTCTCTGCCTGTCCTTCATGTGCCCAAGCTAAGACTCCCAAGCAGCTTCTGACCGGTTGGTTGCTTCCCTTACCCCTACCTTCTGCAGGGGCAAGGGAAGCATGTTTCCATGGATTTTATCACGGATCTGTTAATATTGGCTGAGAATGCTGTCATCTGGGTGGTTGTGGATCATTTCTCCAAGATGACCCACTTGAATCCACTATCCGGTCTTCCATCTGCCCCAGTACTGGCAGAAGAATTTATTCTTCGTATTTTTTGCCTCAATCGCCTACCACTTCGCATAGTCTCAGATAGAAGTGTTCAGTTTAGCTTTCATTTCTGGAGGGTCAGCTGTAAGCTATTGGATGTTACTTTGGATTTCTCATCATTCTATCATCCTCAGTCAAATGGTCAAGTGGAACAAGAGAATCAGATTCTAACTAATTTCCTCCACCACTATGTCAATACTCAATACAGTGACTGGGCTGAACTCGTGCCTTGGGCTGAATTCTCTTACAATAACCACGTGAGCAAGACTTCTGCCAAATGTCCGTTTTTTTGTGGTCTACAGTCAACACCCCAAAGTCGTGTTTCCGGTGGCTATCACCTCCGATATTCCGGCTGCCAATTCCCTCATTAGGAACTTTTCAGAGGTCTGGGAGTACACCAAGGAGTCCTTAGTAAAATCCTCTGAGCGGATGAAAAAGCAAGTGGACAAGAGACATCTGGATTCGCTTCTCTTTCATCCCGGAGATAAAGTCTTGCTTTCATCTTAGTATGTCCATCTCAAGATACCATCCTATAAACTGGGTCCTCGCTGCATTGGTCCCTTCAAGGTGTTGAAACAAATTAATCCAGTAGACTACACTCTCAAACTCCATGCCTCTTTGCAAATCCCCAATACCTTACATGTGTCTCTTCTCAAATGTGTTGTCCTCAATTCTTTCTTCAAAGTTCCTGGTTCCACTCCGGCTCCTGTCAGAACGGAGGACGTTTTAGAGGGAGAGAACATTCTGGCCACTAAGAAGGTAAGAAGAAAGACCTTCTTTCTCTTGGATTGGAAGGGGTATGGTCCTGAGGAGAGGTCCTGGGAGCCCAGGGAAAACATCCATGCCCCTCTCCTCCTAGAGAGATTTCTGGCAGGCTTGAAAAAGAGGAGACGTAAAGCTTGAGTACTGTAGCACCGGCGTCTCTGTGTGCGGTACCTCTCCTCCTGCAGACACACCAGCGTACTCGCCGCCTCGGCCCCCGTCCTGCTCAGTTTCCTCTTTCAAGGTCTGCAGCTGCCTCGGGTCTGTGAACTGCACATAGGTCCACAGATACTGTGCTTAGGGCATGCGCACATACTCCCCCTTTCTTAAAGGGACCATGTACATTCGTCTAAAGTGTCCCCAGGAAATAGCTGGAGGAAACTTAATATTTAGGCACCTCCTCCAACTTGGAGGTGTCTGTGCAATGTTGTGAGTTTGTTTCCTAACACTCTTGTGAGTTCTCAGGCCCCTGTACACTGCACCTTCCAGGGCTTATCTCAATGTCAGCTGGTCCTGCTGCACCTGCCAGGGCATATCTTAGTTTCAGCTGGTCCCGCTGCACCTGCCAATCTCATTTCAACATCAGCCAGTCCAGCTTCACCTGCCAGAGCTCGTCTCAACATCAGCCGGTCAAGCTGCACCTGCCGATGCTCAGCAGAACATCAGCTGGCCCCATTGCACCTGCCAGAGCTCATCTCTATGTCACCTGGTCCAGTTGTATTTGCTCCTGCCCATCTCTCTGTCAGCTTGTCCAGTCTGTATCAATGGTTCCTGTCCTCTTACTCTGTCTGCCTGCATCTGTTGGACATTGCCTTGGGCCGCCTCAGCTACCCGTTCCCAGTGGGTCAGCAGCCACCTACCCAAGGTCAGTCTTGGAGTGGCACCTGGATCACCTCCCTTGTCTCTCCTCGGATCTTGGAATCATATGCTGCTGCTTATCTGTGGTCAGATTAGGGGAGGTACCTAGTCATGCCTTTCTTGGGCTCCAGCACAGTGGTTCCACCACCCAGCCTTTTCCACCACCCAGCCAGCCTGCTGGACATGCAAAACCAGGTGGAACCGATTTGCACCAGAAGAATTACAGGAAGAGCAAGTTATTGTACTGGACCTAATCAGGTGACCAACATGACTGAGTTCCTGAATATAAAAGCCCTACGCTCCAAATCTCTCCACAAGAGTGGAGAAGATGAAGTTAAGGGATGGTCTCAGTCGGAAGCCTACACCACGAAGGTGCCCGTCATCGCCTGACAAGGTCCAGACGAAGTTTGATGAGAGTCAGAGTCCAGACTGCACCAGTCAAGAACCAGTGTCACAAACTTCGCTGGTCAAGACCCAAAGTCCAGACTGCGCTGGTCAAGACCAGGACCTACGCCCTACGCGAATTGAGTTCCATGGACCTGACGATACTCAAGAGTCAAGACCCACCTCTTCCCACTCCAGACCCAGGACACATCTGCCGACAGTCAAGCACTGAACACATGAGAGGGGACGGAGATCAGAGCAGCACACCTGGTGTTTCAGAGGGACAGCGTGAGTTAGCAGGGCAGTCACTTCCAGTTATAACATATGATACTGGGCTTGCCTGGGCTAGGACATCAGGTGAGGAGGGGGCCAGTTGGTGTGTGGGAGGCTCAACACGCTTTACTACTCATCATCAGAATGAATTGAGGCCTACTAGCATGAAAACCCGGTGACCCCCACTATGGCTAGGTTGCAAGATGAACTGACGTGGTAACTCCCGTGAACGGGTGTAACCACCTTGTAAAGAGAACACTAGTGTTATATTCTGAAGAGCTTTTATTGTTATTACAATTGCATCATTATATGGTTCAATGTTGATTTGCATTGTTTAATATCACCAATTGTCTTTAACTACTTCAAATTACATTGTTTACTGACTGTTCTTGCCTCCTGTTCTCTGTGCGTTGCATCTGGTCACCTGGCATAGTCCGGTGTAAATAACAAACTGCCTTACTTACCCTCACTGGGTCCATCGCTGTGTCTTCACTGCTGCCTCGGTCTCTGTTGTTTGGTTGCAGCAGTGATGTCACAAATATAGCACTGCAGACAATCACTGAATTAAGCTGCTCTACCAGTGTCTGAGGTATCACTCTCCTCCATTTTAGTTCACAATGCAGATCAATAAACAGGTATTAGTAGGTATTTTGGCAATAAATAAAAATTAAACTACTTAGGCTTGACAGACTTTTCTGGACATCATCCTCTGTTTCTTTATTCTAAATATTGCAGTAATACATAAAAGGTGTATTCACACTTACTCACTGTGTCTTCATTCCTCCAGTCTTGCCTAATTCAACGCTTTATGGGAATATACCCCTTCATTGGTGTGAAATCCATGCTAGCTCGTAGATGGAGTAGATTTTCCTTTCTGGAACATGAGCAGCCCAAAAATGTGCCAATATTTTTTTAAATGAAACTTTTGATTTTCTGCATTAAGGGCTCTACAACCCCATTGCTATTCTCTTGAGTAATGATTTAAGGTGTTTCCTATTTGAACACCAATTAAACATCTCCTTTCTACCTCTTGCCACTTGTTGTTTATGAGCCCCCACCTCTTTTGTTACAGTGGGTGCTTGGTATTTCAGATTTTAGCCTTATCATTCCAATCATTTAGAATTGTTATACTGGGACATATAGTAACGATTATTTGCATCATTATTAACCCCTTAATGACCGCCGATGCGCCTTTTAACGTCGGTAGTTAACGGTACTTAAACCATAGCGCCATGAATTCACGGCGCTGTGGAAAAAGTGTATAGCGCCCCAGAGTCAAAATTTCTCTGGTGTCTCAGCTGCCGGAGGTAGCCTAAACCCCAGAGAACATGATTTGGGTTTGGTTTTTTACCGACCCCGATGTTGCGACCACCGTTATTAACCGTATAACGGCGTCCGCAAAAAAAAAGTCTGATGTGCCATTTAATTTCTCTCTCCTCTGATGTGATCGAACATCAGAGGAGAGAGAAATAGGGTCCCCAATCCCCCCGGTACCTCCCGGTGTCCCTGGGTCTCCTGGCTTCCCCCATGGCCACCAGCATCTTCTTCCGGTAAGAAAATGGGGGACACATGCGCAGTGCGCATGCCGAGATCTGGGGGCCGGGACCCGGCAGCAATAGGAAGATTTTTCCTATTGCTTCATGTTGGTCACTATGATAGACCCTATCACAGTGATCAAAATATAAAAAATAGTAAATAAACCCTCCCTTTATCCCCCCCTTAGTTAGGGAAAAATAATGAAATAAAGAAAATTTATTTATTTCCATTTTCACTTTAGGGTTAGTTAGGCTAAAGTGGGTTGGGCTAAAGTCAAGGTTGGGATTAGGGTTAGGGTTGACATAAAGGTTCGGATTAGGGTTAGGGGTGTGTTGGGGTTAGGCTTGTGATTAGGGTTATGGTTAGGGTTGGGACTAGGGTTAGAGGTGTGTTGTGGATAGGGCTGGAGTTAGAATTGGGCGTTTCCATTGCTTTAGGCACATTAGGGCGTCTCCAAATGTGACATGGCGCCACCATTGATTCCAGCCAATTTTGCATTCAAAAAGTCAAAAGGTGCTCCCTCCCTCTGTCGTGCGCCCAAATAGTGGTTTACCCCCACATAAGGGGCATCAGCGTGCTCAGGACAAATTGCACAACAACTTTGGGGGTCTAATTTCTCCTGTTACCCTTGGAAAAATAAAAAATTGGGGGCTAAAAATCATTTTTTGTGGAAAAAAAATAAATGATTTTTTATTTTCACGGCTCTGCGTTATAAACTTCTGTGAAGAAGTGGGGGCTTTCTACTGTTTAGGCACATCAAGGGCTCTGCAAACGCAGACCACTCCATCAAAGTCTGCATTCCTAAACGTCACTACTTTCCTTTCGAGCCCCGACAAGTTCCCAAACAGTGGTTCCTTCTCACATATGGGGTACCAGCGTACTCAGGACAAATTGGACAGCAACTTTTGGAGTCCAATTTCTCCTGTTACCCTTGTGAAAATAAAAAATTGCGGCCTGAAAAATTATTTTTGTGGAAAAAATATTTTTTATTTTCACGGCTCTAAGTTATAAACTTCCATGAAGCACTTGAGAGTTCAAAATGCTCACCACACATCTAGATAAGCTCCTTTGTTTCCTTAGTTTCCAAAATGGGGTCACTTGTGGGGGGTTTCTACTGTTTAGGCACATCAGGGGCTCTCCAAATGCGACATGGCGTCTGATCTCAATTCCAGGCAATTCTGCATTGAAAAAGTCAAACAGCGCTCCTTCCCTTCCGAGCTCTGCCGTGCACCAAACAGTGGTTTACCCCCACATATGGAGTATTGGCATACTCAGGACAAATTGCACAACAACTGTAGGGGTCTAATTTCTCCTGTTACCCTTGGAAATTAAAAATTGGGGGGCAAAAACATTATTTTTGTGGAAAAAATATGAGTTTTTATTTTC
The DNA here is from genome assembly GCF_039654945.1 of Dendrobates tinctorius. Classification (NCBI taxonomy): domain Eukaryota; kingdom Metazoa; phylum Chordata; class Amphibia; order Anura; family Dendrobatidae; genus Dendrobates; species Dendrobates tinctorius. Next base: position 13,832,801 of record NW_027361758.1, read on the forward strand.
ACGGCTCTACGTTATAAACTTCCGTGAAGCACTTGGGAGTTCAAAATGCTCACCACACATAAGTTTATTAAGGGGTCTAGTTTCCAAAATGGTGTATTTTGGGGGGGTTCCACTGTTTAGGCACATCAGGGGCTCTCCAAACGCGACATGGCGTCCGATCTCAATTCCAGCCAGTTCTGCATTGAAAAAAATCAAATGGCGTTCCTTCCCTTCCAAGCTCTGTCGTGCGCCCAAACAGTGTTTACCCCCATATATGAGGTATCGGCGTATTCAGGAAAAGTTGCCCAACAAATTTTATTGTTCATTTTCTCTTTTTAAACGTGCGAAAATAAATTAAAAAATTGGTTCTGAAATAAAATGTTTGTAAAAAAAAGTTAATTTTTTTCCTTCCACATTACTTCAGCTCCTGTGAAGCATGTAAAGGGTTAATAAACTTCTTGAATGTGCTTTTGAGCACCTTGAGGGGTGCAGTTTTTAGAATGGTGTCTCTTTTGGGTATTTTCTGTCATGTACGCCCTCAAAGTGACTTTAAATGCAATGCGGTCCCTAAAAAAATGGTTTCGTAAATTTAGTTGTAAAAGTGAGAAATCACTGGTCAACTTTTAACCTTTATAAGTTCCTAACAAAAAAAATTTGTTTCCAAAATTGTGCTGATGCAAAATAGACATGTGGGAAATGTTACTTATTAAGTATTTTGTGTGACATACTGTAGCTCTCTGATTTAAGGGCATAAAAATTAAAAGTTTGAAAATTGCAAAAGTTTAAAAAGGTTCACCATATTTCTGTTTTTTTTCACAAATAAATACAAGTCATATCGAAGAAAATTTACTACTAACATGAAGTACAATATGTCAGGCAAAAACAGTCTGAGAATCAGCGGAATCTGTTAAAGCGTTCCGGAGTTATAACCTCAGAAATTGACAGTGGTTGGAATTGTAAAAATTGGCCTGGACATTACGCTGCAAATTGTCTCTGTCACTAAGGGGTTAATATGGAGGATAACAGGAAAAAATTAGAAAAGACAACCAGAGAGGTCATACAATATGCACATGCTTCTCGCAAAATTAATTAATTAATTAATTAAAAAGTTAATTTATTTCAGTTCTACAATACAAAAAGTGAAACTCATATATTATATAGAGTCATTACAAACAGAGTGATCGAGTTCAAGTGTTTATTTATGTTAATGTTGATGATTATGGCTTAGAGCCAATGAAAACCCAAAAGTCACGATTTCAGTAAATTAGAATAATTAACAAAAAAGCACATGCAAAGGCTTCCTAAGCATTTAAAAAGGTTTCTTAGTCTGTTTCAGTAGGTTCCACAATCATGGGGAAGACTGCTGACTTGACAGATGTCTTGAAGGCAGTCATTGACACAATCCACAAGGAGGGTAAGCAACAAAAGGTCATTACTAAAGAAGCTGGCTGTTCGCAGAGTGCTGTATCCAAGCACATTAATGGAAATTAGAGTGGAAGGAAAAAGTGTAGTAGAAAAAGTTGCACAAGCAACCGGTATAACCGCAGCCTTGAAAAGATTGTTAAGAAAGGGCCATTCAAAATTTTGGGGGAGATTCACAAGGAGTGGACTAATGCTGGAGTCATTGTTTCAAGAGCCACCACACACAGACGTATCCAGGACATGGGCTACAAGTGTCGCATTCCTTGTGCCAAGCCACTCATGACCAATAGACAATGCCAGAAATGTCTTACCTGGGCCAATGTGAAAAAGAATTAGACTGTTGCTCAGTAGTCCAAGGTGTTGTTTTCAGATGAAAATAAATTTTGCATTTCATTTGGAAATCAAGGTGCTAGAGTCTGGAGGAAGAGTGGAAAGGCACACAATCCAAGCTGATTGAGGTCTAGTGTGAAGTTTCCGCAATTAATGATGGTTTGGGGAGCCATGTCACCTGCTGGTGTAGGTCCACTGTGTTTTATCAAGACCAAAGTCAGCACAGCCGTGGACCAGGAAATTTTAGAGCACTTCATGCTTCCCTCTGCTGCCAAGCTTTTTGGAGATGGAAATTCCATTCTCCAGCAGGACTTTGCACTTGTCCACACTGCCAAATGTACCAATACCTGGTTTAAAAATAGCAGTATCACTGTGCTTGATTGGCCAATAAAATCTCCTTACCTTAACCCCATAGAGAATCTATGTGGTATTGTCAAGAGGAAGATGAGAGACACCAGACCCAACAATGCAGATGAGCTGAAGGCTGCTATCAAAACAACATGAGTTCCATAACTCCTCAGCAGTGCCATGGACTGATCGCCTCCATGCCATGCCACATTGATGCAGTAATTGATGTAAAAGGAGCCCCGACCAAGTATTGAGTGCATTTACTGAACATACATTTCAGTAGGCTAACATCTCGGATTTTAAAATCATTTTTCACTTCATTGCTATCACTCCAAAAAACTGTTCAAAAATCTTTCTGACTTGAATTAGTAATCCATGCAGTGTAACGTGCTTAATGTTACATTACTGTGGTATTAACCCCTTCACCACCTTAAGTTTTTCCATTTTTGAGAATTAGTTTTTTTGCTCCCCTTCTTCCTTCCAAGAGCGATAACATATTTTTCCATCAATATGGCCATGTGAGGGCTTGTTTTTTTGAGGAACAAGTTGTACTTTTGAACGACACCATTGGTTTTAGCATATGGGGTACTGGGAAACGGGAAAAAAATTCAAAATGTGGTGAAATTGCAAAAAAAAGTGCAATTCCATAATAGTTTTTTTGGGTTCTTTTTTACCATGTTCACTAAATGCTAAAACTGACCCGCCATTATGATTCTCCACGTAATTATGAGTTTGAAAACCTCAAAAAGAGGAAAAAATCCTCCAAAAAATTCAGATACAAACCAGACAGGCCTAAATGCATCTGCACTAATACAGGGTGCAGCGGACCCAAGTAAAATGGCAGCTGCACAGGTGCATAAATGCCAAATGAAACAGCCAGCCTACAATCAGGGATTGGACGTGTGGTACACCACTGCAGAAGAAATAATCCACATGTGGAAGTGTTCACACAGGGAATGTAGGGCTTCTGGTTCACAACCTCTTAGTAACACCATATAGGGGGGCTGCCCAGTGCCAACTAGAATGCATCCCGTGTGAACAGAGGCCACAAGTTTGCAGAACCATTTGGGCCCAACTGCACCCTGAAAGAAATATAAAAAGTGCACAAAAAACATATCAATATATGTAAGGTATTGGTTGATATTAAGGCCTTAATACGGAAGCTGGCAAACTGTGTCAAAGTTCCTTACAATTGCCAGTCCTACTCTAACATGAAAACCTTAAAAAGAGGAAAGAATCCTCCAAAAAATTCAGATACAAACCAGACAGGCCTAAATGATCAATGATTGCCTGTGCCACACATAGCAGGGCTTAAGCTCTGCTATGTGCATCTAAAATCCTCATCTGCTATGCCACAGGGCTGCGCTAATAAAAACCCAGCAATGACAACCACAGGTGTCTCCTGCAGACCCTGGGTGGTCATGCCAACCCATCGGCAACCTGTGATCATGTTAAATGCCGCTGTAAGAGAATGGCAGCAGACTTTAATATGCTAACAGTTGTGGGTGGATCACGATTCCACCCGCGGCAGTTAGGGGCACATATCAGCTGATAAAATCAGCTAACATGTGCCGGAAAAGTTGTGGTATCATTGCTGGAGCCCGCATCAAACAGGGGGAAGCAACCTATGATGTACCTATGCATCACAGGTAGGTAGGTTAACCTCCAAAAAAAATTCAAAAAATCTTTCTGGATTGAATTAGTAATCCATACAGAGTAACGTGGTTAGTGTTACATTATGGTTGCATATAAACCTCCAAAATAAAGTTCAATTTTTTTTCTGGATTCAATTAATCATACATAGAGTTTAACGTGCTTAGTGTTACATTATATTGGTAAATAAAATTGCAATAAATGGTCAAATTTTTTTTCTTGATTCAATTACTCATTCACAGAGTTTTTAGTTTTATGTTATGTTGGTATATAAAACTGCAAAAAAGGGTCACTTTTTTCCGGATTCAATTAGTCATCAATTCAGTATAACATGGTTAGTGTTAGATTACAGTGGTTTTGCTCTACAGAAAAACATTCAAAAAATCTTTCTGGATTGAATAAGTAATCCATACAGTGTAACATGCTTAGTGTTATATTACAGTGGTATTAATTAGATATAAGCAAACCTTCCAAGGTTCGGTTCGGTTCGCTGAACGTCCCAATGTTCGCCGAACAGTTCGACAAATATACCCGAACCCCAAATTCAACAGGATGCCAAAGCAAATGTATACACAACACCGTAAGAGATGACAAAAAGCTTCCCAAACAGCTAAAATTAGGGGCAGACAACATGAAAAGTGGCATCAAATGACCCACGGCAGAAATTTGCCATGGGTCATGCTTGAAGTATCAGGGTCTAGGCCAGCATTTAGAGCTTTGAATTAAAGTTTAAATTAAGACCTGGTGGTTAAGGGAGCAGTGTAAACCATCTTTGCTGAGAGCCCTTATACCTCAAAGAATAAAATAACTGGAGGATGGTGGGGTATAATCAATCCAACAGGCTAACATGAAAATTAATACCTAAAAACAAATTTTATTCCAACCATTAAAAATCAACACATAGACATATACTATTTGGTACCTACAACCATCAGGTCCAGCAATACAAAATAGTGGTGAAGATTACAGATATAACCTAAACAGCCCTTTTAAATCGTTTTCACCCTTCCTTACAGCGGAGGTTGACACCCTAACTTGAACGTAATGTGGCGCCCCCGCTCACCATCGGCTCACCCTGGATTCAAGCTAGAAATCCCTAGCTATACATTAAGACACCAGGAACATGAAAATCAGTGTTTAAAAAGGTGTGCCACGGTGTTTAGAAAGGAAGAGGAGAGTGTGGGAATTAGATCAATTGGTGAACCAAAGAAAAGTGTGTCCCTAAAAATACCTGGGATCCGGACACATCTGGACGGAACAGGATGTGAAGACATAACAAGGTAATTATATATTAGATTGTTGATCATTTTCACTGAAGACTATTTTCCTTGGACCCATTATGGATGAACACTGTATACCACTGCATTTGGATATACAGGGTCTTCTTGTTCCATCTTACACCTGGACATAATAGTGATATTTGACCAGCGTACTCATCCATTGATTATATGTGTATGTCCAATGCTTAATACATCGTCGTTGATATATGATTGTAGTAGATACCTCTATATTACCATATTAATGAATTTGTATTAACTATCTTCTGTGAAATATGCATTGGTAACACATTCTGGTATATTATTATCTGTACACTTGAGAATTTTGTCTATTTGTATGGACATTTTTTAACCATGTGACAATACTGTTATGTATTTATTTATTTACATTGCTCCTCTGATGGTTATCATGACACGGATCATTTTGTGGGGGTTTGAAATGGATTCCCATGCGGAGTAGGGTATCCTCTTTGGTGTTCCACACTGGTGCTCCATTTTTTTCTCCCGGTTCTCCTATACCATTTGATCATTTCTTTTATTCCCATGAGTTCTGTGTTTATCTCAGGTTGTGGTATAGACCACTTATATACTCACTTTCTGCGATCCGCTAATTGTGCCCGCGCATGCGCGCTTCTGTTGTCTTCTGGCTCTATCTCCCTCCCCTGGTGTAGGCGTTCTCTTGTGGTGGCTTGGTGCTGGCTGTCAAGTGTGATCGCGTCACCTTGGTTGGTGGTTGGTGGGGACACGCAGTCTGAGGCACTGTGCGCGTGTGCCATCCTGCCTTTTGGTCCTTCCCTCCTATGTGATCGGTGGATCAAGATATTTATGAGGCAACTTTATCCTTATTTGCCATGCCCCTTGAGGAAGCAAACATCAGTTTTGTGAAATGTGCGTCGGGGTTGACCGATGCACCTGAGTGGCTACAACAATGGGTAAATCTTTTCTCCTAGACCTACTTCTTGACCTTTTCCTTATGGTGCTGCATGGATAACCTCCTCTTCAGAACAACTTTGATTACTTTCTTCTCTTGGAAGGCTCTCTGCAGCACGATATATATAATATCCTTTCTCTGATTGGGTCTAGTGCCATTTTTTGGTGTTATAAGTACTGCACTGGCCATTTTTTTATGGGTGTTTTGCTTTGTAATGATTAATGGGGTTCATTTCTCAATATATACAAATTCCCATAGTGGATTAATTTGGGCAATAACCCTAACTCGTGCTGGTCTTGTACTGTTTTACCCTGCTTATAACTTATATCAGTGAAGCACCGGTCTTTTCTCATCTCTGGGCAATGGTCATTTCTTTTCCCCATCAATTCTATCTATTATGTGACTACTTTTAAAATGTCTGTCTTGTTCCACTATGTGTCCCTTTTTGTAATGAATAAAATTGAAATATTTTTGGTATTTCTCGACTTTGTTTCTCCTTTTTCCTGTAACACTGTTATGTCGGTACCACGTTCACTTCTATGGGTAACTCAGCACACTGATGCGTGATATTTAAATATGCATCATTTGAGTATTTTTTCATATATATAAACATGTTGGCAATCGTCCAGCAAATGAGCAAAATGCTGCTCATTCGTCGGGTGATTGGATTGTTTATGGCAGAACATAAATCATTGTTCTCGGCAGCACAACGCCAGTGTAAGCTGCAGATATACTGCTAATCAGAGCTGTGGAGTCGGTAACCCAAACCTCCATCTCCGACTCCTCAACTTCCCTGACTCCCGACTACAGCACTGGTCACTACTAAGCATGTACATAATGCAGCACAGATTCATCTCAGCTAAAAGCAGAGATCCTTAGATCAGGAACAGAACTGAAATTTATTGGACATTTCATAAACTTTCTCAAATTGGTATGAAAAAATTGCATCACATCCTGCACCCAATGAATTATAAATAATAGGTGAACCCGAACAGTAAAGTTCGGCTTTCGTACCGAACACCTACTGTTCGGACACAGACACCGAGCACGGACTTCACCAGGAAGTCCGTGTTACTGTCCAGGCTGAGAACCACTGGTGATTGAGCTGCTGCGAGCACAGCATCAGTGACCAGCAGTGACTTCATCCAGGTTACCTCCGGTCACTGATGCTGTGCTCATAGCAGTTCAGTCACCAGTGGTTCCCAGCCTAGACAGTCGCATCTTGGCACCCCCCCAGGTTGAAAAATATTCATCTCCCAGATATGGACTACGGCGTGGGACAGAACAACCGACAGGTGAGTAACATTGTTGTTTTTTTATTTTAGTTTTATTTAAGGCGAACGAGGGCTTCAGTGGAATTAGGCATTAGGTGGGTATAACTGTTTGTTATTTTTAAATAAGAATGGAAAACTGTGTTTAGTCTTATTTCTAATAAAGGACTTTTTTCTGATTTTGTCTTTATTTACCATGTAACTATAGGATTAATAATGGATAGGTGTTTCATAGAAGCCTCTCCATTACTAAGCCGTGGGTTTGATGTCACCTGAAAATACGAAGATGACAACCCCACAAATATGAACCCCACTTGCCACCACTACAGGGCAAGTGGGAAGAGCCGGGCAATTGGCGCATGTAATAAATGTGCCTTTTCTGGGCAGCTGCAGGCTGCTGTTTATAGGCTGGGGAGGGGCAATATCCACCCTTACAAGCCTGAAAATACCAGCCCCCAGCTGTCTGATTTAGTAAGTCTGGTTGTCAAAAATTTGGGGGACCCCACACCGTTTTTCTAAATTATATAAATAATTTTAAAAAAACAGCATGGGGAACCCTCTATTCTTGATAACCAGCCTTGTTGAAGCTGACAGCTGAGGGTTGCAGCCCCCAGGTGTGAGTTTTGCCTGGCTCGTTATCAAAAATAGGGGGGAAGTCTGAGTAAGTCTGTGCATTAGATACCGACTCCTGAACCAAAATGGACACTGATTCTGACTTGACACTTGCATATAACTTGATACTGTATGGGAATAGATTGAGCTACTGGTGTTCTGTCCCCATCATTCTTCATTAGCCGGTGTAAAGAGGTTGAGAAACGAGACAAATGACATCAATATTGTCGATTACACTCATTAAACAGCCTCCGCACATGTAAATACAATCAAAATGTTTGAATGTCATGGTGCAATATGTGGGCATTGGAGGCCTTATTTTAATGTTTTGCCTAGGGCCTCACTTTATCTAAAACCAGCCCTGGTGTGCTATGCGTGTGTAACATACAATGTGTGTGTCACATAATGTGTGGGTAGCATCCACATTTATAAATATCAGCAGTACAGATGAGAGTTCATAGGTGTAAACATCTTGGCAATCACCCAAAGAACAAGCAAAATGCTGCTTGTTTATTAAAGGTCCCGTTACATTTAAACAATGCACCAGCGATCCCGACAACGATACGACCCTGTCAGGATCGCTGGTGCATCGCTAAATGGTCGCTAGTGAGCTGCCAAACAGGCAGATCTCCCTAGCGATGCAGCAGCGGTCGGGGGTCGTCACTTACCTATCACACGCAGCGAGGGTAACGTCTTCCGCCCGCATCCATGGAGTCGCTCGTCGGTGCCAGCAGGAAGCCGACGATGAGAAATAGACCAGGCTGATCTCACGCGATCAGCGATATCCAGCGGGGAGCCGGGTCAGAGGTAAGTGTCACATGTAGCGAGATCGCTAGCGAGATCGCTATTGTGTCACAAAATCAGTGACGCTTTAGCAATATCGCTAGTGATCTCGCCATCTGTGAAGGGGGCTTTAGTCATTGGATTGATTAAGGAGGAACAAAAATCATTGTTTTCAGGAGCACATCACCCTGTGTAAACTTCTGATGTAATGCTGGTAACTTAATACTGTAAGGAGCCAGATTGCCCTATTAATGATTGTTCTGCCGCCATCATTCTTCATCCTGTGTAAAGAGCCCAGTGAGCAAGCATCCTGTGTAAAGAGCCCAGTGACCGACTTCAAAATTGTCGATCACACTCATTTAACAGTCTGAACTCAGTTCATGTAAACGCAGCCTAAATGTTTGAGTGTGATGGTGCAATATATGAGCATTTAGGGCCCAATTTTAAATTTTTGCCCAGGGCCCCACTTTTTCTAAAAGTGTCCTTGCATATAGTGCTTTAATGTGTTATTTTCTAAGTACATTTTTATGATCTTTACAAGTGGATACAACTTACAGTTTAGCAATAAAATGTAGCCTAAAGCTACACTCCCACTATGAGCCACACCCCGTTATTAAAGACTAAAGTAATTGGCACTGGAACAATATAGCAGATTTTTTAAAACTAAAAAGCATTTACTCAAGTGAGTAGCAGTAACAAAATAAGAGCAAAAACAAGTCACTATTGAATTGGAGACAAGTTTTCTTTTATATAGGTATTTAATTTGGCTTTAATAGAATTAAAGTTTATATTTGTGCTAGTAAAGTTTTGGATATTAATAAATGAGAATATAGAGATTCCACAAGTAACTTCCTTCAAAAACTTCCTCCAAAATAAAGACCGCACTGTGCAATATGTAATTAATGTGACATTACCTTAAATAGCATCTTTGTATGATATGTCTTCTGTTGGACACCTGGCAAGATATGGGATAAATGGCACTGAACAATGAAGACTTTGATAACCCTGGCAGGTGACTGTGTGGTGCTGTCAGTGCAGCCTGCCACCTGTGTACAATTATCCCTGGTAATTTTCAGCCTATAAACTGAAGCCAAATCCATTTAAATGAGAAGCTGTTAACAGAAGCAAAACTTTTATATGAATATTCTGCCTTTCTGGCAACCAATCAAAACCTATAATGGACTAAGTGCCATGGAAGAATGTAACTGAATGAATAGCTGATAAAAGGCCAAGGAGATTCAAAGCAGACCATTACCACAAAATCACGAGGGAAAAACACAGGTATTATATACCTGGTAATGTGTTTTTTCATGAGACATGATGGCACCACGAGTGAGGGGATCCACCCAATGAGGACAGGAAACCTTCAAGATAAAAGGGGCGGCTCCTCTCTCCGCATCAGTTGTTTTACAGAGCACGATAGGAACTCCGCAGGTTAAGGTACTGTCACACTTAGCGATGCACCAGCGATCCCGACCAGCGAAATGATGCGGTCAGGATCGCTGGTGCATCGCTAAGTGTTCGCTAGTGAGCTGCCACACAGGCAGATCTCACCAGCGACATCGCAGGGGTCGGGGGTCGCTACTTACCTGTCAGACAAGGCGATCCTGACGTCCTCCCGCCCGCATCCACACGTCGCTCGTCGGCGCCACAGGAAGCCCAGCAGGAAGCTGACGACGAGAAATGGCCCAGGACGTTCTCGCGCGATCAGCGATAACCAGCGAGGGAGCGGTCGGAGGTAAGTATCAGACATCGCTAGCAATATCGCTTAGTGTGACAGGCCCTTTAGTGTACATATAAATAATACATCCTTTACACTACTAAATTTCTGACACCCAAGGGAGTGTATTATGCTAATAATGCACCCAACTAATGATGTGATCAATAGGGAGGGAATATAAGGGTGCCGTCATGTCTCATGAGAAAACACATTACCAGGTATGTAATACCCGTGTTTTTCCATTCTACATGACGGCACCACGAGAGAGTTACAGAGATTTGTATTCTCTTAGGGAGGGATCACTGCTTGTAACACTCTTCTCCCAAATGTGAGATCAGAGGTAGCAGATAGGTTTAACCTATAATGCCGGAGCGGACCAAGAGGCCGCCTCACAGGTTTGGTCTATGGGAGCGTCTGCACTCTCCGTCCAGGGCATAATCATGGCCCTCATGGAGTGGGCTTTATACCTTCTGGAATAGCCCTGCCTACACTGCTATATGTTAGCATAACGGTCTTTTTCACTCCTCTAGCTATAGTCTGTTTAGAGGCTTTTAAGGCTCTTCCTTGCCCCTTGGAATGAGACAATTAAGGACCTCTGTTTTCTCCAAGGTCTCGTTACCTCTAAATACTGCAGGAGACATCTCCTCATCTCTAGGCAATGAAGCCTCTCCTCCTTCTGGTAGTTAGGATCAGGACAAAAGAGATGATAAGATTATCTCCTGAGCCCTATGATATTTTGACATCACCTTGAGAAGGTATGCTGGATCTAATTTTAACACAACTCTATCGTCTATGGCCTGAGTGTAGGGAGGGTCTTATTGATAATGCGAGTAAATGCTCAACCTACTGGCCAATGTGCGCGCCATTAATAAGGCTGTTTAATGTTATAATCCTTTTCTAATGATGTGTTTTTGATGGTTCAAACAGTCTGTCAGAGATGACAGGAGTAAATTTAGATCCCAAGGAGGAGGAGTAGAGGACGTGACAGAGTCAGCTTTAGTACAGGCCTGGACAAACCTGGCCACCCACCTATTGTTTGCCTGTTCACAGTTGAATAAGGCTGCCAGGGCTGAGACGTGTACTTTGAGGGAACTGACAGCTAACCCCAATCCTAAACCTTTCTGCAGAAATTCCAGTATTGCCACTATTGGGACTTTCCCTTCCCGTATTGGGTCTGAGGGGATAAGAATTTTTTACATATCCTCCTAAAAATTTTTGTAGTCACTGGTTTTCTGCTACTGAGTAAGGTGGATGTTAACGCTGCTGAGAATCCCTTTTCCTCTAGTAGTGACCTTTTAAATTTCAGGTTGTCAACTGCAGCCTGGATCTCTGATGGTGATTGAAGGGACGCTGTGTTGGAATGTCCTAGACCTCTGTCACTGATATCACTCTTTTAGGCCAAAAAGGGATCTATTATGAACACTCTGGCTCTGACCTCCCTGATCTTCCTCAAAGTCACTGGTATGAGGCCTATTGGAGGGAAGGCGTACAGGAGACCTGATGTCCACTTTATCCTGAAGGTGTCTACTGTCCATGATCTGTCTGCCGGACTTAGGGCGCAGAATTTCTGAACCTTCCTGTTGGCTTTTTTGAGGCGGAGAGATCTATACTGGGTTTTCCCAAATGTGCACTATCCATTGAGAAATGGATTCTTTTAGGTACCATTCTCCTTGCCTCAAGTGGTTCCTGCTCAGACAATCTGCCTTCAGGTTGTCTCTACTTCGGATATGCAGGGCCGGTAATGAGAGGGACTGGTGTTCTGCCAGAGTCATGATCTGGCCTCAAGCTGCTTAGTGGAGGCCCTTTGACAATAGCAGTCACCTTCAGCCTAAAAAGGGCTGGTGACTATCTGTATCAAGGACTGAGAACGGGTGTCTCCCTGGTGGTTTACATATGCAACCACCGCTTGGTTGTCTGATAGGACTCTCACGTGGTGTCCTCTTTAAGTGTGGTAACAACTCCTCTGATGTTTTTTCGATTGTTAGTTCTCAATTGTTTGAGGATAGATTTCTTTCCTCCTGGGCCCAGGGATCCTGGAGCCATAATGTGTTTACTTTTGGAAGCAGTCACGCTCATCCAAGAAGGGCCAGTGGCCTAGGTGGGCTCCCTACCCCAAAGGACTAGCGTCAATTGTGACCACCTTGGAGATAAAGTGGGTGTGTGTGTGTGCGCGCAGGGTACTCCTCTCGGGGAGGACTATCTGTAACCGCCACCTGAGTGACTGGAGTACAGAGTCCAGGAGGGTGAGCTTTTGCTCTAACCGTCCCAGAAGTTCCCGGTTGTTCTGTATCACACACCCTTACCGTTCCCTTGTTTGGAACTAGGCCCGTTTCACTGCTGGTATGTCAGAGGTGAGGGACCCCAACATCAACATGGTCCTTCTCTGAACTATTTCTGCTTTTTTTATCTCCCTTGTCTTCCTCTGGGAGGTGATACTCCTGCTCCACCGAGTCCATTGTTAACCTCAAGAATTTCTAGATCATTGCTGGTTCTAATTTTTTTTTTTTTGAGGTCCAGCTGCCATCCTAGCGTTTATAGTGTTTTCATCACTATTCTGACTTGATCTTGACAGTAAGGGAGATCTCTTCCCACTATCCAGAAGTTGTCCCAATATGGTATCACCAGAGTATCTTTCCCTCTGAGGTGCGCTATGATTTTTGCGATTAGCCTTGTGAAAAACTTGAGGGCTATCACTACTCCACTCCATTCCCTGTATTGGAAGTGATGCTACTGAGACCCATCTGGACTGTCACTCTGAGACATACAGTATATGGCCTTATTGCCGGACTTGGTGATAAGTGTTCTTGAGGTCTCGGAATTGTTATATAACATTTGAGGAAGGAGGAGTTCTACTGCTGGCCTTATCGTCTCCATCTTGGAAGACGGGATTGTCAGATACCTATTGAGGTCTTTCCAGAATTATGATTGTCCTCCAGGAATCTATCTGGGGAGTTTTGTTTTTTTTTTTAACTAGGGGGGAGTAAAACTCTATCCTATTGAAATTTCTTCCAAGACATGTTTGTCTGGGAGTGAGGTTGCTTCCCTTTCCGATGCCCTCATGGAAGCCAGTGGTGGAACCTTAACTCCAGACCTGATCCCACAATTTTCCGGATCCAGGTGCTGAACGAGAACCTCTCCCAAGCTGGAAGGAAGTGCACCTGAGAAGGCCTGTCACTGGAAGGGTTTTTTGGTGTCTTTTGAGGGCATGCTAAAGTAAAAGCCTCTCCCACCTTTGGATCGTTTGTCAGAGTTGCGTCTGTCTCGATCCTTATATTGCCGTCTCCTGGATTTCCGGCCCTTCCGAAAGTAGCGCCGAAAAGGGCCTGAAAATGGTTGTTTTTTGGGAAAATTTTCTTTTTGTTGTCGATTTTCCTTAATTCGTCATTCAATGTCTGACCAAAATAGGAAATTTCCCTCACATGGTAAAGAGCAGATTTACCTCTTTGCCTGTGTGTCCCCCAGCCAGCATTTAGTTTTCCTGCTAGCCTTGCTGAATCCTGCTGAAGTCTCAGCTAGGAATACTGCCGCTGCTCTTATGGCCGGTGTTGCCTCTAGGATAGTCTCCCTGAGGATTCTTTGCTCTAGCTGATCCTCCAGGTTCTTAAGGGATCTAACCACACCAGTGGCCGCGATGGCCGATCTAAGTGTTTCAGCTGAGGGCACCCAGGCTGTTTTAAGACAATTATCTGTCTTTCTCTTGGAGGTTCTTTCAGGGAACCTAAATCCTTAAGGAGCAGGAAGGACTTTCTGGCAACCTTTGAGATTACTACGTCAATTTTGAAGCCTCATCCCATCATGAGGCCGTCTCTTCCTCAAAAGGGTACTTCCTTTACAGGGAATTGATTATATGGGACTTCCTCACTGGTTTTTCCCATTCCCTTTTAATGAGTCCTTGCAACTGTTAGTTAATAGGGAAGGCTCTACGTTTTCCTTATAGCAAGCTTGTCGAACATGAGTTCTTGGCTTTCGCATCTACCAGCCCCATGGTAGGTCGGACTGCTTTAATAAGCTTGTCCGTACTGTATCCTCTACTAGGAACGTATCTTTTCCATCTGAGCTACTTTCTCAGTAGCGAGATATAACGGAGCTCTCCTATGGTCTTCCTGAGAGACCAATGAGGGGCTGGTCTATCCGTTGCTTTCCTATCCATGCTTTGACTGCTTTGACTGTTTGTAGACTTCTGACAATCAGGGATCTCCAGCTCTCTGCAGAGCGGGTGTCTCTTCCTCTACTATTCAACAGTACAGGTCTGACACAACCCCTTATTCCTAAGGGACTTTTCTCTCCTTTTTTTACATAATGAATATTCCCTATTCCTAGCATTTAATTTACCCCCTTTTTAGGGACCTCCAATGCTCTACCCCACCAATGTATGTAAAAAGAGCGGAGAGAGGAGACAAGAGAGAGAGAAGAGAACAGACATTATCGTACTGGACTTTCTCGAAGCTCCCTCACCACTCGGACGCTTCACAAGACGGGTACCGGATCTGGAGGCTGACTGGTCTGTACACATGACTCCCATCAGGACTGTGGACCCCTCCTTGTTAACATCATGACGATCCTCCCGTACGCTGTCCAAGCGGCTTCCACTGTAGTTATGGCGCGTCTGGCTCCTCTCATCTGAGCGAGACCGAGACCGCCACTCCTGTACCTCCTGGCGCGGCTGTAAGTGCTCTGGCAAAAAAGGCTCTCAATCTTAACAAGTTAGCTGCTGCCGCTTTCAGATAAGAACAGTCACATTCAACCTAAAATGGTTGGTGACCCCTGCCAGCACTTCTGACAGCGTTACCCCATTTTTTTTCTTTTTTTTTAAATTAGCTGATCACCTGGTTGATCCTGCACCTGCAGGTCACCTGCGCTTCCTGGGTGTTATCCACATGCGCACTACATCCGACTTGTTTGCACCCCTAGTAACCACTACTGGTGTGTGCTGATCTCCTCCCCGTGCATGCCCCAGAGCGCGCCAGCCTTTCCCCTGGGTGCGCGCTCCCTTTCTACACTCGGGGAGTCTTTCTGGCCAGTTCCTGGTGCGTGTCTCTGTCCTGCCACTATCGGGCGCGTCACTTCCGGTGTGCGCCCGGCTCCTGGCGTTCTTTGATGCCCGGCCGCCATGGCACCGCCGCCCCCTCCCTACCTGGACCTGCCCGGAGGGGGCGATAATGATGCACCACCCCTGGCTACCAAGACGCCCGGTCACCTCCACTTCCTCCATACCTGTGCTGGATTTTACCTGGAGGGAGCGATCACGCCGCTGGCCACCACTGATTCCTGCAGGTACTGCTTCTTCTTTATGGCCCAAATAGTGACCGGCGTCCTGGGCTCAACAGGGAGGGATTCCTAGAGGGTCCTCCGAAGAGTCTTACCTCTGCCCGGGCACCGATGTGCTTCACGGGCTGCATGGCCACCACACGTCAACAGAGAGGGAGCACAAAAGTGGCCTCCGTGGACTCCTATGGGGTATGTCGGCATCTGGGAGGGTACACCCAATGTGGTCTCCAAGGCATCAAACTTCACCTGGGCAATTGCCTCACGGGCTGTGGCCATGCACTCGCTCAGGGGGGGCATAGGAATATATGGCCCCCGAGGCGACTACCGGTACCTGGTGACGGGTGTAGCAGACCGGTGCCTGTCAGTAATCACCCGACCCAGGCCCAGGCATCCTCTTCTTTCTTCTTTCTTCCAGAATCCTCAAAAGGTTTTCATCTTGAGGGTTCCCCATCGAGGACAGGAAACCAACTGATGCGGAGAGAGGAGCCGCCCCTTTTATCTTGAAGGTTTCCTGTCCTCATTGGGCGGATCCCCTCTCTCATGGTGCCATCAAGTAGAATGGAAAAAAAATCTTTAAAATGCATTTAATAAATTGCTCTTAAGTGAAGTCTTAGATTATTTTGATAAAACACTATTTTCATGTAAATATTCTTTATCGCACGTACCTTTAGATCAGCCATGGGGAACCTCCAGCCCATTGGCCATGTACGGCCTGCAATGTTCTTCTTTTATGGAACCCGCAGGGCCGTAACTACAACTGGGGCAGCCGGAGCACTGCCCCGGGGCCCCAACCACCCAAGGGGCCCCAAACTGATGGTAAAAAATTGCGTTTTAATACTTTAATTTCTCATAAAATACCCAGCTCCTATATTATTCGAGTTTAAAGTTAATAAAAATAACGAAAAGATCCATGCAAGCGTAAATGTTTTTTGTTCGTTTATAATTTAAACGGGGAAACGCTATTTCGCTTAGTAACAGGAGCTCTATGGCAGACAGTAGACTGTTAGCTGATTGTGTGATGTCGTGCCAGGTGGTGACTCAGCCAATAGTTCAGGCAGCGGACGCGACGCGACGTGCACTGACACTGAGGTCTTGTTTACCCCAACTGCTGAACTGCTCATTGGCCATTGCTCATCGGTCAGCAGCCTGTGTCGGATCATCAGTGCAGTCTGTGTCGCATATAGTAGTTGTAGTGTGTGTGTAGGTAGATAGTATTTAGTATTACCGTATTTTCCGGCGTATAAGACGACTGGGCGTATAAGACGACCCCCAACTTTTCCAGTTAAAATATAGAGTTTGGAATATACTCACCGTATAAGACTACCCCTCTTCTACGGTATGATTCCCATTGTGAACCCCACACAGCCCTTCATACAGTATAATGGCCCCTACATCTCTTCACACTGTATTATGGACCCCACACAGCCTTAAAGGGACACTGTCACCAGAATTTTGCCATCCCATCTGATAGCAGCATAATGTAGAGATAGAGACCCAGATTCCAGCGATGTGTCACTTACTGAGCTGCTTGCTGTAATTTTAATATAATTACTGTTTTCCATGCTTCATATTTAGCAGTAAATGAATGTGCTGGACTATTTGATTAGTCCTACAATGTTAACCTCAAACTGATTGAACAGTGATTTTATGAAAACTACACTGAGCAGCCCAGTAAGTGACACTGGTGACAGTGTCCCTTTAAATTGCCCTCCATAAAGTATAAAGGCTTCCTAATAGTCCTTCAAGTATTATCATGCCCCCCACAGAGCCCTCCCAGTATTAAAATGGCTTCCACATAGTATAATTGGCTCCGTATATTATAGTGCATCATCCATAGTCACCCATTATAATGCACCATCATAGAGCTCCATATAGTATACTACACCCCCATAGTCCTCCATATACTATAAACATGGAGAGGGGTGATGTGCCAGCATCGTGTGGAGGGGGGTGGAATATGGGGATTGGGATGTGCCAGCACTGTGAGGGGGTAGGTGACATGGAGAGGGGTTTGTGCCTGTGTCAAGATGGGGGGGGTTGGGGGAGTACAGGGGGCAAACTTTCCTGTCAGACAATGTCACCCGGAGGACAGGAGACTCTCATTTCAATAATTTCCAGGAGCTCTGCCAGCTGTCAATGAATGGAAACCTGCACTGGCCTGGAGAGTCTCATAGCACAAGATTTGTAACAATATGTTAGTCTGGAGATCACAGAGAGTTGGCAAGGCAGGCACAGTGCACACTGTAACAAACTCTCAGCATTGAGAGGAGACAGTCTCAGCAGACACAAATATCTCTGTGACAAACTGTGAGAAGCCCTGCCCCTCTCCAGTCTGCAGGTCTATACTGCTGCGAGGGGGAGGGGAGGAGGTCAGGAGGAAGTCTCCATAATCACACATTCCTCCTGGCTCTGGGTCATGCAGTATCTATCTTCTCAGTGAGTCATCTGCCTCTTGTTTTCATTAATCAGAGCTGTGTACAACCCCCACTCAGTCTCTCCTCACAACCGGGAGGGAGCAATAGTGACTGCTGTGCTCGGGTGTTGTAGTATTTTATGTCTGGCACCTGCTGGGAGAGGCAGAAATGTCAGCTCCAGTCTCTCTCCTGGAGAGAGCGGCTGGACACAGTGCACATATCCTGGGCAGCCGCAGTCAGTAGGTGGCGCCCTGCACCTGGCGTATAAGATGACCCCTGAATTCGAGAAGACTTTCAGGGGTTAAAAAGTAGCCTTATATGCTGGAAAAGGAAAATACGGTACTGTGATTGTGTGTGTTAATAAAACCGTTTATTATGAAACGAATTCAGCACCAGCCAAGTGGAAATAAAAAAAGACAGACTGCGAAAAGAAGAAACTTGGAGGCTGAAAAAAGTTTGAAAAACTTAGCAGCATGGCTGGATGTTGAAAACCACTCGACAGGGAATGATATTTAAATCTCACAAAAATTAAATTCAGATACGTCGGAACAAGACAACCTTAATAATGATAATGACTCGAAAAACCAAAAATTTATAGGCGAAGAAGATATAACAGACCCAACCAATGACACACCAAATTTTTTGGAAGATGAAGATTCTGCCTACTACAACGCCTTTCCTACTGTGATTGAAAATCAAGATAAGAAACGTAGGCTGACAGCGTCTGGTCCAATACAGCCTGACGGACCATTTCCCAAGGATATCAATCAACAAGGTCGATCTTTTTCAAGTAACTATTATTTTATCAACACAAAGTCAGGGTTGAAGCTTACAAGAAGTTGGTTATGTTACTCAACAAAATTAGATTGTGTTTACTGCTTGCCATGTTGGCTATTCCCTCAGTCACAGTCGGAAGCACTTGAATACAGAAATCATGTATTACCGTTTTCAACAACCTGAGTACGAGACTGGAAGCATATTTCAGAACATATTTCAGTTCATGAAGCATCAAAAAGCCATACACATGCTTGTGTAGTTTATGAGCAATGGCGGAAACGTGGTACTTTAGAAGACGTTTTCGACAAAAATGTGGAGAGTGAAAGAAGCTTTTGGTGTAAAGTTCTTGAAAGAATCCTGAATGTGACATTAACACTTGCAACATGTAATCTTGCATTTCGTGGATCTATTGAAAAGTTAGAATATAGTAACAAAGGAAACTTTCTCTCGATAGTTGAGCTTTTGTCAAAATATGACCCAGTAATACAAGAATTGCTTCAGCGTCCGCAAGGGACTGTGAAATACCTCAGTCCTAAAATTCAGAATGAGCTTATTAATCTATTAGCTTACAAATCAAAGATGAAATTGTAGTTGAGCTTCAAAATTTCTTGTTTTTTTCATTCATCCTAAATACCACCCAGGACATAGCTAAAATTGATCAGATGAGTGAAGTTTACCGGTATGTCAAAATAGTTAATGATGAAGAGGGGAAACCTATTGAAATCAAAATATGTGAAACTTTTGTATCCTTTAGAGAGATAAAAGATCAGTCTGCGCAAGGTCTTGCAGAAGAAATAATAACTTCATTGAAAGAGAAAAACTTGGATTTGACCAAATGTCGGGGACAAGGCTATGATGGTGCTGCAGTCATGAGTGGGGCATACAATGGCGTGCAGCAGCGTATTAAAGAAAAAGCCCCACACGCATACTTTGTGCACTGCGCTGCTCATAACCTTAATTTAGTGTTGAAGGATGCTGTGGAAGAGAACCGAGTGGTGAGCCAGTTTTTTGAAACAATTCAAAGTGTATATTGCCTTTTTGGTAATAGTATTGTTCGCTGGCAAGATTTGAAATCAGTGTACCGCATCAAAGCTCAGCCCGATTCGCTGAATTCAAAATCAAAAGTAACACTGAAAACTCTTAATCCAACTCGTTGGTCTGGCAGACATGATGCAGTGTATGCACTGAAACACAGGTTTTGTGACATGATGAAAAGTCTTACTCGCATAACTTTGACATCCAAAAAAAGTAAGGAAAGAATTGAAGCACAGCAGCTAAAGAACAAACTTGAAAGTTTTGATTTTGTATTACTTTTGGTTGTGCAGTGTGAAGTCTTAGAGACTCTCAGCCTCGTATCGAAATCCTTACAATCTGAAACCATGGACCTCTTGTCTGAATATGAGTTATTGGGTAATGCATTGTTAAAGATAACCGAAATGCGTGAAAGGTTCGAAGCACTTGTTTCTGAAGCATCAGATGTGTGTAGTCGATGGGGAATAAAAAATGAATTTCACCAGCACAGAGTAAGGAAAGTGAAGAAACACTTTGATGAGTTGTGTGAAGACGAGAGATTAGCAGACCCAAAAACTTGTTTCTGAGTTACTGTTTTCTATCCAATGGTAGACACACTTTGTACTCAACTTCATCGCCGCTTTGAAGGGATGAAAGCTGTTCTTGACTCTTATGAAGTAATACAACCTGATTTTTTTGACCAGTGCAAGTGAAAGAGATATTCACAAAAAAGCTGTTGATTTTGTTAACAAGTTTGCAGATGATGTAACTCCAGCCTTTCTTTCACAGTTATGTTCAGTAAAAAATTCATTTCAAAAGCAACTGGAAAAAATGAAAAGTGTTAAGGAATTTGGTGATTTCCTAATAGTCGAGCATTCTTCACTTTCATCAAGCTATCCAGATGTTTGCACAGCGTGCATCATGTATTTGACTGTTCCTGTGACTGTGTCTAAGGCTGAACGATCCTTCTCTAAAGGCCCCTTTACATTTAGCGATGCACCAGCGATCCGACCCGGTCAGGATCGCTGGTGCATCGCTAAATGATCGCTAGTGAGCTGCCACACAGGCAGACCTCACAGCGATGCAGCAGGGACGCAGCGCACGATACTTACCTTTCACACACAGCGATCCTGACGTCCTCCCGCCCGCCTCCACGCGTCGCTCGTCGTCACAGCAGGAAGCAGACGATGAGAAATGGAGCCGGACATTCTCGCGCAATCAGCGATGGACAGCGGGGGAGCCGGTTGAAGGTAAGTATCACACATAGCGATGCTATAACGTCACAAAATCGGTGACGTTATAGCGATATCGCTAGCGATATCGCTATGTGTAAAACCCCCTTAAGCTTAAACTCATAAAAAACTAGTTGAGAAGTACTATGGCTCAAGAAAGACTCAGCAGCTTAGCTTTACTTTCAATTGAGAATGATCGAGCTCAACAGATCAACTTTGACAAATTGATGAATTCGCTTCTCTGAAAGTTAGGAAACAAATGTTTAAGTAGCTGTTTAAAACTGAACAAATTGGTAATGTTTAAGTAATGTTATGTTTAAGTGAACAAAGTTTAAATATATACTGTTTAAACTACTCAATATTTAATAAACATATACAGTTATTTGAAAATTGTGCAATATTTGGAATTATTCACCTTATTAACTTTCCAAACATATTCACTGAATATTTAACTTCTAAAACTTGCATCATAAACAAAATCTATTAAAGGTCTTGCGGAATGTGGTGAAGCCTGTGTGTTGAATACAACAATGTGTAGCAGGCTTCACCACGTTCCGCACAACCTCTAGTAATTGAAATGTTGAGGGGCACCACTATGAAGTTTTGCCCTGGGGCCCCGAAGTTTATAGTTAAGGCATAGGGAACCCGCCAGATTCCCAGGAACCAGTGCTTTGGCCAGTGGCCCCGTTTTGCTGGCCTTGTAATTGCTTCTTATACTGTAAGCATGCACATGCAGTGTTCGCTACTGAATGCTGTGATGAATGCAATGATGACTACTCAGTGCTGGCCAGTGCCAGCATTAGGATATACACTCCCATCCCACTGATGAAGACAGCAGCCTCAGTGTCTCCTATATATGATGCTCCAGTCCCATGATCTTCTATATGGTGTATACGCCCCTGCCCCAGACTCTCCTATGTAAAGTACACGCCAAGCAGCTCCTATGTGATGTATATGCTCCAGGCAAGACATCTACTATGAGATGTATAGCTCTAGGCTCAGATTCTCATATGTGATGTATATGCTCCAGCCCCAGTGTCCCATATATGTATATACAGCAGTCTTGGTGTCACCTATGTAATGTATACAGCAGTCTCAGTGTCTCATATATTATGTATATACAGCAGTATGAGTGTATTCTATGTCATTTATACAGCTGTGTATCTTATGTGATATAGCAGTAGCAGTGTCTCCTTATGTGATATATATACAGCAGTCTCAGTGTCTTCTATGTCATGTATTTACAGCAGTCTCAGTGTTTACTGTTATGAATGAGTCACCGTAGGAGGCAAAAAGCAGAAATACAAGCTAAGTCCAGAAAACCAGAGAAGTTGGCAACTATCAGGTTGCAGAGCCCTGAACCTATCAACACAACTAGCAGTAGCCGTGGGAGGTTCCTACGATGCCCTTGACCCCTCGATCACAGCCGGAGAATTAACTAGGACTAAAGAAAGAAAGGGGAAATCTAAACTGCCCCAGAGCAGACCCCAAAGCAATAGGCAGCCCCCAACATATAATGACGGTGAAGCAAGTTGAAAACACTAACACAGACAGAAAGATAGACTGAGCAAAGACGGGGCCCAAAACTACCTAGATAGGAAAGGACAGGAAGGCTGCTGTCTGCAATCTGCCAAAACCCTATCAAAGACATAAGCCAACAAGCTCATATGAAAAAGGCCCTGAAGCAGCTAGGCTTGAAAAACTAAATCAGCACTCAGGTATTTTCAGAAGACAGAGCTAAAGGAATTCAGCACACCCCAGCAGGGAATGGCAGAAATCCAGAAAAACAAAGCAAAACAAAGTCAAAGCACAAATGCAAAAGGCCGAGCAGCAAACTTAGCTTTAGAGGAGCAGGAATTCAGACTGGTCTCCAAGGATCCCACAGAGAAATCACCCGCAGGGCAGAAGGGCGTCGGCAGCCTTATATCCAGTCAGTAACTCCACTCAGCCAGTCATCATCATCAGCCTCAGGTGTTTGATAATCAGGCTCACTACCTTTCTTTACCAGAAGAGGGAGTTCCTCGGGCCTCAGTAATGAAGGGGAAAATGAACTCACAACAGTTTACTTTGTGATATATCTATAAATCAGTCTCATCATCTCCTATGGGATGTATATACAGCAGTCTTGGCGTTGTAATGAAACCTCCACCAGGGGGAGCTGGTGAGGGAAGAGAGGTTATACACTAAGCGTAGCAACACTCAGCAACCACACAGGAGTCACAGGTAATGAGAGAATGGTCAGATGAACCAAGTCAGAAGCGAACAGGAGCAGACGTACCAGAAGCAGCAGCAATACACATAGTCAAAATACCAAGCTGAGGGTCAAAAAGCCAAACATGAGCACAGGGTCCAAAAACATGAGACGGAAGATGTGGTCAGGGTTCAAGCCGGGAAATCCAAAGCCAGACTGAGAACATAGCAGCAGAGACAAATACCAAGAGACGGGGTCAGAGATCAGTCTGGGTCATACACGTGGATACAAGTCAAAGGCAGGAGAATCACCAAGGTACAAGGGTCAGAGGCTCTAAACTGGAAGCTTCAGATATCGCTAACACTGGTCAGCAGGCTGTGATGGACTGAAATAGCCCAGCTAGCTCCAGAACGAGGCCGAGAAGATTAACCCCCGCATGACCAGTCCAGAGAGAGGACAGCAAAAATTAAACTCTGGACTGGACCATGACAGGTGTCTTGATATATACAGCAGTCTCGGTGTCTCTTATGTGATACATATACAATAGTCTCAGTGCCTACTACGTGATCGACACAGCAGACATCTCACTGATTGAGTTCAATAACTTTAACATGGCCTGTGATAAATTTCCAACTTTGAGACATGCTGTGTAATACACATCTGTGTTGGGAACAAATTTTTGCTGTGAGTTCTTTACAAAATTTATCGCAAAGAGTTGACTGCTGTGCAAACCAACACAAACCAGGAAAATCAGTTGTTAGTAGCAGCATTATCACTACCACCTAACATCACACACCTCAGGAAAGAGAAGCAGTTTCAACCATCACATTAGGGGTGAACAACATCAGCACCACCCGTTGCTGATGATTCACTTGAGGGTGGAGCTAGAAGCTGTGGGACGGTTCTCATGTCACTAACTGCTTCTATCCCCGCTCCCTGATGTCTACTTTCAGGTAGAAGCTAAAGTGGAAAAAGAAGCAGAGTGACAGCACTGCACTTTCATCTCCCACAGTGTCCATCACTCAGGATTGATTATGTGTTCAGAGTGGGCCACAATGCAAGAAACTAGTAAGTAGCTGGTAGATGGGCTCGAGAGTCACATGTGTCTCTCAGGCCACAGGTTGAGGACCTCTGCTCTAAAGGAACAGAAAATTGGAATTCCTCTCACTAGTGTGAACTTATCTCAACATTTTTAGTTTTGCACAGTATGGCTATTTTATTTAGCAAGCTACAGCACATTTATGGTACATGTGAACAGCATGTAGATACAACATAAATTTACATTTTTTATAACTATCCTAATATTTTACCTTGTATCATCCCTTTATGTTAACATTCTTGCCTGTGTTCCCTCCTAGTTCTATTTCTCAGCATTACTTATGATATTCCATCTATTCAATACGTTTTTGCTCCCATTTCAAAGAGAAGGGAAGCATGCTGCAGTTGCATTTTAACTTCATGTCCAACCATGTCAATGGAATCTGTTTTAGGCCCCTTTCAAACATTCATTTTTTAAGGACTGCAAATACAGACATACACACACCCATTGTATTCAATGATGGTGTGCACATGTCAGGTTTTTCACTTGTAACATGTGTCCCTGTGAAAAACCCGCTGACATGTCCGTTTTTACCAGCACCAAGGACGAAATGCGTGCCACACCCGTGCACACGGATGACATCCATGTGCTATCAGTGTGACATGTACCAGTGCCTGAGAAAAGCAGTACAATTTGCGCTTTTCCCAGGCGCCGGGTGCTGAAGGCAGCTCTCATCATTCTTGCCTAGACTCACTGAGATCAACATGACCAAGCGACACTGATAGGAGTTGTATTCAGCACCCACTGTGTACATTATGTATAAAATAAAGAATTAAATAAAAAATATTGGCTTAGTCTCCTGAATAAATGTTATAACCAGCAGGACAGCTCATAACTGGGGGCTGATGTTACTAATTTGGGAAAGGGGACAATATCCCAAATAGCTCCCAGGCTATTAATATCAGCTCTCAGCTGTTTGCTTAGCCTTTTGTTATGATTGGGTCACCGAGGAGGAAAACAAAACCAAGCTAAGGCTAGTTTCACACTAGCGTTTATTTCCTGCAGTGCACGGCGCCGCTAAGCCCCGCCCCCTGCCGGCTCCCTGCCCGCCCCATCCGGTCATCGCCGCCTACTAGCGCACATGGGCGCTTGCGATCTGCGCACCCTATCTTTAGCATAGGGTGCGCAGATCGTGCGCTGGCCGTGCGATAGCAGGATTTTGCGTGTGCTGCGCACTTTTGAAGGTGCACCGTGCGTGCCGAAATGCAACATGCTGTGTTCGGCGCACACGGGCGCACCTTCAAAAGTGCGCAGCGCACGGCAAAATCCTGCTAGCGCACGGCCAGCGCACGATCTGCACACCCTATGCTAAACATAGGGTGCGCAGATAGCAAGCGCCCATGTGCGCTAGTAGGCGGCGATGACCGGATGGGGCGGGCAGGGAGCCAGCAGGGGGTGGGGCTTAGCGGCGCCGTGCGCTGCAGGAAATAAACGCTAGTGTGAAGCTAGCCTTTGTCACAGAAAACCAGAGAGGTTGGTAACTACGCGGATTGCAGACCCTGATCCTAACCACACAACTAACAGCAGCCGTGGAGCATACCTACGATGATTCTAGATGCCTCGTCACAGCCGGAGGACTAAATAAGCCTAAAGCAAGAAAAGGGGAAATCTAAACTGCCCCAGAGCAGACCCCAAAGGAATAGACAGCCCCCACACATGTATTAACAGTGAAACAAGATGAAAGCACAAGCACAGGTAGGAAAATAGGCTGAGCAAATGATGGGGCCCACACTAACTAGAAAGGACAGGAAAGGAAAGATACTGTCTGCAATCACGCCAAAAAACCCTGCATAAATGTCCAACACTTCTGATAGCAAAAAAAATCCTGAAGTCACTAGACTTCACCTACTATATCAGCACTCTGGCATATTCTGAGAACAGAGCAAAAAGAGGCCAATCTAATAAGGGACAAAAAGCAAACTGGCACATACAGTAACATAAGAGTGGAAATTCAGCACAGCCCCAGCCGGGGCTGACTGACCACACAAAAGACTGAATAGACCAAACCAAATCAAATGTGAACATTAGCAGAGACAACTTAGCTTCAGATGGCAGGAACTGAGCTGGAAACTAAGACCTCAGGAGGCAGGAAAAAATCACCAGCATGGGAATAGGGAGTCGGCTGTCTTAAATCCAGTCTGAGACTCCAGATGTCCAATCCTCATCCTCATTATCAGGCGGCAGGTCTCTGTTAATTAGATCAGCTTCATTACCTCCTGCCACCACCAGAGGGAGCCCGGAAAGAGAACTCACAACTCCTCTGGCAGCACAAACAGTTCCCTCACCAGAAACCAGAGGCAGACCAGATAATGAGTTCACAACAGTACCCCCCTTGAGGAGGGGTCACCGAACCCTCATCCACACCACCAGGCTGATCAGGATGGGCCCGGTGAAAAGCAAGAACCAATGTAATTGCATGAATGTCAGAGGCAGAGACCCAAGAATTATCCTCCTTGCCATAACCCTTCCATTTGACCAAATACTGGAGTCTCCGTCTAGCCAAACGAGAATCCAATATTTTCTCTACCTCATATTCCACATTGCCTTTAACCAGCACAGGGTCAGGAGGTGCCACCATAGGAACTACTGGCTCAACAAACCTCTTAAACAGCGATTTGGGAAATACGTTATGGATCTTAAACGTAACTGGAAGAGCCAATCGAAAAGAAACAGGATTAAGAATCTCCAGAATCTTATAAGGTCCAATAAATCTTGGCTTGAACTTTGGAGACGCAACCTTCATAGAGATATTCTTGGATGACAACCAAACCATATCACCCACTTTAAATCGGGGACCAATGGTCCTATGCCGGTTGGAAAACTGCTCGGCCTTTTCCTGAGAGAGTGACAACTTATTCACCACTTGGTCCCAAATCTGCTGCATTCTCTCTACCACAGTGTCCACACCTGGGCAGGCTGAAGATTCCAATTGCCCTGAAGAAAATTTAGGATCAAACCGAAAGTTACAGAAAAAGGGTGACATCAAAGTGGCAGAACTAGTTCTATTGTTTAGCGCGAATTTGGCCAAGGGCAAAAATGAGACCCAGTCATCCTCATCAGCAGATATAAAACATCTTAAATAGGACTCCAAAGTCTGGTTTGTTCTCTCAGTCTGCCCATTGGTCTGAGGATGAAACGCAGAGGAGAAAGATAACTGAATTCCCAGATTGGAACAAAAGGCTTTCCAGAATCTGGAAACAAACTGGACTCGTCTGTCCGACACAATGTTCTCAGGAATGCCATGCAACCGAATCACTCGTTGTAAAAACAAGGGCACTAACTCTGAGGAAGATGGCAACTTTGGGATGGACCATCTTAGAAAATCTATCACAAATCACCCAGATAACAGTCATTTTCTGAGAGACAGGAAGATCAGAAATAAAATCCATTGAGATATGGGTCCTTGGGCACCGGCAGGGGCATCAACAACCCACTAGAACGAGAACAGGGTTTAGACCGAGAAAAAGTCCCAAAGGACTGCACAAAATTCCTGACATCACGAGATAAGGCAGGCCACCAAAAAGACTGACTCACCAAATCTCTGGTACCAAAAATACCTGGATGACCAGCCAATGCGGAGCAATGAACTTCAGACATCACTCTCTTCCTCCACTGATCAGGAACATACAATTTTCCCATAGGACAACGCTCAGGTTTATCCTCCTGAAATTCCTCCAGGGCGCATCTGAAATCGGGCGAAATGGCAGAAAGAACTATCCCCTCACATAGGATGGTAGTAGGCTCGGTCACAATAAGAGAATCAGCAAAGAAACTCCTAGAAAGGGCGTCTGCCTTAACATTCTAAGTGCCCGGAAGAAAAGAGACCACAAAACTAAAACGCGTGAAAAACAAGGCCCGTCTAGCCTGTCTAGGATTCAAGCATTTGGCCGACTCCAGATAAATCAAATTCTTGTGGTCGGTGAGGACCACAACTTGATGTCTAGCTCCCTCCAAGCAATGTCTTCACTCTTCAAACGCCCATTTCGTGGCCAACAATTCCCGATTCCCCACGTCATAGTTGCGTTCAGATGGGGAGAACTTTCGAGAAAAGAAGGTACAGGGATTTATTTGTAAGGAATGGAAGGGGAGGCAGAGATGGTGAAGTTCACATTCGTTTTTATTTTTTAAGTGGAACCTCGAGACCACGGTCCGGGGGCTCCGAAGGGGACGTGACTAGCGAGCCCCGGGTACCCGTAGTAAAGCCCCTCAGGCAGGGCCAGAATAAAATACCCGGAGAACACAGGTGCTACCTCCAGTTAGGCCCCGAACACATGGCAGCTGTCCCAGCGGGACCAAAAGGGATAACAAAAGTTACAGCAGAGTCCGTAATGAGACGGGTCCTGGATCCAGGTAGTTGGTAAGGAGTCGGTTCCAGTGACCGTCACACAGTCCTTGGACTCGGATGGCTGTTGGCAGAACAGGATGGCTTAGGCCCAGATGGTTGCAGATATAACCAGGTAACACAGGATACTGATATGCTGTGGAGACAGAGAGCATTTGACAATGCACAGAGACTGCAGATGCAGCGCAGACAGGTTAGCATGAGAACCGGATGTAGCAATGATAGATACTCATTGCTACGGCACTCTCCCTATGGAGGAGAGGCCAGAAATAGCAGCCAGTGCGCTGCCATTGGTTAATTGCACTTTTTGAATAATGCACGCCGCCCCTTTAAGAAGGCAAGAGAGCGGGCGGGCATGCCCTAATAGCCTTAGCTACAGATCTCCTCACAGCACGCCAGGAGGAGGAGGCAGGAGGGAGGTCAGAACGCTGAGCAGCAGCATGAGAGGCTCAAGGTGAGTGCCCAGAATGGAGAGCAGGGGCAGACCTGGACGCAGCGCCAGGACGGGGGCCAGGTGTAACAGCGGCAGACCTGGGCGCAGCGCCAGGACGGGGACTGGGTGTAACATCATTTTAGAAGTCACAGGATCTTTTTGGGACAAAACAGCTCCTGCACCAATCTCAGAGGCATCTACCTCCACCTGAAATGGAAGTGAGACATCAGGTTGGCGTAGCAGAAGTGAATCTCCGCTTAAGCTCCTGAAATGCTGAGACAGCCTCTGGAGACCAATTCAGCACATCAGCACCCTTCTTGGTCAGATCAGTCAGTGGTTTGACAATACCAGAAAAATTACCTATAAATTTACGATAGAAATTAGCAAAACCCAAAAACTTCTGGACAGTCTTCAAAGAAGTGGGCTGAACCCAATCATAAATGGCCTGTACCTTGGCCGGCTCCATTTCAATAGTCGACGGAGACAAAATAAATCCCAAAAATGAAATCCTCTGCACACCAAAGAGGCATTTCGATCCCTTAACCAACAGGGAATTCTCCCTCAAAATCTGGAACACAGTCCGGACATGTACCACATGAGAATCCCAATCACTGGAAAAGATCAAAATATCATCCAGCTAGATGATCAAAAACTTATCCACAAAGTCCTGGAAAATATCATTCATAAAGGATTGGAAGACAGAAGGGGCATTAGTGAGCCCAAAAGGCATCAACAGGTACTCAAAATGTCCCTCCGGAGTATTAAACGCCGTCTTCCATTCATCCCCGTGCTTGATGCGAATAAGATTATACGCCCCCCTGAGGTCAAGCTTAGTAATCCAGCAGGCACTTTTAACTCTGGAGAATAAATCAGACATCAGGGGTAACGGGTACTGATATTTAACCGTCATCTTGTTAAGGGAACGATAATCAATACAAGGTCTTAATGAACCATCTTTCTTGGCCACAAAAAAAACCCAGCACCTAAGGGTGAAGAGGATGGTCTAATATGACCCTTCTCCAAGGACTCCTTAATATAAGATCGCATAGCATCATGTTCGGGTACTGATAAGTTGAAAAGCTGACCCTTGTTAAATTTACACCCAGGCATCAACTCAATTGCACAGTCATAACTCCTATGAGGAGGCAAAGACGCAGACTTACTCTCACTAAATACATCAGAAAAATCAGCCAAATAATCAGGAATATCATGAGACTGAGGAGAGGTGGAGAAAACAGGAGTGTCCCTAAGAACACACTGACAACCCCAACTCACCACAGATACAGATTTCCAATCCAAAACTGGACTATGAGTTTGCAACCAGGGAAAACCCAGAACAATGGTATCATGCAAATTGTGCAGCACCAAAAATTTACAATTTTCTTGGTGGTCTGGGGCAACTCGCATTATCACCTGAGTCCAGAACTGAGGTTTATTCTCCGCGAAAGGAGTAGCATCAATACCCCTCAAAGGAATAGGCGTCCACAGAGGTATCATGGGAAAACCACAACATTTAGCAAAATCCAAATCCATCAGATTCAAAGCTGCTCTTGAATCTACAAAAGCCTTAGCGGAAAATGTGGATAAGGAGCAAATCAGAGTAAATGCCAAAAGAAACTTAGGTTGTACACTGCCCACAGCAAATGTGTGTGCAAAATGTTTCTCTCGTTTAGGGCAGACAGAAATAGTATGAGAGGCGTCTCCACAGAAAAAACACAGCTTATTATGCCTTCTAAACTCCTGACATTGCGCCCTAGACAAAATTCTATCACATTGCATAGGTTCAGACATTTGTTCAAAAGGTGGCAACGCCTCTCGTGTAGTTTTACGTTCACGTAAATGCCGATCAACTTGAATGGCTAATGACATAGACTCATCAAGCCCAGAGGGAACAGGAAATCCTATCATAACATCTTTTACAGTCTCTGATAAACCCTTCCGAAAGAGAGCTGCCAATGCACCATCATTCCATGTAGTAAGGACAGCCCACTTTCAGAATTTTTGACAGTATAACTCTGCAGAATCCTGACCCTGGTTCAATGCCAACAGGGTTTTCTCAGCTTGATCAACAGCATTAGGCTCAACCCTAAGGCTTGAAAAAATGCGTCCACATTAGTCAGAATAGGATTTTCAGGTGTCATAGAAAAAGCCCAATCCTGGGGATCGCCGCGCAGCAAGGAGATGACAATTTTAACCTGCTGCACAGAGCTCCCCGATGAGTTAGGCTTCAATTCAAGAAATAATTTACAATTATTCTTAAAATTCAAACATTTAGACCGATCCCCAGAAAACACATCAGGAGTAGGGATCTTTGGTTCAACAGCATGTGACTGAATGAGATAGGCGGAAATTCCCCGCACTTCAGCAGCGAGCTGCTCCACACGATCAGACAATTGCTTAATCTCCATTAGAGAAAAATCCTCCTATGGCCCCAGAGAAAAAGAAGAAAAAATACATAAAACAATTATAACAATTCTTTCCTGCTTTTGAGTATCCTAGAATCTGCGGTATGGCTGGTGATTCTGTTATGATTGGGTCACCGAGGAGGAAAACAAAACCAAGCTAAGTCACAGAAAACCAGAGAAGTTGGTAACTACGTGGATTGCAGACCCTGATCCTAACCACACAACTAACAGCAGCCGTGGAGCATACCTATGATGATTCTAGAAGCCTCGTCACAGCCGGAGGACTAAATAAGCCTAAAGCAAGAAAAGGGGAAATCTAAACTGCCCCAGAGCAGACCCCAAAGGAATAGACAGCCCCCACACATGTATTAACAGTGAAACAAGATGAAAGCACAAACACAGGTAGGAAAATAGGCTGAGCAAACGATGGAGCCCACACTAACTAGAAAGAACAGGAAAGGAAAGATACTGTCTGCAATCATGCCAAAAAACCCTGCAAAAATATCCAACACTTCTGATAGCAAAAAAACCCTGAAGTCACTAGACTTCACCAACTATATCAGCACTCTGGCATATTCTGAGAACAGAGCAAAAAGAGGCCAATCTAATAAGGGACAAAAAGCAAACTGGCACAAACAGTAACATAATAGTGGAAATTCAGCACAGCCCCAGCCGGGGCTGGCTGACCACACCAAAAACTGAATAGACCAAACCAAATCAAATGTGAACATTAGCAGAGACAACTTAGCTTGAGATGGCAGAAACTGAGCTGGAAACTAAGACCTCAGGAGGCAGGAAAAAAATCACCAGCATGGGAATAGGGAGTCAGCTGTCTTAAATCCAGTCTGAGACTTCAGATGTCCAATCCTCATCCTCATTATCAGGTGGCAGGTCTCTGTTAATTAGATCAGCTTCATTACCTCCTGCCATCACCAGAGGGAGCCCGGAAAGAGAACTCACAACTCCTCTGTTAGCACAGAGAAACCAGAGGCAGACCAGAAAATGAGTTCACAACAGTCTTTTCTGGGTAGTTTACAGGGGACCCAAGAGGAAAAATGACGTAGGGTTCCTGTATAAATGCTACCTAGCAAAGGCTAAACAAAAAGCTGTGGTTGATATTAATAGACTGGCAAGTGGCCAGGGATATTGCCCCCCATGCATGCTATCAACATCAGCCCTCACCCACCCCAAAAATGGCGCATCCATAAAGTGCGCCAAATCTAGTATTTAGCCTCGCTTTTCCCACTTGCCCTGATGCAGTGGCAAGTCGGGTAATAGGGTTGGGGTTCATGTCAGCTTTGTAATGTCAGCTGACATGAAGGTCAGTGGCTCGCAATGGAGAGTTGTCTATACGATGCCCCCATTGCAAAACTCAGTTATATTGTTACAAATACACAGCCAAAATAAAGTCCTTTAATTGAAATAAACACACCCAACCCATTTATTACTGTAAAAATGAAAATATTAAAAAATATATATTCCTCACCTGTCCGTCAACAATCCATTTGTCCCATTTGTAGCTGTGCGTCATTTGGATTACATGGCTGAGCAGTGGCACGATGCAACCACTCAGCCCTGAATCAAGAAGACACTGAGCTGAGCTTAGGACGCAGCTTCAGTGATGAGCAGTAACGTCATTGACGTTATGTCTCGCTGTGACTGTACGTAAATAAGGAAAGGGGCCCTACACTGTCCCCTATGGTTGGAACCCTAATTATCACTTCTCCTAAAGATACCTCTAAAGCTGAGGAGGTTTGGGCCACCAGCATTACTGTTCTTCTGTTTTATGCTAAGCTGACCCCTCCCCAAACAGGGATAACTAAAAGCAACTAACTTACAAAGCACTCACCAAAGGTAGAGAGGTACATAAGGAAGGGTAAAGATGTACAAACCAAATGGGAATAGGACAATGAAGAAAGCATACACTCAAAAAAAAGCATGCAATAATCTCCAGCAGCAACAATGATCTCTAACTCAGCACAGGAAGTAAAACTTTCACTGATGAGGAAGAGAAAGTCTGTCCAGACTTTATAGAGAGAAGAAATGATCAGGTCAGGAACAGCTGTGAGATGGAGATCCAATTGTCTAACCAGAAAAGAAAGCCGTTAACCTCTTCAGCACCAAAAGGAAACAAAATTGATTAATATGAAACACAAACACACAGGCTACATCAAAGACCTGCGATTCACAATATGTAGTGAATTTATAACCCTAGATCCCCCAGGAGGACGTGACCCACTTGTGACAGTATCCCCCTTCTACGAGGAGGCCACAGGACCTTAGGGGCTGGGTTTATCCAGATGGCCCCAATGAAAGGACCATATCAACCTACCGGTATTAACCTCACATGCTGGCACCCACATTCTCTCCTCCTGATCATACCCCTTTCTATGTACCAGGTACTGTACAGAGCGGCTACGAATATGGGAATCAATGATTTTCGCTAACTGAAATTCTAATTTGCAATCAATAATAACCTGTGGTGGTGGTAAAGGTGATGGTTCCACAGATGCAACAAATTTTTTGAGCAAAGACCTGTGGAAGACATTATGGATCTTGAGAGTCAGAGAAAGCTTGAGACGAAAAGCTACACAGTTGATTACGGCGACCACGTTATAAGGACCAATAAACCTAGGATCTAATTTCCAAAAAGAAACTTTCAGTTTAATATTTTAGGTGGACAGCCATACTAAATCATTCACCACCAGGTCCGGAACTGAGAATCGTTTCTTATAAGCCATATGTTTGTATTTATCCCCCCATGATTCTTAAATTATTCTGAACCACTTCCCACACAGATGAGAACAAAGAATAAAATTATTCTTCCCCAGAAACCCCTGAAGATTCATATTTACTGAAAGTACAGAATTGTGGGTGGAAGCTAGAGTTGAGCGAAACGGGTCGAAAAAATTCAAAAGTCGCCGACTTTTGGCAAAGTCGGGTTTCATGAAATGAAACCCGACCCTAGGATGAGGTCGGCCACGAGGTCGGCGACTTACGCGCCAAAGTCGCGTTTCAAAAGTTTGTTTTGCGCTCTTTCAGCCAATCAGGATCCACGGACACTGTGGGCAACGTGATGACATAGGCACGGGTCACCACCATCTTTCAGAAGGGCATGCAAGTGATTGGCTTGCTTTGGTGGGCGTCACAGGGGGTATAAAAGGGCGTGCACGCCGACCGCCATCTTACTTCTGCCGATCTTAGTATAGGGAGAGGTTGCTGCTGATTCTGTAGGGAGAGCGTTAGGCAGGGAAGAAGACAAAAAAACTGCTTCTGCTGCTAGCGATTTGGCCTGCACAACACACAAGTCACTGTGTGTGCAGGGCAAGGGGAGGCTATATTGTGGTGTATCAGTGGTGCTGGTTGTTGGGCTGCCTTTTAAGGCTTCCTGACACGCTGGCATTGCTGATTACCCACTGCTCCGCAAACTGCTTTTTTAAAAGCAATCCAATCTCCCTTATCCTCTCGTCACTTTGGTCACAGGCAGCTGTGCCATCGAGCGTGTCACATAGCGCTCAGATATCAGTGGGCCTCACACCATCCACAAGTGTCCAGTGTCCAAAAGTGTACGCAGAGATTCAAAATCTCCATTATCCTCTCGTCACTTTGGTCACAGGCAGCTGTGCCATCGAGCATGTCACATAGCGCTCAGATATCAGTGGGCCTCACACAATCCACAAGTGTCCAGTGTCCAAAAGTGTACGCAGAGATTCAAAATCTCCATTATCCTCTCGTCACTTTGGTCACAGGCAGCTGTGCCATCGAGCGTGTCACATAGCGCTCAGATATCAGTGGGCCTCACACCATCCACAAGTGTCCAGTGTCCAAAAGTGTACGCAGAGATTCAAAATCTCCATTATCCTCTCGTCACTTTGGTCACAGGCAGCTGTGCCATCGAGCGTGTCACATAGCGCTCAGATATCAGTGGGCCTCACACCATCCACAAGTGTCCAGTGTCCAAAAGTGTACGCAGAGATTCAAAATCTCCATTATCCTCTCGTCACTTTGGTCACAGGCAGCTGTGCCATCGAGCGTGTCACATAGCGCTCAGATATCAGTGGGCCTCACACCATCCACAAGTGTCCAGTGTCCAAAAGTGTACGCAGAGATTCAAAATCTCCATTATCCTCTCGTCACTTTGGTCACAGGCAGCTGTGCCATCGAGCGTGTCACATAGCGCTCAGATATCAGTGGGCCTCACACCATCCACAAGTGTCCAGTGTCCAAAAGTGTATGCAGAGATTCAAAATCTCCATTATCCTCTCGTCACTTTGGTCACAGGCAGCTGTGCCAACGAGCGTGTCACATAGCGCTCAGATATCAGTGGGCCTCACACAATCCACAAGTGTCCAGTGTCCAAAAGTGTACGCAGAGATTCAAAATCTCCATTATCCTCTCGTCACTTTGGTCACAGGCAGCTGTGCCATCGAGCGTGTCACATAGCGCTCAGATATCAGTGGGCCTCACACCATCCACAAGTGTCCAGTGTCCAAAAGTGTACGCAGAGATTCAAAATCTCCATTATCCTCTCGTCACTTTGGTCACAGGCAGCTGTGCCATCGAGCGTGTCACATAGCGCTCAGATATCAGTGGGCCTCACACCATCCACAAGTGTCCAGTGTCCAAAAGTGTATGCAGAGATTCAAAATCTCCATTATCCTCTCGTCACTTTGGTCACAGGCAGCTGTGCCAACGAGCGTGTCACATAGCGCTCAGATATCAGTGGGCCTCACACAATCCACAAGTGTCCAGTGTCCAAAAGTGTACGCAGAGATTCAAAATCTCCATTATCCTCTCGTCACTTTGGTCACAGGCAGCTGTGCCATCGAGCGTGTCACATAGCGCTCAGATATCAGTGGGCCTCACACCATCCACAAGTGTCCAGTGTCCAAAAGTGTACGCAGAGATTCAAAATCTCCATTATCCTCTTGTCACTTTGGTCACAGGCAGCTGTGCCATCGAGCGTGTCACATAGCGCTCAGATATCAGTGGGCCTCACACAATCCACAAGTGTCCAGTGTCCAAAAGTGTACGCAGAGATTCAAAATCTCCATTATCCTCTCGTCACTTTGGTCACAGGCAGCTGTGCCATCGAGCGTGTCACATAGCGCTCAGATATCAGTGGGCCTCACACAATCCACAAGTGTCCACTGTCCACAAGTGTGTGCAGAAATTCTAAAACTCCCCTGTCCTATAGACACCTTGTACCTTGTTTTACATTACTATATAGTTTGTTGGATTTTGTCTACATTTCTACCAAAAATGAGGAAGGCTGGTGGAAGAGGCCGTGGAATTGGGCGGGGGTTGGCAGTTGGTAATGATGGTGTTGGTGGTGGATCTGATGGTAGTGGCAAGAGCAAAATAGGACCGAATGCAGGAGGTGCTGACCCTGCGTCATCGTCTGGCTACATAAGGCCTCGAACGCTTAGTTTTCTAGGAGTTGGCAAACCGCTTTTAAAGGCAGAGAATCAGGAAAAAGTTTTGTCTTACATAGCTGACTCAGCCTCCAGCTCTATCGCCTCCTCTTCTTCAGTTGTAAAAAGTAAAAGCACTGAGTCGTCATTGGAGGCTCATGTTCATGAACCACACCTTTCCTTGTGTCCTTCACCCCAACCAAGATTGAAGGATGACGCAGGCCATACTACTGATTACTCCATGGAGCTGTTTTCACATACCATGCCTGGATTATCAAGTGAAATGGTGAATTACCCAGGCCAAGATGAATCTGACATGGAGTGCACTGATGCACAGCCGCTGATGGATGATTCTGCTGGTACATTCACTCAGAGCACTACATTGTCCTCGCAGTGTACAGAGCCAGATTCTGACCCTGATGAGACTCAGGTGCCCCTTCCCGCACACTATACCACCATACACGGTGACACAGAGGAAGGTGCACATGACATAGAAGAGGAGGTGATGGATGACCCAGTTGTTGACCCAGATTGGCATCCATTGGGGGGAGAGGGTGCTGCTTCCAAAAGCTCAGATGAGGAGCATCCACAGCAGACATCGACATCGCAACAGCTGTTATCTGGCAGGCCCGGAGCACTCCAAAGACAGGTTCCAAACATCAAAAGAGTTGCTGGACAGCTTGTCCAGAGAGTCAAAAGATCACAGCGTGCTAGGCCGCAAAATGTCTGCCAAAGTCGGAAGAGTGCAGTGTGGCACTTTTTTGAACAAAATCCTCATGATCAGGCCAAGGTTATCTGTAAGAAGTGCGCAAAGACCTTTAGCCGAGGGAAAAATCTGAAAAATTTGAATACCAGTTGCATGCTTAGACATTTAACCAGCATGCACTTGCAAGCGTGGACACAACACCAAACCTCAAGTGCCACATGTGCAACTGATCACAACGAAGGTAGTCAGCAACGCTACATTGTTTCCCCCACTGTAAGCCCACCGGTTAGCACAGCAGCAAATGTTGAGGTGTCGTTGCAAGGCCACAGCAGTCAGGGAATCCCACTGTTATATCAACGAAAGACTGATTCTAGGCCATCAGAAAGAACACCAACTCCATCACCATCATCAACCCTCTCTCAGTCCGCCCTGTCCACCGCTACTTCCACCATATGCAGCTCTCAAGTCCAGCTCACCCTCCCAGACACTATGAGTAGGTCAAGAAAGTACTCAGTCTCTCATCCGCGTACACTGGGTTTGAACGCCCACATTGCCAAACTAATCTCGTTTGAGATGATGCCCTTTCGGTTGGTGGAAAGCACAGCTTTCCGCGAACTCATGGCCTATGCAGTACCACGCTATGACCTACCCAGTCGCCACTTCTTCTCTCGCAAAGCCATCCCAGCCCTCCACCATCATGTGAAAGACCGCATTGTCCATGCACTCAAGCAGTCAGTGAGCGGAAAGGTGCACCTCACAACTGATGCATGGTCCAGTCGGCATGGCCAGGGCCGTTACGTGTCCATCACTGCGCACTGGGTTAATGTGGTGGATGCAGGGTCCACAGGGGACATCGGTGGTGGGACAGTGCTGCCTAGCCCACGGTATAGGAAACAGTTGGCTGTAGGCGTTCGACCCTCCTCCTCCTCCTCCTCCTCCAGAAGCGAAAGCTCGTCCACAGAGCGCAGTTGTACGAGCACTCCATCTGCAGCTGCCACTGTTGCACACGATGTGTCCCCCTATCGAGCAGCTAGTGGAAAGCGTCAGCAGGCTGTGTTGCAGATGATGTGTTTGGGCGACAGACACACCGCCGAGGTGCTGGCCGAGTACTTGAAGCGACAAACTGAGTCATGGCTGGGCAGTGTACATCTTGAGGCAGGCAAGGTAGTTAGTGATAACGGCCGTAATTTTGTGGCAGCCATAGCCCTTTCAAAACTCAGCCACATACCTTGCTTGGCTCACACCTTGAACCTGGTGGTGCAGTGCTTCCTCAAAAATTATCCGGAGTTAACAGCCCTGCTCCAGAAGGTGCGAAGACTGTGCGCGCACATCCGCCGGTCGCCTGTACACTCCGTTCGTATGCAGAAGCTGCAGCGATTGCTCCACCTTCCCAACCACCGCCTCATTATCGACATTGCAACAAGGTGGAACTCCACCCTGCACATGGTGGAGCGGCTGTGTGAGCAGAGGCAGGCCATAATGCATTTGTGGGAGGATACACGGCCAGGCACTTTGAGAGCAGACATGGAGTTGACAGGCGTGCAGTGGTCGAAGCAGAAAGACCTTTGTAAAGTCCTTCAGTGTTTTGAGGAATGCACACGGCTGGTAAGCGCAGACGACGCCATCCTAAGCATGAGCATCCCACTTATGCGTCTGCTCATGCAAACTTTGACGCACCTTAAGGAGCAGGCGTCTGCAGCCAATGTTGATGAGGAGGAAGAGGAGGAGGGAATCCTTGATGACATTCAGCCATTGTCTGCTCAGGGACCTCTCCTGGACGAGGTGGAGGAAGAAGAGGAGGAGGAGGAGGAGGATGATGGGGATGATTACTTAGGGGAGGAGGATGCATCTCGTAGGGCAAGTGAAAATGTTGGCGTGGCAAGGTCTGGTACAGGGTTTGTGCGTGACTGGAGGGATGTGGATTTGCCAGAAAGTGCTCCTCCACCCAGCACTCGCAGTGCATCATTGACACCGGGAACATTGGCCCACATGTCAGATTATGCCTTGCGGATCCTAAAAAGGGACCCCCGCATTGCCAAAATGATGAACGATGACGACTACTGGTTGGCCAGCATCCTGGATCCACGCTATAAAGGCAAATTACAAAACATCATGCCACAGGAGAACCTTGACCTAATATTGGCTAATAAACAAGCAACTCTGGTAAATCGGTTGCTTGAGGCATTCCCAGCACACAGCAGCGGTGATGGTTCTCACAAGAGCCGTACGGGCCGGGGGCAGCTTGGCAGAGGTGTTCGTGGTGCACACAGCAGAAGTGGCGTTGGAGACATGGGTTTCATGACAATGTTGTGGACTGATTTTTCAAATACCGCTCACACAACTGGTAATACTGCATCGATGGAAAGTGACAGGAGACAGCAGTTGTCAACTATGGTTACAAACTAATTTTCCTCCCATATCGATGTTCTCCCACACAGGTCATTCCCCTTTGACTATTGGGCCGCTAAACTGGACACCTGGCCTGAATTGGCCCAATATGCCTTACAGGAGCTCGCTTGCCCAGCTGCAAGTGTGCTATCGGAAAGAGTCTTCAGTGCAGCTGGATCAATCCTGACAGAAAAAAGGACCCGTCTGTCAACCCAAAATGTGGATGATCTAACCTTCATTAAAATGAACCACGCATGGGTTTCCAAGGATTTTGTCCCACCTTCCCCTGATGACACATAGGGTGACAGAAAAATGGCTTGCTTTGGTCCACCTCTTCCTGGTACTTCACCTATTTCGCCTTTTGCATCAGCTGAATGTCCAACATCAACATATGCCACTTTCTAAAACTCCATAACTGTGCTGCCTCCCCCCCATGGCCGGGGTCACCACCTACCGCACGACACCGTGCGAGTGCCGTTGCCCTGGACAGGTGGGTAGGCCGACTCTTGGGCGCGGGCACTGGCACAGGGTCCCTCATAGTGCAATCAAGTGTCTCTGACGGTGGTGGTGCACACCCGCCGTCAGACACACCGCTGTACTATGAGGGGCCCAGTGCCAGTACCGACGCCCACGAGTGGGCCCCCCTTGCTTGGCCAGGGCCCCAGCATTTGCAATCTTTACCTCTCCCTGCTCCTCCGCTGTGTAATCTGGGCCGTCAAATCCATACTGTGCCTGACACCGTCTGAGCCTGCCTCCTGAGACATATATTTTGAATGTGTACGCTATCCATACATGTTATCCAGGGATACGGTACCCTTTCTAACCTTTGTGCAATGACGTGCAATCCATACTGGGCCTAACACCGTCTGAGCCTGCCTCATGCTGTATAGACATATATTTTGAATGTGTACGCTATCCATACATGTTATCCGGGGATACGGTACCCCTTCTAACCTTTGTGCAATGATGTGCAATCCATACTGGGCCTAACACAGTCTGAGCCTGCCTCATGCTGTATAGACATATATTTTGAATGTGTACGCTATCCATACATGTTATCCGGGGATACGGTACCCTTTCTAACCTTTGTGCAATGACGTGCAATCCATACTGGGCCTAACACCGTCTGAGCCTGCCTCATGCTGTATAGACATATATTTTGAATGTGTACGCTATCCATACATGTTATCCGGGGATACGGTACCCTTTCTAACCTTTGTGCAATGACGTGCAATCCATACTGGGCCTAACACCGTCTGAGCCTGCCTCATGCTGTATAGACATATATTTTGAATGTGTACGCTATCCATACATGTTATCCGGGGATACGGTACCCCTTCTAACCTTTGTGCAATGACGTGCAATCCATACTGGGCCTAACACCGTCTGAGCCTGCCTCATGCTGTATAGACATATATTTTGAATGTGTACGCTATCCATACATGTTATCCGGGGATACGGTACCCTTTCTAACCTTTGTGCAATGACGTGCAATCCATACTGGGCCTAACACCGTCTGAGCCTGCCTCATGCTGTATAGACATATATTTTGAATGTGTACGCTATCCATACATGTTATCCGGGGATACGGTACCCTTTCTAACCTTTGTGCAATGACGTGCAATCCATACTGGGCCTAACACCGTCTGAGCCTGCCTCATGCTGTATAGACATATATTTTGAATGTGTACGCTATCCATACATGTTATCCGGGGATACGGTACCCCTTCTAACCTTTGTGCAATGACGTGCAATCCATACTGGGCCTAACACCGTCTGAGCCTGCCTCATGCTGTATAGACATATATTTTGAATGTGTACGCTATCCATACATGTTATCCGGGGATACGGTACCCTTTCTAACCTTTGTGCAATGACGTGCAATCCATACTGGGCCTAACACCGTCTGAGCCTTCCTCATGCTGTATAGACATATATTTTGAATGTGTACGCTATCCATACAAGTTATCCGGGGATACGGTACCCCTTCTAACCTTTGTGCAATGACGTGCAATCCATACTGGGCCTAACACCGTCTGAGCCTGCCTCATGCTGTATAGACATATATTTTGAATGTGTACGCTATCCATACATGTTATCCGGGGATACGGTACCCTTTCTAACCTTTGTGCAATGACGTGCAATCCATACTGGGCCTAACACCGTCTGAGCCTGCCTCATGCTGTATAGACATATATTTTGAATGTGTACGCTATCCATACATGTTATCCGGGGATACGGTACCCTTTCTAACCTTTGTGCAATGACGTGCAATCCATACTGGGCCTAACACCGTCTGAGCCTGCCTCATGCTGTATAGACATATATTTTGAATGTGTACGCTATCCATACATGTTATCCGGGGATACGGTACCCTTTCTAACCTTTGTGCAATGACGTGCAATCCATACTGGGCCTAACACCGTCTGAGCCTGCCTCATGCTGTATAGACATATATTTTGAATGTGTACGCTATCCATACATGTTATCCGGGGATACGGTACCCTTTCTAACCTTTGTGCAATGACGTGCAATCCATACTGGGCCTAACACCGTCTGAGCCTGCCTCATGCTGTATAGACATATATTTTGAATGTGTACGCTATCCATACATGTTATCCGGGAATACGGTACCCTTTCTAACCTTTGTGCAATGACGTGCAATCCATACTGGGCCTAACACCGTCTGAGCCTGCCTCATGCTGTATAGACATATATTTTGAATGTGTACGCTATCCATACATGTTATCCGGGGATACGGTACCCCTTCTAACCTTTGTGCAATGACGTGCAATCCATACTGGGCCTAACACCGTCTGAGCCTGCCTCATGCTGTATAGACATATATTTTGAATGTGTACGCTATCCATACATGTTATCCGGGGATACGGTACCCTTTCTAACCTTTGTGCAATGACATGCAATCCATACTGGGCCTAACACCGTCTGAGCCTGCCTCATGCTGTATAGACATATATTTTGAATGTGTACGCTATCCATACATGTTATCCGGGGATACGGTGCCCTTTCTAACCTTTGTGCAATGACGTGCAATCCATACTGGGCCTAACACCGTCTGAGCCTGCCTCATGCTGTATAGACATATATTTTGAATGTGTACGCTATCCATACATGTTATCCGGGGATACGGTACCCTTTCTAACCTTTGTGCAATGACGTGCAATCCATACTGGGCCTAACACCGTCTGAGCCTGCCTCATGCTGTATAGACATATATTTTGAATGTGTACGCTATCCATACATGTTATCCAGGGATACGGTACCCTTTCTAACCTTTGTGCAATCACATGCAATCCATACTGGGCGTGAGAACGGCTGTCGAGCTGTTAAGCAAGCTACAGCACCTGTCCAGACAAGTACAGGGATTCCCTAGCGAAGAGACTTATTTGATTGTTTTCAATGTTGGGACAGCAATTTTTGGGGAGCACTATACTCTGGAGAATGATAGATGGGGCCCACCATACACTGGAACATTCCAAAGGTGGACATCAGACACTGGAGCAGCATTTACAGGGCCCATTATACACTAGAGCATTAGAAATGGGGCCCATTATGTTTGGAGCATTATTTGGGCCCATAAGACAGTGGAGCTTCATCCATGGGGACCAACATATACTGTAGCATTATGTGGAGCTCATCATATACTGTTTCAAACATTATATGGGACCAATGATTTTGTATGGAGAAATAGATGGGCCTCGTCATGAGATGTAAAAAGTGAGGTATTTTTCATTGTACTATACCGCTATTTCTCTGCCGTATCGGAGCATGATGAGTTGTGGTATGTGTTAAAGGGGCGCTCTTTCGCCCAGGGCACATGAAAACCTGCAGCCAGCCCTCCCCCCCCACAAATTTAGCCAAATAACCCCCATTTTTCAGTGCGTAACTTGTATTATGAAGTTAATTAAGGTTGACAAGCTTAAGTAAGAAGAATTGATGCTTTTGGCATTCAAATGGGCACTGTAGGTGTGTTTCCTGTCCTCCTCTCACTGCCGACTTTTATTCCCCATTGACTTACATTGGGTTTCGTGTTTCGGGACGACCCCGACTTTTCCCTATAATCGGACGATCTTGCTCGACCCGACTTTTGGAAAAGTCGGGTTTCACGAAACGAAACGCGACCCTAAAAAACCAAAAGTCGCTCAACTCTAGTGGAAGCCATATGCGCCCAAAAAATGACGACTTAGCAGTGGACTCGCTACGACGATTGTTTAAAGCAAACTCAAACAGTGGTAAAAAAGAAGACCAATCTTACTGGTTGTCTGACACCAAACATCTGAGGTAT
This sequence comes from Dendrobates tinctorius, assembly GCF_039654945.1. Taxonomy (NCBI): domain Eukaryota; kingdom Metazoa; phylum Chordata; class Amphibia; order Anura; family Dendrobatidae; genus Dendrobates; species Dendrobates tinctorius. The sequence goes on from NW_027361758.1 coordinate 13,877,113, forward strand.
ATCTCCAAACTTTGATTTTAATTTAGGCATTTAGTCTAACCATTAGTTTGAGGATGGACCACCGAGGTAAAGGATAAATGCATCCATAAATGGGAACAAAACGCCCTAAAAAATTTTGCACCATCTTGGGGTATTTACAGGGACTGTTCTATGTGTTATTTGCCTATTTTGTGGTTCAATAAAATATTGCCACACTGCTTTACCGTCACCCTATTTTGTTTGAGAAGTATTACGCCCATAGTAAAAGAAAAAGCGGGCGCTCGGTGCGATGAACACTGATCCATTAGGTTGCAGCTAGAGGACTAGAACACCCTCTGACCCACCGTGTGTCCTCAGGGTTGTCTTATAGATGCCTCTCCATTACTAACCCCTGGGCTTCATGTCAGCATCCATAGAACAGCTGACATCAACCCATCCCTATTACCCCACTTGCCATCACATCAGGGCAAGTGGGAAGAGTAAGGCTAAGAGCCAGATTTGGCGCATCGTATTGATGCGTCATTTCTGGGGCCGTTAAGGGCTGATGTTATTGGAGCGCCCGAGCGCACTGCGGTGCAGGACCGTGGGGTTTTCGGTACTGGGCCCATCGACTTCAATGGGGGACGGTGTCACGGCGGCGGCGACCCGGTCCGTGGCCCTGGGGCATCCATTAAATAAAAATGATGAAAGGGGAAGAGGAAAAGTTGTTGGTGATGTTGTTATATGTGGTAGAAATGAAGATAAAGTTTGTAGATGATAAAATACGTGATGCCACCTGTGGTTTTCTGGTCAGAGGCGACCAGTTCCCCTGAGACTGATGATGTGGCGCAGCTGAGGTGAAAATAGCTCTCCACAGGTAGAGCAATAGTCCCAGGGCAAAGATGTTAGATTAATAGTCAAAATGGCTGTGAATGTTGGGGTGCAGAGAAATGAGAGGAGGACACAGAGAGGTGCAGTTTCTTTACCTTTTAAGGCCCCGTCACACTAAGCAAGATCGCTAGCGATATCGCTAAAGCGTCACACATTTTGTGACGCAGCAGCGATATTGCTAGCGATATCACTATGTGTGATACCTCTGACCGGCTCCCCCACTGTCTATCGCTGATCGCGTGAGATCGTCCTGGACCGTTTCTCGCCGGCCGCTTCCTGCTGGGCTTCCTGCTGGCGCTGACGAGCGAAGTGTGGACGTGGGCGGGAGGACGTCTTCATTGCCGCGTCTGACAGGTAAGTAACGACCGCTGCTACGACACTAGTGAGATCTGCCTGTTTGGCAGATCACTAGTGACCATTTAGCGATGCACCAGCGATCCTGACCGGGTCGTTTTGTGGCCGGGATCGCTGGTGCATCGCTAAATGTGACGGGACCCTTACTGGTAATTGGTTGCAATCTGGACTACCACATACAGGTGATGGAATGAGTCTGGCTCACCTGGAGGCATTCAGGGGATCCACCTTGAAAGGTGGGGATTTAGGACCTTCCTTCTGCGCTTTGTGTGTGGGTCTCTGCTGTTTATAACTAGGCTGCGACCCTCAATTGCGTGCTGATTTCACTAACCTGTACGGCTGTCAGCATGAGCCTATTCCATGGGTACTGTCCTTTTCACCGTCGGCCCTGGGCTCCTTATCCGCTGCCGTGCCCTCAGGTGTTCAATGTCGCACAGGAATTTACAATCCCCTGTACTTTCAGATTCAGCGGTCAGGACATACAGCTCCTGACCACCAAGGACTCTGACGTCCCTTTTCTCTCTATTAGCACTTTGCTCTGGAGTCTGCTATACGCAGTTTTTAGCTTCCCCAGAGCATCTCCGTCTCTGCTCGTGTCCTTTCCCTCTTCACAGATCAGCTCCCCCTTACCAGCTCCTCACAGATCAGCTCCCCGTCTTGAACTGACTGGATCTTCCAGAAAGATCTATTTACCTCACGTTTAATTGTCTTGTCATTTTCCTCACAGCTCCTCCCATTTCCATGACAACCCCCTCAGCTCACTTCTAGCTGACTTACCAACCCCCTCTGCTGGCCAGAATTTATAAGGCAGCTCCCTTTTCAGACCTGCAACAGGAATTGTGATTTAATCTATGTTACCTGACATGCATGGGGGTCCCCCTTTCTGCCTCCAAGCATGACTTCACCTCTTAGAGGGAGGCAATATCACTGTGACAACCGGACTCTGGGGTGTCACATTATTAGCCTGGAAGGGGGGCAAATATCCATGACCCCTTCCCTGGCTATTAAGATCAGCTCACAGCTGTCTGTTTAGAATTTGCTGGTTAGAATTTATGGGGGGGACTCTTCGACATTTTTTTGTCTGGGGTCCCAATGTAAAATAACCAACGACGCCTAAGCAAACAGCTGTGAACTGTGAACCTGGGAACATTTAGATGTAATGGTTTATTTACCAGATTATTAACATCAGCCCCCAGCAGTCGGCTTTCCCTCAGCTTATTGAAATTACACGAGAGCCCACGCCATTTTTTAAATTAATCTTTTTTAAAAATAGAAACGTACAGAAAAAAAACACACAAAGAACTGATTATATAGCACACTCACATATTTTTATCTATCCACCTATATATCTATCTACCTATCATGTTCCTCATCACTATATGTATCTTTGAACATCTTTAATACATAACACTCTGTAATATTTATCCTGCATTTTTCATTCCATACATGTCACACTAATAGCACACTGACACACGAAAAGCACACGGACACCATGATATCACTCGGATGTCACACGGACATTGCACACGGAAATACGGACATCATACTGATGTAAGAAAGTGACAGGGACTAGCCCTGTAAACATTGACATCATTGTTTTATCTATTATCTTTGACATGTTTATGTGCAGCATGTGTATTATGTGCTGGTGTGTTTGCAGTCATAGGGCATTATGTAGATACATTAGGTAGTGCAGTACTAGAAAAGGGACACAAGATAGGGGCACTGAGCACATTTAGATGGGAGCCTTTAGAAGGGCACTAGAAGGGTTATCTACGAGGACATTTGAGGAGTGGCTAGCTGGGAGCTAAGGAGAGACAGAGTTCCTGTTTGAGTCAGTGCAGCTGGGGGCAGCCTCATGGTACAGATGCAGAGGCAGAATTCCTGGTGAGTCTAGTTGACGGAGACTAGTGGTGAAGCCAAGTCCCTCAATCATCATGAGAAGTAAGAAGCGTTCCTACTGCAGCCAGTGAGAGAGTCACTGGAGGCCATTAGCTAGAGACTAGGAGCTAATGTGCTAGTGAGTAGGAGAGCATCTGGAGTCAAGTCAACGTGTGCATAGAAAGCTGAAGTGTAAGGGCCCCGTCACACATAGCGACTCACCAGCGATCCCGACAACGATATCACCTTGTCAGGATCGCTGGTGAGTCGCTATGTGAAGCTGGTGAGCTGTCAAACAGGTCGCTTAGTTACCAGCAATGTGTATCTTAGTTACCAGCGCTGACCCAGCACAGCGCGCCCCCTTAGAAACCCGATGTGTACCTTAGTTACCAGCTCCTGCTCGCTGGTCTCCCGCCTGTCACACGCAGCGATGCGTGCTGGCCAGCGGGAGACCAGCGACCCCAAAAATGACCAGACATTTCAACAGCATTAAGCGATACCCGGCAGGGGGCCGGTCGCTGATATCTGTCACACACAGCGATCTCGCTGGTGAGATCACTGTTGCGTCACAAAACTTGTGACTCAGCAGCGAGATCGCTGTGTGTGTGACGAGGGCTTTACTGAAGCCAGTCTGTTGGAGTCAGCCTGTGTGTGGGAGCTGTTGAGCCAGGGAGATCAATAGTGGAGTCCCTGTGGAGACGACAGCCGGAGTCTGGAAGCTGTTAAGACAGGGTGTACAAAGAGTCCCTGTGGAGAGGACAGCTAGTGTGTGGAGCTGAGCGAGCAGTAGAGTGGGCCACTAGCCTAGAGCATGAACAGAATCACCAGTGCTGTAAATGGGTTTACTACAGTGTAGAAGACGGTTACCTTCATGGCCTGTAGTCGGCTGCCAGGAGGAAAGACGAAGAGCCGCATTCACCATGTTTCTTGTTCTTGTTCTGCGCTTGTCGTGTGGTCCGCATAAGTGTGTCTGAAGAAGTGAGGTGCTGCTGTAGATGAAGATGTATTGCTGGTACCGTGCTGAGAGCCCTAAAGGCATTGTGGATGTGCTGTGTCCTGAGGAAAATAAAGTTGAACTGTTTAAGTTTAGTCCGGCCTCTGACTACAATTCTTTGAATACCAGGAAGAGTGAGCATCGTACCAGGAATGAAGCAGCCTCCTGCACAGTGAGTACTGGAGCGGCTGATGAGGCTACCCCCCCGGTAGACGATGTTTTACACAGACACAAACATATGGACACACGGATGAAGCACACAGCCACACGGACCACGGATCACACCGGTACTGGTTTTCCTGTACAGGAATCACCAGGAGGTGTGAAGGAGGCCTCACACTGTATTCAGAGCAATTTTAAAATAATTTAGACAAAGTAGATATTTCTATTATTATTCGAAAATAACGATTTTACTTTGCCCTTATAATTACATCCTAGTAAATGATATCATTAAAATAGAATTATTGAGTCAATTGCTTTTAACTAATTAGTGATGGTAATATTGGAAATGCGCTCATCTTTACTCTTACATCTGAACCTATTTCTAGTGCAGTGAAGCAACATAGTTATCTGTGCCCAATAATAAATAGTATCTGAGGTACATCAGGAAAATGCTTACTGCATTTCAAACAACAGACCTGACGACATGGATGTCCTTCACAATTTTTTTACGTACATACAAAGTTAAGGCAAGGATTAAGGCTGAGTGCACACATACTTTTTTGCCCTGCAGATTTTTCCACGCAGAATTGAAGAAATGCGCAGGTCAAATGACCTGCATTTTTCCTGCGGATTTCTTCCATTTTTACTGCGGTTTTTGTGCGGTTTTCCACTGCATTTTTCCCCCTGCGGATTTGGAGACAGGGGAGGTGGAAAACCGCACAAAAGAAGTGACATGCTGCGGATTTCATACCGCAGGAAAACTGCGCGGAAAAATCCACAGCCTCTGCACAGCGGTTTTTTTTTTTATTGATTTAAATGCTACTGTACTGGGCGGCACGGTGGCTCAGTGGTTAGCACTGCAGCCCTGCAGCGCTGGGGTCCTGGGTTCAAATCCCACCAAGGACAACATCTGCAAGGAGTTTGTATGTTCTCCCCGTGTTTGCGTGGGTTTCCTCCGGGCACTCCGGTTTCCTCCCACATTCTAAAGACATACTAATATAGGGAATTTAGATTGTGAGCCCCATCGGGGACAGTGATGATGATGTGTGCAAAACTGTAAAGCGCTGCGGAATATGTTAGCGCTATATAAAAATAAAGATTTATTTTTATTTACTGTACATCACAATGTGGATATGCAACATTTCTGTGGGGTAAAATCCGCTGGGGATCCGCTGGATATCTGCATTGTGTGCACACAGCCTAAAATCGTGCTCAATAGAAGCTAGTTAGTTAATGAAGACATTTATTACATGCAATATAAAAAAGGTCTGACCTTGAGAAAGACACATCACTGTGTCGATACGCGTGGGTCTGGGTGTCCCATGTAACCTATCCGGTAGCTTGTTCATCCTCAGAAACCAGGTGATATCATGCTAGGGAAAGGGACTTGTTATTGTATGTTTATTTGTGTTGGCAACATGATAAGTATTCAATTTTCTATTCATGGCATATGTAGAATCTCTCTGTAACCATAGTAGTTATTGATAATATGGTATTTCTGATCCAAGGTCATGATTGTCATTACAATTGATTTGATAGACCCTAGGTTATGGTAACTAGCAGATACCTGGCATTATACTGAATGGTTGGCCTTGGGACCCATAGTATTTAACTATTTATCAAAATGACCCATTGTCTTTGTTTTGTTATCAGTGTCTGGTTGTTCAGACTTTTTAATTGTTTTTAAACAAAGTGTCTGTTTTTTGTGTCCATTAATAAAATTGATACTTTTTGATTATCATATCCTTGTGGTGATCCCTATTTGTGTGCATATACTTTTTTTCTTTATGTGTTTTCATGTCAATCCATTTATATGCACTAGGTGATCCCACCTAAATTGACATTGTGGATGGTGCCCGTTTATTCTATATCTTGTCATGCAATATAAAAAATTGGGGACACGGCACACAAACATGTTGTTTACTCATGATAGGAATTCCATTTGTGTGCACACACACATGTAATTACCTTCCCTGCAAGAGTCCCACAAGGACAAGTGCTGTTAGCAGCATAGCATATCAATTTCACTAGCATAATCACATTGTGAAGCTGTGTGAGAAGAGGATCAGTGCTTTTAGAAAAGGAATAAGAACCACAAGGTCAAACACAGAACTACAATAATATGCAAAAGCCTACATATACCCGTCTTAACTCCTTCTCTACTGGATAGTAAAGGTTTTATGTAATATCCTTTATATTTTACACCGTTTAGAAAGGTACAAATGTAAAATAGCTACATTGTAAAATATATAAATGTAAATCATAAAATATTTGATATGTAAGCTTATAAACATATTTTCTTAGTTTTTATGCAGACAATTCCTTTAAGGCCGACTTCACATTTGCGTTCGGCAGAGCTGCGGAGGGCTGCGTAGTTCCTCCGTGAAGCTCTGCCCACTGCCACACCTCCTCCGGTCAGCTCCACCTACGTCTGCATGCGGCCTGCGTACCTATCATTAACATTGGGTATGCAGGCCCTGCGGATGTATGCGGATGCGTGAGCAAGCGTCATTTTGACGATGCGGTGACACGTGTTGAAAGCAACGTGTTGCAATTTGTTGCGGTTGCCGCATCGTCAAAACGATGCATGCGGACGCATCCGCATACATCCGCATGGCCTGCGTACCCAATGTTAAAGATAGGCACGCAGACGTAGGTGGAGCTGACCGGAGGAGGTGCTGCAGTGGGCGGAGCTTCATGGAGGAACTACGCAGCCCTCCGCAGCTCTACCGAACGTTAGTGTGAAACTAGTCTAACAAGTACACATGTAACTTTTTTTAACCCCTTTCTGTCATGTGACGTACTATCCCGTCCATGTGCCCTGGGACTTAATTCCCAGGGACGGGATAGTACGTCACAGCGATCAGTGGCGCCCACGTGGTGAGCGCCGCTGATCGCAACCGGGTGTCAGCTGATTATCACAGCTGACACCGGGCACAATGTGTCAGGGGCAGTCACGGACCGCCCCTGACACGTTAACCCCTTGCACACCGTGATCAAACACGATCGCGGTGTACCGGGGGTTAAAGGGAAGCATCGGCAGGGAGGGGGCTCCCTCCGTGCTTCCCTGAACCCCCCACAGCAGCGCAATGTGCAGCGCTGCTGCGGGGGGCTCCATCACTGCAGGCCCCCGAATCCAAGATGGCGACGGGGACCTTCGGGGGCCTGCAGGGAGCTGGCTTCCTCATGCCTGCAAAGCACAGGCAGGGAGGAAGCCTTGTGCAGTGCCTGTGACAGATCGCTGATCTGTCACAGTGATCTGTGATGTGACAGATCAGCCATCTGTCACATGACAGCTATGTCCCCCCTGGGACAATGTAGTAAAGTTAAAAAAAAAAAGTGTAAAAATCATTTTTTTAAAAATCGCTAAATAAATTTAAAAAAAAAATATTCCCTAATAAATTAATTTTTTGGAAATAAAAAAACCAAAACAATAAAAGTACACATATTTGGTATCACCGCGTCCGTAACGACCCGCCCTATAAAACTGTCCCATTAGTTTACCCCTTTAGCGAACCCCTTAAAAAATAAAAATAAAAAACGAAGCAAAAAATAATGATTTATTATCATACCGCCGAACAAAAAGTGCAATAACGCGCGATCAAAAAGACGCATATAAATATCCATGGTACCGCTGAAGACGTCATCTTGTCCTGCAAAAAACGAGCTGCATACAGCATCATCAGCAAAAAAATTAAAAAGTTATAGCTCGCAGAATAAAGCGATGCAAAAATAATTATTTTTTATATAAAATTGTTTTCATTGCATAAAAGTGCCAAAACATAAAAAAAAGACATAAATGAGGTATCGCTGTAACCGTACTGACCCGAGGAATAAAAGCGCTTTATCAATTTTACCGCAGGCGGAACGGTGTAAACGCACCCCCCAAAAGAAATTAATGAAAAGCTGATTTTTGTTCATTCTGCATCCCAAAAATCGGAATAAAAAGCGATCAAAAGATGTCACATGCCCGAAAATAATACCAATAAAAATGTCAAATTGTCCCGCAACAAATCAGACCTCACATGACTCTGTGGGTCAATATGTGGAAAAATTATCCCTCTCAATATGTGGTGACGCAAAAACTATTTTTACAATAAAAAGCATCTTTTAGCGTGTGACAGCTGCCAAAAATAAAAACCCGCCATAAATAGTAAATCAAACCCCCCATTATCACCCCCTTAGTTAGGGATAAATAATAAAATTAAAGGAAAATGTATTTATTTCCATTTTACCATTAGGGTTAGGGTTAGGGCTAGAGCTAGGGTTAGGGTTAGGGGTGTGTTGGGGTTAGGGTTGGAGATATAATTGGGGGGTTTCCACTGTTTGGGCACATCAGGTGCTCTCCAAATGCAACATGGCGCCTGATCTCAATTCCAGCCATTCTGCGTTGAAAAAGTCAAATGGTGCTCCTTCCCTTCCAAGCTCTGCCGTGCGCCCAAACAGTGTTTTACCCCCACAGCCTACTCAGGACAAATTGCAAAACAACTTTTGTGGTCCAATTTCTAACGTTACCCTTAGGAAAATAAAAAATTGGGGGCAAAAATATCATTTTTGTGGAAAAAAATGATTTTTTTATTTTCACGCCCGGGCATTATAAACTTCTGTGAAGCCCTTGGGGGTTCAAATTGCTCACCACACATCTAGATAAGTTCCTTAGGGGGTCTAGTGTGAAGCGCTGAGGAGTTCATAGTGCTCACCACACATCTAGATAAGTTCCTTGGGGGGTCTAGTTTCCAAAATGGTGTCATTTGTGGGGGCTTTCTACTGTTTTGGTACATCAGGGGCTTTCCAAACGCGACATGGTGTCCGATCTCAATTCCTGCCAAAAACGTCAAATGGCGCTGCTTCCCTTCCGAGCTCTGCCATGCGCCCAAATAGTGGTTTACCCCCACATGTGGGGTATCAGCGTACTCAGGACAAATTGCACAATAACTTTTAGGGTCCTGTTACCCTTCGGAAAATAAAATTGGGGGTGAAAAGATCATTTTTGTGGAAAAAATATGATTTTTTAATTGTAACGCTGTACGTTATAAACTTCTGTGAAGCCCTTGTGGGTTCAAAGTTCTCACCACATATCTAGATAAGTTCCTTGGGGGGGTCTAGTTTCCAAAATGGGGTCACTTTTGGGATGTTTCCACTGTTTAGGTACATCAGGGGCTCTCCAAACGTGACATTGCGCACGATCTGAATTCCAGCCAATTTTGCATTGAAAAAGTCAAAAGGCGCTCCTTCCCTTCTGAGCTCTGCCATGCGCCGAAACAGTGGTTCCCCCCCACATATCAGGTATCAGCGTACTCAAGACAAACTGCACAATAACTTTTGCAGTCTGATTTCTCTTGTTACCCTTGGTAAAATAGAAAAAAAAATTGAACCTGAAGTATTTTTTTGGTGAAAAAAGTTAAATGTTCATTTTTTTTAAATATTCAAAAAATTCCTGTGAAGCACCTGAAGGGTTAATAAACTTCTTGAATATGGTTTTGAGCACATTAAGGGGTGCAGTTTTTAGAATGGTGTCACTTTGGGTATTTTCTATCATATAGACCCCTCAAAGTGGCTTCAAATGTGATGTGGGCCGTAAAAATAAAATGGTGTTGCAAAAATGAGAAATCACTGGTCAACTTTTAACCCTTATAACTTCCTAACAAAAAAAATTTTGGTTCCAAAATTGTGCTGATGTAAAGTAAACATGTGAGAAATGTTACTTATTAAGTTTTTTGTGTGCCATATCTCTGTGATTTAAGAGCATAAAAATTCAAAGTTGGAAAATTGCGAAATTTTTGCCAAATTGCCGTTTTTTCACAAATAAACGCAAGTTATATGAATGAAATTTTACCACTAGCATGAAGTGCAATATGTCATGAGAAAACAATGTCAGAATCACCGGGATCCATGGAAGCGTTTCAGAGTTATTACCTCATAAAGGGACAGTGGTCAGAATTGTAAAAATTGGCCTGGTCATGAACGTGCAAACCACCCTTGGAGGTTAAGGGGTTAATAGGCATCAATTTATCTAAAATTTCATTAAAAAAACAATACAGTAGAGATGTCTGCTTAAAGGGGATTTAAATTGGAATATCTGATTTGGGCAATTCCTTTTTGTTAAAAGGGTCCTAAAATGATAGTGTAAGCAGGTTGCGGGATGCAGTGACACAGTAAAGGCAGAGCAAGGGCTAACAATTTAATTTAACAGTAAAGGTACTCCTCGCAGGGAGATTAACGGTTAAAGAGGCAATTGATTGAAAAAATAAACAACCACAATGTGACAACAGTCCACGCAATCAACTTATCATGTCCTGGGTTTTCTTCAGCCACGGATGATCGATGAGGGTAGTAGTCCCAACAGCGGCCGGTACAGAGTCCTCAGGGGGAATTCCACAGCTCTCGGTATATCTTCTGGCAGCAACGGGCAGTCTTGGATTTTTACTCGTTTAGCCAATAAGTTCTCAAACTTGTGCAGCCAAAGTCAAGGGAGCGGCATACAGTCTAGCAACAAGGGGGGTCTGCGGTGTGCTATCCGGCAAAGAGGGCCTCAATGAACAGTCCTGAACATGGCTCTCATTCATATGTGCGCGGGCATCACCAAGCTTAATGGAGCTCACAGCTCTTCCTCTGCACTCGTCCACAGCCAACCGTGGTATGTTGCAGGGTTTTAACACATTCAGTGGGGCACGCTGCGCACACACCTGCCCTGTGTCTGCCGGCAAGAAACTGCTCGTTGCTTTGCGCACTTTACCCTTTGCTACGACCCCAGCTTCTGGGTGAAAGGGTCTGTCCGGTCCCTTATTCCTTCCCCCGGACAACTTGAGACGTAGCCTCAATGGTTCGGGACCCAGTGCAGTACAGGTGCCCGCAGCCCAATCTTCCTTACAAAAAGAGGATACCCAGTCATCACCTGTAACCTGTGGGGAAACCAGTAGTGTGTTGGAGCACCAATGCGTGTAATACTTCACTTATTCTTTGGACTTTTTTGTTGATATGTCTTTTTTAAAATGTGGAGCCCAAAACTGGACACAGTATTCCAGATGAGGTCTGACCAAAGAGGAGTAGAGGGCAATAATGACTTCACGTGATCTAGACTGTATGCTTCTGTTAATACATCCTAGAATTGCATTTGCCTTTTTGCTGCTGCATCACACTGTTGACTCATATTCAGTCTGTGATCTATTAGTATACCCAAGTCTTTTTCACATGTGCTGTTGCTTAGCCCTATTCCTCCCATTCTGTATATGCTTTTTTCATTTTTATTGCCCAGATGTAGTACTTTGCATTTTTCCTTGTTAAAAAACATTCTGTTAGTTGCTGCCCACTGCTCCTGAACCCTCTCTCTCTCTTCTCTAGTATTAACTATCCCTCCTAGCTTTGTGTCATCGGCAAATTAATCAGTTTACCCTCAATTCCTTCATCTAAATCATTGATAAAGATGTTGAACAATACAGGGCCCAGGACAGAGCCCTGTGTACCCTACTTGAGACATTTGTGGATGTGCAGACATTTACGACAACTCTTTGGGTCCGATCACTAAGCCAGTTATGAATCCACCTAACAGTTGCCTTGTCCATTCCATACTTAGCCATTTTTCAATAAGGATTGTGTGAGATACTTTGTCAAATGATTTGCTGAAGTCAAGATATACTATATCTGCAGCATTTCCCTGATCTACGCAATCAGTGATTCTGTCATAGAAGGAAATTAAGTTATTCTGACATGACTTATTAGTTACAAACCCATGCTGACTCTGATTAATCGCTTCATTCTTATCCAGGTACTGACATACATGTTGTTTAATAATTTGTTCAAAGATCTTTCCTGGTATAGAGGTCAAACTCACCGGCCTATAGTTGCCTGGGTCCACCTTCTTCCCCTTTTTGAAGATAGGAACAACATTTGCTCTTCTCCAGTCTTCTGGGACTTCTCCTGTTCGCCAAGAATTTTCAAAGATTATGGAGAGGGGTTCAAAAATTTCTTCTGCCATCTCCTTCAGATACATAATACATAGTAAAGTATGGTATAACAGTTTTCATCATTTGCATCATTATTAGTGTTATTTGCATTATTTGAAGTTTTCTTATTGTCATTGAGGTTAACGGGGATGTATTGTCATCAGCTTTTTAAATATTTAAGATCAGCTCCAAAAGAAAAGAAAGATTTACGTAAACTGATTTAGATGTTTCACTCACTCAGCTGCGGTTGAGGTAGGCACGGGGAGCAATTTTTCATAAAAATGTTCAGTCAGGTTTATTTAACTTCATAAACCTGCTTAAATTCAAAATTAAAAGCAACAGATGTGATATACACAATAAAATAGGAAAAGATCACCTATTAACCCCTTCCTGACATGAGACGTACTATCCTGTCCATGGGACCCGGGCCCCTATGCCCATGGACGGGATAGTACGTCTAGCGCGATCAGCGGCGCCCACGTGGTGAGCGCCACTGATCGCGGCCGGGTGTCAGCTGATTATCACAGCTGACACCCGGCACAATGTGTCAGGGGCGGTCACGGACCGCCCCCGACACGTTAACCCCTTGCACACCGCGATCAAACATGATCGCGCAGTACCGGGGGTTAAAGGGAAGCATCGGCAGGGAGGGGGCTCCCTCCGTGCTTCCCTGAGCCCCCCACGGCAGCGCAATGTGCAGCGCTGCTGCGGGGGACTCCTATCCTCCAGGCCCCCGGATCCAAGATGGCGACGGGGGCCTTCGGGGGCCTGAGGAAGCTGGCTTCCTCAGTGCCTGCAAAGCGCAGGCATGAGGAAGCCTTCTGCAGTGCCTGTGTCAGATCGCTGCTCTGTCACAGTGATCTGTGATGTGACAGATCAGCGATCTGTCACAGGACAGTGATGTCCCACCTGGGACTATTTAATAAAGTAAAAAAAAAAATAAAAAAAAGTGTTAAAATAATTTTAAAAAAAAAATCGCCAAATAAATTAGAAAAAAAAAAAAAATATTCCCCCAATAAATCCATTTTTTGGAAATAATAAAAAAAAACAAACAATAAAAGTACACATATTAGGTATCGCCGCGTCCGTAATGACCCGCCCTATAAAACTGTCCCATTAGTTAACCCCTTTAGCGAACCCCTTAAAAAATAAAAATAAAAAACGAAGCAAAAAATAATGATTTATTATCATACCGCCAAACAAAAAGTGTAATAACGCGCGATCAAAAAGACGCATATAAATATCCATGGTACCGCTGAAAACGTCATCTTGTCCTGCAAAAAACGAGCCACCACACAGCATCATCAGCGAAAAAATAAAAAAGTTATAGCTCACAGAATAAAGTGATGCAAAAATAATTATTTTTTATATAAAATAGTTTTCATTGCATAAAACCGACAAAAACATAAAAAATGACATAAATGAGGTATCACTGTAACCGTACTGACCCGAAGAATAAAACCGCTTTATCAATTTTACTGCACGTGGAACGGTGTAAACGCACCCCCCCAAAAGAAATTCATGAAACGCTGGTTTTTGTTCATTCTGTGTCCCAAAAATAGGAATAAAAAGCGATCAAAAAATGTCACGTGCCCGAAAATGGTACCAATAAAAATGTCAACTCGTCCCGCAAAAAATAAGACCTCACATGACTCGGTGGGTCAAAATACGGAAAAATTATAGCTCTCAATATGTGGTGATGCAAAAACTATTTTTACAATAAAAAGCGTCTTTTAGCGTGCGAAAGCTGCCAAATATAAAAACCGCCATAAATAGTAAATCAAACCCCCCGTCATCACCCCCTTACTTAGGGAAAAATAATAAAATTAAAAAAAAAAGTATTTATCTCCATTTTCCCGTTAGGGCTAGGGTTAGGGCTAGGGTTAGGGTTAGGGCTAGGGTTAGGGTTAGGGCTAGGGTTAGGGTTAGGGCTAGGGCTAGGGTTAGGGCTAGGGCTAGGGTTAGGGCTAGGGCTAGGGTTAGGGCTAGGGTTAGGGCTAGGGTTAGGGTTAGGGTTGGAGTTATAATTGGGGGGTTTCCACTGTTTGGGCACATCAGGGCCTCTCCAAATGCAACATGGCGTCTGATCTCAATTCCAGCCAATTCTGAGTTGAAAAAGTCAAATGTTGCTCCTTCCCTTCCAAGCTCTGCCATGCGCCCAAACAGTGTTTTACACCCCACATGTAGGGTATCAACCTACTCAGGACAAATTGCAAAACAATTTTTGGGGTCCAATTTCTCCTGTTACCCTTAGGAAAATAAAAAATTGGGGGCAAAAATATCATTTTTGTGGAAAAAAATGATTTTTTTATTTTCATGTCCGAGTGTTATAAACTTCTGTGAAGCACTGGGGGGTTCAAAGTGCTCACCACACATCTAGATAAGTTCCTTGGGGGGTCTAGTTTACAAAATGGTGTCATTTGTGGGGGGTTTCCACTGTTTAGGTACATTAGGGGCTCTCCAAAGGCAACATGACACCCGCAGACCATTCCATCAAAGTCTGCATTCCAAAACATCACTACTTCCCTTCCGAGCCCCGACGTGTGCCCATACAGTAGTTTTCTCCCACATATGGGGTATCAGCATACTCAGGACAAATTGGACAACAACTTTTGGGGTCCAATTTCTCCTGGTACCCTTGGGAAAATAAAAAAATGGTGACTAAAAGATCATGTTTGTGGAAAAAATACGAATTTTTTATTTTCACGCCCGGGCATTATAAACTTCTGTGAAGCACTGGGGGGGGGTCAAAGTGCTCACCACACATCTAGATAAGTTCCGTAGGGGGTCTAGTTTCCAAAATGGTGTCATTTGTGGGGGGTTTCCACTGTTTTGGTACATCAGGAGTTTTCCAAACGCGACATGGTGTCCGATCTCAATTCCAGCCAAAAACGTCAAATGGCGCTGCTTCCCTTCCGAGCTCTGCCATGCGCCCAAATAGTGGTTTACCCCCACATGTGGGGTATCAGCGTACTCAGGACAAATTGCACAATAACTTTTAGGGTCCTGTTACCCTTGGGAAAATAAAAATTGGGGTGAAAAGATCATTTTTGTGGAAAAAATATGATTTTTTAATTGTACCGCTGTACGTTATAAACTTCTGTAAAGCCCTTGTGAGTTCAAAGTTCTCACCACATATCTAGATAAGTTCCTTGGGGGGTCTAGTTTCCAAAATGGGGTCACTTGTAGGGGGTTTCCACTGTTTAGGTACATCAGGGACTCTCCAAATGTGACATGGCGTCCAATCTGAATTCCAGCCAATTTTGCATTGAAAAAGTCAAACGGCGCTCCTTCCATTCTGAGCTCTGCCATGCACCGAAACAGTGGTTCCCCCCCACATATCAGGTATCTGCGTACTCAGGACAAATTGCACAATAACTTTTGATGTCCAATTTCTCCTGTTACCCTTGGTAAAATAAAAAAAATTGAACCTGAAGTATTTTTTTTATGAAAAAAAGTTAGATGTTCATTTTTTTTTAAATATTCAAAAAAATTCCTGTGACGCACCTAAAGGGTTAATAAACTTCTTGAATGTGGTTTTGAGCACTTTAAGGGGTGCAGTTTTTAGAATGGTGTCACTTTTGGGTATTTTCTGTCATATAGACCCCTCAAAGTGGCTTCAAATGTGATGTGGTCCTAAAAATAAAATGGTGTTGTAAAAATGAGAAATCGCTGGTCAACTTTTAACCCTTATAACTTCCTAACAAAAAAAAATTTTGGTTCCAAAATTGTGCTGATGTAAAGTAAACATGTGGGAAATGTTAGTTATCAAGTTTTTTGTGTGCTGTATCTCTGTGATTTAAGGGCATAAAAATTCAAAGTTGGAAAATTGTGAAATTTTCAAAATTTTCGCCAAATTTCCGTTTTTCTCACAAATAAACGCAAGTTATTTGAATGAAATTTTACCACTAACATGAAGTACAATATGTCACGAGAAAACAATGTCAGAATCACCGGGATCCATGGAAGCGTTCCAGAGTTATGACCTCATAAAGGTACAGTGGTCAGAATTGTAAAAATTGGCCCGGTCATGAACGTGCAAACCACCCTTGGGGGTGAAGGAGTTAAAATTAAAATGGACAAAAAATGGTTCTACACCATATTAAGACTTAATCATATGAAAAGAGGGGATGTATAAATGAACCAAAATGCAAAAGGTATAAAATATATATATATATCTTTATTATTACACTAGATGGTGGCCCGATTCTAATGCATCGGGTATTCTAGAATATGTATGTAGTTTCTTTATGAAGATTTAATAATAATGCAATGCACCCCTCAATCCTGGTATGCATGGTCCCCACACCCCCAATCCTGATAAGCATGCTACCCCTCACCCCCCAATCCTGGTATGCATGGTCCTCTCACCCCCCTTTGCTGGTATGCATGGTCCCGTCACCCCCCCTTTCCTGGTATGCATGGTCCCCCTCACCCCCCTTTCCTGGTATGCATGGTCACCCTCACCCCCCTTTCCTGGAATGCATGGTCACGTCACCCCCCTTTCGTGGTATGCATGGTACCCCTCACCCCCCTTTCGTGGTATGCATGGTACCCCTCACCCCCCTTTGCTGGTATTCATGGTCCCGTCACCCCCCTTTGCTGGTATGCATGGTACCCCTCACCCCCCTTTCCTGTTATGCATGGTCACGTCACCCCCCCTTTGCTGGTATGCATTCTCCTCACCCCCCTTTCTTGGTATGCATGGTCCCCTCACCCCCCTTTTGTGGTATGCATGGTACCCCTCACCCCCCTTTCCTGGTATGTATGGTCCCCCTCACCCCTCACATACAAAAAAAAGAAAACATTTATACTCACCCATCTTTCCTGTGGTCCAGCGCTGTCCCGTTCTGCTGGAGGCTGGGGGAGGAGTGTGGCACTGGCGCCAGAGTACGCGCATGCCCACACCGCGCTGTCCGGCGCCATTTTCCTGAAGACACTGCAAATGTGTCTTCAGGAAAATGGCGCCGGATAGCGCTATGCGCGTACTCCGGCGTCAGTGCCACACTCCTCCCCCAGCCTCCTGCCCCGGTCACTGTAAGAAGAGAAGCACCGCGGTAACGCTCGTTCCAGTGAGGTAAGTATGGCGCCGGAGATCGCGATCTCCGGCGCCATAACCATTATCATAAAGTACTTGTCTGTTTGTCAAGGAAATCCTGCGTCACTGATTGGTTGGTCGCGGCCGGCCGGGCTCAACCAATCAGCGACGCTGGATTTCGGTTACAGACAGACATAAGACGATTATATATATATAGATGTGAATTCAGATAATAAAATGTTAAAATATTAGTCCTCACAATGAAAATCAAAATTTAGCCACAAGATGGTGCAATAATTAGTAAAAAGCACAATACACAGCCTGATGGTAACACAAAAAAAATAAATAAATAAAATAATGAACGTGAATATATATAAAAATATCAACAATTGTATATATATGTATTATATTGTAGGTATTGACCCTTTTACAGCTTATTTGCATTTCAATTGCAGTGTGTTCACATGGTTACACATCTCCTTAAAGGAGCAGTTGGTAGCACATTGTGCACACAACTTTTTTCATTGCTTATTTTGCACAGTTGCTTATGAAACACAATTTTTGATTGTATTGCACATTTCTGCTAACTTATGCACCTTATTGCTAGTACAAGGTGATTTATATATATATATAGATATATATACATACATACACATACACATTTGTTGATATTTTTATATATGTTCACGTTCATTATTTTATTTTTTTATTTGTGTTACCATCAGGCTCTGTATTACTGTGCTTTTTTACTAATTATGGCGCCATCTTGTGGCTAAATTTTGATTTTCATTGTGAGGACTAATATTTTAACATTTTATTATCTGAATTTACATGTAATAATAAAGATATATATATTTTATACCTTTTGTATTTTGGTTCATTTATACATCTTCTCTTTCATATGAATAAACCTGCTTAAGCATAAGCAAACAAAAGATGGCCTTCTCCGGAACAAAGTAAAAACAAACAGAAAATAAATAGTCCATATAGTACTATGGGTTTGGCCGCTCAGGTCGGTGTCTTTTCAGCAAACACACTGGAGGCCTCCACACCTCAAGTCACAGACACTGACCATGTCCCTGGGGTGAGGATATGTGAGCAGTCATTCCCACCTATCTCTTTTTACTGCTCGTAACACCCGGCCCTGGAATTCCCTAATAACTCTCTCAGCACTATATGTGCTGGGGCATGCATTCCAAGCTCACAACACTGAAGCTACCAACCTCGATGATACATATCTCCCCTCAAGAACCTTTCAGGCGGCCATTTTACACTGCCTAATTTTATACAATGCAAACTTAGACGAGGAAGGAGATTAATTTATTTCAATAGTTCATGGCGGTTTGATAAATTTGGTGCATTTTAGACTGTCTAATCTTAGTTTACATCAGCTATTTACTTGACTTACGTTGCACCAGAAATTTGGCAAATTGGGGAAAATTTATCAAAGCTTTGATCCCAGAAAAGTGGTGCAAAAGCTTTGAAGAGTCACTAAATTTTTGGCAACAGGGAGTTACGCAAAACGTTTATAACCTTTGGAAATTTCTCGCAAGTTTTAATCTGCTTCTCAAAAATGGGCAGATTTTCATCAAATTCATCAAATGTGACAATATTTCATACACTATAAAAATGCTACTCCAGTCTTTGACTGACATGAGGTGCTACTCAGAAGAGCCACTGAATTAAGTGGTATGCGCCTCCTAATGAATTCAGCACCTTCTACTTCAGCAAGACTGATGTAGCACGAGTGTGAGCTATGACAATCTTAATGAATACCACATTATCTTCATCTTTGCCTGATGCCAGTGAGTTTTTTACCAAGCTCTTTTTATTGTTAAACTATAGTCCTGGCCGAATGTGTTGGCAGTAGGGATGAGCGAGCCCGAATTGTAAAGTTCGGGGTTTGTACAGGACACCTAGTGTCTGTTAATGAACCCCGAACACGGACTTTTTACCAATGTCTGGTTTACTGTTCGGGTTCGGATGCCAAATAAAGTTTGTTGAAAGGCTGCAGTGCAGCAAATCAACATGCTTTTAGGTTGTGGGCACTTCCAGAGCCATCACAGCCATGCCAAGTATTGGCATGGTTGTAATTGGCCAGCGCACCACGTGACCCGCCTGTACAGATGCAAAATCATGGGTGCTGCCACAATTCTGGAGTTGTTGACAATTTTAGACTCAGTGTGTGTGCACTCTGGTAAACAGTCTCTGCATGTGTACTCTGCACTTTTCTTAGTAGGAGTACTGTACCAAACAGCCTCTGTGTGTACTATGCACTCTTGCCTGTAGGAGTACTGTGCCAAAAAGCCTCTGTGTGTACCCTGTATCTCTGCCTGTGGGAGTACTGTGCCAAAAAGCCTGTGTGTGCTCTGCACCCCTGCCTGGGAAAAGTATTGTGTCTTTAAGCCTCTCTGTGTACGCTACACCACTGCCCAGGCCCGGATTGCTAATCTGCCCAGGCGGGCAGATGCCCGGTGGGCTGGTGTGGTGCTAATAAAAATATGGATATCTTATAGCCTACATATTGTAATATATTGTTTATATGCTTTGATATAGTGTGGTCATTAGACCAAGGATGGAAAGTATTGCAAATATGAAATATGGGTGTTTGAATCCAAACACTATATTTCAATATACTATGGTGTAATATCATTAATGCTGAACTTTGACACTGAGCCACAAAGTGTTTGCTCTGTGTCAATACCGTAAGACAAGGAATTGTTCTGTGGTCTTTGAATGATGTGTTTCAAAGATTCATTATCCTGATGTGCACCCAAGTGACCCCTGTTGACAAACAGTGATAGATGCTGAATACTTTCACTTGGGGGGTGGTTGATGGGAAGGAACTTTCCAACTAATTCTGTGCGGTGTATTCTTTACACATGTGCTAGGAAAGTTACAAAGACAATAGGAATAACAACTGTATAGATAATGAATATTTATGCTGCTTGAACAAGGAAGTCTTGTGCATAATAATAGTATGATTCTCGATTGACAAGAGAGACCAAAATGTGATGGTCTCATGTAGCAATGATCATGCATGACATCCATAATCAAGGACCGATTGTGATACATATCTGACATGTATGCGTGTTTGTCTGGGTTACGATAGGTATCCAGTTTTCAGAATAGGTGATTATGGAAGTCATGCTGCCCATATGTTACCATCTTAAAGCGTTATGCTATGAGCATGAAGAGTTAACTTTGTAACAAGCAACATATGTTCAACTTTGAACAGTGATAGACAACTTTGACAAGTTGACCAGAGGCAAACAGATCCTGGGTTATAATCAGTAGCAAAGCATTGTGCTATTGTTAAGAGACAAGCTAATGGCAAACGAATCTCTGGTTGGTGCACACAAACTAAGATTGTAGTAGTCTATAACAAACAGACCTTGAAGTCTTGTGCTGTTATCAAGACAACAACGTACTGTGCAGATTCAAGATTCTGATGCAGACTAAACATACTGCACAGTTGTAATGTGGGAGCGTTGTGTATAAAAAGGTGGACCCTATGTCAGTGAGGAGAGGGGACATTTACAGGAGGGACATTTCCAGCAAGGGACATTTCCAGAAGCTATCGTGGGTGCACGGTTTCTGTGATGACAAGACCAGAGTATTTTCCTTCTCGACACTGTGGTCCAGTCATGGTCACGTGTGTCAGGACGCAGATGATGCCGCAAGGCGAACCCATAACACACGTGACCCTGGATACACCGCCTCCAGTGGGGCGCATTTAAATAATAAAAACGTGCAGGTGGATACGCCGCCTCCACCTGGCGAATTTAGGTATTACACGTTATACATACAATATCTGGAAACACCGCCTCCAGTAAGGCGCATTTAAATAATAAAGGGGGGAACCTGGGTAACTTTAACAATGGTGGGCCCTGCAATAGGGAAAAGGGAATTGGAGACCTCCTGAGCTCCCCTGAGCCAGTGTCCCTGCACTCCTAACGTTCCCTATGCCGGTTTCGCACCGGGCGCCGCACGCGTACCTCAACGCCCTAGCTCGCCCTGACCCTAAACCCTCACTAGGGAATAGGTCGGTGCGGAAACTAATCCCACCACTGAACTAATAACACACATGAGGAAAGAGACAATACAGGGGAAACACCACTTAGCTTTGCTCTGTTGCGTGCGCTCCTAGCAACAGAGCCCTCCACCTGAGTGCATCTTCTCCTCCACCCGGATCCATCACCATAACAGGATCCTTCACCTTAGTGCAACCTTGGAGCAGAGTCCAACACCAGTTGCAGCTGCTTAGAACCAGAGTCCCAAGGATGAGTTCAGCTGCTGACACGAAGTCGAGCATGCTTGAGTCCAGCTCAGCGGCCAAGTCCCACATGGTGAGTGAAACTCTCCATAGTCGCCACTCCACCAGCCCATGCAGACACTTCCCGCTGACACCATCACTGCGACTCCACCACGCCATGCCAGCCCTTCGTCCAGACACCATAGCTGAAACACATCCCCCCTGGCTAAGCTGCGCAGGACTCCTCACCAGCTCCATCCTTCATCCAGGCTCTCCAAAAACAAAGTGAACACAAACTCACAATATCACAGGCAGTGATTGCACACCTCTAGCACACCTTTATAGGGTGTAACACCTGATACATGATTAAGTGCACAAAACCTAAAGTGCAATATCAAAACCACCACCGGGGACAGTCAAGACACCTTGGAACTTTCCAAAGTAAAAAAAGTTCACCCAGTGATTTAAAACTGTCAGATCACTTCAGATCATGACAGTACCCCCTCCTTAATGAGGGGCCTCTGGACCCTCAAGACCACCCCTCATTAGGGAAACACCTACAGCGGGGACGCCCAGATCCTGAGTTCACCCCACCATTACCTGACACTTCAGGTTTATGACAAACACCGCTGGTATTGGCAATACATGTTCATTTTGGAGGCACCACTCATCTCCACAGCGCCGACCTGGGGAACGAGATTATGTATGTGTATGTATGCTAAGAGCTGATCAGACTCCACAACACATTTCCAAGATGTTTTTTGGTGGGACCCATACATGCTCGTTCACACACAGGTCCGGACCTGAACGTTTATTGCACACATACATTTGTCATTTTTTTTGGTGAACTCACTCTGGACTTGACAACAAAGGCGTCCCCCTGTGTCACCACACTCACACCCCCACTATTCACCAAGGGATCACCACCCTCCAACCCTTTCACCATGAGGACTGCGCCTCCCAGGGTTGGTTTAATGGCGAGGGTTGAGATTTGTCCCTACTCCCCCGCAGCACACCTGCTGCTCACACCAGGAGGAGAGGGAACGCATATGGAGGAAACATACACTCACTGGCCGCCTCCACACGGCCAGGAGGGGCGGCTTCTACGGTGGTATTTGATTTGGTGTAAGCACCGCGGACTCTACACCAGTCTACTCATCACTGGAACGCACCCCTTCACCTCGGGGAACACCAAGCAGCTCCGTGGGGCACCATTCCTCCCACCTGCCTGGGTACGCCCACGTGCATGAGCAAGTCCCGCTCCCCAGCAGTGACTCCAGGGGCTTTTGCCAGACCCGCAATTTGCCAAAGCCGCCATTGTAATTTCCTGGTTACCTGAGCAGAGGCCCCAGACCGTGATAACTGCTGCTGCAGCGGCTCAAAACACCTTGCCGCTCCCCACTGCACCTCAGTGAGGCCCGGCAGCAATTACCACAGGTCTCCACATGGCCAAAGCTCACCAGAAAAAAAAAACTGTATGGCCTGTGATAAAGTCATGGTCACGTGTGTCAGGACGCAGATGATGCCGCAAGGCGAACCCATAACACACGTGACCCTGGATACACCGCCTCCAGTGGGGCGCATTTAAATAATAAAAATGTGCAGGTGGATACGCCGCCTCCACCTGGCGAATTTAGGTATTACACGTTATACATACAATATCTGGAAACACCGCCTCCAGTAAGGCGCATTTAAATAATAAAGGGGGGAACCTGGGTAACTTTAACAATGGTGAGCCCTGCAATAGGGAAAAGGGAATTGGAGACCTCCTGAGCTCCCCTGAGCCAGTGTCCCTGCACTCCTAATGTTCCCTATGCCGGTTTCGCACCGGGCGCCGCACGCGTACCTCAACGCCCTAGCTCGCCCTGACCCTAAACCCTCACTAGGGAATAGGTCGGTGCGGAAACTAATCCCACCACTGAACTAATAACACACATGAGGAAAGAGACAATACAGGGGAAACACCACTTAGCTTTGCTCTGTTGCGTGCGCTCCTAGCAACAGAGCCCTCCACCTGAGTGCATCTTCTCCTCCACCCGGATCCATCACCATAACAGGATCCTTCACCTTAGTGCAACCTTGGAGCAGAGTCCAACACCAGTTGCAGCTGCTTAGAACCAGAGTCCCAAGGATGAGTTCAGCTGCTGACACGAAGTCGAGCATGCTTGAGTCCAGCTCAGCGGCCAAGTCCCACATGGTGAGTGCCACTCTCCATAGTCGCCACTCCACCAGCCCATGCAGACACTTCCCGCTGACACCATCACTGCGACTCCACCACGCCATGCCAGCCCTTCGTCCAGACACCATAGCTGAAACACATCCCCCCTGGCTAAGCTGCGCAGGACTCCTCACCAGCTCCATCCTTCATCCAGGCTCTCCAAAAACACAGTGAACACAAACTCACAACATCACAGGCAGTGATTGAACACCTCTAGCACACCTTTATAGGGTGTAACACCTGATACATGATTAAGTGCACAAAACCTAAAGTGCAATATCAAAACCACCAACGGGGACAGTCAAGACACCTTGGAACTTTCCAAAGTAAAAAAAGTTCACCCAGTGATTTAAAACGGTCAGATCACTTCAGATCATGACAGGTCCCTCCAGTAGAGAAGTGATGCTACAATGCTTGGTAATGTATAGTATGGATACTTATTTCTCTATGTACTATAATTCATAATAATTGTATGATTCACATGAAATTAATTAGCAAGACAGGGTAACATTATATCTGCCATTCCATTAACTTGGTGTTCTATCATTTAAATTAATCATTGTATAATAAAATTGTGCCATATCCAAGTAGTAGCCTTCTTTAAAGCCGTATCCGAACCTTATTGCTGAACAGTTGGCAATACAGCTGGCGGCTCTGTAACACGAAGTGGGCCACTACCGTCGGCCCTTTAAAACAGGGGTGAGGATCCTCCGGCCCGCGGGCCACATGCGGCACGTGGGCAGGTCCCCGGAGTCCGCAATGTTCCAGCCGCAGCCCTGCCAGCTGCCGTCCGTTTATCCCCAAAGTGCACGCAGCGTTCATTACAGAACGCTGCCTGCACATGAATGATAATGTCATCGGGGTGGGTGGGGTTAGCGCCAAGGTAGGTGGGGTTAGCCCCCGATGCTCTCCAGTCCTCCTGTCCTGGAAGAGGAGCTGCTGTAGTGCCAGAGAATCCAGAACGACCTCTGTGCTGAGGCTCAGTGCCTGTCTGCTGGTAATTTCTGTAACTTTTTGCTGATGATCTGTGCCCCTCAGCTATGTGCCCCTCCTAGCTATGTGCCACAATATAATCTCTGTGCCCCCTGTGATCTGTGCCCCGATGCTATGTGCACCCCTGTGATCTCTGTGGCTCTCAGCTTTCTGCCCCCCTGTTATCTATGTGCTCCCTGTGATCCCAGTGCCCCCCGCTATGTGCCCCTCCGTGATCTGTGTTCTCCAGCTATGTGCCCTGCTATGATTTCTGTGTCCCCGTCTTCATGCCACCCCCTCGGTGATCTCTGTGCCCCCCAGTTATGTGCTCTCTGTGATCTTTGTTCTCCCCCCGGTGATCTGTGTCCCCCGGTGATCTGTGTCGGTCCAGTGATCTATGAGCCCCACCCGGTGATCTATGTGCCTTCCTGGCGATGCCTGCCCCCCCCCCCCCCAGTGCAGTATATCCCCCTTTTTTTGTTTTCTTCTTTACTCACCGTCCAAACCAGGGACCCGCTCCTGTGCACGACCGACGATGGACGCACCTCAGCTGTTCATCCTCCCCCCATCTACATACCTGGGTGAGTCCCAATATGGAAACTTTGTTTTATGTATGTACAGCACTTGCACTATCATTGAATACTGTATATAGACTGCTGTATATACAATATAAAGGTGATACTGGCTGCTAAATCTGAGTATAATCACAGTATCACCTATATAATGTATATACAGCAGTCTGTGTACATTATATAGAGGATACTGTGACTGGTTTCACACTAGCGTGTGTGATGCGACAAACTTGCACGAGTCTCTCGCATCAACACCTGGCGCTGCCGTTGGCACTCGGCTCGGAGTGTGCAGCTGCATAGAAATACATGCAGCCGCACACGCCAGTCCGAGTGCTGGCAGCAGTGCCAGTTGTTGATGTGAGAGATTCATGCGAGTTTCTCGCATCACACACACTAGTGTGAAACCGGCCTTATAAATACAATATATGGGTGATACTGCTGTATATATGTTACATAGGTGATGCTGCCACTATACACCCCCCCAGTCACAGCATCACCTATATAATGTATATACAGAAGTCACCTATATGATGTATGCAACATAATATAGTATAATGCCATCTTAATATTGTGTATAATGTAGCGTTGTGCATATATATATATATATATATATACACACACACACCGTATATAAAAAATGTATAGATGTTTATATAGTATGATGCTGTGTATATAGTGTGGAATCCACACTATACACATCGGCCCATCTCTATACTATATACACAGCTCCACTCTACATTCCTTACCACACTATATACTGTGGAGCCATGTATGCTGTGTATACTTCTCCTATATACATGGTGCAATTCTCAAATTCTCAGTATCTGGTCTTATTATGTGTGTGTATGTGTGTGTATATATATCACTCCGATAAGTTGTGAAAAAAGTGGCGGACTCTTTTTTGGCCCATGTGGCAACGTTTCACATCCATAACATAACCTTTCTCTGCTGTAGAACTGAAATGTTGCCACATGGGCTAATAAAGAGTCCACCCCTCCCCATGCTTGTTCAGGGCCCCAGCACTTGCGATACTTACCTCTTCCCGCACCTCCGCTGCGATGTCTTCTGACTGTGACGTTTCAAGCCAGAGGGTGCAGTGACATCACATCTGTGCGCTCTCTGCATGAACAGTCACAGTGCAGAGAGCCAGAAGACGCCGACGTTGAGGAGTCCGGAGCAGAGCAGCGGCCAGCGAGGAGAGGATTTAATTTTTTTATGTTTTGAGCAATATATGGGGCCCATCATATACTGGAGCATCATATGGGGACCATAATACACTGGAGCATTATATGGGGCCCATAATACACTGAAGCATTATATGCAGCATAATATGAGGCCCATTATACTGAAGCGTAATATGGGGCCCATTATACTGAAGCGTAATATGGGGCCCATTATATACTGGAGCATCATATGGGGCCCATAATATATAGAGAATCATATGGGGCCCATTATATATGGAGCATTATATGGGGCCTATTCTGTTTGGAGTTTGGAGCAATATATGGGGCCCATCGTATACTGTTTGGAGCATTATATGGGGCCCATTCTGTTTAGAGTTTGGAGGATTATATGGGGCCCATCATATTCTGTATGGAGCATTTCATGGGGCCCATTCTGTATGAAGCAAGGTGGGGGACTCATTATACTGTATGGAGTATTATATGGAACTCATACTGTATGGAGTATTATATGGGGCTCATTATACAGTTTGGAGTAATATATGGGGCTCATTATACTGCATAGAGCAATATATGGGGATCATTATTCTGTATGGAGCATTATATGGAACTCATTATACTGCATGGAGCACTATGTGGTGCCCATAATACTGTATGGAGCAATATATGGGGCTCATTATACTGTATGGAGCACTATATGGTACCCATAATACTGTATGTAGCAATATATTGGGCTCATTATACTGTATGGAGCAATATATGGGGTCCATTCTGTTCGGAGTTTGGAGGATTATATGGGGCTCATCATATTCTGTATGGAACATTATATGGGGCCCATTCTGTATGAAGCAAGGTTTGGGGCTCATTATACTGTATGAAGTATTATATGGGGCTCATTACACTGTATGGAATATTATTTGGGGCTCATTACACTGTTTGGAGCATTATATGGGGCTCATTATACTGCATGGAGCAATATATGGGGATCATTGCTCTGTATGGAGCATTATAAGGAGGTCATTCTGTATGGAGCAATTTATGGGGCTCATTCTTCAGTATGGCGCAATACATTGGGGTTATTATACTGTATGGAGCACTATGTGATACCCATAATACTGTGTGGAGCATTATATGGAGCTTATTATTCTGTATGGAGCAATATATGGAGCTCATTATTCTGTATGGAGCATTATGTGGAACCCATAATACTGTATGGAGCAACATATGGGGCTCATTATACTGTATGGAGCACTATGTGGTACCCATAATACAGTATGGAGCAACATATGGGGCTCATTATACTGTATGGAGCAATATATGGGGCATGTTATTTTGTATGTAGCGCTATGTGGTGCCCAGAATACTGTATGAAGCGCTCATAATACTGTATGGAGGACTATGCTGTCCGGTTTCTAAGCTATTGAAGCATGTACAATAGTTATCACACATGTAATGTAAGACGTGAAATCTTTGGCATTGCATATCTATATTTCTCTGCTGTATCTGTGCATTATGAATTGTGGTATGTGTTAAAGGAGCCAACTGAGACTGTCACCCAGGGCCCACAAAAACCTAGAGCCGGCCCTGTATGCACTGCACAGTACCCTTCTCCTGTCCTGTTGTTGAAGGGGCAACATTGGACTTTGGGAGGGTCAATATTGGTTTAGTATTTTCAGTATTACTATGGCCAAATAAAAATAAAATATTGGAAAAGCTGTTTAAATGGATTATCCCAAGTAATCCCCTCTCCTCTGAATAGGTGACAACATCCCAATTGCTGGAGATCCAACTGATAGGACCTGTTATGATTGGGTCACCAAGGAGGAGAGCAAGACCAAGCTAAGCCACAGAAAACCAGAGAGGTTGGTAACTAAGCAGATTGCAGACCCCTGATCTTATCCACACAACTAGCAGTAGCCGTGGAGCGTACCTACAATGATCCTAGACGCCTCGACACAGCCGGAGAACTAAATAAGCCGAAAGCAAGAAAGGGGAAATCTAAACTGCCCCAGAGCAGACACCAAAGGAATATATAGCCCCCAAACATATATTGTCGGTGAGACAAGATGAAAACACAAACGCAGGTAGGAAAATAGACTGAGCAAATGATGGGGCCCACACAAACTAGACAGGACAGGAAAGGAAAGACACTGTCTGCAATCACACAAAAAAACCTGCAAAAAATGTCCAACACGTCTGATAGAAAAATACTGAAGTCACTCGACTTCGCCCACTATATCAGCACTCTGGTATATTCTCAAAGCAGAGCAAAAAGAGGCCAATCTAATAAGGGTAAGTGAGGTTAAAAAATAACTTTTAATATATAACTTAAAAGCTCCAAAAAAATGTCACCAATAGTGATTAAAAGGATGCCATTTGATGGGTAATCCCTAGAAAAAGATGGGAACCACCCAACCACATCAATCAGGATATAAAATGTTGCTAATGTATCATGTCAGGCAACAGTTTGTATAAAGGATACAGCATTTAACAGTTAGCACACAATGCCATAACCAATTGCATATATGTATATTGTGTTTGGCTAAACCAAAAAAGGTTTATAGCCACGAGATACAAGAAGGTGAGATATATAAAATAGGAACAATCTCACCGGTTTTTGCAGATGGCCAGGAGTCTCCAGGGATACTCTGTATACACACAGGGAGGTAGCGATAGGAAGACAATACCCTGTCAAATCCCTCAAAAACTAACCATCATCTGATCCCCAGACTCCTGCCCTTACAAGGGCAGTCCACAGCTCACCCTATATTGCACATGCCCTGCACTTTCCCTTAGAAGAGCGTCCCAACGCGTTTCATCCAAGAAAATCTTCAGGGGACTAACTTGTTGCAAAGTGCCATAGTGCTAAAGCTCAAAAACATGGATCCTTCCACTATAAATGCTGTCTGCAGAGAGTGGAGGACAAAGGGCATATTTATATGGTAAAACCATCAACACCTGATGCCACAATCAATGTGTCACACAAAACCTCACTCCCATATCTGGTAGGTCAAACGTCCAGAAGTCACCGGATCTTTTTGGGACAAAACGGCTCCTGCACCAATCTCAGAAGCATCTGTCACGGTCACGTGTGTCTGGACGCAGCGAGTACCGCAAGGCGAACCCATATAACACACATGACCCTGGATACACCACCTCCAGTTGGGCAAATTTAAATAATACGACGTGCAGCTGGATACACCGCCTCCAATTGGCGAATTTAGGTATTACACGTTATACATACAGTAGTCTGGAAACCCCGCCTCCAGTAAGGCAAATTTAAATAATAAAGGGGGAACCTGGGTAACATTAACAATGGTGGACCCTGCAATAGGGAATAGGGAAGTGGAGACCTTCTGTACTCCCCTGAGCCAGTGTCCCTGCACTCCTAACGATTCCTATGACGGTTCCGCACCGAGCGATGCACAGGAACCTAAAAACCCTAGCTCGCCCTGAACCTAAACCCTCACTAGGGAATTGGTCGGTGCGGAAACTAATCCTACCACTGCACTAAACATACATGAGGGAAAATGACAATACAGGGGAAACACCACTTAGCTTTGCTCTGTTGCATACACTCCTAGCAACAGAGCCCACCACCTGTGTGCATCTTCTCCTCCACCCGGATCCATCACCATAACTGGATCTTTCACCATAGTGCAGCCTTAGAGCAGAGTCCACCACCAGTTGCAGCTGCCCAGTAAATAGAGTCCCAAAGATGAGTCCAGCTTCTGCCAAAAAGTCCAGCATGCTTGAGTCCAGTTTTCAGCAACCAAGTCCAGCATGCTGAGTGCAACTCTCACCATCGTCGCCACTCCACAAAGCCATGCAAGCACCTCCTGCTGACACCGTAAACTGCGACTCCACCACACCATGCCAGCCCTTCCTGCAGACCACATAGCTGCCACTCGTTCCCTCTGGCTGGGCTGCGCAGGACTCATGTTCAGCTCCTTCCTTCACGCAGGCTTCCTTGTGAATGACTAACACACAATATCACCAACAGTGATTGAACACACCTGGCTCTCTTTTATAGAGCCTCACACCTGATTTATAATTACGTGCACTAAACCAAAGAAACTAAAGTGCACTACCACTCACCACCACCGGGGCAACTTAGAATGAACGACATCACGTGTAATAATTCTAATGGCCACTGGGGGGCAATCACATCACTTATTCATTTAAACTGTCAGATCCACGCTGGATCATGACAGCATCTACCTCCACCTGAAATGGGAGTGAGACATCAGGTTGCCGTAGAACCGGAGAAGAAGTGAAACTCCGCTTAAGCTCCTGAAATGCCGAGACTGCCTCTGGAGACCAATTCACCACATCAGTGCACTTTTTGGTCAGATCAGTCAGTGGTTTAACAATACCAGAAAAATTACTTATAAATTTAGGATAGATATTATCAAAGCCCAAAAACTTCTGGAGAGCCTTCAAAGAAGTGGGCTGAACCCAATCATAAATGGCCTGTACCTTGGCCGGGTCCATTTCAATAGCCGCCAAAAAAATCCCAAAAATGAAATCCTCCATACACCAAAGAGGCGCTTCCATCCCTTTACATACAGGGAATTTTCCCTCAAAATCTGGAACACAGTCCGGACATGTTCCACATGAGAATCCCAATCACTGGAAAAGATCAAAATATCATCCAGATAAATGATCAAAAACTTATCCACAAAGTCCCGGAAAATATCGTTCTTAAAAGATTGGAAGACAGAAGGGGCATTAGTGAGCCCAAAAGGCATCACCAGGTACTCAAAATGTCCCTCCAGAGTATTAAACGCCTTCTTCCATTCATCCCCTTGCTTGATGCGAATAAGATTATACGCCCCCTGAGGTCAAGCTTGGTAAACCAGCAGGCACTTTTAACTCTGGAAAATAAATCAGAAATCAGGGGTAATGGGTACTGATATTTAACAGTGATTTTGTTAAGGGAACGATAGTCAATACAAGGCCTTAATGAACCATCTTTCTTGGCCACAAAAAAAGCCCAGCACCTAAAGGTGAAGAGGATGGTCTAATATGACCCTTCTCCAATGACTCCTTGATATAAGATCGCATAGCATCATGTTCGGGTACCGATAAGTTGAAAAGCCGACCCTTGGGAAATTTACACCCGGGCATTAACTCAAATGCACAGTCATAACTCCTATGAGGAGGCAATGATGTAGACTTACTCTCACTAAATACATCAGAAAAATCAGCCAAATAATGAGGAATATCATGAGACTGGGGAGAGGTGGAGAAAACAGGAGTGTCACTAAGAACACACTGACAACCCCAACTCACCACAGACACAGATTTCCAATCCAAAACAGGATCATGAGTTTGCAACCAGGGAAAACCGAGAACAATAGTATCATGCAAATTGTGCAACACCAAAAATTTAATTTTCTTGGTGGTCCAGGGCGACCCGCATTATCACCTGGGTCCAAAACTGGGGTTTATTCTCCACCAAAGGAGTAGCATCAATACTCCTCAAAAGGATAGGAGTCCGCATGGGTATCATGGGAAAACCACAACGTTTAGCAAAATCTAAATCCATCAGATTCAAAGCTGCTCCTGAATCTACAAAAGCCTTAGCGGAAAATGTAGACAAGGAGCAGATCAGGGTAATTGCCAAAAGGAACTTAGGCTATACACTGCCCTTGGGAAATGTGTGCGCAAAACGTTTTTCTCATTTAGGGCAGACAGAAATAGTATGAGAGGTGTCTCCACAGAAAAAATACAGCTTATTACGCCTTCTAAACTCCTGACGTTGCGCCCTAGACAAAACTCTATCAAATTGCATGGGTTCAGACGTTCGTTCAAAAGGCGGCAATGCCTCTCGTGTAGTTTTATCTTCACGTAAATGCCGATCAACTTGAATGGCTAATGACATAGAATCATCAAGACCAGAGGGAACAGGAAATCCCACCATAACATCTTTTACGGTTTCTGCCAAACCTTTCCGAAAGAGAGCTGCTAGGGCACCATCATTCCATGTAGTAAGGACGGCCCACTTTTGGAATTTTTGACAGTATAACTCTGTAGAATCCTTACCCTGGTTCAATGCCAATAGGGTTTTCTCAGCTTGATCAATAGCATTAAGTTCATCATACAACAGCCCCAAGGCTTGAAAAAATGCGTCCACATTAGTCAGAATAGGATCTCCAGGTGTCAGAGAAAAAGCCCAATCCTGGGGATCGCCGAGCAGCAAGGAGACGACAATTTTAACCTGCTGCACAGAGCTCCCCAATGAGTTAGACTTCAAGGCAAGAAATAGTTTACAATTATTCTTAAAATTCAAAAATTTAGACCGATCATCAGAAAACACATCAGGAATTGGGATTTTTGGTTCAACAGCAGATGATTGAGCGAGATAGGCGGAAATTCCCCGCACTTCAGCAGCGAGCTGCTCAACACGATCAGACCATTGCTTAATCTCCATTAAAGAAAAAAATCCTCCTACGGCCCCAGAGAAAAAGAGGAAAAAATATATATAAAAAAAATTGACACTTTTTTTTTTTTACAATTTTCTCCTGCTTTTGAGCACCCTAGAATCTGCGGTTTAGGCTGGTGATTCTGTTATGATTGGGTCACCGAGGAGGAGAGCAAGACCAAGCTAAGCCACAGAAAACCAGAGAGGTTGGTAACTAAGCGGATTGCAGACCCCTGATCCTAGCCACACAACTAGCAGTAGCCGTGGAGCGTACCTACGATGATCCTAGATGCCTCGACACAGCCGGAGAACTAAATAAGCCGAAAGCAAGAAAGGGGAAATCTAAACTGCCCCAGAGCAGACCCCAAAGGAATACATAGCCCCCAAACATATATTGTCGGTGAGACAAGATGAAAACACAAACGCAGGTAGGAAAATAGACTGAGCAAACGATGGGGCCCACACTAACTAGACAGGACAGGGAAGGAAAGGAAAGATCCTGTCTGCAATCATGCAAAAAACCTGCAAAAAATGTCCAACACGTCTGATACTGAAGTCACTCGACTTCGCCCACTTTATCAGCACTCTGGTATATTCTGAAAGCAGAGCAAGAAGAGGCCAATCTAATAAGGGACAAAAACAAACTGGCACAAGCAGTAACATAAGGATGTAAATTCAGCACAGCCCCACCCAGAGCTGGCTGACCACTCAAAACTGAAATAGTAGAAACCAGATCAAATGTGAACAATAGCAAAAGAACACTTAGCTGAGCATGCAGGGACTGAGCTGGAAACCAAGACCTCAGGAGGCAGGAAAAATCACCAGGAGGGATAGAGGGAGTCGGCTGTCTTAAATCCAGTCAGAACCTCCATGTCATGGTTTGTTCTTGCCCTGCACTCACAGGGTTAAGTGTACGTGACCTCTTTCTTGATCTGGGAGAGGTATTTATACTCACTCTTTACCAGGGTTCTCTGTCAGCTATACTGTTGTTCTGATTGTGTGTCTGACCCCCCTGGTGTGTGCACTGCATTGCTTGTTTGCTTCCCGTGTATGACCCGGTCTGTCCCCTCACTCTATACTCTGTCTCTCGTTTTGGTATTATTGTCTTTTCCGGTTCTGACCTCCTGGCTTGGCTATCGTTACTCCGTTTCGGTTTGTCCCTGTTGTACCGTCTATTGCCCTTTCTGGCTTTCTGATCTGTTGCTACGTCCTGACTATCCATTCTGCCTAATCCTTTGGAATTGTCGTACTATCTTGTGCTTTGACCCTGGCTTGATTTGGTTTCTGTCTCTGTCTATGCCCCTTGGTAACATTGTCCTGTAGTTACCTTTCTAGGAGTTTTCCTCAGCTCCTAGCTCTCTGGAGTTTAGACCACACCCTCAGCAGTCACATGATTCAAGTCCTGTGAGCCTGGAGCATGCATCATCACCACTGCTGCCCCATTCCACAGGTATCTTTGCACACAGTTTTGTACTCAGGACACGCATACTGGCTCAGTGAGCAGGTGCAGTGCGGTGTTCCTGACACTCCAGATGTCCAATTGTCCTCCTCATTATCAGGTGGCAGGCCTCTGTTAATTAGATCAGCACCATTACCTCCAGTAACCACCAGAGGGAGCCTGGAAAGAGAACTCACGACCCCTCTGTCAATATAACCAGCTCCACTACCTTCACTAGTAACCAGATGTAGGCCAGAAAGCAAATTCACAACTGGGACCCCTATGTTCCTGAAAATCGGAGCTCTGTAGAGCACCATGTAAATGCAGCTGTGGTCGATCATGCGCACAGTGGCACCATTCACATGTGTCTCTTCAAATATCTCCTTTTAAGAGAGTGAGGGGCACGACAAAGTAAAGTAAAATTCACTAATTGGGTTGAGGACTGTTATAATTTGTGGGTTGGTGGGGTTTGTGTGGCAGGTCTGCTTTTTTGTCCCAGTCCGGCCCTGCCACTGCCTGTGGGATTACTGTGCATATAAGCCTGGGTGTGCACTCTGCACCCTTACCTGTGGGAGTACTTTTCCAAAAAGCCTATGTGTGTACTCTGCTGCTGTATCTATATGAGTATTGACCCTAAAAATATAATTATACTCTACTGCTGAGTCTGTACAATTTGAGGCAAAACCTAAAAAATAATTTTACTATATCACTGTGCTGTACGAGTTGTGGCCGTTCCTTAAAAAATGATTTCACTCTACCACTGTGCCTCTAGGAGTTGCGGCCGGGCCTTAAAATTAACTTTACTCTACCACTGTGTCTGTACGAGTTGTAGCCGGGCCTTAATAATAATTTTACTTTACTGCTGTGTCTGTACTAGTTGTGGCTATGCCTAAAAAACTAATTTTAGGGTGGTTTCACATTAGCGCTTTTTAAGCGCACGCACGGCCGGGGGTAGCTCCGCCCCCAAGCCGGCTCTCTGCCCGGCATGCCCGCCCCTTGCTTGTAGCGCCGCCTCCTAGCGCACAGCGCCGCCTGCGATCGGCGCACCCTATCTTTAGCATAGGGTGCGCAGATCGTGCGCAGGCCGTGCGCTAGTTGCGCTTTGACCTGCGCTGCGCACTTTTGACGGTGCGCCGTGCGTGCCAAAATCAAACTTTTCGGATTTTGGCGCGCACGGCGCACCGTCAAAAGTGCGCAGCGCAGGTCAAAGCGCAACTAGCGCACGGCCTGCGCACGATCTGCGCACCCTATGCTAAAGATAGGGTGCGCCGATCGCAGGCGCCGCTGTGCGCTAGGAGGCGGCGCTACAAGCAAGGGGCGGGCACGCCGGGCAGAGAGCCGTCTCGGGGGCGGAGCTACCCCCGGCCGTGCGTACGCTTAAAAAGCGCTAATGTGAAACCACCCTTACTCTTCCAATATGTCTGTACAAGTTGTGGCCGGGCCTAAAAAATAACTTTACTCTACCACTATGTCTGCTGTGTCTATAGGAGTTGTGGCCGAACCTAAATAATAATTTTTCTCTACTTCTGTGTCTGTATAAGTTGTGGCTGTGCCTTAAAAAATAATTTTACTCTACCTCTGTGTCTGTATGAGTAGTGTGCCTAAAAAAATAATTTTACATTGTGGCCATCAGCCATCTCTTTGCGAGTAGTGTGCCTAAAACATAATTATACTCTGTAGCTGTGTCTCTGCCTGTCAGAGTACTGTGCCAAAAAGCCCCGGTGTGTACTCTGAACCTGTACTTGTAGAAGTTTTGTG
This sequence comes from Dendrobates tinctorius, assembly GCF_039654945.1. NCBI lineage: Eukaryota > Metazoa > Chordata > Amphibia > Anura > Dendrobatidae > Dendrobates > Dendrobates tinctorius. The sequence goes on from NW_027361758.1 coordinate 13,913,155, forward strand.
CCTTTACACCTCTGTGTGTACTCTGCAACCCTGCCTGTGGGCATACTGTGCCTTTAAGCCTCTGTGTGTAGTTGTGTACCTCTACCTGTGGGAGTATTGTGCCTAATATGTATGTACGAGCCTTGTATGTACGAGCTATTGCTGTGCCTAAAAAGCAAATTCTGAGACGAAACACACTGCTGAGCAGTAAGAACATAAAGACTCATCTCAGTGTTGCCATAAAACATCTTGATGATCCTCAAGACTTTTGGTAGAATACTCTGTGGACTGACGAGACAAAAGTTGAACTTTTTGGAGGGTATATGTACTATTCCATCTGGAGTAAAAGTAACGCAGCATTTCAGAAAAGGAACATTATACCAACAGTAAAATGTGGTGGTATTGTGTTAGTCTTGGACTTTTTACTGCTTAAGGACCTTAAAGACTTCCTGTGGTGAATGTAACCATAAATTGTACTGTCTACGAAAAAATCCTGAAAGATTGTCCGGCCATCTTTAGTGACCTCAAGCTGAAGCGCACTTGGGTTATGCAGGAGGACAATGATCCAAAACACACCAGCAAGTCCGCCTCTGATTGACATACTGTGATATAATCTTAAAAAGGTGGGTCAAACTTTCCAATTTGGCTGAATTTCAACAATTCTGTGTGGACCAAAATTCCTCCAGTAAAAGATTAATTGACAGTTTTTGCAAACACTTGATTGCAGTTGTTGCTCCTAAAGGTGGCCCAACCAGTTATTAGGTTAAGGGGTTAATCACTTTTTCACACAGAACCCTGAAGGTTTGGATTTCTTTTTTCCTTAATAAAGACCTTCATTTAAAAGCTGCATTTTGTGTTTCCTTCTGTTAGTTTTGTCTATTTAAATTTGTTTGGTGATCTGAACCATTTAAGTGTGACAAACATGCCAAAGAATTGGAAATCAGGAAGGGGCAAATACTTTTTCACAGGACTGTATGTGTGAGTTGTGGCTGGGCCTTAAAAAATACGTATACTCTACCACTGTGTCTGTATGAGTTATGGCTGTTCCTAAAAAAATAAATTTACTTTACTGCTGTGTCTGTACAAGTTGTGGCCGGGCCTAAAAAATAATTTTTCTCTGCTGCTCAGTCTGTATGTGTATAATGCCTAAAAATAATTATACTCTGTAGCCATGTCTGTACAAGTTGTATGCCTAAAAATTAAGTATACCCTGCAGACATTTCTTTGTGACCAGTGTGCCTAAAAAATAATTATACTCTGCCGCTGTGTCAGGGTCCGTTGTGGGTCTAAAAACTAATTCTACTCTGCCGCTGTGTCTGTGCGAGTAGTGTGCTTAAAAAATAATTGTACTCTGAAGCTGTCTCTGTACCAGTAGTGTGCCTAAAAACAAATTATACTCTGGAACCATCTCTTCACGAGTAGTGTGTCTAAATAATAATTCTACTCTGCTGATTGAAGGCCATCCTAGTGACTTGCGCAGTTTGGAGGAAGAGGAGGTGGTCAGGCTGCCACAGCAGCACAGTAAGAGAGGGAGCAGGGTGCAAAGGCTAAGTAGGTGGCTCCTAGCCAGTACATTGGCTACTACTGCCCACCGCGACTCTGAAATAACCACACCAAAACCAGCTCAGACGAGGTACTTGGCATGGCATTTCTTCAGGCAATGTGCTGACGACAAGCGACAAGTGGCTTCCACGCTGTGGCGTTGGAGCCTGAAGCGAGGCTTAAATCTTTTGAAACTGAGCATGATGAGGCATGTGAATTCCAAGAACAAGGTGATATGGAGTGCACACTTTAAAAACATGACATATCCTATCTTCCGCCTGATCCCTCTTCTGCTGTTGTCTTTGCCTCTTCTCCCGCTCACGATCAACAGGGCCACCCACCTCCACGCAAAGAAAGGATGTGACAGCACCACCGCCAGTGTGATCGAGCATCTCCACACCGTTTCATGGAACTGTTCAACTCTCCATCCCCAAACACTCGCATTGCATTGCAATCCATTAGAACTGCAATCAGACTGCAGAAAGTGGAAGTCCCTTAAATGGACTTAGTAAAAAAGTTTTAAAAAATTGTATAAAATATTTAAAAAAAATCACATAATAATAAAATATAAAAAGTATAATGTACCCATAAATAAATATTTTTATGATAATAATAAACAAATAAGGAACACATTTGGTATAGCCACATCTGGAATGATCTGACCTATAGAACTGTCCCACCAGTTAACCCCTTCAGTGAACACTAGAGTTGAGCGAAACGGGTCGAAAAATTTCAAAAGTCGCCGACTTTTGGTAAAGTCGGGTTTCATGAAACAAAACCCGACCCTAGGGTGAGGTCGGCCACGAGCTCGGCGACTTTAGTGCCAAAGTCGCGTTTCAAAAGTTTGTTTTCCGCCCTTTTTCAGCCAATCAGTAGAGTTGAGCGACTTTTGGTTTTTTAGGGTCGCGTTTCGTTTCGTGAAACCCGACTTTTCCAAAAGTCGGGTCGAGCAAGATCGTCCGATTATAGGGAAAAGTCGGGGTCGTCCCGAAACACGAAACCCAATGTAAGTCAATGGGGAATAAAAGTCGGCAGTGAGAGGAGGACAGGAAACACACCAACAGTGCCCATTTGAATGCCAAAAGCATCAATTCTTCTTACTCAAGCTTGTCAACCTTAATTAACTTCATAATACAAGTTACGCACTGAAAAATGGGGGTTATTTGGCTACAGACTGTGGGGGGGGAGGGCTGGCTCCAGGTTTTCATGTGCCCTGGGCGAAAGAGTGCCCCTTTAACACATACCACAACTCATCATGCTCCGATACGGCAGAGAAATAGCGGTATAGTACAATGAAAAATACCTCACTTTTTACATCTCATGACGAGGCCCATCTATTTCTCCATACAGAATCATTGGTCCCATATAATGTTTGAAACAGTATATGATGAGCTCCACATAATGCTACAGTATATGTTGGTCCCCATGGATGAAGCTCTACTGTCTTATGGGCCCAAATAATGCTCCAAACATAATGGGCCCCATTTCTAATGCTCTAGTGTATAATGGGCACTGTAAATGCTGCTCCAGTGTCTGATGTCCACCTTTGGAATGTTCCAGTGTATGGTGGGCCCCATCTATCATTCTCAGACGGTGTTAGGCCCAGTATGGATTGCACGTGATTGCACAAAGGTGAGAAAGGGTACCGTATCCCCAGATAACATGTATGGATAGTGTACACATTCAAAATATATGTCTATACATCAGGAGGCAGGCTCAGACGGTGTTAGGCCCAGTATGGATTGCACGTGATTGCACAAAGGTTAGAAAGGGTACCGTATCCCCAGATAACATGTATGGATAGCGTACACATTCAAAATATATGTCTCAGGAGGCAGGCTCAGACGGTGTTAGGCCCAGTATGGATTGCACGTGATTGCACAAAGGTTAGAAAGGGTACCGTATCCCCAGATAACATGTATGGATAGCGTACACATTCAAAATATATGTCTCAGGAGGCAGGCTCAGACGGTGTTAGGCCCAGTATGGATTGCACGTGATTGCACAAAGGTTAGAAAGGGTACCGTATCCCCAGATAACATGTATGGATAGCGTACACATTCAAAATATATGTCTCAGGAGGCAGGCTCAGACGGTGTTAGGCCCAGTATGGATTGCACGTGATTGCACAAAGGTTAGAAAGGGTACCGTAGCCCCAGATAACATGTATGGATAGCGTACACATTCAAAATATATGTCTCAGGAGGCAGGCTCAGACGGTGTTAGGCCCAGTATGGATTGCACGTGATTGCACAAAGGTTAGAAAGGGTACCGTATCCCCAGATAACATGTATGGATAGCGTACACATTCAAAATATATGTCTCAGGAGGCAGGCTCAGACGGTGTTAGGCCCAGTATGGATTTCACGTGATTGCACAAAGGTTAGAAAGGGTACCGTATCCGCGGATAACATGTATGGATAGCGTACACATTCAAAATATATGTCTCAGGAGGCAGGCTCAGACGGTGTTAGGCCCAGTATGGATTGCACGTGATTGCACAAAGGTTAGAAAGGGTACCGTATCCCCAGATAACATGTATGGATAGCGTACACATTCAAAATATATGTCTCAGGAGGCAGGCTCAGACGGTGTTAGGCCCAGTATGGATTGCACGTGATTGCACAAAGGTTAGAAAGGGTACCGTATCCCCAGATAACATGTATGGATAGCGTACACATTCAAAATATATGTCTCAGGAGGCAGGCTCAGACGGTGTTAGGCCCAGTATGGATTGCACGTGATTGCACAAAGGTTAGAAAGGGTACCGTATCCCCAGATAACATGTATGGATAGCGTACACATTCAAAATATATGTCTCAGGAGGCAGGCTCAGACGGTGTTAGGCCCAGTATGGATTGCACGTGATTGCACAAAGGTTAGAAAGGGTCCCTTTTCCCCGGATAACATGTATGGATAGCGTACACATTCAAAATATATGTCTATACATCAGGAGGCAGGCTCAGACGGTGTCAGGCACAGTATGGATTTGACGGCCCAGATTACACAGCGAAGGAGCAGGGAGAGGTAAAGATTGCAAATGCTGGGGCCCTGCCCAAGCAAGGGGGGCCCACTCGTGGGCGTCGGTACTGGCACTGGGACCCTCATAGTACAGCGGTGTGTCTGACGGCGGGTGTGCACCACCACCGTCAGAGACACTTGATTGCACTATGAGGGACCCTGTGCCAGTGCCCGCGCCCAAGAGTCGGCCTACCCACCTGTCCAGAGCAACGGCACTCGCACGATGTCATGCGCTAGGTGGTGACCCCGGCCATGGGGGGGAGGCAGCACAGTTAGGGAGTTTTAGAAAGTGGCATATGTTGATGTTGGACATTCAGCTGATGCAAAAGGCGAAATAGGTGAAGTACCAGGAAGAGGTGGACCAAAGCAAGCCATTTTTCTGTCACCCTATGTGTCATCAGGGGAAGGTGGGACAAAATCCTTGGAAACCCATGCGTGGTTCATTTTAGTGAAGGTTAGATCATCCACATTTTGGGTTGACAGACGGGTCCTTTTTTCTGTCAGGATTGATCCAGCTGCACTGAAGACTCTTTCCGATAGCACACTTGCAGCTGGGCAAGCGAGCTCCTGTAAGGCATATTGGGCCAATTCAGGCCAGGTGTCCAGTTTAGCGGCCCAATAGTCAAAGGGGAATGACCTGTGTGGGAGAACATCGATATGGGAGGAAAAGTAGTTTGTAACCATAGTTGACAACTGCTGTCTCCTGTCACTTTCCATCGATGCAGTATTACCAGTTGTGTGAGCGGTATTTGAAAAATCAGTCCACAACATTGTCATGAAACCCCTGTCTCCAACGCCACTTCTGCTGTGTGCACCACGAACACCTCTGCCAAGCTGCCCCCGGCCCGTACGGCTCGTGTGAGAACCATCACCGCTGCTGTGTGCTGGGAATGCCTCAAGCAACCGATTTACCAGAGTTGCTTGTTTATTAGCCAATATTAGGTCAAGGTTCTCCTGTGGCATGATGTTTTGTAATTTGCCTTTATAGCGTGGATCCAGGATGCTGGCCAACCAGTAGTCGTCATCGTTCATCATTTTGGCAATGCGGGGGTCCCTTTTTAGGATCCGCACGGCATAATCTGACATGTGGGCCAATGTTCCCGGTGTCAATGATGCACTGCGAGTGCTGGTTGGAGGAGCACTTTCTGGCAAATCCACATCCCTCCAGTCACGCACAAACCCTGTACCAGACCTTGCCACGCCAACATTTTCACTTGCCCCACGAGATGCATCCTCCTCCCCTAAGTAATCATCCCCATCATCATCCTCCTCCTCCTCTTCTTCCTCCACCTCGTCCAGGAGAGGTCCCTGAGCAGACAATGGCTGAATGTCATCAAGGATTCCCTCCTCCTCTTCCTCCTCATCAACATTGGCTGCAGACGCCTGCTCCTTAAGGTGCGTCAAAGTTTGCATGAGCAGACGCATAAGTGGGATGCTCATGCTTAGGATGGCGTCGTCTGCGCTTACCAGCCGTGTGCATTCCTCAAAACACTGAAGGACTTTACAAAGGTCTTTCTGCTTCGACCACTGCACGCCTGTCAACTCCATGTCTGCTCTCAAAGTGCCTGGCCGTGTATCCTCCCACAAATGCATTATGGCCTGCCTCTGCTCACACAGCCGCTCCACCATGTGCAGGGTGGAGTTCCACCTTGTTGCAATGTCGATAATGAGGCGGTGGTTGGGAAGGTGGAGCAATCGCTGCAGCTTCTGCATACGAACGGAGTGTACAGACGACCGGCGGATGTGCGCGCACAGTCTTCGCACCTTCTGGAGCAGGGCTGTTAACTCCGGATAATTTTTGAGGAAGCACTGCACCACCAGGTTCAAGGTGTGAGCCAAGCAAGGTATGTGGCTGAGTTTTGAAAGGGCTATGGCTGCCACAAAATTACGGCCGTTATCACTAACTACCTTGCCTGCCTCAAGATGTACACTGCCCAGCCATGACTCAGTTTGTCGCTTCAAGTACTCAGCCAGCACCTCGGCGGTGTGTCTGTCGCCCAAACACATCATCTGCAACACAGCCTGCTGACGCTTTACACTAGCTGCTCGATAGGGGGACACATCGTGTGCAACAGTGGCAGCTGCAGATGGAGTGCTCGTACGACTGCGCTCTGTGGACGAGCTTTCGCTTCTGGAGGAGGAGGAGGGTCGAACGCCTACAGCCAACTGTTTCCTATACCGTGGGCTAGGCAGCACTGTCCCACCACCGCTGTCCCCTGTGGACCCTGCATCCACCACATTAACCCAGTGTGCAGTGATGGACACGTAACGGCCCTGGCCATGCCGACTGGACCATGCATCAGTTGTGAGGTGCACCTTTCCGCTCACTGACTGCTTGAGTGCATGGACAATGCGGTCTTTCACATGATGGTGGAGGGCTGGGATGGCTTTGCGAGAGAAGAAGTGGCGACTGGGTAGGTCATAGCGTGGTACTGCATAGGCCATGAGTTCGCGGAAAGCTGTGCTTTCCACCAACCGAAAGGGCATCATCTCAAACGAGATTAGTTTGGCAATGTGGGCGTTCAAACCCAGTGTACGTGGATGAGAGACTGAGTACTTTCTTGACCTACTTATAGTGTCTGGGAGGGTGAGCTGGACTTGAGAGCTGCATATGGTGGAAGTAGCGGTGGACAGGGCGGACTGAGAGAGGGTTGATGATGGTGATGGAGTTGGTGTTCTTTCTGATGGCCTAGAATCAGTCTTTCGTTGATATAACAGTGGGATTCCCTGACTGCTGTGGTCTTGCAACGACACCTCAACATTTGCTGCTGTGCTAACCGGTGGGCTTACAGTGGGGGAAACAATGTAGCGTTGCTGACTACCTTCGTTGTGATCAGTTGCACATGTGGCATTTGAGGTTTGGTGTTGTGTCCACGCTTGCAAGTGCATGCTGGTTAAATGTATAAGCATGCAACTGGTATTCAAATTTTTCAGATTTTTCCCTCGGCTAAAGGTCTTTGTGCACTTCTTACAGATAACCTTGGCCTGATCATGAGGATTTTGTTCAAAAAGTGCCACACTGCACTCTTCCTACTTTGGCAGACATTTTGCGGCCTAGCACACTGTGATCTTTTGACCCTCTGGACAAGCTGTCCAGCAACTCTTTTGATGTTTGGAACCTGTCTTTGGAGTGCTCCGGGCCTGCCAGATAACAGCTGTTGCGATGTCGATGTCTGCTGTGGATGCTCCTCATCTGAGCTATTGGAAGCAGCACCCTCTTCCCCCAATGGATGCCAATCTGGGTCAACAACTGGGTCATCCATCACCTCCTCTTCTATGTCATGTGCACCTTCCTCTGTGTCACCGTGTATGGTGGTATAGTGTGCGGGAAGGGGCACCTGAGTCTCATCAGGGTCAGAATCTGGCTCTGTACACTGCGAGGACAATGTAGTGCTCTGAGTGAATGTACCAGCAGAATCATCCATCAGCGGCTGTGCATCAGTGCACTCCATGTCAGATTTATCTTGGCCTGGGTAATTCACCATTTCACTTGATAATCCAGGCATGGTATGTGAAAACAGCTCCATGGAGTAATCAGTAGTATGGCCTGCGTCATCCTTCAATCTTGGTTGGGGTGAAGGACACAAGGAAAGGTGTGGTTCATGAACATGAGCCTCCAATGACGACTCAGTGCTTTTACTTTTTACAACTGAAGAAGAGGAGGCGATAGAGCTGGAGGCTGAGTCAGCAATGTAAGACAAAACTTTTTCCTGATGCTCTGGCTTTAAAAGCGGTTTGCCAACTCCTAGAAAACTAAGCGTTCGAGGCCTTATGTAGCCAGACGATGACGCAGGGTCAGCACCTCCTGCATTCGGTCCTATTTTGCTCTTGCCACTACCATCAGATCCACCACCAACACCATCATTATCAGCTGCCAACCCCCGCCCAATTCCACGGCCTCTTCCACCAGCCTTCCTCATTTTTGGTAGAAATGTAGACAAAATCCAACAAACTATATAGTAATGTAAAACAAGGTACAAGGTGTCTATAGGACAGGGGAGATTTTGAATTTCTGCAGACAATTGTGGATACTGGACACTTTTGGATTGTGTGAGGCCCACTGATATCTGAGCGCTATGTGACAGGCTCGATGGCACAGCTGTGACCAAAGTGACTAGAGGATAAGGGAGATTTTGAATCTCTGCACACAATTTTGGACACTGGACACTTTTGGATTGTGTGAGGCCCACTGATATCTGAGCGCTATGTCACAGGCTCGATGGCACAGCTGTGACCAAATTGACTAGAGGATAAGGGAGATTTTGAATCTCTGCACACACTTTTGGACACTGGACACTTTTGGATTGTGTGAGGCCCACTGATATCTGAGCACTATGTGACAGGCTCGATGGCACAGCTGTGACCAAAGTGACTAGAGGATAAGGGAGATTTTGAATCTCTGCACACACTTTTGGACACTGGACACTTTTGGATTGTGTGAGGCCCACTGATATCTGAGCGCTATGTGACAGGCTCGATGGCACAGCTGTGACCAAAGTGACTAGAGGATAAGGGAGATTTTGAATCTCTGCACACACTTTTGGACACTGGATGGACACTTTTGGATTGTGTGAGGCCCACTGATATCTGAGCGCTATGTGACAGGCTCGATGGCACAGCTGTGACCAAAGTGACTAGAGGATAAGGGAGATTTTGAATCTCTGCACACACTTTTGGACACTGGACACTTTTGGATTGTGTGAGGCCCACTGATATCTGAGCGCTATGTGACAGGCTCGATGGCACAGCTGTGACCAAAGTGACTAGAGGATAAGGGAGATTTTGAATCTCTGCACACACTTTTGGACACTGGACACTTTTGGATTGTGTGAGGCCCACTGATATCTGAGCGCTATGTGACAGGCTCGATGGCACAGCTGTGACCAAAGTGACTAGAGGATAAGGGAGATTTTGAATCTCTGCACACACTTTTGGACACTGGATGGACACTTTTGGATTGTGTGAGGCCCACTGATATCTGAGCGCTATGTGACAGGCTCGATGGCACAGCTGTGACCAAAGTGACTAGAGGATAAGGGAGATTTTGAATCTCTGCACACACTTTTGGACACTGGATGGACACTTTTGGATTGTGTGAGGCCCACTGATATCTGAGCGCTATGTGACAGGCTCGATGGCACAGCTGTGACCAAATTGACTAGAGGATAAGGGAGATTTTGAATCTCTGCACACACTTTTGGACACTGGACACTTTTGGATTGTGTGAGGCCCACTGATATCTGAGCGCTATGTGACAGGCTCGATGGCACAGCTGTGACCAAAGTGACTAGAGGATAATGGAGATTTTGAATCTCTGCACACACTTTTGGACACTGGACACTTTTGGATTGTGTGAGGCCCACTGATATCTGAGCGCTATGTGACAGGCTCGATGGCACAGCTGTGACCAAAGTGACTAGAGGATAAGGGAGATTTTGAATCTCTGCACACACTTTTGGACACTGGATGGACAGTTTTGGATTGTGTGAGGCCCACTGATATCTGAGCGCTATGTGACAGGCTCGATGGCACAGCTGTGACCAAAGTGACTAGAGGATAAGGGAGATTTTGAATCTCTGCACACACTTTTGGACACTGGACACTTTTGGATTGTGTGAGGCCCAATGAATATCTGAGCTCTATGTGACAGGCTCGATGGCACAGCTGTGACAAAAGTGACTAGAGGATAAGGGAGATTGGATTGCTTTTAAAAAAGCAGTTTGCGGAGCAGTGGGTAAACAGCAATGCAGGAATGTCAGGAAGCCTTAGAAGGCAGCCCAACAACCAACACCACTGATACACCACTATATAGCCTCCCCTTGCACTGCACACACAGTGACTGGTGTGTTGTGCAGGCCAAATTGCTAGCAGCAGAAGCAGTTTTTTTTTCTTCTCAGCAGGACAAAAAAAAAAAATTGGGATTGCTTTTAAAAAAGCAGTTTGCGGAGCAGTGGGTAAACAGCAATGCAGGAATGTCAGGAAGCCTTAGAAGGCAGCCCAACAACCAACACCACTGATACACCACTATATAGCCTCCCCTTGCACTGCACACACAGTGACTGGTGTGTTGTGCAGGCCAAATCGCTAGCAGCAGAAGCAGTTTTTTTGTCTTCTTCCCTGCCTAACGCTCTCCCTACAGAATCAGCAGCAACCTCTCCCTATACTAAGATCGGCAGAAGTAAGATGGCGGTCGGTGTGCACGCCCTTTTATACCCCCTGTGACGCCCACCAAAGCAAGCCAATCACTTGCATGCCCTTCTGAAAGATGGTGGTGACCCGTGCCTATGTCATCACGTTGCCCACACTGTCCGTGGATCCTGATTGGCTGAAAAAGAGCGCAAAACAAACTTTTGAAACGCGACTTTGGCGCGTAAGTCGCCGACCTCGTGGCCGACCTCATCCTAGGGTCGGGTTTCGTTTCATGAAACCCGACTTTGCCAAAAGTCGGCGACTTTTGAATTTTTTCGACCCGTTTCGCTCAACTCTACCAATCAGGATCCATGGACACTGTGGGCAACGTGATGATATAGGCAGGGGTCACCACCATCTTTGAGAAGGGTATGCAAGTGATTGGCTTGCTTTGGGGGGCGTCACAGGGGGTATAAAAGGGAGTGCACGCCGACCGCCATGTTACTCATGCTGATCTCAGAATAGGGAGAGCTGCTGCTGCTGCTGATTCTGTAGGGAGAGCGTTAGGCAGGGAAGAAGACACCAAAAACTGCTTCTGCTGCTAGCGATTTTGCCTGTACAACACACCAGTCACTGTGTGTGCAGTGCAAGTGGAGGCTATATTTTGCTGGATCAGCAGTGTTGGTTGTTAGGCTGCCTTATAAGGCTTCCTGATAGCTGCATTGCTGTTTTCCCACTGCTCTGCAAACTGCTTTTTTAAAAGCAATCCAAATTTTTTTTTTGTCCTGGTGAGGTACTAAGCGTGCATTTTTTCACACCATACAGCGGTGTACGCTCCTCACACAGTACCGTGTAACGGCTGTTATCACAGCCACAGTGAAGCTATCTGTGTGTCACTCTGTAAGGATAAGTCGAGAACCTGTTCTGTTCTTACAGACCTCCACCTTCTAGTTTTGTCTGGTTTTCAAACAGTTAAGTATATTTGCTGTTTCATCACATTCAAAATTATAGAGAGACAGCGTGTGTCAGTCCGTATACTTAAAAAACACGGAGAGTGACATTTTTCACACCTGCGACATTGAGCCTGTGACATAGCGGTGTGATATTCACTGGGCCTCACACAATCCAACAGTGTCCACAAGTGTGTTCAGAAATTCTACATCTCCCCTGTCCTAGAGTGACATTTTTCATACCTGCGACATTGAGACTGTGACATAGCGGTGTGATATTCACTGGGCCTCACACAATCCAACAGTGTCCACAAGTGTGTTCAGAAATTCTACATCTCCCCTGTCCTATAGTGACATTTTTCACACCTGCGACATTGAGCCTGTGACATAGCGGTGTGATATTCACTGGGCCTCACACAATCCAACAGTGTCCACAAGTGTGTTCAGAAATTCTACATCTCCCCTGTCCTATAGTGACGTTTTTCACACCTGCGACATTGAGCCTGTGACATAGCGGTGTGAAATTCACTGGGCCTCACACAATCCAACAGTGTCCACAAGTGTGTTCAGAAATTCTACATCTCCCCTGTCCTATAGTAACATTTTTCACACCTACGACATTGAGCCTGTGACATAGCGGTGTGATATTCACTGGGCCTCACACAGTCCAACAGTGTCCACAAGAGTGTTCAGAAATTCTACATCTCCCCTGTCCTATAGTGACATTTTTCACACCTGCAACATTGAACGTGTGACATAGCGGTGTGATATTCACTGGGCCTCACACAATCCAACAGTGTCCACAAGTGTGTTCAGAAATTCTACATCTCCCCTGTCCTATAGTGACATTTTTCACACCTGCGACATTGAGCCTGTGACATAGCGGTGTGATATTCACTGGGCCTCACACAATCCAACAGTGTCCACAAGTGTGTTCAGAAATTCTACATCTCCCCTGTCCTATATACACCTTGTACCTTGCTTTACATTACTATATAGTTTGTGGGATTTTGTGTACATTTTTACCAAAAATGAGGAAGGCTGGTGGAAGAGGCCGTGGAATTGGGCGGGGGTTGCCAGCTGGTAATGATGGTGTTGGTCGTGGATCTGATGGTAGTGGCAAAAGCAAAATAGGACCGAATGCAGGAGGTTTTGAGCCTGCGTCATCGTCTGGCTCCACAAGGCCTCGAAGGCTTAGTTTTTTAGGAGCTGGCAAACCGCTTTTAAAGCCAGAGCTTCAGGAAAAAGTTTTGGCTTACATTGTTGACTCAGCCTCCAGCTCTATCGCCTCCTCTTCAGAAGTTGTAAAAAATAAAAGCACTGAGTCGTCATTGGAGGCTCATGTTCATGAACCACACCTTTCCTTGTGTCCTTCACCCCAACCAAGATTGAAGGATGAAGCAGGCCATACAACTGATTACTCCATGGAGCTGTTTTCACATACCATGCCTGGGTTATCAAGTGAAATGGTGAATTGCCCAGGCCAAGATGAATCTGACATGGAGTGCACGGATGCACAGCCACTGATAGATGATTCTGCTGGTACATTCACTCAGAGCACTACATTGTCCTCGCAGTGTAATGAGCCAGATTCTGACCCTGATGAGACTCAGGTGCCCCTTCCCGCATACTATACCACCATACACGGTGACACAGAGGAAGGTGCACATGACATTGAAGAGGAGGTGATGGATGACCCAGTTGTTGACCCAGATTGGCATCCATTGGGGGAAGAGGGTGCTGCTTCCAATAGCTCAGATGAGGAGGAGGAGCATCCACAGCAGACATCGACATCGCAACAGCAGTTATCTGGCAGGCCCGGAGCACTCCAAAGACAGGTTCCAAAAATCAAAAGAGTTGCTGGACAGCTTGTCCAGACGGTCAAAATAGCACAGCGTGCTATGACGCAAAATGTCTTCCAAAGTAGGAAGAGTGCAGTGTGGCACTTTTTAGAACAAAATCCTCATGATCAGGCCAAGGTTATCTGTAAGAAGTGCGCAATGACCTTTAGCCGAGGGAAAAATCTGAAAAATTTGAATACCAGTTGCATGCTTAGACATTTAACCAGCATGCACTTGCAAGCGTGGACACAACACCAAACCTCAAGTACCACATGTGCAACTGATCACAACGAAGGTAGTCAGCAACGCTACATTGTTTCCCCCACTGTAAGCCCACCGGTTAGCACAGCAGCAAATGTTGAGGTGTTGCAAGGCCAAAGCAGTCAGGGAATCCCACTGCTATATCAATGAAAGACTGAATCTAGGCCATCAGAAAGAACACCAACTCCATCACCATCATCAACCCTCTCTCAGTCCGCCCTGTCTCCGCTAGTTCCACCATATGCAGCTCTCAAGTCCAGCTCACCCTCCCAGAGACTATGAGTAGGTCAAGAAAGTACTCAGTCTCTCATCCGCGTACACTGGGTTTGAACGCCCACATTGCCAAACTAATCTTGTTAGAGATGATGCCCTATCGGTTGGTGGAAAGCGCAGCTTTCCACGAACTCATGGCCTATGCAGTACCACGCTATGACCTACCCAGTCGCCACTTCTTCTCTCGCAAAGCCATCCCAGCCCTCCACCATCATGTGAAAGACCGCATTGTCCATGCACTCAAGCAGTCAGTGAGTGGAAAGGTGCACCTCACAACAGATGCATGGTCCAGTCGGCATTGCCAGGGCCATTACGTGTCCATCACTGCGCACTGGGTTAATGTGGTGGATGCAGGGTCCACAGGGGACAGGGGTGGTGGGACAGTGCTGCCTAGCCCATGGTATAGGATACAGTTGGCTGTAGGCGTTCGGCCCTCCTCCTCCAGAAGCGAAAGCTCGTCCACAGAGCGCAGTCGTACGAGCACTCCATTTGCAGCTGCAACTGTTGCACACGAGGTGTCCCCCTATCGAGCAGCTAGTGGAAAGCGTCAGCAGGCTGTGTTGCAGATGATGTGTTTGTGCGACAGACACACCGCGGAGGTGCTGGCCGAGTACTTTCAGCAACAAACTGAGTCAAGGCTGGGCAGTATACATCTTGAGGCAGGCAAGGTAGTTAGTGATAACAGCCGTAATTTTGTGACAGCCTTAGCCCTTTCAAAACTCAGCCACATACCTTGCTTGGCTCACACCTTGAACCTGGTGGTGCAGTGCTTCCTCAACAATTATCCGGAGTTAACAGCCCTGCTCCAGAAGGTGCGAAGACTGTGCGCGCACATCCGCCGGTCGTCTGTACACTCCATTCGTATGCGGAAGCTGCAGCGATTGCTCCACCTTCCCAACCACCGCCTCATTATCGACATTGCAACAAGGTGGAACTCCACCCTGCACATGGTTGAGCAGCTGTGCGAGCAGAGGCAGGCCACAATGCATTTGTGGGAGGATACACGGCCAGGCACTTTGAGAACAGACATGGAGTTGACAGGTGTGCAGTGGTCGAAGCTGAAAGACCTCTGTAAAGTCCTTCAGTGTTTTGAGGAATGCACACGGCTGGTAAGCGCAGACGACGCCATCCTAAGCATGAGCATCCCACTTATGCTTCTGCTCATGCAAACTTTGACGCACCTTAAGGAGCAGGCATCTGCAGCCAATGTTGACGAGGAGGAAGAGGAGGAGGGAATCCTTGATGACATTCAGCCATTGTCTGCTCAGGGATCTCTCCTGGACGAGGTGGAGGAAGAAGAGGAGGAGGAGGATGATGATGGGGATGATTACTTAGGGGAGGAGGATGCATCTCGTGGGGCAAGTGAAAATGTTGGCATGGCAAGGTCTGGTACAGGGTTTGTGCGTGACTGGAGGGATGTGGATTTGCCAGAAAGTGCTCCTCTAACCAGCACTCGCAGTGCATCATTGACACCGGGAACATTGGCCCACATGTCAGATTATGCCTTGCAGATCCTAAAAAGGGACCCACGCATTGCCAAAATGATGAAAGATGACGACTACTGGTTGGCCAGCATCCTGGATCCACGCTATAAAGGCAAATTACAAAACATCATGCCACAGGAGAACCTTGACCTAATATTGGCTAATAAACAAGCAACTCTGGTAAACCGGTTGGTTGAGGCATTCCCAGCACACAGCAGCGGTGATGGTTCTCACACGAGCCGTACGGGCCAGGGGCAGCTTGGCAGAGGTGTTCGTGGTGCACACAGCAGAAGTGGCGTTGGAGACGGGTTTCATGACAATGTTGTGGACTGATTTTTCAAGTACCGCTCACACAACTGGTAATACTGCATCGATGGAAAGTGACAGGAGACAGCAGTTGTCAACTATGGTTACAAACTACTTTTCCTCCCATATCGATGTTCTCCCGCACAGGTCATTCCCCTTTGACTATTGGGCCGCTAAACTGGACTCCTGGCCCGAATTGGCACAATATGCCTTACAGGAGCTCGCTTGCCCAGCTGCAAGTGTGCTATAGGAAAGAGTCTTCAGTGCAGCTGGATCAATCCTGACAGAAAAAAGGACCCGTCTGTCAACCCAAAATGAGGATGATCTAACCTTCATTAAAATGAACCGTGCATGGGTTTCCAAGGATTTTGTCCCACCTTCCCTTGATGACACATAGGTTGCCAGAAAAATGGCTTGCTTTGGTCCTCCTCCTACTCCGCAAACTTGACCTATTTCGCCTTTTGCAGCAGCTGTTGCCCTGGACAGGTGGGTAGGCCGACTCTTGGGCGCGGGCACTGGCACAGGGTCCCTCATAGTGCAATCAAGTGTCTCTGACGGTGGTGGTGCACACCCGCCATCAGACACACCGCCGTACTATGAGGGGCCCAGTGCCAGTACCGACGCCCACGAGTGTGCCCCCCTTGCTTGGGCAGGGCCCCAGCATTTGCAATGTTTACCTCTCCCTGCTCCTCCGCTGTGTAGTCTGGGCTGTCAAATCCTTCACTGGGAGTGCCACTACAAATTGATTGAACTGAAAGATGATGGTTAAGATGTAGCTATGCCCTGTCCTGCTGGCCGGGGTCTAGCTCCAGATGATCAATGGCTTCCATTTCTTATGGACGTCGACTCACAATGACATGCAGTGGTGGTTTATCATCAGCTTTCACATTTTTCCTACTCACAAACGTGTGACATTCCGGCGCACATTTTAAAATGTGCCCTCTCATGCCAATCAAATAGAATCGCCTACGGCCTGTGGCTTCTGTCTTTTGCACTCCAAAGTTACGTGACAGATCATGATAGCCAGTGAGCACCATGTTTACATCGCTCCCTGTGATAAAAATTTGATTGAGATGAGTAACAGTGATGGAATCAACGGAAGTGCGATACAGCAAGACTTTATTCACAAAAAAATGTTTTCACTGTCTCAACACACAAATTAATTGAGGGTCAGCATCGCCTATGAGAATTGTGACGGAAGTTTTTCCCGTGAATAGTAATTCCTAGATTTCTGCAATCACTAGCCTTTATGTCAGTAATTGTATGCATCTCATTTCCTATTGCAGAGAGGCTGGACTGTATTACTGAGACAGAAATATATATGAAGATTTAAAAATAACACCAAAAGTATATAGTTGTGTACGCCTCAAATGCATTTCCTTTTTTCCACTTTTTAGATTGCTGTGTAATCCATACTGAGAACACGGAGATTTTACATGTTTAAACTATGCTATATATACCTGCTATCCAGTGATAAAGTACCCTTTCTCAACTTTGTACAATCTGGTCAAATCCATACTGGGCCTGAGAACATCTGAGTCTGCCTCCTGATCTATAGACATATATTTTTAATGTGTAAACTAGGCTACATAAACACGTGTTATCCGGTGAAACTGTACCCTTTATCAACTTTCTACAATGTTGTTGAATCCATACTGGGCCTGAGAACGGCTGCCAAGCTGTTAAGCAAGCTACAGCACCTGTGGTTTGGACACGTAATTTTTTCAGGAATGACGGTTAGGCCTAACTCCGGAATTGCGGTTGACCTGAACTTACTGGGAAATCATCGTTCGCGGGGAATAATCTGAATCCCAGATCCCCATCACTAACGGAGTTCAGCAGGTTATATGCACCTGTAAGCGACAAAAGCTGGTCCTTTCAGTGTAGCGTGCATGCAGCCCTGGACATGTACGGGAATGCTAGACCTGTTATTGCTCGATCTCATGTGCCAGAGCCTCGCTTATCCCTCTAGTAAGCTTGACGCGTACTGCGGGGGCATGCCGGAGTCTCCGTTGTTAACGGAATAAAGCTGAGAAATCGCTAGCACAACTACAAACACACATACCACACCACACACAGAATCGACAAAGCTTTCAAAGTGTGCATCTTTTCTTTAGGTGGCATGGTTGTGGTTTCCCGGGTGGAGTCCAATTAAGCCACAGGCTCCACTCCTGGTGGTGCCATTTTTGGACATTCCTTTAAGGTTCAACTTTGCAATCATACTGCCCCCGGAAACCAAAAACTTTGCCTTCATGGACGCTGTTTGGAGGTTCGTGGGAATAACGCCGCCCGATCAGCAGTCAGCATATGGGTCGCCCTCCCAGGGCTGTGGGGTACTCAGTACCGGGCCGGTGTCAGTGGGATGTGTCACAGCAGCGGTGACCCGGACGGTGGCCCTGGGCGCCCATGTAAATGGCGTGGTATAATGGTAAAGAGTTTATATAGATAGTTTGATGCCACCTGTGGTGTTTGGCAACATAGATGTTAGGCCGACGCTGCATGCAGATCCTCTGGGACTGATGGTGTTGTGCAACAAAGATGGTGAAGCTCCCCACAGGTGGAGCTGGAGTCCCAGGGAAGTGTAGATGTAGTGATGGGGGAAAGGCACAGGCGGTGTAGGTGCTGATACCCAGATGTAGTGGTCCTGGAATAACTGTAGGACACCAGAGCGTGCAGTTCCAAAGCTTTACTCACAGTCTGCAGGTTACACAGATGCCTGCCTCCGTGCTGTGTCCTCCGGGTCAGGACCTCAGCCAACCTCCGGGACCAAAAGGGAAGGCTCCCTTCCAACCCTCCGCCAACATGTACCTTCCTGAACGTCTCCTTTCTAGCGCTTGTGGGGGAAGCGCTCACAGGACCGTGGTTCACTGAAGCGCCTCCTGTCTAACAGATGTTCCTCAGACTTTACTTGTATGGCAGACAGCTGTAGCCTTTTCCTTCTGGCTCCCACACGTTGATGCTGGGGCCTCCGAGCCTTAGTTGGGTACAGAGCATTTATAGCTGCTACTTCCCCCGGTTTCTGCTGCAGGAATCATAGAATCATAGAGTTGGAAGGGACCTCCTGGGCCGTCTAGTCCAACCCCCTGCTCAAAGCAGGATTCACTAAATCATCCCAGTCAGATGTCTGCCCAGCCTCTGTTTGAAGACTTCCATTGAAGGAGAACGCACCACTTCTCGTGGCAGCTTGTTCCACTCATTGATCACTCTAACTGTCAAAAAGTTTTTTCTAATATCTAATCTGTGTCTCCTCCCATTCAGTTTCATCCCATTGCTTCTAGTCTTTCCTTGTGCAAATGAGAATAAAGATGATCCTTCTACAATGTGACAGCCCTTTAGATATTTGTAGACAGCTATTAAGTCTCCTCTCAGTCTTCTCTTTTGCAAACTAAACATTCCCAAATCCTGCAACCTTTCCTCATAAGACAGGGTTTGCAGACCGGTCACCATTCTGGTCGCTCTTTTCTGAACTTGCTCCAGTTTGTTGATGTCTTTTTTAAAATGTGGTGCCCAAAACTGGACACAATATTCCAGATGAGGTCTGACCAAAGAGGAGTAGAGGGAAATAATGACTTCACGTGATCTAGACTGTATGCTTCTGTTAATACATCCTAGAATTGCATTTGCCTTTTTTGCTGCTGCATCACACTGTTGACTCATATTTAGTCTGTGATCTATTAGTATACCCAAGTCTTTTTCACATGTGCTGTTGCTTAACCCAATTCCTCCCATTCTGTATATGCTTTTTTCATTTTTATTGCCCAGATGTAGTACTTTGCATTTTTCCCTGTTAAAAACCATTCTGTTAGTTGCTGCCCACTTCTCCAGTTTATGTATATCTTTTTGAATCCTCTCTCTCTCTTCTCTAGTATTAGTTATCCCTCCTAGCTTTGTGTCATCAGCAAATTTAGTCAGTTTACCCTCAATTCCTTCATCTAAATCGTTGATAAAGATGTTGAACAATACAGGGCGCAGAACAGAGCCCTGTGGTACCCCACTTGAGACATTCTTCCAACTGGATGTGCAGCCATTTACGACCACTCTTTGGGTCCGATCACTAAGCCAGTTATGAATCCACCTAACAGTTGCCTTGTCCATTCCATACTTAGTCATTTTTTCAATAAGGATTGTATGAGATACCTTGTCAAATGCTTTGCTGAAGTCAAGATATACTATATCTACAGCATTTCCTTGATCCACCCAATCAGTGATTCCGTCATAGAAGGAAATTAAGCTAGTCTGACATGACTTATTAGTTACAAACCCATGCTGACTCTGTTTAATTACTTCATTCTTATCCAGGTACTGACATACATGTTGATTAATAATTTAAAATAGTAATTACACCACGCTATACTGGGAAAGACAAGGGTTAATATTAGACTACTCACTTGATAATGTATAGAAAAAACAAGATGTCCTGGAGGCTGGTTGCCTGGTCTTGGAAATAAGGATAGCTGGCACAAAAAGTGGGATGAATAGATGAATGAATGAATAAATAAATAAATAAATAAATCCTATATTTTTTTTTTTTTTTAGAAAATAAGCTACTCACTTGTTAGTGTATAGAAAAAACGCAATGTCCTTAAGGCTGATCGCTTTGTCTTGAAAATGTAAGTAGCTGCCAATAAAGTGAATGAATAAATAAACAAGTAGAGTACGCTTATCTTACAAAAGGGGGGGGGCAGCCCCTTAAGGGTTAAAAGAGATTCTGCTAGACTTACTTATTAATGAATCCGACCATAAGTGCATCCAACCTTGGAACTGTTACTGGGATATTGGCTGGCACATGTCCCCTAATCCTGGTTTAAATATAATTACTAATAAAAAAAAAAAAATTTTGAATATCAGAAAAAAAGCCAAAAGGTACCAAGGAATAATGATAGATGGTTCGGGTGGAGGCTGAGGCTAACCTTGCCGAATGCTTGTGGCTGAATATCCTTAGATAAATCAAGAGCACCTGGTACTAGATTGTTATATGCAGAGGCAGACCTGTGACATAGATGAGGGTTAGAGGAGGCTTGTGCTCGCTGGTATAGTGCAGGGAGGGGTGGCACTTACTTGGAAGCTGGTGGTCGGTGGTGCAGTCAAGCGTGCTAGATGGGGTGGGTGATGACCGCTGCTGCTGGGCAGTGAAGCAGTGCGGATCGCTGCTACCTTGCGTGCTCCGGCCGTGAGCGATGCTGAGGAGGTCGGCGTGTGGTGAGGGCAGGGTGTAGCGTGACGTCACACTGGGAAAGGACGGTGGCTGGCTAGTGGCACAAAACCAACGCGTTTCGAGAGAACGTCTCTCTTCATCAGGGTTGTGCCTGCCACTGCATAGAGCGTCCTTATAAAGTATCCTGAAACCCTGCAGAGTAATCACCTGACCCACAGCTGCCTGATAAGAAAGCCTCATTAGGAAGGAGAGATTGTGGATTCAGTGAGAATCAGAAAGGGAGGAGGGGAGGATGGCAGTGTCTGCATTTAACCCTAAAACAAGTAGAGGTTGCATGAGACTGAATCCAAGTGAATGGACATAGAGAATATGTGTATATAAAAGGGAATGAATTATGAGATTAAGAAATAAAATATGCATGTGGTGTAACCTTTATTTATTAAGATAATTAAAATAGATTAAAAAATGAGAATGCAAATATATATATAAAAAAATATATATATCAAGAATAATACTAAAAATAGGAAAAAATATAAAAATAAAAATTAAAATAAAAAGTAAAAAGTATGTGCATATTTCAAAAAGCCCCATTTTATCGGGCCCTGTTTTTCGTTTATGGGCTGATCAAAAAGTCCGACATTCATATGAAATCATGTCCATACTTCTGATGTAGCTTCACTTTTAAGCCCTTTTGTTTGGGGCTTAAAACTTGTACCACAAAGTGAGGAAAAAACTAGAACGCATAGAGCTCAATTTCGTAATTCAAACCTGCTGGGGCTAGAGTGTCCAGGGTAAAAATCCATCTGGATTCCACTCGGGACATTGCTTTGAGATAGTCGCCCCTTCTATGATTTGGCTTAACTAATTGTATGCCCATATAGGAGACACCTCTGCATAATCGATTGTGCATGTCTGCAAAGTGGTGGGACAATGGATGTCCCTTATATCCCTTTCTAATGTTGTCAAGGTGCTCCTTAATCCTTACTTGCAGAGGTCTCTTAGTTCTGCCTACATACATCTTCCCACAGGGACATTTTAAAATATATATAACGCCTGATGTTTGACAGGAAATACTGTCTTTAATGTGAAAAGTATTCATGTTAGATGAGTCCGTGAAGCACTGATGGAGTTTTTTTGGGGTTGCTGTTCTAATACAGCATGCACATCTCCCACAGGATTGAAATCCCTTTGTGTTTGGGCTTGACCGGACTGCTTGGTTGGGTTGCGAGATAGAGCCACACATCTTGGTAGTGGGTGCCAGCAATAGGCCAAGATTCGGTGCCTTCGTATATACGAACCGAGGTTTTTTTGGAAGTAAATCACCCACATGTGTGTCATTCTGTAAGTGTGACCAATGTTTATGAATGATCCTATTGAATGCCTTGTAACCTGTATGAAACTGCGTTATAATGGGTAGATTATGAATCTGTTCTGGAATCGGGGCTACATTATTAGCTGAAGGAGGTTTATGTATCAATGAGGATCTGGGTAAGGATTCTACCTCTTGCCTGGTTTTCTCAAGCAGTTCTATATTATATCCTTTAGCCACAAATTGATTAATTAGGTATTGTTTCCTTTTTATATTCAATTGTGTTTCTGCAGTTGCGCCTGATACGCATAAATTGGCTTTTTGGAATGTTAGTGAGCCATATAGGTAAATGGCAGCTAGTAGTATGAATGTAGCTATTAGAATCTACTTCCTTATGATAGCTTTTTGTAGTTAATCTGCCATTTTCAATACATATGGTTAGATCCAGGAAATTGATACTGGATTTACTTATCGTGGGTGTAAATTCAAGTCCAAAGTCATTAGTATTCAATCCGGAAATGAATAGATTGAGATCATTCATAGGGCCATCCCAGATGAACAGAATATCGTCAATGAAACGTCGCCATAGCTTGATATTATTGTGTAGGGAGCCATTAGTATATACATGTTCATATTCCCACATGCCTACATATAGGTTTGCGAAACTTGGCGCGAATCTCATGCCCATTGCAGTGCCATGGGTCTGTATATAAAACTGGTTCTCATAGGAAAAATAATTGTGTTTCATGATAAAGTTGATGCTTTCGAGGATGAATTCATTCTGAGCGGGTTTGTAGTTTTCTAGTGCTTCTAGAAAGAATTTGGCAGCCGTTTGTCCTTTTTGGGGGTCAATAACAGTATATAAGGATTTGATATCTAAAGTAGCTAAAATGAAATTATTGTTCCACTCCAATAGTTCCAAGACCTGCAGAGTATAGGTGGTATCCTTTAGATAGGCCGGCAGTAGGGACATACATTTCTGTAAGTGATTATCGACATATTTAGATAGATTAGCTGTGAGGCAGTTTATGCCCAATATAATCGGCCTGCCTGGTGGGTTGGTTATACTTTTGTGGATTTTAGGGATGTGGTAAAACACTGCGATTGATGGTGTTTTGTTGTTAATAAATTGGTATTCTTTTTTAGTTAGAATACCTGCAGCTTTGCCCTTTATGGCCAAAGAATTAAGTTTGCTGCAGAATGAGTCTGTTGGATCCGCAAAGATTTGTTGGTATGTGACCGGATCACTCAGTAGTCTCATGGATTCGTTATGGTACATGCTGTGATCCATAACTACAATCCCCCCGCCCTTATCGGCTGGTCGAATAATCAAATTATTGTTTGCCTGTAAAAATTAATGATAGAGTTCCTCTCCCCATTCGATAAATTATATGTCATGTACCGAGCTTTACGACTGTTTTGTTTCTCTAATCAAGTATTGCAATTTATCATCAACAAACGAAAAGCAAATCTAAGACAAACCAGCTCTTCTATTAACGCATTATTTGATCAACTGAGTGTCTATAATCATGTGGATGGGGTAGATAGCCTGATTTCAAACATACTTTATAGACAAAAAGAAAAAGAAAGATAAATAATTTCTAAAAAAATGCGCAAATTTGCTAGGGATAACATCCCTGTTTTAGATACACAACATAATGAGAATTCAGGGGAACATGTTAGTTCCCCTAATAACAACTTTATTACACTTGATGAGTATGATAGGTCCCCAACAGATATTTCTGATACATCACTAGTATTTTCCACTTATTCTAACTCGACCCAATACACACCTGTTTCAACTCGTACAGGTAACCATGGGAGACCCCAACCCAGTGATTCGCCAGTGATCTCTAATCTTCTTGAGGCCTCTCAAGTCACAGAACATACACCACTAACACCACTAGATTCTATTGAACAAACAACCATTCCAACTAACAATAGATATTCCCATCTTTCAACACCGGTCGAGGAGCCAAACGTAGATAAATCTTGGGAACAATCGACACCAACAACTAGTACACAGGTTCGTAAACATAATTCTGGCAGAAATATTTCTGCTCATGTAAATCCAAACAGACAACCCAATACATATGCTAAACAGGTTCAAAAAATGAACCATATACAACCTAGA
This sequence comes from Dendrobates tinctorius, assembly GCF_039654945.1. Taxonomy (NCBI): domain Eukaryota; kingdom Metazoa; phylum Chordata; class Amphibia; order Anura; family Dendrobatidae; genus Dendrobates; species Dendrobates tinctorius. Next base: position 13,937,539 of record NW_027361758.1, read on the forward strand.
TTACAAAATAAACAAAATTTCAGTAAACCTATGAAACCTAGAACACAAATTTCCCTCAACAAGGATTTTTTTCGGATTCCAAACAAAAAACAAAAAGAGGCAAAAGAGGTGGGACACTCTCCAAAAAGAAAACAAATATAGACACTAATAACCAACAACATGTACAAAAGATTTTCAACCTAAGCTCGCATAAACTTACACCCAATGAGACTACATTACTCCAAAAAGGCCTCAAATTTGCTCCATCAGTCAACTCTACACCATTTAATTTATATATTAGCGTCAAAAAATACTTACGCAATCTAGCTCTTAAAAAATACTTTCTAAAAAAAGGAGACAACTCCTCAAAAATCACCTACTCTATGGGCAGGGATTTCATTCACTCTGGCCTCTCTTTACCTTCATCATTCAATCCTCTGAATGAATATTCAAATTCGTTTAAGACCTTTGAAACCCTGTATCAACGGACATCAAAAAATTAGTCCACAAAAACAGTCGTAAAGCTCGGTACATGACATATAATTTATCGAATGGGGAGAGGAACTCTATCATTAATTTACAGGCAAACAATAATTTGATTATTCGACCAGCCGATAAGGGCAGGGGGAATGTAGTTATGGATCACAGCATGTACCATAACGAATCCATGAGACTACTGAGTGATCCGGTCACATACAAACAAATCTTTGCAGATCCAACAGACTCATTCTGCAGCAAACTTAATTCTTTGGCCATAAAGGGCAAAGCTGCAGGTATTCTAACTAAAAAAGAATACCAATTTATTAACAACAAAACACCATCAATCGCGATGTTTTACCACATCCCTAAGATCCACAAAAGTATAACCAACCCACCAGGCAGGCCAATTATATCGGTAGGGATGGGCGAATCTACTCGTTAGGACTCGTTACTCTGCGAGTACTAGGGGACTCGCAGGAGTCGGTACTCTGCGAGTTTCCAAGCGATTACTCGCACAGTAACGAGTCCAATGCAAATGAATGGCAATCCTAGTTTTTGCAGAGTTTCTTAGCGATTTTGTGTCAGCAGCTGGACACAAAATCGCTAAGAAACTAGGATTGCTTGTATTAAACTGTGAAAAACTAGCTAGGAGTTCTCTCTCTCTCTCTCTCTCTCTCTCTCTCTCTCTCTCTCTCTCCCCCCCCCAGCACAGGAATCGCTGCAAAACTCTCATACCCATTCTCCTCCTCCCCATCACAGGAATCGCTGCAAAACTCGCATCCCCATTCTCCTCCTCCCCAGCACAGGAATCGCTGCAAAACTCGCATCCCCATTCATTAACATTGGACTCGCTAGACTTGCAACGAATAGCGAGTTTCCAAGTCGGACTCGTTACAGCCTAGCGATTCCGAATATTTCAGGATTCGCCCATCCCTATATATCGGGCATAAACTGCCTCACAGCTAATCTATCTAAATATGTCGATAATCACTTACAGAAATGTATGTCCCTACTGCCGGCCTATCTAAAGGATACCACCTATACTCTGCAGGTCTTGGAACCATTGGAGTGGAACAATAATTTCATTTTAGCTACTTTAGATATCAAATCCTTATATACTGTTATTGACCCCCAAAAAGGACAAACGGCTGCCAAATTCTTTCTAGAAGCACTAGAAAACTACAAACCCGCTCAGATTGAATTCATCCTCGAAAGCATCAATTTTATCATGAAACACAATTATTTTTCCTATGAGAACCAGTTTTATATACAGACCCATGGCACTGCAATGGGCACAAGATTCGTGCCAGGTTTCGCAAACCTATATGTAGGCATGTGGGAATATGAACATGTATATACTAATGGATCCCTACACAATAATATCAAGCTATGGCGACGTTTCATTGACGATATTCTGTTCATCTGGGATGGCCCTATGAATGATCTCAATCTATTCATTTCCGGATTGAATACTAATGACTTTGGACTCGAATTTACACCCACGATAAGTAAATCCAGTATCAATTTCCTGGATCTAACCATATGTATTGAAAATGGCAGATTAACTACAAAAAGCTATCATAAGGAAGTAGATTCTAATAGCTACATTCATACTACTAGCTGCCATTTACCTATATGGCTCACTAACATTCCAAAAAGCCAATTTATGCGTATCAGGCGCAACTGCACAAACACGATTGAATATAAAAAGGAAACTCAATACCTAATTAATCAATTTGTGGCTAAAGGATATAATATAGAACTGCTTGAGAAAACCAGGCAAGAGGTAGAATCCTTACCCAGATCCTCATTGATACATAAACCTCCTTCAGCTAATAATGTAGCCACGATTCCAGAACAGATTCATAATCTACCCATTATAACGCAGTTTCATACAGGTTACAAGGCATTCAATAGGATCATTCATAAACATTGGTCACACTTACAGAGTGACAAACATGTGGGTGCAGAGGCGTATCTAGGCTTTCTGGCACCCGGGGCAAGAATTTGGTTCGGCGCCCCCCCCCCCCAAAAAAAAGTACATATGTGACTTGCACACTTAGCCATGTACCCACGAGCTGCTATCCCTAATGCTCTCAATGTTCAGTAAAAAACTGAAAGCAGGAAGAGAAGCTCGTTGTCACAAGACCATATCTATGAAAATCGCATATGAGTGAAGTGTCCATGTGATGACTACTGGAACCTGCAGAGCTGAGTCCTGACATTGGAGCTTCTGAATTCTCACAACGAATGCACTGCACACTTTTAGGATTCTCCCTTGCCGATGTACAGTCATGTCAGCACAAGTATGTGATTTGTATACTTCTGGCCACATTCCGACTAGACGTGCCCGGCCTCGCTCTGCTCATTTTCATTGAGTGAGGCCACACATGTCTAGTCAGCATGTGACCGTATGTATGTAAATTACCGGCATGAGAGAATCCTGACAGTGTTCAGTGAGCACTGTGAGAATTCAGAAGTCTGCAGTCACATAGAATGTCTGCAGACTCAGCACAAACCTGGACAACCCCTGTAATGTTCCTAACAAATAAAAACATGAGAATTAGTCAGTATCACTAATAATATTTACATCCAGGTACCTTATAGATGACGTCGTCTCTGCAGTCGTTCTCCTTTTCTTCTTCTTGTCCAGACCCCATGATGAGTTTTCTCATCCACATCTCGTCTCTGCAGACGTCCATCTTCTCCGGTCTTCTGCAGCAAATCTTCACACGATGCCCTTAAAGATAGAAGTGTCATTATAATGCTCCTAAATAAAAATGTCTGCAATATACTGTCGCCTCACACTATTCCCCTCCCTCCTCATACTGTCTCCTCTATCATCCTCCTGTTCACCATACTGTCTCCTCATATATTTACCCCCTCACTCTCTATACTGTCTGCTCAGACATATCCTCGACTCCCCATACTGTGTCTGCACACATCCCATCACCCTCACTCCCCATACTGTGCCCACATAAATTCATCCGTTCGCACCCCTTACTGTCTGCACCCATCCCCCATACTGCTTCCTCATATATGCCCTCATACATACTCTTCATTTTGTGTCCTCAAATCTCCCCACACACGTTAAATACCATCCCCACTCCAAATCCACCACACACATTAAGTACCCCCCATCCCCACTCCAAATCCCCCCACACATTAAGTACCCCCCATCCCCACTCCAAATCCCCCCACACATTAAGTATCCCCCATCCCCACTCAATAATCCCTTGTCCCTACTCCCAAATCCCCACACACATTAAGTATCCCCCATCCCCACTCCCAAATCCCCCCACACATTATGTACCCCCACTCATTAACCCCCATCCCCACTAATTAACCCCATCTCCACTCATTAAACCCCATACATTAACCCCCCTACACATTAACCCCCCCACTTATTAACCCCCATCCCCACATTAACCCCCATCGCCACTCATTAACCCCCACACTCATTAACGCCCCACTCATTAACCCCCATACTTTAACCCCCACACATTAACCCCCCCCACTCATTAACCCCATCCCTACATTAACCCCCACACTTTAACCCCCATCTCTACTCATTAACCCCCATCCCCACATTAACCCCCATCTCCACTCATTAACCCCCCACTCATTAACCCCCATCTTCACTCATTAACCCCCCCACTCATTAACCCCCATCTCCACATTAACCCCCTCACTTTAACCCCCATCCCCACATTAACCCCCATCTCCACTCAATAACCCCCCACTCATTAACCCCCATCCCCACATTAACCCCCATCTCCACTCATTAACCCCCCACTCATTAACCCCCATCTTCACTCATTAACTCCCCCACTCATTAACCCCCATCTCCACATTAACCCCCTCACTTTAACCCCCATCCCCACATTAACCCCCATCTCCACTCAATAACCCCCCACTCATTAACACCCATTCCCACATTAAACCCCATCTCCACTCATTAACCCCCCACACTTTAACCCCCACTCATTAACCCCCATCCCCACTCAATAACCCCCCACCTCCCATCTTCGGTGGTTCTTCAGCTCCACAGAGGAGCACACTTACCACCAGCGTTTGCTCTGGGCGCCGGGGAGTGACGTCAGCAGCGTGATCACATGACATGATCACGCTGCTGACGTCGCTCTGACCCGGCGGTCAGAGCTAATTGTACAGGCGTCTGTATAGACGCCAGTACAATTGCTGCCTGGGAGCCGGCGCGGCCTCCTTCTCTGCGTCGGCTGTCAGCTTGACAGCCGTCACAGAGAACAGCCGGCTCACAGGATGGGGGGCGGCAGAGCGCAGCCGCCGGGGGGGAGACACTGCGGACCGCTGCATTAGGCGGCCCGACTGCGCCCCCCTGCTGGCTGCGCCCGGGGCAACTGCCCCGGCTGCCCCCCCCTGGATACGCCACTGTGTGGGTGATTTACTTCCAAAAAAACCTCGGTTCGTATATACGAAGGCACCGAATCTTGGCCTATTGCTGGCACCCACTACCAAAATGTGTGGCTCTATCTCGCAAACCAACCAAGCAGTCCGGTCAAGCCCAAACACACAGGGATTTCAATCCTGTGGGAGATGTGCATGCTGTATTAGATTAGCAACCCCCAAAAAACTCCGTCAGTACTTCACGGACTCATCTAACATGAATACTTTTCACATTAAAGACAGTATTTCCTGTCAAACATCAGTGGTTATATATATTTTAAAATGTCCCTGTGGGAAGATGTATGTAGGCAGAACTAAGAGACCTCTGCAAGTAAGGATTAAGGAGCACCTTGACAACATTAGAAAGGGATATAAGGGACATCCATTGTCCCGCCACTTTGCAGACATGCACAATCGATCATGCAGAGGTGTCTCCTATATGGGCATACAATTAGTTAAGCCAAATCATAGAAGGGGCGACTATCTCAAAGCAATGTCCCGAGTGGAATCCAGATGGATTTTTACCCTGGACACTCTAGCCCCAGCAGGTTTGAATCACGAAATTGAGCTCTAGGTGTTCTAGTTTTTTCCTCACTTTGTGGTACAAGTTTTAAGCCCCAAACAAAAGGGCTTAAAAGTGAAGCTACATCAGAAGTATGGACATGATTTCATATGAATGTCGGACTTTTTGATCAGCCCATAAACGAAAAACAGGGCCCGATAAAATGGGGCTTTTTGAAATATGCACATACTTTTTACTTTTTATTTTAATTTTTATTTTTATATTGTTTCCTATTTTTAGTATTATTCTTGATATATATATTTTTTTATATATATATTTGCATTCTCATTTTTTTATCTATTTTAATTATCTTAATAAATAAAGGTTACACCACATGCATATTTTATTTCTTAATCTCATAATTCATTCCCTTTTATATACACATATTCTCTATGTCCATTCATTTGGATTCAGTCTCATGCAACCTCTACTTGTTTTAGGGTTAAATGCAGACACTGCCATCCTCCCCTCCTCCCTTTCTGATTCTCACTGAATCCACAATCTCTCCTTCCTAATGAGGCTTTCTTATCAGGCAGCTGTGGGTCAGGTGATTACTCTGCAGGGATTCAGGATACTTTATAAGGGACCCTCTATGCAGTGGCAGGCACAACCCTGATGAAGAGAGACGTTCTCTCGAAACGCGTTGGTTTTGTGCCACTAGCCAGCCACCGTCCTTTCCCAGTGTGACGTCACGCTACACCCTGCCCTCACCACATGCCGACCTCCTCAGCGTCGCTCACGGCCGGAGCACGCAAGGTAGCGGCGATCCGCACTGCTTCACTGCCCAGCAGCAGCGGTCATCACCCACCCCATCTAGCACGCTTGACTGCACCACCGACCACCAACTTCCAAATAAGTGCCACCCCTCCCTGCACAATACCAGCGAGCACAAGCCTCCTCTAACCCACATCTATGTCACAGGTCTGCCTCTGCATATAACAGTCTAGTACCAGGCAGAGGCGTATCTAGGCTTTCTGGCACCCGGGGCAAGAATTCGGTTCAGCGCCCCCCCCCCAGCCCAAGTACATATGCGACTTGCACACTTAGCCATGTACCCACGAGCTGCTCTCCCTAATGCTCTCAATGTTCAGTAAAAAACTGAGAGAAGCAGGAAGAGAGGCTCGCTGTCACATGACCAAGTATGAAAATCGCATATGAGTGAAGTGTCCATGTGATGACACTGGAACCTGCAGAGCTGAATCCTGACATTGCAGCTTCTGAATTCTCACAACGAATGCACTGCACACTTTTAGGATTCTCCCTTGCCGATGTACAATCATGTCAGCACAAGTATGTGATTTGTATACTTCTGGCCACACTCCGACTAAACGTGCCCGGCCTCGCTCTGTTCATTTTCATTGAGTGAGGCCACACACGTCTAGACAGCATGTGACCGTATGTATGTAAATTACCGGCACGAGAGAATCCTGACAGCGTTCAGTGAGCACTGTGAGAATTCAGAAGTCTGCAGTCACATAGAATGTCTGCAGTCTGATCACCGACCTGGACAACCCCTGTAATGTTCCTAATATAAATAAAACCATGAGAATAAGTCAGTGTCACAAATAACATTTACACCCAGGTACCTTATAGATGACGTCGTCTCTGCAGTCGTTCTCCTTTTCTTCTTCTTGTCCAGACCCCATGATGAGTTTTCTCATCCACAGCCGTCTCTGTAGACTTCCATCTTCTCCGGTCTTCTGCAGCAACTCTCCACACGACGCCCTTAAAGATAGAAGTGTCATTATAATGCTCCTGAATAAAAATGTCTGCAATATACTGTGGCCTCTCACTATTCCCCTCCTTCCTCATACTGTCTCCTAACATCCCACCTGTTCACCATACTGTCTCCTCATATATTTACCCCCTCACTGTCTATACTGTCTGCTCACACATATCCCTGACTCCCCATACTGTGTCCACATACATCCCATCACCCTCACTCCCCATACTGTGTCCATTTACATTAACCCGTTCGCTCCCCATACTGTCTGCACCCATCATACTGTGTCAGCACCAATCCCCCATACTGTTTCCTCATACATACTCTTCTTTTGTGTCCTCAAATCTCCCCACACATTAAATCCCCCCATCCCCACTCCAAATCCCCCCACACATTAACCCCATCCCCACTCATTAACCCCCATCACCACTCATTAACCCCCACACACAGTAACCCCCATCCCCACTCATTGATGCCCCCACACATTAACCCCCATCCATTAACCCCCCACACATTAACCCTTATTCCCACTCATTAACCCCCCACACATTAACCCTTATTCCCACTCATTAACGCCCCCACACATTAACCCCCCACACATTAACCCCCATCCCCACTCATTAACCCCCCACACATTAACCCTTATTCCCACTCATTAACGCCCCCACACATTAACACCCATCCCCTCTACAAATCCCCCCCCATCTCCACTCATGAACACCCCCCCATCTCCCATCTTCGGTGGTTCTTCAGCTCCAAAGTGGAGCACACTTACCACCAGGATTCTCTCTGGGCGCCGGGGAGTGACGTCAGCAGCGTGATCACATGACCTGATCACTCTGCTGACGTCGCTCTGACCCGGCGGTCAGAGCTGTACTGGCCTCTGTATAGACGCCAGTACAATTGCTGCCTGGGAGTCGGCGCGGCGTCCTTCTCTGCGTCGGCTGTCAGCTTGACAGCCGACACAGAGAACCGCCGACTCTCAGGCCGGGGGGCGGCAGAACGCAGCCGCCGGGGGAGAGACATTGCCGAAAGCTGCATTAGGCGGCCGGGCGGCCCGACTGCGCCCCCCTGCTGCCTGCGCCCGGGGCAACTGCCCCGGCTGCCCCCCCCTGGATACGCCACTGGTACCAGGTGCTCTTGATTTATCTAAGGATATTCAGCCACAAGCATTCGGCAAGGTTAGCCTCAGCCTCCACCCGAACCATCTATCATTATTCCTTGGTACCTTTTGGCTTTTTTTCTGATATTCAAAATTTTTTTTTTTTTTTTTTTTTATTAGTAATTATATTTAAACCAGGATTAGGGGACATGTGCCAGCCAATATCCCAGTAACAGTTCCAAGGTTGGATGCACTTATGGTCGGATTCATTAATAAGTAAGTCTAGCAGAATCTCTTTTAACCCTTAAGGGGTTGCCCCCCCCTTTTTGTAAGATAAGCGTACTCTACTTGTTTATTTATTCATTCACTTTATTGGCAGCTACTTACATTTTCAAGACAAAGCGATCAGCCTTAAGGACATTGCGTTTTTTCTATACACTAACAAGTGAGTAGCTTATTTTCTTAAAAAAAAAAAAAAAAAAAATAGGATTCATTTATTTATTTATTCATTCATTCATCTATTTATCCCACTTTTTGTGCCAGCTATCCTTATTTCCAAGACCAGGCAACCAGCCTCCAGGACATCTTGTTTTTTCTATACATTATCAAGTGAGTAGTCTAATATTAACCCTTGTCTTTCCCAGTATAGCGCGGTGTAATTACTATTTTAAGCTTGTCTCTTTTTAGCAGGTATTAGCACAGAACCTGTCAATCACCAGCAGCATCTGGGAACACCCAATTTTTTCTTCTGGGCCAAGTGGACTAGCGCCAGTGTGTCACTCTATTATTTAAACCCTTGTTTAATAATTTGTTCAAAGATCTTTCCTGGTATAGAAGTCAGACTCACCGGCCTATAGTTGCCTGGGTCCACCTTCTTCCCCTTTTTGAAGATAGGAACAACATTTGCTCTTCTCCAGTCTTCTGGGACTTCTCCTGTTCTCCAAGAATTTTCAAAGATTATGGAGAGGGGTTCAAAAATTTCTTCTGCTATCTCCTTCAGTACTCTGGGGTGTAATTCATCTGGACCTGGAGACTTGAATTCATTTAGGTTAGCTAAGTGTTTCCTCACTATCTTTCTGTTTATAGATATCCTGGATTCTTCTATTCCCTTAATCGGACAGTGAAGAACAGTTGATGTTACATTTCCTTTCTGAGAGAAAACATGCAAAATAGGAATTTTGAAAGTTCGGCCTTCTCAACATCCTGTCTTACCATTTCATCATTTTCATCCTGTAAAAATCCTATAGCATCTTTGACTTTTCTTTTACTTTTGACATATCCCCAAAATCCTTTATTATTGCTTTTGACATCTCTTGCAAGCCTCAATTCATTGTCAGCTTTAGCTTAATCTGATTTGTGCCCTGCAGGTTCTGCAGACAGCATTATATTCTTCTTTAGATATGCCTCCCTCTTTCCATTTAATAAACATTTTTTTCTTCCTTTTTAGCATGTGCTTAAGTTCTGTGTTCATCCATCCTGGCTTCCTTAAATGCTTCCTATTCTTCCCTCTTTTCGGAATTGTTAACAATTGTGCTTTGAGAATTTCATTTTTCAAGATTTCCCATCCTTCCTGGACATTTTTGTCTTTAAGGATATCCAGCCATTGGATCCCTCCAATTCTCTTTCTGAATCCCTTAAAATCTGCCTTTCTGAAATCTAACCTTGACATCTGAGTCTTCACAGGTCTTCCTCCTCTAGTTATCCAAAATTCTAAAATAGCATGGTCGCTACCTCCTAGGGTCCCAGCCACTTTTACCTCCTCAACCATTTCCTCCCTGTTTATAAGGATTAGATCCAAGGTAGCGTCAGTGTCCCTACAAACTCGAAGACCGGAATCGGGACCATGCGCTCCAGCTAGGAGTGAGCCTTAACTCTGCTCATCCTCCAGCTCCACTTCTCACATCCACACACTTCCCCTTCCCTGCACAGAGTGCCCTAACTTACCTCCTCCTGACCACAGAGAACAGCTCCTCAGCAGTCAGGTTCAGAGGTCTCCCTGCCAGCCTGGAGTGGGAAATGTGTTGTGTGTTGGTTTCACTGCTAGAGAGATCCTTCGTTGCTCCCAAGCTTGACAACACACTCCCTAGGAGGAAGGTAATGCCACAGTGGCGACCGTACTCTTGGGGATGCCACAAGTGCACTGAGGCCCAGCCACTTCTGGATGATGCTGCTGGTACATTGACCCAGACCACTACATTCCCCTCGAACTCTACACTGCCAGAATCTGACCCAGAGGAAACTCAGGTTCCCCTTCCCACATACTATACCACCTTACACGGTGACAAAGAGGAAGGTGCAGATGAAAGTGCAGGTTCCTTGAGCAGGTGGGGGGGCATACTCATGGAAGATGGCACTGGCACAGGGCACGGCATAGTACGCAAAAGTGTCTCTGCCAGTGGGAGGGCCTAAACAGCCAAGTGCAGTGAGATGGAAGATGGGGACGACAAGGAGTTCAGAGTAGTGCAGGGATTCTCTAGCAAGGAGACTTATGTAATTGTTTTCAATGTTGGGACAGCAATTTTTGGGGAGCACTATACTCTGGTGAATGATATATGGGGCCCACCATACACTGGAGCATTCCAAAGGTGGACATCAGACACTGGAGCAGCATTTACAGGGCCCATTATACACTAGAGCAGTAGAAATGGGGCCCATTATATATGGAGCATTATTTGGGCCCATAAGACAGTGGAGCTTCATCCATTGGGACCAACATATACTATAGCATTATGTGGAGCTCATCATATACGGTTTGAAACATTATATGGGATGAATGATTCCATATGGAGAAATATATGGGCCTCATTACTCTGTATAGCGCACTAAGCGCTGGCCATAATACTGTATGGAGTTATATACTGTCCGTTTTTGGAGGTATTGGAGAATTTAAAATGGATATCAGTCATGAGATGTAAGAAGTGAAGTATTTTTCATTGTACTATACTGCTATTTCTCTGCCGTATCGGAGCATCATGAGTTGTGGTATGTGTTAAAGGGGCGCTCTTTGGCCCTGGGCCCACGAAAACCTGCAGCCAGCCCTACCCCCCCACAACTGTAGCCAAATAACCCCCATTTTTCAGTGCGTAACTAGTATTATGAAGTAAATTAAGGTTGACAAGCTTAAGTAATAAGAATTGATGCTTTTGGCATTCAAATGGGCACTGTAGGTGTATTTCCTGTCCTCCTCTCACTGCCGACTCTAATTCCCCATTGACTTACATTGGGTTTCGTGTTTCGGTCGGACCCCCGACTTTTCCCTATAGTTGGCCGACTTATAGTTGGCCGATTCATGAAATGAAACTCAACCCTAAAAAAACAAAAGCCGCTCAACTCTAGTGAACACTATAAAGAAAAAAAACGAAACAATGATGCTCTTTCATCATATCGCTGAACCAAAAGTGGACTTAAAACATGATCAAAAAGACAAATATAAATAAAAAAGATATTGCTGAAAGCGTCATTTTGTCCCACAAAAAGCAAGCTGTCATGCTGCTCAATCAGCGGAAAAATAAAAAAAAGTTATAGCTCTCAGAATAAAGCAATGCAAAAATAAATATTTTTCCAATAAAATAGTTTTTATTGGGTAAAAGCGCCAAAACAAAAAAAAAAAACTTAAATAAATGTGGTATCACAATTTTACCATACGTGTAAAGACATAGAAAAAAGCAAAAAACAATTCCAGAATTGCTGGTGTTTGTTCATTCTGCCTCCCAAAAATTGGAATAGAAAGAGATCAAAATCATGTGCCCGAAAATTGTAACAATAAAAACATCAACTCCATCCACAAAAACAAGCCATCACATGATTCTGTCGTCAGTTATGTGGAAAAATTATAGCTCTCAAAATATGGCTATGGAAAACATGTTTTTGCAAAAAAATGTCTTTTAGCGTGTGACAGGAGACAAACATAAAAACCCAATATAAATCTGGTATCACTGTAATCGCACTGATCCAAAGAATAAAGTTGTTTAATACCTTATACCGTAAAAGGAATTTCAGAAAAAATAAAACCAATTCTTCACCTGCTGTTGATTTGTTCATTCTGCCTCCCTAAGATCGCAGTAAGGCTAGGCTCACATTTAGTCTGCACTCTGCGCTTAGCGCTTAGAATGGTGTTTCCGTGTAAATCTCTGAAATAATTTGGATGGAACTCCCAGCAGAAGATTCCCTATAATGAGGCAAATGGAGGCACTCTTTTTAGGAGTGCATAAAAGTGGCGTCAGCCACAGTTTTGTGCATTTCTGAAAATGACAGCGCTGAGCAGCGGCCAGTCAGAGTCCAGAGTAACTCTGCTGCCTCATCATGGTGAATGGATACCTCGGGGTTTCATCTGAATCACGTCACTCGTATATCCACTATCGCTTGTTTCTGGAAAGCACCTATGAAGCCAAAATCGTCACTAAACCTGTAGATAAATTCCCAAAGCGGTATAATTTTCAACATGGGGTCACTTGAAGGGGGATTCTGCTCTTCTATCACTCAGGGGTTCTGTATATTAAGTCTGCAAACTATTCTAGGTAAATCTGGGCTGCAGGAGGCAAAAAGCACTTCATCACCTCCTGACTTTCTATATTCAGCAGAAATTGTGGGAGAAATTTTGGCCATTTCCCAGTGTGAAAATTTAAAATCTGGGGCTAAAACAAGATTTTGGGGATTTGCGGGATAAAAATGTAATTATTTTTGTTTTTCACTGCCCAATGTTATAAAATTCTGTGACCCCCGTGATGTGAATGATTACTGTGCCCTTAGATGAATTAATTGAGAGGCGTAATTTGTAAAACGAGGTCTAGATACATTCCTTGAGGGATATAGGTTAAAAAATGGGGTCACTTGTGGGGGGGTTTCCACTGTTTAGACACATGAGGGGCTCTTCAAATGCAACATGGTGTCAGATAGGTAATTATTCCAGCAAATTTTCCTTTCTAAAAGTCAAATGTCGCTCCTTTCGAGCCCTGCCATGCACGCAAACAGAAGTTTTGCCTCACATATGGAGTATTCACATACTCAGGAGAGATTGCACAACAAATTGTATGGTGCAATTTCTCCTCTTACCCTTGTCAAAATGCAAAATTTGGGGCTAAAAAACATCTTTGTGGGAAAAATGTGATTTTTCTTTATTCTCACGGCTCAATGTTATAAACTTTTGTGAAGCACCTGGGGGTACACGGTGCTTACCACATGTCTAGATTAGTTCCCTGAGGTGTCTAGTTTCCAAAATGGTGTCACTTTGGGGGAATTTCCTCTGTTTAAGCAAATTTTGCATTCACAAAGTCAAATAATGCTCCTTTCCTTACGAGCATGTGCCCAAACAGTGGTTTTCCTTTCACAAATTTTGGGGTCCATTTTTTCTTGTTAACCTTGTGAAAATAAAAAAATATGGGCCTAAAGTAAAAAAAATTAAAAAAAAAAGCAAAATGTTCATTTTTTTCTTCCATATTCCTAAAATTCCTGTCAAGTACCTGAAGTGTTAATAAACTTCTTGAATATGGTTTTGACCACCTTAAGGAGTGCAGTTTTTCGAATGGTTTTTCCTTTTGGGTTTTTCTGTCATATAGACCCCTCAAAGTCACTTCAAATGTGATGTGGTTCCTAAAAAAATGGTTTTGTAAATGTTACTACTATCATGAAGTACATGTCACAAAAAGCAATGATCTCAGAATCATTGCTATTACCTCATAAAATGTCACTTGTTCAGAATTGTAAAATTTGTCCTAGCAATGAAGTCGTAAACTGGCTAGGGGAGTAAAGGGGTTCAAAATTACTCATATACAGTATGTCAGAGCTGCTGCTGAAAGTGCGGGCAATGTGTGTGTGTGTACCTTCGGCATTCTCACCCTTCTGCTGCTCGCCTGTCTGCACTGCAGCTTCACTTCTGCCATCCCACTCACTGCCTCGTATGCGATGTACCAACAAGGTGGAACTCCACCTTGCATATGCAGAACGGCGCTGAAAGAAAACACATTCACAAGATGACTTCACTGCACTCAAACAAGCAACACTCGCATTCAAATCTGCCCTCACCTTTGCGAAACAGGCCTACTTTACATACCTTGTATCTTCCTTATCCCACAACCCCAAACAGTTGTTCAATACTTTTAACTCCCTCCTCCACCCACCACTGCCTCCTCCGACTTCCCTAATCTCTGCCGAGGACTTTGCCGCACACTTCAAAAACAAGATAAACCAAACACGGCAAGTCTTTCTCTACCACCACAACCCCTTTGCACGCCAGACCAATGCCCAAACCCCATAACCTCCCTACCTAACATCACTGAAGGGGAGCTTGCTCATCTTCTATCCAAATCGCACCTCACCACTTGTGCACTTGACTCTATCCCATTCCACCTCCTCCCCAACATCACCAACACTCGTATCCCATCTCTAACCCACCTCTTCAACCTATCACTAACTTCCAGTACCTTTTTCTGCTTTCAAGCATGCCACAATCACACCTATCCTTAAAAAGCCAACCCTCGACCCAACAGCCATGTCCAGCTATCGCCCAATATCACTGCTCCCATTCGCTTCTAAATTCCTGGAACAGCATGTCCACACTGAACTTTCCTCCCATCTAACTTGCTCTTTGACAATCTACAATCTGGTTTCCGTCCCCATCATTCCACTGAGACAGCCCAGACCAAAATTACCAACGACCTCCTTACAGCCAAAGCTAACGAACAATACTCTATACTCCTCCTTCTAGACCTGTCGTCTGCTTTCGACACAGTTGACCACTGCCTCCTACTACAGATCCTCTCCTCCTTTGGCATCAAAGACCTCGCCCTATCCTGGATCTCCTCATACCTTTCCAAACGCACATTCAGCGTCTCCCACTCCCACACTACCTCCTCATCCCACCCTCTCTCTATTGGAGTCCCCCAAGGCTCTGTTCTAGGACCCCTATTCTTCTTAATCTATACACTTGGCCTAGGGGCAACTCATAAAGTCCCATGGATTCCAGTACCACCTTTATGCTGATAACACTCAGATCTACCTCTCTGGCCCAGATGTCACCTCTCTGCTGTCCAAAATCCCGGAGTGTCTATCAGCCATATCCTCCTTCTCCTCTCGCTTCCTCAAACTCAATGTCGACAAATCTGAACTGATCATCTTTCCCCCCACCTCACAGATCTTCCTTACCCGACCTAGCTATAACAATTGACAAAATCACGCTTTCCCCTGTACCAGAGGTCCGCTGCCTTGGAGTAACCCTTGACTCTGCCCTGTCCTTCAAAGCGCACATTCAAGCTCTCTCCACCTCCTGTCGCCTCCAGCTCAAAAATATTTCCAGAATCCGTCCCTTCCTCAACCCTCATTCTACTAAAATGCTTGTACATGCCCTCATCTCCCGCCTCGACTATTGCAACATCCTGTTCTGTGACCTTCTTGCTAACACCCTCGCACCTCTTCAGTCCATCCTTAACTCTGCCACCAGACTAATTCATCTCTCTCCTCGCTACTATTTCACTTCTCCCCTCTGCAAATCTCTTCACTGGCTCCCATTCCCTCAGCATATCCAATTCAAATTACTAATACTGACCTACAAAGCCATCTATAACCTGTCTCTGCCATATAGCTCTGAACTAATCTCCCGATATCTTCCCTCACATAATCTCCGGTCCTCTCAAGACCTCCTTCTCTCCTCCACACTTATTCGCTCCTCACCCAACCGCCTCCAAGACTTCTCCCGAATAGCCCCCATCCTCTGGAATTCTTTGCCCCAACACGTCCGACTATCAACCACAATCGGATCCTTCAGACGGAACCTGAAAACCCATCTCTTCAGGAAAGTTTACAGTCTGCAATGATCCCCACTGCCTCCTCACCACTACTGGAGCTACCGACTCACTATCACTGGAGCTGCTGCACCCCCCCAACCTACTGTCTCCTTCCCCACCATCCTGTAGAATGTAAGCCCGAAAGGGCAGGGTCCTCTCTCCCCTATATATCAGTCTGTGATTGTTAGTTTGTTTACTGTAAGTGATATCTGTACTTTGTATGTTACCCCCTTCTCATGTACAGCACCATGGAATCAATGGTGCTATATAAATAAATAATAATAATAATATGCTGGAGAGAATGTGCGAGCAGCAGCAAGCAATAATAGAATTTCAGTTGCAGCGCTCATGGCTGAGTCGCTCTGCGGAACATCACTTCACCATCAATAAGTGGGCCACCAATATGACCAGAGTTTTTATACCACTTATATGTCTGCTGGAAAAATCAATTCAGGTGATGATGAATGAGGTGATGGCATAGGAGGAAGAGGAGCAGGGCCAATTCACACTGCTATCACACATGGATCGGAGGGTGAGTTACTGACCAACAGCGGCCAGGTAGCCAACTGTACAGCCACAGGACAGTTTGGGAAAATGAGGAGCCATGCATCACTTGAGCATGGCTGGGGGGGAAACAGAGAACCCAGACAATACAACTCATACGAAGGACAATTTGTTGTTGCCTCTGGGCAGCCTGGCACACATGAGCCAATACATGCGGCTGAGCCTGTGCAATGACCTTCAAGGTGCCTGTATTGTCACCAGTGCAGATTACGGACTGGCCACCCTGCTGGATCCCCGCTACAAGCACAATGTACCAATATTACTTCTGTCACTGAAGAAGAAGCGCAAAATGCGTAAATATAAGCTGAAGCTGGTAGAGAAACTACAGATGGCTGTCCCATCTGAAAGCAATGGCTCAGTGGAAGAACACGGCAGAGGCGGAGGAGGAAGTCGACAACGCAGCTGGGGCAATCCCAGCACCTCATAAGGCAGGGTTAGCATGGCCGAAATGTGGCAAAATTTTATGAGCACGCCAAGGTTATCAGTCCTGTCATACACACATGGCTCGGAGGGTGGGTTACTTTCCCAACAGCGGCCAAGTACACAACTGTCCAGCAGGGGACAGTTTGAGAGGATGCGCAGGAGGAGAAACAACAGTGTTCACAGCAGGGTGGCACTCAAAGCAACTCACGGGCATCACAGGAGCATGAATGGGAGGGACACAGAGGACACAGATAAAACACCTCTGGGCAGAAAGGCACACATCATCCAATACTTGCTGCTGTGACAGCACAAAAACCATCGAGTTGCCCGTTTAGTTACCAGTGGTCTCCACATTCTAACTTATGGGTCTGCCCCATTTAACTTCTTGGTCTCCAAATTGGACAGATAGCCTGAGCTTGCCTTTTATGCCTTGGAGGTGCTTGCATGCCCTGTGGCAAGTGTACTGTTGGAACATGTGTTTAGCACGGCAGGGGGTGTGACCACAGATGCTAACATTAAAATGAACCAGACGTGGATCCCATAGGATTTGTTACGGAGTGACTGACCCAATATGACACGACACAACGGTTGGTCGATCATCAAACAGCACCACACACAAGGGAAGACCAGGGAAACTATAAGAATGGTGGGCCCTGTCAATAGGAGATGGGAAAATGGACACCTCCTGCACTCACCTGAGGATGTGCCCTGATTTCAAAATCATCCCTATACGGGTTCTTTCACCCTGTCGCTGAACAGGATACCTAATCCCTCACTTGCCCTACTCTTATCCCTAAGTAAGGAACTGGCAGGTGAGAGCACTGGTCCCACTGCTGCACTAATACAACAAAAGGAATGCAGAGACAGACACCAAAAGGAACAACGTAGCAAAAGATGCAACACTTAGCTTTCTGTTGCAAAGCACCGCACAGCAGGATAAAGACACCAGATCAGCGAGCGCAGCAGAGCACCACTGTACCCAGCCAACTCCTTCCTCCAGTTTGGTCACTGTAGAATCATCTAGCACCAACCATCATCTGATGCATCAGGTGACCTCTTTAAGGATGGTGGGAGTGGTCAGCACCCACATCAGCAGACCCAGCAGCAATGCAATTACACTAGCAGGCGAGCGGGGGAAAAAACTGACATTAAACCCCGATGGACTGAAAGGAAAAAAGTTTTACTTTGAGAAGCCAGATCTGCCACAGATGCAAAAACGGATCGTGAAAGGACTTGTCCATACTTTTGGATGATTAGACAACTATACCAGCCGCACCCAGTCAGTGTTCAACTCTATTTGCTTTATTTGGGTGCCTCCACAAATGAAAATACAAAAAAACTTTGGCTACCTACTACTCCACCTCTTTCATCTACACCGTCATGTCCACCTCCACCTCCTCCTCCAGTTGGTGCTCAGGCCCCTGATTCTAGCTTGTTAGAATTACCCAAAACAAAACTATTTTCTTTTAACTCCTGCCTGATATTTGTCATAATACGTCCCTGTGCACTGGGAATATCTGACAAGGGATGCATTATTACTGCATGGCGATCGCACGCGCACACATGCTGTACGTGGACATCCGGGTTAAAGAAAGTAGAACGTTCCAGCTCACCCTTGATGGCATTGCACCATCTTCAGGAGCACGAACCCGCTGTGTCCAAGCGTTTAACCATCCAGAGAAAAGAGAAATGTCCAGCTCTAGAGTTGAGCGAAACGGGTCGAAAAATTTCAAAAGTCGCCAACTTTTGGCAAAGTCGGGTTTCATGAAACGAAACCCGACCCTAGGATGAGGTCGGCCACGAGGTCGGCGACTTACGCGCCAAAGTCGCGTTTCAAAAGTTTGTTTTGCACTCTTCTTCAGCCAATCAGGATCCACGGACACTGTGGGCAACGTGATGACATAGGCAAGGGTCACCACCATCTTTCAGAAGGGCATGCAAGTGATTGGCTTGCTTTGGTGGGCGTCACAGGGGGTATAAAAGGGCGTGCACGCCGACCGCCATCTTTCTTCTGCCGATCTCAGTATAGGGAGAGGTTGCTGCTGATTCTGTAGGGAGAGCATTAGGCAGGGAAGAAGACAAAAAAACTGCTTCTGCTGCTAGCGATTTGGCCTGCACAACACACCAGTCACTGTGTGTGCAGTGCAAGGGGAGGCTATATAGTGGTGTATCAGTGGTGTTGGTTGTTGGGCTGCCTTCTAAGGCTTCCTGACATTCCTGCATTGCTGTTTACTCACTGCTCCGCAAACTGCTTTTTTAAAAGCAATCCCAATTTTTTTTTTTGTCCTGCTGAGAAGAAAAAAAAACTGCTTCTGCTGCTAGCAATTTGGCCTGCACAACACACCAGTCACTGTGTGTGCAGTGCAAGGGGAGGCTATATTGTGGTGTATCAGTGGTGTTGGTTGTTGGGCTGCCTTTTAAGGCTTCCTGACAGGCTGGCATTGCTGTTTACCCACTGCTCCGCAAACTGCTTTTTTAAAAGCAATCCAATCTACCTTATCCTCTAGTCACTTTTGTCACAGCTGTGCCATCGAGCCTGTGACATAGCGCTCAGATATCAGTGGGCCTCACACAATCCAAAAGTGTCCAGTGTCCAAAAGTGTGTGCAGAGATTCAAAATCTCCCTTATCCTCTAGTCACTTTGGTCACAGCTGTGCCATCGAGCCTGTCACATAGCGCTCAGATATTCATTGGGCCTCACACAATCCAAAAGTGTCCAGTGTCCAAAAGTGTGTGCAGAGATTCAAAATCTCCCTTATCCTCTAGTCACTTTGGTCACAGCTGTGCCATCAAGCCTGTCACATAGCGCTCAGATATCAGTGGGCCTCACACAATCCCAAAGTGTCCAGTGTCCAAAAGTGTGTGCAGAGATTCAAAATCTCCCTTATCCTCTAGTCACTTTGGTCACAGCTGTGCCATCGAGCCTGTCACATAGCGCTCAGATATTCATTGGGCCTCACACAATCCAAAAGTGTCCAGTGTCCAAAAGTGTGTGCAGAGATTCAAAATCTCCCTTATCCTCTAGTCACTTTGGTCACAGCTGTGCCATCGAGCCTGTCACATAGCGCTCAGATATTCATTGGGCCTCACACAATCCAAAAGTGTCCAGTGTCTAAAAGTGTGTGCAGAGATTCAAAATCTCCCTTATCCTCTAGTCACTTTGGTCACAGCTGTGCCATCGAGCCTGTGACATAGCGCTCAGATATCAGTGGGCCTCACACAATCCAAAAGTGTCCAGTGTCCAAAAGTGTGTGCAGAGATTCAAAATCTCCCTTATCCTCTAGTCACTTTGGTCACAGCTGTGCCATCGAGCCTGTCACATAGCGCTCAGATATTCATTGGGCCTCACACAATCCAAAAGTGTCCAGTGTCCAAAAGTGTGTGCAGAGATTCAAAATCTCCCTTATCCTCTAGTCACTTTGGTCACAGCTGTGCCATCGAGCCTGTCACATAGCGCTCAGATATTCATTGGGCCTCACACAATCCAAAAGTGTCCAGTGTCCAAAAGTGTGTGCAGAGATTCAAAATCTCCCTTATCCTCTAGTCACTTTGGTCACAGCTGTGCCATCGAGCCTGTCACATAGCGCTCAGATATCAGTGGGCCTCACACAATCCAAAAGTGTCCAGTGTCCAAAAGTGTGTGCAGAGATTCAAAATCTCCCTTATCCTCTAGTCACTTTGGTCACAGCTGTGCCATCGAGCCTGTCACATAGCGCTCAGATATTCATTGGGCCTCACACAATCCAAAAGTGTCCAGTGTCTAAAAGTGTGTGCAGAGATTCAAAATCTCCCTTATCCTCTAGTCACTTTGGTCACAGCTGTGCCATCGAGCCTGTCACATAGCGCTCAGATATTCATTGGACCTCACACAATCCAAAAGTGTCCAGTGTCTAAAAGTGTGTGCAGAGATTTAAAATCTCCCTTATCCTCTAGTCACTTTGGTCATAGCTGTGCCATCGAGCCTGTGACATAGCGCTCAGATATCAGTGGGCCTCACACAATCCCAAAGTGTCCAGTGTCCAAAAGTGTGTGCAGAGATTCAAAATCTCCCTTATCCTCTAGTCACTTTGGTCACAGCTGTGCCATCGAGCCTGTCACATAGCGCTCAGATATTCATTGGGCCTCACACAATCCAAAAGTGTCCAGTGTCCAAAAGTGTGTGCAGAGATTCAAAATCTCCCTTATCCTCTAGTCACTTTGGTCACAGCTGTGCCATCGAGCCTGTGACATAGCGCTCAGATATCAGTGGGCCTCACACAATCCAAAAGTGTCCAGTGTCCAAAAGTGTGTGCAGAGATTCAAAATCTCCCTTATCCTCTAGTCACTTTGGTCACAGCTGTGCCATCGAGCCTGTGACATAGCGCTCAGATATCAGTGGGCCTCACACAATCCAAAAGTGTCCAGTGTCCAAAAGTGTGTGCAGAGATTCAGAATCTCCCTTATCCTCTAGTCACTTTGGTCACAGCTGTGCCATCGAGCCTGTCACATAGCGCTCAGATATCAGTGGGCCTCACACAATCCAAAAGTGTCCAGTGTCCACAAGTGTCTGCAGAAATTCAAAATCTCCCCTGTCCTATAGACACCTTGTACCTTGTTTTACATTACTATATAGTTTGTTGGATTTTGTCTACATTTCTACCAAAAATGAGGAAGGCTGGTGGAAGAGGCCGTGGAATTGGGCGGGGGTTGGCAGCTGGTAATGATGGTGTTGGATCTGATGGTAGTGGCAAGAGCAAAATAGGACCGAATGCAGGAGGTGTTGAGCCTGCGTCATCGTCTGGCTACATAAGGCCTCGAACGCTTAGTTTTCTAGGAGTTGGCAAACCGCTTTTAAAGCCAGAGCATCAGGAAAAAGTTTTGTCTTACATTGCTGACTCAGCCTCCAGCTCTATCGCCTCCTCTTCTTCAGTTGTAAAAAGTAAAAGCACTGAGTCGTCATTGGAGGCTCATGTTCATGAACCACACCTTTCCTTGTGTCCTTCACCCCAACCAAGATTGAAGGATGACGCAGGCCATACTACTGATTACTCCATGGAGCTGTTTTCACATACCATGCCTGGATTATCAAGTCAAATGGTGAATTACCCAGGCCAAGATGAATCTGACATGGAGTGCACTGAGGCACAGCCGCTGATGGATGATTCTGCTGGTACATTCACTCAGAGCACTACATTGTCCTCGCAGTGTACAGAGCCAGATTCTGACCCTGATGAGACTCAGGTGCCCCTTCCCGCACACTATACCACCATACACGGTGACACAGAGGAAGGTGCACATGACATAGAAGAGGAGGTGATGGATGACCCAGTTGTTGACCCAGATTGGCATCCATTGGGGGAAGAGGGTGCTGCTTCCGATAGCTCAGATGAGGAGCATCCACAGCAGACATCGACATCGCAACAGCTGTTATCTGGCAGGCCCGGAGCACTCCAAAGACAGGTTCCAAACATCAAAAGAGTTGCTGGACAGCTTGTCCAGAGGGTCAAAAGATCACAGCGTGCTAGGCCGCAAAATGTCTGCCAAAGTAGGAAGAGTGCAGTGTGGCACTTTTTTGAACAAAATCATCATGATCAGGCCAAGGTTATCTGTAAGAAGTGCGCAAAGACCTTTAGCCGAGGGAAAAATCTGAAAAATTTGAATACCAGTTGCATGCTTAGACATTTAACCAGCATGCACTTGCAAGCGTGGACACAACACCAAACCTCAAGTGCCACATGTGCAACTGATCACAACGAAGGTAGTCAGCAACGCTACATTGTTTCCCCCACTGTAAGCCCACCGGTTAGCACAGCAGCAAATGTTGAGGTGTCGTTGCAAGGCCACAGCAGTCAGGGAATCCCACTGTTATATCAACGAAAGACTGATTCTAGGCTATCAGAAAGAACACCAACTCCATCACCATCATCAACCCTCTCTCAGTCCGCCCTGTCCACCGCTACTTCCACCATATGCAGCTCTCAAGTCCAGCTCACCCTCCCAGACACTATGAGTAGGTCAAGAAAGTACTCAGTCTCTCATCCGCATACACTGGGTTTGAACGCCCACATTGCCAAACTAATCTCGTTTGAGATGATGCCCTTTCGGTTGGTGGAAAGCACAGCTTTCCGCGAACTCATGGCCTATGCAGTACCACGCTATGACCTACCCAGTCGCCACTTCTTCTCTCGCAAAGCCATCCCAGCCCTCCACCATCATGTGAAAGACCGCATTGTCCATGCACTCAAGCAGTCAGTGAGCAGAAAGGTGCACCTCACAACTGATGCATGGTCCAGTCGGCATGGCCAGGGCCGTTACGTGTCCATCACTGCGCACTGGGTTAATGTGGTGGATGCAGGGTCCACAGGGGACAGCGGTGGTGGGACAGTGCTGCCTAGCCCACAGTATAGGAAACAGTTGGCTGTAGGCGTTCGACCCTCCTCCTCCTCCTCCAGAAGCGAAAGCTCGTCCACAGAGCGCAGTCGTACGAGCACTCCATCTGCAGCTGCCACTGTTGCACACGATGTGTCCCCCTATCGAGCAGCTAGTGGAAAGCGTCAGCAGACTGTGTTGCAGATGATGTGTTTGGGCAACAGACACACCGCCGAGGTGCTGGCCGAGTACTTGAAGCGACAAACTGAGTCATGGCTGGGCAGTGTACATCTTGAGGCAGGCAAGGTAGTTAGTGATAACGGCCGTAATTTTGTGGCAGCCATAGCCCTTTCAAAACTCAGCCACATACCTTGCTTGGCTCACACCTTGAACCTGGTGGTGCAGTGCTTCCTCAAAAATTATCCAGAGTTAACAGCCCTGCTCCAGAAGGTGCGAAGACTGTGCGCGCATATCCGCCGGTCGCCTGTACTCTCCGTTCGTATGCAGAAGCTGCAGCGATTGCTCCACCTTCCCAACCACCGCCTCATTATCGACATTGCAACAAGGTGGAACTCCACCCTGCACATGGTGGAGCGGCTGTGCGAGCAGAGGCAGGCCATAATGCATTTGTGGGAGGACACACGGCCAGGCACTTTGAGAGCAGACATGGAGTTGACAGGTGTGCAGTGGTCGAAGCTGAAAGACCTCTGTAAAGTCCTTCAGTGTTTTGAGGAATGCACACGGCTGGTAAGCGCAGACGACGCCATCCTAAGCATGAGCATCCCACTTATGCGTCTGCTCATGCAAACTTTGACGCACCTTAAGGAGCAGGCGTCTGCAGCCAATGTTGATGAGGAGGAAGAGGAGGAGGGAATCCTTGATGACATTCAGCCATTGTCTGCTCAGGGACCTCTCCTGGACGAGGTGGAGGAAGAAGAGGAGGAGGAGGATGATGATGGGGATGATTACTTAGGGGAGGAGGATGCATCTCGTGGGGCAAGTGAAAATGTTGGCGTGGCAAGGTCTGGTACAGGGTTTGTGCGTGACTGGAGGGATGTGGATTTGCCAGAAAGTGCTCCTCCACCCAGCACTCGCAGTGCATCTTTGACACCGGGAACATTGGCCCACATGTCAGATTATGCCTTGCAGATCCTAAAAAGGGACCCCCGCATTGCCAAAATGATGAACGATGACGACTACTGGTTGGCCAGCATCCTGGATCCACGCTATAAAGGCAAATTACAAAACATCATGCCACAGGAGAACCTTGACCTAATATTGGCTAATAAACAAGCAACTCTGGTAAATCGGTTGCTTGAGGCATTCCCAGCACACAGCAGTGGTGATGGTTCTCACACGAGCCGTACGGGCCGGGGGCAGCTTGGCAGAGGTGTTCGTGGTGCACACAGCAGAAGTGGCGTTGGAGACAGGGGTTTCATGACAATGTTGTGGACTGATTTTTCAAATACCGCTCACACAACTGGTAATACTGCATCGATGGAAAGTGACAGGAGACAGCAGTTGTCAACTATGGTTACAAACTACTTTTCCTCCCATATCGATGTTCTCCCACACAGGTCATTCCCCTTTGACTATTGGGCCGCTAAACTGGACACCTGGCCTGAATTGGCCCAATATGCCTTACAGGAGCTCGCTTGCCCAGCTGCAAGTGTGCTATCGGAAAGAGTCTTCAGTGCAGCTGGATCAATCCTGACAGAAAAAAGGACCCGTCTGTCAACCCAAAATGTGGATGATCTAACCTTCATTAAAATGAACCACGCATGGGTTTCCAAAGATTTTGTCCCACCTTCCCCTGATGACACATAGGGTGACAGAAAAATGGCTTGCTTTGGTCCACCTCTTCCTGGGACTTCACCTATTTCGCCTTTTGCATCAGCTGAATGTCCAACATCAACATATGCCACTTTCTAAAACTCCCTAACTGTGCTGCCTCCCCCCCCATGGCCGGGGTCACCACCTAGCGCATGACACCGTGCGAGTGCCGTAGCCCTGGACAGGTGGGTAGGCCGACTCTTGGGCGCGGGCACTGGCACAGGGTCTCTCATAGTGCAATCAAGTGTCTCTGACGGTGGTGGCGCACACCCGCCGTCAGACACACCGCTGTACTATGAGGGGCCCAGTGCCAGTACCGACGCCCACGAGTGGGCCCCCCTTGCTTGGGCAGGGCCCCAGCATTTGCAATCTTTACCTCTCCCTGCTCCTCCGCTGTGTAATCTGGGCCGTCAAATCCATACTGTGCCTGACACCGTCTGAGCCTGCCTCCTGATGTATAGACATATATTTTGAATGTGTACGCTATCCATACATGTTATCTGAGGATACGGTACCCTTTCTAACCTTTGTGCAATCAAGTGCAATCCATACTGGGCCTAACACCGTCTGAGCCTGCCTCCTGAGACATATATTTTGAATGTGTACGCTATCCATACATGTTATCCGGGGAAACGGTACCCTTTCTAACCTTTGTGCAATCACGTGCAATCCATACTGGGCCTAACACCGTCTGAGCCTGCCTCCTGATGTATAGACATATATTTTGAATGTGTACGCTATCCATACATGTTATCTGGGGATACAGTACCCTTTCTAACCTTTGTGCAATCACGTGCAATCCATACTGGGCCTAACACCGTCTGAGCCTGCCTCCTGAGACATATATTTTGAATGTGTACGCTATCCATACATGTTATCCAGGGATACGGTACCCTTTCTAACCTTTGTGCAATCACGTGCAATCCATACTGGGCCTAACACCGTCTGAGCCTGCCTCCTGAGACATATATTTTGAATGTGTACGCTATCCATACATGTTATCCGGGGATACGGTACCCTTTCTAACCTTTGTGCAATCACGTGCAATCCATACTGGGCCTAACACCGTCTGAGCCTGCCTCCTGAGACATATATTTTGAATGTGTACGCTATCCATACATGTTATCCGTGGAAAAGGTACCCTTTCTAACCTTTGTGCAATCACGTGCAATCCATACTGGGCCTAACACCGTCTGAGCCTGCCTCCTGAGACATATATTTTGAATGTGTACGCTATCCATGCATGTTATCCGGGGATACGGTACCCTTTCTAAGCTTTGTGCAATCACGTGCAATCCATACTGGGCCTAACACCGTCTGAGCCTGCCTCCTGAGACATATATTTTGAATCTGTACGCTATCCATACATGTTATCCGGGGATACGGTACCCTTTCTAACCTTTGTGCAATCACGTGCAATCCATACTGGGCCTAACACCTTCTGAGCCTGCCTCCTGAGACATATAATTTGAATGTGTACGCTATCCGTACATGTTATCCGGGGATACGGTACCCTTTCTAACCTTTGTGCAATCACGTGCAATCCATACTGGGCCTAACACCGTCTGAGCCTGCCTCCTGATACATATATTTTGAATGTGTACGCTATCCATACATGTTATCCGGGGATACGGTACCCTTTCTAACCTTTGTGCAATCACGTGCAATCCATACTGGGCCTTACACCATCTGAGCCTGCCTCCTGAGACATATATTTTGAATGTGTACGATATCCATACATGTTATCCGGGGAAACGGTACCCTTTCTAACCTTTGTGCAATCACGTGCAATCCATACTGGGCCTAACACCGTCTGAGCCTGCCTCCTGAGACATATATTTTGAATGTGTACGCTATCCATACATGTTATCTGGGGATACGGTACCCTTTCTAACCTTTGTGCAATCCATACTGGGCCTAACACCGTCTGAGCTTGCCTCCTGAGACATATATTTTGAATGTGTACGCTATCCATACATGTTATCCGGGGATACGGTACCCTTTCTAACCTTTGTGCAATCACGTGCAATCCATACTGGGCCTAACACCGTCTGAGCCTGCCTCCTGAGACATATATTTTGAATGTGTACGCTATCCATACATGTTATCCGGGGATACGGTACCCTTTCTAACCTTTGTGCAATCACGTGCAATCCATACTGGGCCTAACACCGTCTGAGCCTGCCTCCTGAGACATATATTTTGAATGTGTACGCTATCCATACATGTTATCCGGGGATACGGTACCCTTTCTAACCTTTGTGCAATCACGTGCAATCCATACTGGGACTAACACCGTCTGAGCCTGCCTCCTGAGACATATATTTTGAATGTGCACGCTATCCATACATGTTATCCGGGGATACGGTACCCTTTCTAACCTTTGTGCAATCACGTGCAATCCATACTGGGCCTAACACCGTCTGAGCCTGCCTCCTGAGACATATATTTTGAATGTGTACGCTATCCATACATGTTATCCGGGGATACGGTACCCTTTCTAACCTTTGTGCAATCACGTGCAATCCATACTGGGACTAACACCGTCTGAGCCTGCCTCCTGAGACATATATTTTGAATGTGTACGCTATCCATACATGTTATCCGGGGAAACGGTACCCTTTCTAACCTTTGTGCAATCACGTGCAATCCATACTGGGCCTAACAACGTCTGAGCCTGCCTCCTGAGACATATATTTTGAATGTGTATGCTATCCATACATGTTATCTGGATATACGGTACCCTTTCTAACCTTTGTGCAATCACGTGCAATCCATACTGGGCCTAACACCGTCTGAGCCTGCCTCCTGAGACGTATATTTTGAATGTGTACGCTATCCATACATGTTATCCGGGGATACGGTACCCTTTCTAACCTTTGTGCAATCACGTGCAATCCATACTGGGCCTAACACCGTCTGAGCCTGCCTCCTGAGACATATATTTTGAATGTGTACGCTATCCATACATGTTATCCGGGGAAACGGTACCCTTTCTAACCTTTGTGCAATCACGTGCAATCCATACTGGGCCTAACACCGTCTGAGCCTGCCTCCTGAGACATATATTTTGAATGTGTACGCTATCCATACATGTTATCTGGGGATACGGTACCCTTTCTAACCTTTGTGCAATCCATACTGGGCCTAACACCGTCTGAGCTTGCCTCCTGAGACATATATTTTGAATGTGTACGCTATCCATACATGTTATCCGGGGATACGGTACCCTTTCTAACCTTTGTGCAATCACGTGCAATCCATACTGGGCCTAACACCGTCTGAGCCTGCCTCCTAAGACATATATTTTGAATGTGTACGCTATCCATACATGTTATCCGGGGATACGGTACCCTTTCTAACCTTTGTGCAATCACGTGCAATCCATACTGGGCCTAACACCGTCTGAGCCTGCCTCCTGAGACATATATTTTGAATGTGTACGCTATCCATACATGTTATCCGGGGAAACGGTACCCTTTCTAACCTTTGTGCAATCACGTGCAATCCATACTGGGCCTAACACCGTCTGAGCCTGCCTCCTGAGACATATGCTTTGAATGTGTACGATATCCATACATGTTATCTGGGGATACGGTACCCTTTCTAACCTTTGTGCAATCACGTGCAATCCATACTGGGCCTAACACCGTCTGAGCCTGCCTCCTGAGACATATATTTTGAATGTGTACGCTATCCATACATGTTATCCGGGGATACGGTACCCTTTCTAACCTTTGTGCAATCACGTGCAATCCATACTGGGACTAACACCGTCTGAGCCTGCCTCCTGAGACATATATTTTGAATGTGTACGCTATCCATACATGTTATCCGGGGATACGGTACCCTTTCTAACCTTTGTGCAATCACGTGCAATCCATACTGGGCCTAACACCGTCTGAGCCTGCCTCCTGAGACATATATTTTGAATGTGTACGCTATCCATACATGTTATCCGGGGATACGGTACCCTTTCTAACCTTTGTGCAATCACGTGCAATCCATACTGGGACTAACACCGTCTGAGCCTGCCTCCTGAGACATATATTTTGAATGTGTACGCTATCCATACATGTTATCCGGGGAAACGGTACCCTTTCTAACCTTTGTGCAATCACGTGCAATCCATACTGGGCCTAACACCGTCTGAGCCTGCCTCCTGAGACATATATTTTGAATGTGTATGCTATCCATACATGTTATCTGGATATACGGTACCCTTTCTAACCTTTGTGCAATCACGTGCAATCCATACTGGGCCTAACACCGTCTGAGCCTGCCTCCTGAGACATATATTTTGAATGTGTACGCTATCCATACATGTTATCCGGGGATACGGTACCCTTTCTAACCTTTGTGCAATCACGTGCAATCCATACTGGGCCTAACACCGTCTGAGCCTGCCTCCTGATGTATAGACATATATTTTGAATGTGTACGCTATCCATACATGTTATCTGGGGATACGGTACCCTTTCTAACCTTTGTGCAATCACGTGCAATCCATACTGGGCCTAACACCGTCTGAGCCTGCCTCCTGAGACATATATTTTGAATGTGTACGCTATCCATACATGTTATCCGGGGATACGGTACCCTTTCTAACCTTTGTGCAATCACGTGCAATCCATACTGGGCCTAACACCATCTGAGCCTGCCTCCTGAGACATATTTTGAATGTGTACGCTATCCATACATGTTATCCGGGGATACGGTACCCTTTTTAACCTTTGTGCAATCACGTGCAATCCATACTGGGCCTAACACCGTCTGAGCCTGCCTCCTGAGACATATATTTTGAATGTGTACGCTATCCATACATGTTATCCGGGGAAACGGTACCCTTTCTAACCTTTGTGCAATCACGTGCAATCCATACTGGGCCTAACACCGTCTGAGCCTGCCTCCTGAGACATATATTTTGAATGTGTACGCTATCCATACATGTTATCTGGGGATACGGTACCCTTTCTAACCTTTGTGCAATCACGTGCAATCCATACTGGGCCTAACACCGTCTGAGCCTGCCTCCTGAGACATATATTTTGAATGTGTACGCTATCCATACATGTTGTCCGGGGATACGGTACCCTTTCTAACCTTTGTGCAATCACGTGCAATCCATACTGGGCCTAACACCGTCTGAGCCTGCCTCCAGAGACATATATTTTGAATGTGTACGCTTTCCATACATGTTATCCGGGGATACCGTACCCTTTCTAACCTTTGTGCAATCACGTGCAATCCATACTGGGCCTAACACCGCCTGAGCCTGCCTCCTGAGACATATATTTTGAATGTGTACGCTATCCATACATGTTATCCGGGGATACGGTACCCTTTCTAACCTTTGTGCAATCACGTGCAATCCATACTGGGCCTAACACCGTCTGAGCCTGCCTCCTGAGACATATATTTTGAATGTGTACGCTATCCATACATGTTATCCGGGGAAACGGTACCCTTTCTAACCTTTGTGCAATCACGTGCAATCCATACTGGGCCTAACACCGTCTGAGCCTGCCTCCTGAGACATATATTTTGAATGTGTACGCTATCCATACATGTTATCTGGGGATACGGTACCCTTTCTAACCTTTGTGCAATCCATACTGGGCCTAACACCGTCTGAGCTTGCCTCCTGAGACATATATTTTGAATGTGTACGCTATCCATACATGTTATCCGGGGATACGGTACCCTTTCTAACCTTTGTGCAATCACGTGCAATCCATACTGGGCCTAACACCGTCTGAGCCTGCCTTCTGAGACATATATTTTGAATGTGTACGCTATCCATACATGTTATCCGGGGATACGGTACCCTTTCTAACCTTTGTGCAATCACGTGCAATCCATACTGGGCCTAACACCGTCTGAGCCTGCCTCCTGAGACATATATTTTGAATGTGTACGCTATCCATACATGTTATCCGGGGAAACGGTACCCTTTCTAACCTTTGTGCAATCACGTGCAATCCATACTGGGCCTAACACCGTCTGAGCCTGCCTCCTGAGACATATGCTTTGAATGTGTACGCTATCCATACATGTTATCTGGGGATACGGTACCCTTTCTAACCTTTGTGCAATCACGTGCAATCCATACTGGGCCTAACACCGTCTGAGCCTGCCTCCTGAGACATATATTTTGAATGTGTACGCTATCCATACATGTTATCCGGGGATACGGTACCCTTTCTAACCTTTGTGCAATCACGTGCAATCCATACTGGGACTAACACCGTCTGAGCCTGCCTCCTGAGACATATATTTTGAATGTGTTCGCTATCCATACATGTTATCCGGGGATACGGTACCCTTTCTAACCTTTGTGCAATCACGTGCAATTCATACTGGGCCTAACACCGTCTGAGCCTGCCTCCTGAGACATATATTTTGAATGTGTACGCTATCCATACATGTTATCCGGGGATACGGTACCCTTTCTAACCTTTGTGCAATCACGTGCAATCCATACTGGGACTAACACCGTCTGAGCCTGCCTCCTGAGACATATATTTTGAATGTGTACGCTATCCATACATGTTATCCGGGGAAACGGTACCCTTTCTAACCTTTGTGCAATCACGTGCAATCCATACTGGGCCTAACACCGTCTGAGCCTGCCTCCTGAGACATATATTTTGAATGTGTATGCTATCCATACATGTTATCTGGATATACGGTACCCTTTCTAACCTTTGTGCAATCACGTGCAATCCATACTGGGCCTAACACCGTCTGAGCCTGCCTCCTGAGACATATATTTTGAATGTGTACGCTATCCATACATGTTATCCGGGGATACGGTACCCTTTCTAACATTTGTGCAATCACGTGCAATCCATACTGGGCCTAACACCGTCTGAGCCTGCCTCCTGAGACATATATTTTGAATGTGTACGCTATCCATACATGTTATCCGGGGAAACGGTACCCTTTCTAACCTTTGTGCAATCACGTGCAATCCATACTGGGCCTAACACCGTCTGAGCCTGCCTCCTGATGTATAGACATATATTTTGAATGTGTACGCTATCCATACATGTTATCTGGGGATACGGTACCCTTTCTAACCTTTGTGCAATCACGTGCAATCCATACTGGGCCTAACACCGTCTGAGCCTGCCTCCTGAGACATATATTTTGAATGTGTACGCTATCCATACATGTTATCCGGGGATACGGTACCCTTTCTAACCTTTGTGCAATCACGTGCAATCCATACTGGGCCTAACACCATCTGAGCCTGCCTCCTGAGACATATTTTGAATGTGTACGCTATCCATACATGTTATCCGGGGATACGGTACCCTTTTTAACCTTTGTGCAATCACGTGCAATCCATACTGGGCCTAACACCGTCTGAGCCTGCCTCCTGAGACATATATTTTGAATGTGTACACTATCCATACATGTTATCCGGGGAAACGGTACCCTTTCTAACCTTTGTGCAATCACGTGCAATCCATACTGGGCCTAACACCGTCTGAGCCTGCCTCCTGAGACATATATTTTGAATGTGTACGCTATCCATACATGTTATCTGGGGATACGGTACCCTTTCTAACCTTTGTGCAATCACGTGCAATCCATACTGGGCCTAACACCGTCTGAGCCTGCCTCCTGAGACATATATTTTGAATGTGTACGCTATCCATACATGTTGTCCGGGGATACGGTACCCTTTCTAACCTTTGTGCAATCACGTGCAATCCATACTGGGCCTAACACCGTCTGAGCCTGCCTCCAGAGACATATATTTTGAATGTGTACGCTTTCCATACATGTTATCCGGGGATACGGTACCCTTTCTAACCTTTGTGCAATCACGTGCAATCCATACTGGGCCTAACACCGTCTGAGCCTGCCTCCTGAGACATATATTTTGAATGTGTACGCTATCCATACATGTTATCCGGGGATACGGTACCCTTTCTAACCTTTGTGCAATCACGTGCAGTCCATACTGGGCCTAACACCGTCTGAGCCTGCCTCCTGAGACATATATTTTGAATGTGTACGCTATCCATACATGTTATCTGGGGATACGGTACCCTTTCTAACCTTTGTGCAATCCATACTGGGCCTAACACCGTCTGAGCTTGCCTCCTGAGACATATATTTTGAATGTGTACGCTATCCATACATGTTATCCGGGGATACGGTACCCTTTCTAACCTTTGTGCAATCACGTGCAATCCATACTGGGCCTAACACCGTCTGAGCCTGCCTTCTGAGACATATATTTTGAATGTGTACGCTATCCATACATGTTATCCGGGGATACGGTACCCTTTCTAACCTTTGTGCAATCACGTGCAATCCATACTGGGCCTAACACCGTCTGAGCCTGCCTCCTGAGACATATATTTTGAATGTGTACGCTATCCATACATGTTATCCGGGGAAACGGTACCCTTTCTAACCTTTGTGCAATCACGTGCAATCCATACTGGGCCTAACACCGTCTGAGCCTGCCTCCTGAGACATATGCTTTGAATGTGTACGCTATCCATACATGTTATCTGGGGATACGGTACCCTTTCTAACCTTTGTGCAATCACGTGCAATCCATACTGGGCCTAACACCGTCTGAGCCTGCCTCCTGAGACATATATTTTGAATGTGTACGCTATCCATACATGTTATCCGGGGATACGGTACCCTTTCTAACCTTTGTGCAATCACGTGCAATCCATACTGGGACTAACACCGTCTGAGCCTGCCTCCTGAGACATATATTTTGAATGTGTACGCTATCCATACATGTTATCCGGGGATACGGTACCCTTTCTAACCTTTGTGCAATCACGTGCAATTCATACTGGGCCTAACACCGTCTGAGCCTGCCTCCTGAGACATATATTTTGAATGTGTACGCTATCCATACATGTTATCCGGGGATACGGTACCCTTTCTAACCTTTGTACAATCACGTGCAATCCATACTGGGACTAACACCGTCTGAGCCTGCCTCCTGAGACATATATTTTGAATGTGTACGCTATCCATACATGTTATCCGGGGAAACGGTACCCTTTCTAACCTTTGTGCAATCACGTGCAATCCATACTGGGCCTAACACCGTCTGAGCCTGCCTCCTGAGACATATATTTTGAATGTGTATGCTATCCATACATGTTATCTGGATATACGGTACCCTTTCTAACCTTTGTGCAATCACGTGCAATCCATACTGGGCCTAACACCGTCTGAGCCTGCCTCCTGAGACATATATTTTGAATGTGTACGCTATCCATACATGTTATCCGGGGATACGGTACCCTTTCTAACCTTTGTGCAATCACGTGCAATCCATACTGGGCCTAACACCGTCTGAGCCTGCCTCCTGAGACATATATTTTGAATGTGTACGCTATCCATACATGTTATCCGGGGAAACGGTACCCTTTCTAACCTTTGTGCAATCACGTGCAATCCATACTGGGCCTAACACCGTCTGAGCCTGCCTCCTGATGTATAGACATATATTTTGAATGTGTACGCTATCCATACATGTTATCTGGGGATACGGTACCCTTTCTAACCTTTGTGCAATCACGTGCAATCCATACTGGGCCTAACACCGTCTGAGCCTGCCTCCTGAGACATATATTTTGAATGTGTACGCTATCCATACATGTTATCCGGGGATACGGTATCCTTTCTAACCTTTGAGCAATCATGTGCAATCCATACTGGGCCTAACACCATCTGAGCCTGCCTCCTGAGACATATTTTGAATGTGTACGCTATCCATACATGTTATCCGGGGATACGGTACCCTTTTTAACCTTTGTGCAATCACGTGCAATCCATACTGGGCCTAACACCGTCTGAGCCTGCCTCCTGAGACATATATTTTGAATGTGTACGCTATCCATACATGTTATCCGGGGAAACGGTACCCTTTCTAACCTTTGTGCAATCACGTGCAATCCATACTGGGCCTAACACCGTCTGAGCCTGCCTCCTGAGACATATATTTTGAATGTGTACGCTATCCATACATGTTATCTGGGGATACGGTACCCTTTCTAACCTTTGTGCAATCACGTGCAATCCATACTGGGCCTAACACCGTCTGAGCCTGCCTCCTGAGACATATATTTTGAATGTGTACGCTATCCATACATGTTGTCCGGGGATACGGTACCCTTTCTAACCTTTGTGCAATCACGTGCAATCCATACTGGGCCTAACACCGTCTGAGCCTGCCTCCAGAGACATATATTTTGAATGTGTACGCTTTCCATACATGTTATCCGGGGATACGGTACCCTTTCTAACCTTTGTGCAATCACGTGCAATCCATACTGGGCCTAACACCGTCTGAGCCTGCCTCCTGAGACATATATTTTGAATGTGTACGCTATCCATACATGTTATCCGGGGATACGGTACCCTTTCTAACCTTTGTGCAATCACGTGCAGTCCATACTGGGCCCAACACCGTCTGAGCCTGCCTCCTGAGACATATATTTTGAATGTGTACGCTATCCATACATGTTATCCGGGGAAACGGTACCCTTTCTAACCTTTGTGCAATCACGTGCAATCCATACTGGGCCTAACACCGTCTGAGCCTGCCTCCTGAGACATATATTTTGAATGTGTACGCTATCCATACATCTTATCTGGGGATACGGTACCCTTTCTAACCTTTGTGCAATCACGTGCAATCCATACTGGGCCTAACACCGTCTGAGCCTGCCTCCTGAGACATATATTTTGAATGTGTACGCTATCCATACATGTTATCCGGGGATACGGTACCCTTTCTAACCTTTGTGCAATCACGTGCAATCCATACTGGGCCTAACACCGTCTGAGCCTGCCTCCTGATGTATAGACATATATTTTGAATGTGTACGCTATCCATACATGTTATCCGGGGATACGGTACCCTTTCTAACCTTTGTGCAATCACGTGCAATCCATACTGGGCCTAACACCGTCTGAGCCTGCCTCCTGATGTATAGACATATATTTTGAATGTGCACGCTTTCCATACATGTTATCCGGGGATACGGTACCCTTTCTCACCTTTGTGCAATCACGTGTAATCCATACTGGGCGTGAGAACGGCTGGCGAGCTGTTAAGCAAGCTACAGCACCTGTGGTTTGCACACGTAAGTTTTTCATTTTTTCAGGAATGACGGTTAGGCCTAATTCCGGAACTGTGGTTGACCTGCACTTACTGGGAAATCATTGTTCACGGGTAATAATTGTAATCAGTGATCCCCATCACTAACGTTGTTCAGCGGGTTATCTGCACCTGTAAGCGACAAACGCTGGCCTTTTCAGTGTAGCGCACATGCAGCCACGGACATGTAAGGGCATGACACACCAGTTATTGGCCAATCTCATGTGCCAGAGCCTCACGTGTCCCTCTAGTAAGCCGGACTCGGACCGCGGGGCATGACGGAGTCTCGTTCGTTAACGGAATTAAGCTTGCAATGTGTGCATCTGTTCTGTAGCTGGCATGGTTGAGGTTTCCCAGGTGGAGTCGAATTTAACCGTAGGCTCCACTCCTGGTGGTGCCCTTCTGGACATTCCTTTAAGGTTCAGCTTTGCAACCATACTGCCCACGTAAAACAAACACTTTGCCTTCATGAACGCTGTTTGGAGGGTCATGACTCGTGGGAATAACGCCGCCCAATCAGTTAACCTGCTAGAGAGATCCTTCGTTGCTCCCAAGCATGACATCACACTCCCTAGGAAGAAGGTAATGCCACTGTGGCGACCGTACTCCTGGGGGCGACACAAGTGCACTGATGCCCAGCCACTGCTCGATGAATCTGCTGGTACATTGACCCAGACCACTACATTCCCCTCGCACGCTACCCGGCCTGAATCTGACCCTGATGAAACTCAGGTTACCCTTCCCATATACAGTTCCATCTTACACGGTGACAAAGAGGAAGCTGCAGATGAAAGTGCAGGTTCGGCCCACCCGCCATCAGACACACCACCGTACTATCAGGGGCCCTGTGCCAGTGCTGTCGCCAACGAGTGGGCCCCCCCTGCTTGCCCAGGATCACAGCACTTGCAAAGTTGAAATACTGTGCAGTGAGATGGAAGATGGGGACGACGAGGAGTCTAGACTAGTACAGGGATTCCCTAGCGAGGAGACTTATTTGATTGTTTTCAATGTTGGGACAGCAATTTTTGGGGAGCACTATACTCTGGAGAATGATAGATGGGGCCCACCATACACTGGAACATTCCAAAGGTGGACATCAGACACTGGAGCAGCATTTACAGGGCCCATTATACACTAGAGCATTAGAAATGGGGCCCATTATGTTTGGAGCATTATTTGGGCCCATAAGACAGTGGAGCTTCATCCATGGGGACCAACATATACTGTAGCATTATGTGGAAAATGGTACCAATAAAAACGTCAACTTGTCCTGCAGAAAAACAAGCTCTCGCAAGACAATGTTTGCCAAAATACGGAAAAACTGTAGCGCTCAAAATGTGGTGATGCAAAAACTATTTTTTGCAACAAAAAGCATCTTTTAGTGTGTGACCGCAGCCAAACATAAAAACCCGATATAAATCTGTTATCGCTGTTATTGCACCAACCCGAAGAATAAAGTTGCCAAGTTGCCTAATCACTTATACCGCACGAGGAACTGCATAAAAAATAAATAAAACCAATTCTTCACCTGCTGTTGATTTTTTCCTTCTGCCTCCCAAAGATCGCAGTAAGGCTTGGCGCACATTTATCCTGCACTCTGCGCTGAGCACTTGCACAGAGATTTCCATGTAAATCTCTGAAATACGTGATTCAGACGGAACCGCTGGTGGAAGATTTCCTATAATGAGGCAGATGAAGGAACTATGGATGCCATCTGACTTGTGATCTGGCGGTGTCCGCCTGTTTAGGATTGCATAAAAGTGTTGTCGGCCACAGTTTTGTGCACTTCTGAAAAGAACACCGCTGAACAGAGGTCAGACGGAGTCCACAGTAACTCTGCAGCCTCATTATAGTGAATGGATCCCTCAGAGTTTCATCTGAATCACATTACTCAGAGATTTAGATGGAAACCCCAAATTAAGTAGTCAGCGTAAAGCACCGGATAAATGTGATCCCAAACCTTATGTAAAGTGTTCCCAATAAAAGCTTCAACTCAATCCACAAAAAAAGCAAATCTCCACTCAGGTCTGTCATCTCTTAATGGAAATATAGGAGGCTTCCACAATACTGGTAGCACAAAGACTCTGGAAAAGCAAAATGGCTCCTCACCCGCCAAAAGAAATTCAGCAAATTCTGAGCTCCCAAATCGAAATGCCTCCCTCCCTTCTGAGCCCCACAGTTTACCTAAACCACATTTATCGTCCACGTTTGTCATTTCTGAAGTGATGAGAGCCCGCCTAACTTACGGGTGCATGCCTCCAGAAGCAAGGGCTTGGCATAACATACTGATGACTGCAACAAATTGGTCGCTACAGCGTACTGGTCACTACAATGGCAGTTTGCAATTTTCACTCGGCAACATTCATTGCTGCTTGTTTCTGGAAAATACACATGTAGTCAAAATCATCACAACACCTGTAGATAAATTCCCCAAGGGGTATAGTTTCCAAAGTGTTGTCACTTGAGGGGGAATTCTGCTCTTCTAGCAATTAGGGGCTCGGTATATGGAGTCCACAAAGTGTTCTAGGAAAATCTGAGCTCCAGAAGGCAAATAGCGTTCTGCTCCTCCCGAGTCTCTACATATGACTAAGTAGTACTGTACAGCCACATATGGGATATTGCCACTTTTAGCAGAAACTGTAGGACAAATTTTAGTGCCATTTTTACCCACTTTTTGTGTGAAAATATAAAATCTGGGGCCAAAAAAACATTTTGGTGGTAAAAATGTAACATAGTAACATAGTTATTAAGGTTGAAGGAAGACTTTAAGTCCATCTAGTTCAAGCCATATCCTATCCTAACTTGCCCTAACATGTTGATCCAGAGGAAGGCAAAAAAAAACAGTTTAGTGTCATCTGCAAATATTGAAATTATACTCTCTATGCCCCCTACAAGGTCATTAATAAATATGTTAAAAAGAAGCGGTCCCAAAACTGACCCCTGTGGTACCCCACTGCTAACCGTGACCCAGTCCGATTGTGCTCCATTAATAACCACCCTTTGTTTCCTATCCCTGAGCCAGCTCTTAACCCACCTACACATATTTTCCCCTATCCCCATTGTTCTCATTTTATGTATCAACCTTTTGTGTGGCACCGTACCAAAAGCTTTTGAAAAGTCCATGTACACCACGTCCACTGCATTCCCTTGGTCCAGTCCTGAACTTACCTCTTCATAAAAGCTTATCAGATTAGGCCTGTTTCACACTTCAGTTTTTTCAAATCAGTCAAAATCCGCCAAAAAGTGAAAATGGCGGATCTTTTAAAAATGTGTAAAAACGGATGCCAGCTGATGGTACGGATCCGTTTTTTTACAGATCCGCTATACGGATTTTTGTACGTATCCATCAAAAAGCAGATCCGTACCATCCGCTGGCATCCGTTTTTTCCATCCGTTGGATCCGTTTTCTGACGGATCCGTTTTTCCACACCTCCAAAATGGGATGCTCCCAAATATGATTGGCTCTTGGAGAATGCTCCCAAATGTGATTGGATCCTGGAAACTAGGGAAAATTATAACTAGGGTGTTGTAATATAAAATCTTTGAAAGGTTTTAGAGCTAGTGGCAGCGATAGAAGGAGTTATTGCGAGTATTAACAGCTTCTGTGTGGACTTTGATCTTCACTGCAATCGGTTGGCAATTATTGCTCTCCAGAGGGAGAAAAGAAGACTGCGAATCCCGGTCTGAGGAGACGACGGCAGTGGATTCATCCGATAAATGCGCAGAGGTTTACCCGTGGCGTGTTTTCTACACTATACCTGGAATTGAAGGATAATCCGGACAAGTTCTTCAACTATGTGCGCATGAAGCAGGACTTGTTTGAGATATTGGTGGAGCGTGTTGGAGAACAAATCCGGAGAAGGGACACCTACATGCGGTTTTCTATTTCACCGGAGCGTTTGATGGTGACACTTCGGGAAGTTATCTATTTTTTAAAAGGTTTCAGATTCTGCAGACTTTTATTGTTATGTTATGGCTTGTAGTTTGTATTAATTTTACTTTTTTCCCTTTTTTTACAAGTTTCCTGGCAACAGGAGAATCATTCACCTCCCTCCATTACCAGTTCCGCCTTGGGATTTCAACTATATCTGGAATTGTACAACAGACCTGCCGGGCATTGTGGGATTGTCTACAGGAGGAATACATCCCACAGCCAACACAGGAGAGGTGGTTGGAGATTGCCGACAACTTTGAAAAAATCTGCCAGTTTCCAAATTGCGTTGGTGCTGTAGATGGGAAGCATATCAGGATTGTGAAACCCATCGGATCTGGATCAGAATTTTACAACTAAAAGAAATTCTTCTCCATTGTACTTATGGCCATTGCAGATGCCAACTACAAATTTATTGCCGTGGAGATTGGTGCGTATGGGCGTTCAAACGATTCTCAGGTCTTCAAGATGTCCGCAATGGGCCGTCGTTTGTATGGAGACAATTTTGACTTCCCACCTCCAAGACCACTCCCTGGAACAACAGGCCCACCAATGCCATTTGTGTGCATTGGTGACGACGCATTTCAGCTGTCCAAACACCTACTCAAGCCATATGGTAGTCGTGGATTGACACACCGCAAAAAAATATATAACTATCGATTGACCAGAGCGCGAAGAGTGGTGGAGTGTGCTTTGGGATTTTAACTGCCAAATGGAGAGTCCTGTTAACGGCCATAAAAATGAAAACAGAGACTGTGGATAAGGTGGTGAAGGCATGTGTCATCCTGCACAACTTTGTACTTTCAAAGGAACCTGTTTCCATAGAAGAACATCTGTCTGAAACCACCTTGTGGGATTATCAGCAGCCAACTGTTCGGAGTACTGGGTCAGAATGAGGGACACATTTGCAGACTATTTTCTGACACCAAAGGGACATCTTGACTGGCAAGATGGCATGGTATAATTTTTTTTTTATACCAATTGTGGGTAATAACAGTGTTGTGTTTTAAACTTTACACCAACGGTTTACTGTGAAATGTTACCAATTTATTTTTTTTACCTTTTACACAGTGGTGTACTTTTAAATGTTACCAAGTGTTGTGTTTTGTACCTTTTACACCACCGGTGTACTTTTAAATGTTACCAAGTGTTGTGTTTTTTTTTTTTACCGCACCACCAGTGTACTTTTAAATGTTACCAAGTGTTGTGTTTTGCTTTTTTTACCTCACCACCAGTGTACTTTTAAATGTTACCAAGTGTTGAGACCTTTTTACACCACCGGTGTACTTTCAACCTTTACCAAGAAATAAACAAAAAAAAGAAACTACACAATAAAGTTCTTTTGAAAAAATTGTTTTTATTTCTCAAATTTTTTTCAAAACTTTATATAAGAAAACTTTTTACTTTTTTGTTAGAAAATTTTTTTGAATTTTTTTTTTTGAAAATACATAACAACATTATAAATGCTGGTAGTTTTGGGTGGAGATACTATCGGAGGGGTTAACAGGGTTGACCACATCGAGGGGGGGTGGAGGACTGGGAAGGGAGTTGGTGAGGATCAGAAGTGGAAGGGGGGTTGAAAACATGAGGTTGGGACGGGAGTGGATGGACAGACGAGGTTTGTGGGAACATTGAAGGTGTGTGGGGGGTGGGTATTGTGAGGTCATTGGGGTGT
This sequence comes from Dendrobates tinctorius, assembly GCF_039654945.1. Lineage (NCBI taxonomy): Eukaryota > Metazoa > Chordata > Amphibia > Anura > Dendrobatidae > Dendrobates > Dendrobates tinctorius. Next base: position 13,979,517 of record NW_027361758.1, read on the forward strand.
AATGCAGTGGAGAATGAAGGTACTGGGAAGAATGGAATGGGGAACTAGAGAAAGCAGAGGGAGTGGTAGGAGGAGGGATGGTTGTATGATGGATGGTGGTGGAAGGATAGATGGTGGAAGGATGGATGGTGGAAATATGGATGGTGGAAGTATGGACGGTGGAAATATGGACGGTGGAAGGATGGACGGTGGAAGGATAGACAGAGGGAGGATGGACAGGGGGAGGTTGGGATGCTTCGGACAATACTTCCACTAGAGCATTGTGACAGGCTTGCATCACACGCATCTGTTGGTGAGTACTTAAACCTTCCATTTGCTGGACAACTGACTGAAAAAAAATATGTCTCGGCGTCTACTTTGACTCTGAATTCATCTGTTCCATGTATCTTCTGAGTTCCATGATACTTTGATTGATCATGGTCAACCCAGAAGATAACTGTTGTCCATAAGTGTGGAAACCATGCTGGACAGATGAGTTCAGACTCAAACAGTCAGACAAGGTCATCCTTTCCTGACCTCTCAGACGCTGCAGGCCAGAACCAAAAGTTGGTCGAGATGTTGCGGCAGTGTCTGAGGGGGGGGGAACAGGGTACAGGTCGTCACCAGCAGCTTCATGTGATGAAGTCTGCCCTGCTGCTCCAGTGCTGGTGGAGGGGATAGAGGGACGAGACAAGAGGGAAGGTAGAGAGGGGTTGGATACCTCGATGTGGTCACCGGGGGTGGTCTCACAAGGGATCCCTCCAGAGGGAGGCAACTCAGATGCAGGCTCCAGAGTGCTGCAGACGGTGCTAAAAAAAAAGAGAAAAAAATATATATTAAGATATTGATATTTAATTTAACTGTGCTGAAAAAAAAAATTTGTTAAACATGTAAACATTTGTACTACAGAAATGGTGTGTGGAATATTTACCTTCTGGTCACCATCGTCGAGCGGAGGAACGCCAGGGCTCTGTAGTATTTATACCGGCTGCTCCTGCGTCCTCCCGATCCACTCGGGGTCTGCATCTCCTTGTTGAAGTCCCTCTTGAAGCGATCCCTGAGCGACCGCCACCGTGTGAAAACCCTGTCACCTGTGAAGGAAAAAAACAAAGTGGTTAGTATTCAACACTTCACATGCTGTAATATAAGTTACTGAAATTGGAATACTTATGCACTAAATCCCTGGCCCTCGCATCGAGCTCCTCCCAGTTCTCTACAACCTCGGAACACACCTCATCCCAGAGCCGTCGGGTGGTCAGTTGGTCGGCATGCAAACGGTTTCCCATGTTCCACAGTGCTCCCGTGTTTCTACTTCATGGATGAGGTCGTCAGTGTTGATTATGAGACCCTCCTCAATTGGTCTCTGGGGAGCACGCTGTCAAACCTGTGAAGAAAAAAAATAAAACCCAAATAAAAATTACATTCAATTCAAACACATGAGGTTCATTGCTCAATTATCCAAATAGGGTTACTTACCGTTTGCTGACCACCAGAGGCATCACCTCGACGACGCTGGGATGTCCTGGGAGTCGCTCTTGTGCGGGCACCAGATTGTGAAGACTGTAAAAAAAATAAATAAATAAATTTGGGTTTGGATGGATGCGTAGTTATTGTATGTGCGCTGTGATGAATGTTTGTGTTGGGTGTAGCATTATGTATGTATGTCTGTATGTGCTAAACTTACACTCTGCGCGCCCCCTCCTTGCGTCTCTCCACCCTGCATGTCTCCTCCTGGAAGCTCCTCAGATTCAGCTTCCTGTGAAAACATAATACATGCATATAGGGTTAAAAAAAAATTAAAATAAGAGTAAAAAAAAACATTATTTACCTCAGTTCGCTGATGATGTGAGGGGGAGCTTTCAGGAGAAGACATTCCTGCAGTCTGGCTTGCGGGTCTGCTGCAGTGTGGCTGCTGCTGCGGACTGGCAGGTGTGCGGTCCTTCCTGAAGTGATCTGCAAGTATAAAGACACTTGTTAAGCTACTATACAAAGGATAACAAAAGCTTTCAGGCCTTTATACTTACTGAGAAAATGTCAATCTTTTGTGTGGGTCTGCTGCGGCCTGGTGGGTCTGCTGCGGCGTGGTGGGTCTGCTGCAGACTGGCGGGTGTGCGGTCCTTCCTGAAATGATCAGAAAGTATAAAGAAAATTTTAATAACATAAAAAAATCTTCATTGGTATTTAATGTGTGTAATTCTCTGAAACTGAGTATACCCACACTTTTAAGTGTTTGCATGTGTAAATTCCCTGACAATCTCTCACTGAGAGTGTAACCACACTGTGATTGCATGTGTGTAATTCCCTGAAACTCTCACTGAGAGTGTAACCACACTGTGATTGCAGGTGTGTAATTCCTGTGTATACCCACACTTTGTGTTTGCATGTGTGTTAATTCCCTGAAAAACTCTCACTGAGAGTGTAACCACACTGATTGAAGGTGTGTAATTCCTGAGTATACCCACACTTTGTGTTTGCATGTGTGAATTCCATGAAAATCTGTCACCGAGAGTAAACCCAAGAGTTTGAATTTGATTTAAGACAGCCGACTCCCTATTCAGTTGCTGGTGATTCCTTCTGGCCTGTCAGCTCTTGGTTTTCAGCTCTGTTCCAGTCATCTAAAGCGAAGTCTTTCTGCTAATGTTCAACCTTGATTTTGTTGGTCTATTCAGTTTTTTGATGTGGTCAGCCGGCTGGGGGCTGTGCTGAATTTCCACTCTTATTTATCAGTATTTTTCCAATTTGATTTTTGTCCCTTACTAGTTTGGTCTCTTTTTGCTCTGTCTCAGAATATTCCAGAGTGCTGATAAGTGGGAGAAGTCTAGTAACTTCAGGGTTAATTTTGCTATCAGAAGTGTTGGACATTATATTTGTAGGGTTTTTTGCAGGTTGCAGTGTATTTCCTTTCCTTTCCTCTCTAGTTAGTTTGGGCCCCATCATTTGCTCAGCCTATTTTCCTGCCTGTGTTTGTGCCTTCATCTTGTTTCACAGTCAATACATGTGTGGGGGCTATCTATTCCTTTGGGGTCTGCTCTGCAGCAGTTAGTTTTCCCCTTTTCATGCTTCAGGCTTAATAAGTCCTCTGGCTGTGACGAAGCGTCTAGGAACATCGTAGGTAAGCTCCACAGCTGCTGCTAGTTGTGTGGTAGGATCAGGGATCTGCAATCTGCATAGTTACCAACCTCTCTGGTTTTCTGTGACTTAGCTTGTTTTGCTTTTTTCCCCTCGGTGACCCATTCATAACAGGCGCCCATTCTACTGCATGGCGGACGACGGCGGATGAGCCGTTGTCCGCCATTTTGACGGCGCAAAAAAACGTTGCAAGCTCCGTCCACCTCAGACAGAGTCCGCCAGGAATATGGCGGATCCACCGAATAGCGGACGTAACGGACGACCATCCGCCAAAATCCGCCACTAATGTATCTCAATGGGAAAAAATGGCGGATCCGCAACAAAAAAAGCGGATGCGTCATTTTCACTTTTGTACCTGTGCTACATACCCTGTTATTATGGAATCTTTAAAGAGTAAAAATAAAGGTCTATCTATGACGGTGCTTAATTCCTGCAGTACTCGGGGGTGTATCCCATCCGGGCCCGGGGATTTGTCAATTTTAGTGATTTTTAGACGCCGCCGTACTTCCTGCTGGGTTAAGCAGGTGACATTTAATGGAGAATTTTTATCCCTGATTATGTTATCCGTCATGGGATTTTCTTGTGTAAATACTGTTGAAAAAAAAAGTCATTTAGCATATTGGCTTTTTCCTCATCCTCATCCACCATTTCACCCAGACTATTTTTAAGGGGGCCAGCACTATCATTTTTTAGCTTCTTACTATTTATGTAGTTAAAGAATATTTTGAGATTATTTTTACTTTCTCTGGCAATGAGTCTCTCTGTCTCAATCTTTGCTGTCTTGATTTGCTTTTTACAGAACTTATTTAATTTTCTGTATTTATTTAATGCCTCATCACTACCTACTTGCTTTAATTTTCTAAATGCTTTCTTTTTGTCACTTATTGCTCCCCTTACAGCTCTATTTAGCCATAGTGGTTTCCTCCTATTGCTAGCATGTTTATTCCCATATGGTATATATTGTGCACCGGTCCTATTCAGGATGCTAATAAACGGCTCCCATTTTCTTTGTGTAATTTTATGACTCAGGATATCGTCCCAGTTAATTGCACCAAGATCATCTCTCATCCGTTGGAAATTTGTCTTCCTGAAGTTTAGTGTCCTTGTAACCCCTCTACTACACATCTTATTAAAGGATACATGAAAACTTATTATCTTGTGATCACTATTACCCAAGTGACCCTCAACCCTTATATTTGATATGCAGTCTGGCCTGTTGGTTAATATTAGGTCTAGCAGTGCCCCCCCTCTTGCTGGGTCCTGAACCAGTTGTGAAAGGTAATTGTCTCTCATAGTTGTCAAAAACCTATTACCTTTGCTGGAACTGCAGGTTTCGGTTCCCCAATGTATTTCAGGATAGTTGAAGTGGGTCGCCCTCCCAGGGCTGTGGGGTACTCGGTACCGGGCCGGTGTCAGGGGAATGTGTCACAGCAGCGGTGACCCGGTCCGTGGCCCTGGGCGCCCAAGTAATGGGGGAATGTAGTTAATGGAATGGAATAGGTCGTGACGCCACCTGTGGTGATCGGCAAGGGAGATGTTATGCCGACGCTGCAGACAGATCCGCTGGGACTGATGGTATGGTGCAACAAAGATGTAATAGCTCCCCAAAGGTGAAGCTATAGTCCCAGAGCAGTGTAGAAGTGGTTGGCATGGGGATGTAGCAGTGCCGTAAGGGTAGGAAGCAGACAAGACACAGCAGGGGGTGCAATTTCTGTACCTTTACTTGATAACTGCAGTCCAGGGTCCTGATTACAGATGGTAACGGAGCAGGCTAGCCTGGAAGCAACTCAGGGATTCTGTCTCAGCAGAAGGGCTGTGCAGTCTCCTTCCTAACGCTGGTTTGAATGAAGCACTCCAGTACTAAGTTACTCTGAAGTTCCTCCTGTCAGATGTTCCCAAGAACCGTACTTGCACGGCAGACAGCTGTAGCCTCTCTCGGGGACTCCTATCTCTCTGAGTCCTGGCTCTCTATCCATGCTGCTGTTGTGCCTCAAGTCTTAGATGGGAGTAGGGCATTTACAGCCTCCAATACAAGAGTATCTGCTGTAGGACCGTTAGTATCCATACAGCCGTGGAGACCAGGCTCCAGTTCATGCGCTCTCAAGCTGAGGGAGCTCTCCTTCCTAGCTCAACCTCCAGCTTCTCTCTCCACATCTGCACACTTCACCCTCCGCAGACTAACTACTCTCCCCTTCTCCTGGCCCTCAGAGGGCACTCCTCCCCTTAATCCTGGTTCAGAGTTCCCCCTGCTGGCCTGGAGTGGAACTGTGTTGCAGGTATGGATTGTCTGCAAGAGAGACCCCTCATTGCCTCAAAGCCTAGCATTACCCTCCCCTGGAGGAAGGCAAAGCCACTGTGGCGACCATACTCCTGGGGGCGCCACATTCCCCCCTAGTGCAAGTCAGCACTCCTGGGCTGAACAAAAAACATGAAACATATAAACAGTTGAACAATAATAATTGTATAAGATTTAAAAATTAAAACGTTACAAAAACCAAGTGCTTCAAAAATGGTCCTATGATGACAAGTCCAGCATCAATGTCCATGGTCCATTCCTGGGCAAATGGTGAAAGTTTTTGACCACACAAGTCCTGTGGTACAATGTCCATAAAACAAATTCCAAAGGAAACTCTTACAGGTTACCTGTCGGCACAAAACTTGAGAACAGTTACATATTTACACATACACAATTTCAACATTTACATTTATTTTGCTATATGCGATATCTAAGGGGTGGTATACCTTGTGTGGTGCGGGTAGACCTGCATAAGACTGGTGTAGTGGGTAATGTACCGGATACACTACTGGGGGTTCTATGTAACACAGGGATACTAGACTGACTGTGACCTCTTAGACTCACCAGGGGCACAACAGGTTCACCACTGGCAGGGCGAGGGTTCTCTGGCTCCACTGCTGGTGTGGCATCTGCTACCCGATATTCCTGATTCTCTTGAGTCACATCTTCCTGTGCTACCAATTGGGGAAACAGCAACACTGGCACCACTATAGCATCATTCACTTTAGTCCAATTCGCAAGGAATTCCCCAAGCACGGTACTGACCTTTTCTTCTTCCACTAGGGGTTGGAAGTTATCCGGTTCTTCTTTTCTTTCTTTTAACTGCTCAGGGCATAACTTCAAATGATCTCTCGATACCGCTGCTGAGGTCTCTCCTCCATCACAAGGCATACCTTAGTATTATCAAAGTTTGAGGGCAGAATGGTATAAGGTTCAGCTTCCCACTGATCATCCAATTTGTGCAATCTTCTCTTTCTTTTCAAGAATTGCTCTCCCAGCGACAAAGGAACGGCAGGTGTATTTTGATTGTAAAGCTTCTCCTGCTTTTGTCTTGCCTGGGCCAAACTCTTCTCCACACATTCTTGAACTCTCCTATACTGTTGCTGCCTCTGCATGTCCCAATCATCATCTGGGGATGCCACTTCAGGTGTCAGGACTCCCATGTCTAAGTCAATAGGCAGCTTACTAAGTCTTGCTCTCATTAAAATAGGCTGGGGTACAGTTGGTAGAGTTCACTGGAATATGGTTGCAGAGGTCTACCACATCGGGCAACTTCTCTGGCCACAGATTCCTCTCCTACAAGGGCAAAGTCTTCAGGAGGTCCATCACTACCTGGTTCATCTCCTCGCACATGCCATTGGTCTGTGGGTGAAACGGCGTTGTCCGGATCTTCTTACAACCATACAGGTTACAGATTTCGTGGAACACTTCTGCCTCGAAAGCTGGACCTTGATCCGTAAGCACTCTTTCAGGATACCCATGTGGTCTACAGAAGTGCTGTTGGAATGCTCTGGCTGCTGTCCTGGCTGTCTGATCTTTGACAGGCACAACTACCAGGAATCTTGAGTAGTGGTCCACAATGGTAAGAGCATGATGACCGGCTTGGAACCAGCTTTACATGGTCCAGGGCTACCAACTCAAGGGGCTGTTTGGTGATGATTGGCTGTAGAGGAGCTCTCTGGCTGTCCCGATCCTTTCTGCGCAGGTTACATTGTCCACACTCCCGGCACCACCTCTCAATGGCTTTCCTCATACCAGCCCAGTAAAACCTCTCTGAGCAATACTTCCAACTTCTTCCATCCGAAGTGTCCAGCTCCATTGTGGTATGCTTCCAGGACCATTGGTGCCTCTCTCTTTGGGACTATCACCTGCCAAACCAGCTTATGAATGCGGGCATTGATACTCCTCAGACACAGCTTCCCTTCATAAATGAACAGCCGGCCTCTCTCCTTCCACAACTGCTGAGTTTCCTCAGGAGCATCCGATTCTGGACGTGAGTCAGCTCGTGCCAGCAGCTCCTTCACCAGGCAGACTGCAGGGTCACTATCTTGTGCTTCTGTCCAGTCATGATGGGGCAATGGATTCAGGGTGACCTCCTTCAAGCCAGATCGTCTGTTTCTCACTCCTTGAGCACGCTGGGCCGCAAGTGGCCGGTGGAAGGGAGGTAGCTCTATCTCTTCAAGAGCCTCAGGATCTTCTCCTGCATCTGGTAGGTTAGGCATTCTGGACAGCGCATCAGCATTGGCATTCTTGTGCCCTGCCCGGTACTTAATGGTAAACTCATAGTTCGATAGCCGAGCCATCCGTCGCTGTTCCAGTGCACCTAGTTTTGCAGTGTCCAAATGCGTCAATGGATTGTTGTCCATGAAGATAGTGAACTTGGCAGAGGCTAGGTAATGTTTGAACCGTTCGGTGACAGCCCGGACTATGGCAAGGAACTCCAGCTAGAAAGAACTGTAATTAACAGGGTTCCTTTCAGTGGGGCACAGCTTCCTGCTGGCATAGGAGATCACTCTTTCTTTCCCATTCTGTACCTGCGACAGTACTGCTCCTAGTCCCACGTTGCTGGCATCTGTGTACAGCACAAAGGGTTTGTCATAATCTGGGTAGGCCAGAACTTCGTCTCCTGTGAGAGCCATCTTCAATCTGGTGAAGGACCTTTGCATCTCTTCAGTCCATTCAAAGGTGGAATTTTTCTGCTTGGTCTTCTTGGACTGCCCCACCAGGAGATTTTGCATAGGGGTGGCTATTTCAGTAAAGCCCTTGATGAATCTTCGGTAGTAGCCTACCAGTCCAAGGAATTGGCGTACTTCATGAAGGTTGCTGGGCTTCGGCCTGTCCCGGATGACTGTGACCTTATCAGGATCTGGTGCCACACCTTCTGCACTGACCACATGACCAAGGTCCTGCACCTTGGGCTTCAGGAGGTGGCACTTGGAGGGCTTCACCTTCAGGCCAAAATTGGACAAAGCTTCAAACACTTCAGCCAGGTGCTCCAGATGATCTTCCTTCGTTTTTGGAGAAAACAATGACATCATCCAGGTACAACAGGACCGTCTCAAAGTTCATGTGTCCCAGGCAGCACTCCATCAGCCACTGAAATGTTCCTGGAACAGTGCAGAGTCCAAATGGCAAATAATTGAACTCACAGAGACCCATTGGAGTGGTAAATGTGGTTTTCTCCTCGTCTGCCTCTGCCACGGGAACCTGCCAATACCCACTGGTGAGATCCAAGGTGGAAAAGTAATTAGCAGTTTTAAGTGCAGCTAAGGACTCTTCAATTCTAGGTAATGGGTAGGCATCTTTATGTGTAATGCTGTTAATTTTCCTGTAATCAACACACATTCTCATGGTACCATCCTTTTTCTTTACAAACGCTATTGGAGCTGCCCAGGGGCTACAACTGTCTCTGATGACCCCTGCCTCCTTCATCTCCCTCAACATACTCTTAGCACACTGGTATTGTGTTGGGGGTATAGGTCTGTACCTCTCCTTTATGGGTGGATGGTCTCCCGTGGGGATATGATGTTGAACCCCCTTTGCCTGCCCAAAATCTAGTGGGTGTTTGCTGAATACCCGCTCATATTCTTGTGTCACTCTGTAAACCCCATTTTTCTGGCATGAAGGTGTAGAGTCAGTTCCCACCCTCAGTTGCTGACACCACTCATCTGGCTGCTTCCCAGAGCCATTGTCCTCCACCTGATCGGATGAAACCAAGGGTTCTGCTGCCTGCAAAGAGTTGTTATTAACGGTGAGCAGCTTAGCAACTGTGGCGTACCAAGGTATTGTGGCTTCCTCTTCCCCACAATTCAAAAGGCGTACAGGTACTCTCCCCTTTCGTACGTCAACCACCCCTCTGGCTGTCAGGACAGTGGGCCTGCTCTCGGAGTATACTTGTTCTACCAACGCCTGGTAATCTCTCCCTCTAAGACCTATAGCTGCCCGACACCAAACCAACATTTCACATCTGGGGGGTATTGCAATGGGAAAAGCATCACTCACTCTGACGCTGCCAGTCTCTCCGCCAGAGAGTTCTACCTATTGCCTTTGCATCAGGGCTCGGATCTCCTTCTGCAGGTCTCGTTCTCCGGAACCAGCAGTCTCAGCCACCTGTTGCAACAAGACAATAACCTCGGACAGTTTTCATTTACATTTGTACCAAGATTCATCATGGGATTACATTCAAGTCGATCAATATCAACAACTATTAGACCTTGAGACTTTAGCTCTACCCGCCCCACTTTAACAGTAATTTCTTTACATCCTATCTGCGGTAAAGACTGACCATTACTAGCAACTACTGTCAGTTCATCAGTTGGGCCACGGGTAAGCTCTGAATCAGCCCAATATCTCTTGTACAGAATGTACGGCATAGTGGTCACCTGGGAGCCAGTGTCCAGCAAAGCGTTCATGGGGATGCTGTTAATCACCACAGGAAGGATTGGTCTCCCTCCCACATACTTGGCTCTCCAGTTCCTTGGGCCTGGGGATCCTATTCCTGGGGGTTGGCCCTCTGCCCCAGGGGTTGCTCGGTTAAAGGACAATAATCTTGCAAGATGACCTGCCTTATTGCAGCGACGACAGATGGGACGTCCGTCCTGGTCATAGCGATCGTTGTTCCTCCCTCGAAGTGGCGGAGCTCTCCTCCTCCGGAGCCACGGGACATCCTCTGGACTGGAAGCAAGCTGGATCTTGTCTTTGGAGGACACTTGCAGGGACTGCACGGTTTTGGTAAGTGCAGCCATCCCTTTGGTCAGCTCCTGGACTTGAAGACGCAGCTCCTCAGTTGGATCTTTATCCAGAGTCTGTGCATCAGCCTCCACAGGGATGGAAGGAAAAGATGTTGCTTCCTGATGGTAGGTAATCGCTGGGCGCCTAGGGGGTGCTGGACGGCTGTCAATGGACTCCTGCAGTACCCGAATAGCCCTGTCCTTAAAATCAGCAAGGTTCACATCAGGGTTTTGCAGGGTTATAATACGCAGTTGTCCTCTGTGGATACTGGATAGGAGTCCTTCAATGAACTGCTCCTTTAATAGTTTATCTTACACTGTCAGGATCTACTTGCTTAACTGCTCGCAGATCCTCCTGCAGGTTGAGAGAATAATCCCTGATACTGTCCTGTGCCTTCTGTTTACAGCCAAAGAACCTCATCTTGATTTCAGCTGCAGTGCGGGTGTCAAAGGTGCTCCTCAGTTTGGCCAGGATCCTTGCAACAGTCTCTTTATCAGTGTCCTGCCAGGCTTTCACCTCTCTCTGTGCTGCACCCGTTAGCTGTCCAATCAGGATATTCACTTTCTGGCTTTCAGACAAAGGGTATACTTTAAACAAACTGCACAGTCTCTCTTTAAATTCACTCAGGGTATGCGACTCACCCGAGTACTGCAGTAGCCAGGCCACTCCACTGGCATTATGGAGACCGCTGTGGCAGGCGCTCCTCCTGGCGGTGCTGCGGGGTTGGCACCGGCGCCTGCCACTGCATCGCCATTGGGCACAGACATCCTCCCCCCTAGTTAACGTTAGCCAGGGCCGGGGGTTATGGGAGCTCACCGGCGGCCGCTTCACAGGCCCGACACTGTAGGCCTCAGCTCCTCCTTCTCTCACGTGCTGTCCTCTCTTCCCGCGCGGCACTTCACTTCTTTGCGCTCTGCGGCAGGCTCCGCCCACGAAGGCCCGCCTTTTTCTTCCCCCGCGCACCAAGCAGCGTGGCAATGGCGGCAACTGGCACCAATTTCACACACAGTCTTTTTGCACAAACACAGTCTATGGCACACAGGACCCGGGGATACCGGGCTCCGTAATCCTGTTCTTGATGCCAAATTTGGGTCGCCCTCCCAGGGCTGTGGGGTACTCGGTACCGGGCCGGTGTCAGGGGAATGTGTCACTGCAGTGGTGACCCGGTCCGTGGCCCTGGGTGCCCAAGTAATTGGGGAATGTAGTTAATGGAATGGAATAGTTCGTGACGCCACCTGTGGTGATTGGCAAGGGAAATGTTAAGCCGACGCTGCAGACAGATCCGCTGGGACTGATGGTATGGTGCAGCAAAGAATTAATAGCTCCCCACAGGTGAAGCTATAGTACCAGGGCAGTGTAGAAGTGGTTAGCACGGGGATGTAGCAGTGCCGTAAGGGTAGGAAGCAGACAAGACACAGCAGGGGGTGCAATTTCTGTACCTTTACTTGATAACTGCAGTCCAGGGTCCTGATTACAGATGGTAACGGATCAGACTAGCCTGGAAGCAACTCAGGGATTTTCTCTCAGCAGACGGGCTGTGCAGTCTCCTTCCTAACGCTGGTTTGAATGAAGCACTCCAGTACTAAGTTACTCTGAAGTTCCTCCTGTCAGATGTTCCCAAGAACCGTACTTGCACAGCAGACAGCTGTAGCCTCTCTCGGGGACTCCTATCTCTCTGAGTCCTGGCTCTCTATCCACGCAGCTGTTGTGCCTCAAGTCTTAGATGGGAGTAGGGCATTTACAGCCTCCAATACAAGAGTATCTGCTGTAGGACCGTTAGTATCCATACAGCCGTGGAGACCAGGCTCCAGTTCATGCGCTCTCAAGCTGAGGGAGCTCTCCTTCCTAGCTCAACCTCCAGCTTCTCTCTCCACATGTGCACACTTCACCCTCTGCAGACTAACTACTCTCCCCTTCTCCTGGCCCTCAGAGGGCACTCCACCCCTTAATCCTGGTTCAGAGTTCCCCCTGCTGGCCTGGAGTGGAACTGTGTTGTATGTATGGATTGACTGCGAGAGAGACCCATCATTGCCTCCAAGCCTGGCATTACCCTCCCCTGGAGGAAGGCAAAGCCACTGTGGCGACCATACTCCTGGGGGCGCCACAGAAGTCCCCCATAATAATGACTTCTCCTTGAGTCGCAGTTTCATCTATTTGCTTTATGAGGATATTCTCTGTTGCTTCCATTATTTTTGGAGACTTATAACAAACCCCTATCAGTAATTTATTATTTTTCCCCCCTCCCCTTATCTCTACCCACAGGGACTCTACATTTTCATTAGATTCATATATATTATCACGAAGGATGGGTTTTAAGGATGATTTTACATATAAACACACGCCTCCCCCTCGCTTATTTGCACGGTCATTTCTGAACAGATTATAGCCCTGTAAATTAACCGCCCAGTCATGGCTCTCGTCCAGCCATGTCTCTGATATCCCCACCATGTCATAATTATGTTCCAACAACATTAACTCCAATTGCTCCATCTTGTTGGCGAGGCTTCTGGCATTAGTATACATGCACTTTATGTATCTCTCTGTACCTCTATTCTTTCTTAAATTATTAACTGTTCTAACCTCACCCACCATTTAATTATTTGTGCCCAGGTCTCTCTCTTCCCCTCCTATAAAAGGAATACCCTCCCCCCTCGTCCCTAGTTTAAACACTCCTCCAACCTTCTAGCCATTTTCTCCCCCAGCACAGCTAATTAAGTTAAGTAGTTAATTTTTTTTTCACTGCCCAGTGGTATAAAATTCTATTACACACCAGTGGTGTCAATATGAACACTTCACCCCTAGATGAATTCACTGAGAGGTGTAGTTCATAAAATGTTGTCACTTATGGAGGGCTTCTGCTGTTCTGGCACCTCATGGGCTCTCCCAGTGGGTCCTGGCACCTGCAAACCATAAGGCTGAGTTCATACGAGGCGCTTTTTTCGCGTTTCCACGGTGGTTTTAACCGCGCGATTTTGCCGTGAAAAATAAGCATCCCATGCATTCCTATGGGATTCCGCAATGCTGTGCTAATGCTGCGGTTTTTACCGTGGTCGAATGGCTTTGCGGTAAAAAACGCAGCATGCTCATTAATTTTGCCGAATCGCGGCGATCCCGCACCCATAGGAATGCATTGTTCTGCTTACTTTCCGCATGTGGCTGTGCACACCATGCGAAAAGTAAGCAGAACAATTGCGGATGGTACCCACGGTCCGGAGGAGAGGAGACTGTCCTCCGGGCTTTGGGTACCATATCCCTGTAAAAAATAGAATTTAAAATAAAAATATTGTTTATTCTCACCTTCCGACGTCCCGCGCAGCCTTCCCGCCTCTCTCCACGCTCCCGTTCCCAGTGAGCCTTTGCGAAAATGCCCGCGATGATGTCCGTTCTCGCGGGATCGCGAAGTCTCGCGGTCATTCGCGCGACGTCATCGCGAATGACCGCGAGACGTCGCGATCCCGCGAGAATGGACGTCATCGCGGGCATTTTCGCAAAGGATTACTGGGAACGAGAGCATGGAGAGAGGCGGGAAGGCTGCGCGGGACGTCGGAAGGTAAGAATAACACTAATTTTTTTTAATATTTTTTACATTTTATCTTTTACTACTGATGCTGCATAGGCGGCCTCAGTAGTAAAAAGTTGGTCACACTTGTTAAACACTATGTTTGATGAGTGTGACCAACCTGTCAATCAGTTCTCCAAGCGATGCTACAGATCGCTTGGAAAACGCTAGCATTTTGCAAGCTAATTACGCTTGCAAAATGCTAGTTTTTCTGCGGGAAAATCGCGGGAATTTAAAATGCGATTTTCCCGCGAAATGGAATTCCGGAACTCTCGCTGTAATTTCCGCGAAAGTTCCGCTACGTGTGAACTTAGCCTAACAGTAAAATCCCTTCTGAGCTTTGCACTGTGCCTGAAAAATATTTCTTTATTACTTGTAGGGTAGTGGTGTACTCAGAAAAAAACGGACCTCAGTTTGTTGTAAAAAAAATTTCCTATTAGCCCTATTAAAACTTGGAGCTACAATAACATTTTAGTGGTAAATATGTAATTTATTCTTTTTCACCGCTCAGTGGTATAAAATTCTGTAAGGCACATGTGGTGTCAATATGATCACTGCAACCCTAGATTAATTAATTGGGGAGTGTAGTTTGTAAAATTAATTGACATATAGTGGGATTATGTTGTTTTGGCACCACAGGGGCTCTGCCAATGTGACATGGCACCCTCAAACCATTTGTCACGAAGTGACTGGCCCTGTGTGACACGACCCTGCAATCTGTCGGTCACTAAAAGAAAAACAAACAAGGAAACATCGGGGACACAATTACAACAGTGGGCCCTGCGATAGGGAACGGGGAAATGGACACACCCTGCACTGTCCTGAGGCTGTGCCCTGGTCTATCCTGATGTCCCTATACGGCTTCTTTCAAACCTTTGCTGAGCAGGATACCTTAGCACTCACTTGCCCTGCACCTATCCCTCAATAGGGAATTGGTAAGTGCGGACACTGCTGCACTAATATAACACCAAGGGAAGATATACAAACGAGGTAAGACAAACACTTAGCTCTGTCTGCTGCAATGCACCGCACAGCAGAGTTAGGCACCAGATTACAGCATTCCACTGAAGCACTACTGCACTCAGCCAGCTCCTGACTCCAGCTTGGTTGGTCTCCAAAGAGGATGTGTACCACCAACAGTTAGCTGAAGCATCAGGTGACCTTTTAAAGAAAGGTGGGGGTGGTCACCACCTGCATCAGCAAATTGACCAGCCATGTAATTACACCAGCGGCCACTGGGGGGGGACTGATGTTAACCCCCAATGGCCTGAAAGGAAAAAAGTTTATATATGAGAATCCTAGATCTGACACAGATCCAAAAATGGATCGTGACACCATTCTAGCAAATTCTGAACTGAAATATGGTGCCCATTCCCTTCTGAACTTTGCAGCGTGCCTCAAAAGTAGTATTCCCCCACATATGGGGTATCGGCATAGTCAGAAGAAATTGCACAAATTGTATAGTGCAATTTCTCCTGTTACCCTTATGAAAATGCCAAATTTGGGGCTAAAAAAACATTTTTGTGGGGAGAATTTGATTTTATTATTTTCATGGCTCAACGTTATAAACTTCTGTGAAACACCTGGGGGTTCAAGGTGCTAATCACACATCTACATACATTCCTTGAGGTGTCTAGTTTCCAAAATGGGGTCACTTGTAGGGGGTTTCCACAGTTTAGGCACATCAGGGGCTCTCCAAATGGGACATGACGTCCGCTAATGATTCCAGGAAATTTTACATTCAAAAAGTCCAATGACGCTCCTTCTCTTCCGAGCCATGCAGTGTGCCAAAACTATAGTTTTCTCCCTTATATGGGGTATCGGTGGACTCAGGAGAAATTGCACTACAAATTGTGTGGCATAATTTCTCATGTTACTCTTCTGAAAATGGAAAAATTGGGGCTAAAAACACTTCTATGATTAAAATGTGATTTTATTATTTTCACGGCTCAACCTTATAAACTTCTGTGAAGCACCTGAAGACTCACCACACATCTAAATATATTCTTTGAGGAGTCTAGTTTCCAAAATGTGGTCACTTTTGGGGGGGGTTGCAACTGTTTAGGCACATCAGGAGCTTTCCAAATGGGACATGACGTTCGCTAATGATTCCTGGAAATTCGAACAGTCAAATGATGCCCCTTCCCTTCTGAACCCTGCCATTCGCATAAAAAATAATTTTCTCCCTTATATGGAGTATCAGCGTACTCAGTAGAAATTACACTACAAATTGAATGGTGCAATTTCTCCTGTTATCCTTATGAAAATGCAATATTTTGTGCTAAAAACATATTTGAGGAAAATTTGTTTTTTACTTTTACAACTCAACAGTAAAAACCTCTGTGAAGCACCTGAGGGTTCAATGTGCTCACCACACATCTAGATCAGTTCCCTGAGGAGTCTAGTTTCCAAAATGGTGTCACTTGTGAAGGATTTTCACTGCTTACGCAGGTATTGTTAATTTTGTTGTAAAAATTAGAAATTGCTTGTCAACTTTCGACCCTTATAACTTCCTAACAAAGAAAAAATTTTGTTCCAAAACTGTGCTGATGTAAAGTAAACATGTGGGAAATCTTACATATTAACTATTTTGTGTGACATATCTCTATTATTTAAGTGCATGAAAATTCAAAGTTGGAAAATGTAAACATTTTCAAAATTTTTGCAATTTCCTTTTTTTTTCACAAGCAAGCGCAAATCATACCAAAGAAATTTTACCACTATCATGAAGTACAATATGTCATGAAAAAAAATCTCATAATCACCGGGATCCATTGAAGCATTCTAGAGTTAAAACCACATAAAGTGACAGTGGTCAGAATTGTAAAAATTGGCCTGGTAATTATCATGCAAACCACCTTCGGGGGTAAATGGGTTAAGTCAACGCGCTTAAAAAAAAAAAAAAATCACGAAAAGTGTTGGATTACTCCTCCCTTGCTTCTTCAACCTGCACCATCAGGTCCATCTTTTTCTCCACTTGGACTTACATCTCCTGGTTCTAGATAGCTATTTTTGGTTTTGTAAATTCTAGGTTCTTTTAAGTCAGTTCCATTAAAGAAAAAGAAAACCAGGAAAATATTCTAAAAATTAAAAAAAAAACCAAAAAAAAAACACAAAAGTGTTGGATTACTCCTCCCTTGCCTCTTCCACCTGCACCGCCAGGTCCACCTCCTCCTCCACGTGGACCTATGCCTCCTGGTTCTAGATTGCTATTTTTAATTTTATGAATTCTATTTTCTTTTAAGTTAGCCCCATAAAAAACACAAAAAAAAGAAAAAAACCTAAAAGAAAAAATATACAAAAAAAAGCGCAAAAACATTGCTGAATTTCCCCTCCCTTGCCTCTTCCACCTACACCGCCATGTCCACCTCCTCCTCCACTTTGACCTACGCTTCCTGGTTCTAGATTGCTTTTTTTAGCTTTGTTAATTCTGTTTTCCTTATGTCATCCCCATAAAAAAAACACAAAAAAAATGCAAAAAAAGAATAACAAAAACAATGTTGAATTTCTCCTCCTCAACCTATACCGCCACATCAGACCTGGGCAAAGTGTGGCCTGTGGGCCATATCCAGCCCTCTGCCTGTCTCAGTCTGGCCCACGGACCGAGACAGCTGTGGGGCTGGAAACCAGAGGTCCACGGGCCGCACCGTGCCAGCCCACTGGCTCTCTCCGACCACTTCCTCAACCAATCAGCGTGCGAAACAGCTGATGTGATGACGTCATCTCATTGCGTCAGCTGTGTACCGCCGGAGAGTCAGCGCACCGAAGGCAGGGAGAAGAGCAGAGCGCCAGGGAATGGGACCGAGATGAGTATGTGGTGGTATTTTTTTTTATGTGCATGAACATGGGGATTCTATGGGGATAACAAACATTACATGGGGGTGACAGACAGCACATGGGGATTCTATGGGGGTGACAGACAGCACATGGGCATTCTATGGGGCTGTCATGCAGAACGTGAGGCTTCTATGGGGCTGACATCCATCACATCAGGATTATATGTGGCTGTCGTGCAGAACATGGGGAGGCTATGGGGTGACATAGCCCATGGGGAGGCTATGTGGGTGACATGTAGCACATGGGGAGGCTATGGAGGAGACATGTAGCACATGGGGAGGCTATGGGGGAGACATGCTGTGCATGGGGAGGCTATGGGGTGTCATGCTGCACATGATGAGGCTATGGGGGCCTCATTCAGTATATGGGAAGGCTGTGTGGAGCTCATGCAACATATATGGAGGCTGTGTGGGGACTCATTCTGTATGTGGAGAGACTGTGAGGCTGATGTTGTATATAGGGAGGCTGTGTGGGGCTCATGCTGTATATGGGAAGGCTGTGTGGGGCTCGAGCAGTATATATAGGTAGGCTGTGTGGGATTCATGCAATATATAGGGAGGCTGTGTCGGGCTCTTGCTGTATATGGGAAGACTATGTGGGGCTCATGCTGTATATGGGGAGGCTGTGCGAGGCTCATGCTGTATGAGGCTCACACTGTATATAAGGGGCTGTGGGGGGTTTATACGATATACAGAAGGGGCTGTACTTGGGTTCAAAGATATATAGGGGGTGTCAGCATACTTAATTTTGCTCAGTATTAAGTGATACAATTAATATTAATAAATTAATATTGAGTAGAATTAATTTCAAGCTATTGGTTTGGCCCTCCACAACAGTTATGGTCTCATGTGGCCCCTCGGGAAAATTAGTTGCCCACCCCTGCGCCACATCCACCTCCTCCTCCACTTGGACCTACATCTCCTGATCCTAGATTGCCATTTTTAGCTTTGTTAATTCTAGGCTCTTTTAAGTCAGTTTCATGAAAATTAGAGCAACACTAAAAAAAAGAAAAAAAAAACAAAGGAATGAGGTCTACAAAGAAAAGAACACAGTCAAATATGGTGGAGCTTCAAAAATGTTTTGAGGTTGGTTTGCTTTTCCTGCCTCTTGCACTGTGTGGCTTGACTGTGTTCAAGGCATCATGAAATCTGTAGATTACCAAAGGATTTTGGGTCTAAATGTAGAGCCCAGTGTCTGAAAGCTGGGTTTGCATCCTAGGTCATGAGTCTTCCAGCAGGATAATCACCCCAAACATACTTCAAGAAGAATCATAGAATCGTAGAGTTGGAAGGAACCTCCTGGGCCATCTGGTCCAACCCCCTGCTCAAAGCAGGATTCGCTAAATCATCCCAGACAGATGTCTGTCCAGCCTCTGCTTGAAGACTTCTATTGAAGGAGAACTCACCACCTCTCGTGGCAGCCTGTTCCACTCATTGATGACTCTGTCAAAAAAATTTTTTATAATATCTAATCTGTGCCTCTTCCCATTCAGTTTCATCCCATTGCTTCTAGTCTTTCCTTGCGCAAATGAGAATAAAGATGATCCTTCTACAATGTGACAGCCCTTGAGATATTTGTAGACAGCTATTAAGTCTCCTCTCTATCTTCTCTTCTGATTATGGAGAGGGGTTCAAAAATTTCTTCTGCTATCTCCTTCAGTACTCAGGGGTGTAATTCATCTGGACCTGGAGTCTTGAATTCATTTAGGTTAGCTAAATGTTCCCTCACTAGCTTTCTGTTTATAGATATCCTGGATTCTTCTATTCCCTTAATAGGACAGTGAAGAATAGTTGATGCTACACTTGCTTTCTGAGAGAAAACAGATGCAAAATGGGAATTTGAAAGTTCGGCCTTCTCAACATCCTGTCTTACCATTTCATCATTTTCATCCTGTAAAAATCCTATAGCATCTTTGACTTTTCTTTTACTTTTGACATATGCCCAAAATCCTTTATTATTGCTTTTGATATCTCTTGCAAGCCTCAATTCTTTGTCAGCTTTAGATAATCTGATTTGTGCCCTGCAGGTTCTGCAGACAGCATTATATTCTTGTTTAGATATGCCTCCCTCTTTTCATTTTATAAATATTTATTTCTTCCTTTTTAGCATGTGCTTAAGTTCTGTGTTCATCCATCCTGGTTTCCTTAAACGCTTACTATTCTTCCCTCTTTTCGGAATTGTTAACAATTGTGTTTTGAGAATTTCATTTTTCAAGATTTCCCATCCTTCCATAGATGGATGGTTACAAACGCTGGAGAGTTCTGAAATAGCCAGTAATGATTCTGGATCTAAATCCCATAAAACACCTGTAGAGAGATTTTAAAATTGCTGTTGAGAGAAGGCATACTTCATTTTGCCAAAAAAGAGTGGTCCAAAATTCCAGCTGAATCATAGAATCATAGAATCGTAGAGTTGGAAGGGAGCTCCTGGGCCATCTGGTCCAACCCCCTGCTCAAAGCAGGATTCGCTAAATCATCCCAGTCAGATGTCTGTCCAGCCTCTGTTTGAAGACTTCCATTGAAGGAGAACTCACCACTGAGTTCCACTCACCACTTACACCAGCTGAGAGGTGTAAGAAGCTTGATGATGGCCATAAAGGAAGCGATTGATTGCAGTTATTTGTTCCAAAGGGTGTTCAACCAGTTAGCACGTTAAGGGTGCCAACAATTTTGTCCAGCCCATTTTGGGGGTTTTATGTGAAATTATGTTGAATTTGCTTTCTTTTCTCTATTTTTGTGTTGTTAAAATACATACAAAGGAAATAAACATGTGTATAGCAAAACATGTGTAATAGCAATAATTTTCTGGAACAATTTCAAGGGTGCAAAGACTTTCTGCCATGACTGTATATACTGTTCTAACAAAAATCGTGCCATCCTTCAGTAGACTAGGTAAGAGCAATCTACCCAAAGGTGAGGATTCTGGGGGAAAAAATATTTGCATGCTCAAAACGGCTGACAGAAAATGTTCAAAAGTGCATGGAGGCATGGAGAATCCATGAATGAGCCCTAAATCTCCCTTATCAGCCTAAACAGATCTGACACAAGTATATCTGAAAGGGATGAGCGAGCATATTCGTGGGTACTCATTACTCGTGAGTAATGCGGTACACGGAAAATAGTGAGTATTTCACTACTCGCCTCGCTATTCGGGTCTCTCACCCAGCAGTTGTCAATCACAGTAATGCCGCACCCTTCTTGGTTGTGGGCGGCATTACTATGATTGGCTGGCCGCCCAGCGTCCTATGAGTCATCATAGCCTGGCACTAAACC
Organism: Dendrobates tinctorius; assembly: GCF_039654945.1. Taxonomy (NCBI): domain Eukaryota; kingdom Metazoa; phylum Chordata; class Amphibia; order Anura; family Dendrobatidae; genus Dendrobates; species Dendrobates tinctorius. The sequence continues at coordinate 14,000,320 of NW_027361758.1, forward strand.
CTGCCACCGCCATTTTCTGCACATTGCATGCAGAACACAGCTAGTGTAGGGAGAGTGTGAGCCACTTTCATCCACGTGATATACCGGGTGAAGAGGTGGAGACTGATGGTGATGACACACAGTTGCCATCTGGCCAGTCGCCAATATCAACACAGAAGGAGGATGACATGGACGACGAGGTGGTCGATGATGAGACCACCGATCCGACCTGGGCCGTTGGCATGCATAGCCAGCACAGCAGCAGAGAGGATGAAGGTGGATACGTAGCATCAACAAAGGCACCAAGGGCTACTGGTTTGAGCAGAGTGTGAACTGTGTCAACTGTTGCCAAGAGCAATCCCTCTATGCCCCAAATCAACGCAAGGGTGCGTTCAGCCGCTGTCTGGAAATTTTTTTCTGATAGTCCTTCTGAACCAATTGTTGTCATCTGCAGCATCTGCCATAGGAAGCTGAGCAGAGGCCAGGGCAAAGGCAACCAAAGCACCACCAGTATGCAGAAACACATGGCAGCCAAGCACCCTAGTCGGTGGGCTGAACAACAGGGTACCAAATCAGTGTCTGCGACTGCGGGTCAAACCACTGCCATGTCGCCTGTGATACGTCCTTTCCAATCTGCTGGGCAGGAAGCAGGTGATGATCATCATACCTCTTGCTCACAAGCTGTGGTTGCACAGACACAGGCCACAACAAGCTCATCCACTTGTTTGTCCCAGGAAAGCGTCCAATTGTCCATGCCCCAGATGTATGAAAGGACGCATAAATACCAAGCCACACACCCACAAGCACAAATGCTGAACGCGCACATTGCTAAGTTGCTAGCCATGGAGATGCTGCCATTTAGGCTTGTGGGGACATAGTCTTTCCATGATCTTTTGGCTGTGGCTGCCCCACGATACTCGGTTCCCAGCCGGCACTATTTTTCCCGGTGTGCCGTCCCCACGTTACACCAGCACGTCTTAAAACAATCTAAAGCGGGCTCTCACCAACACCGTAACCGGGAAGATCCATCTTACAACAGACACGTGGACAAGTACTTGTGGCCAGGGACGAAACATCTGTCACGGCACACTGGCTCAGCCTGGTGGAGGGTGGGACCAAGTCTCAAACTGGACCATCAACACATATCCTACCCACGCCACGAATAGCGGGCCCAACTTCAATCAGGGTTTCTGCCTCATCATATACATCCAGTCTCCCCTCTTCCTCCTCCCCGCCTCGTCATCCTATGATGAATTACCCTCCACATCACTCCCAAGTTGGGAGCTGTGCAGCAGCGCATCAGCAAAGTGGCAAAATGCTCTGCTGAAGCTGATCTGCTTAGGTGAAACACCACACACTGCAGCAGAGCTGTGGCAAGGAATAAAACAGACCGATCAGTGGCTCTCCCCACTGCAACTCCAACCTGGTCTGGTTGTCTGCGGCAATGGGCGTAACCTGGTGGCGGCTTTAAAGCTCAGGAAGCTGGTACATGTGCCATGCATGGCTCACGTGCTGAACCTAGTGGTGCAGAGATTTATACAAACATACCCTGACTTGCCGTACCTACATTTCCGCCACTCCTCAACCGCTGTTGCCGGTCTTGCAGCACTTCAAAAGCAATTTCATTTGCCAAACCACAGACTCATTTGCGACATGCCAACACGGTGGAACTCAACATATCATATGTTGGCAAGGGTAAGTGAGCAGCAGAGGGCACTTTCTGAATACCAGCTTAAACATGCCCGTCACACTGAGACTCAGCCAAGACACATAACAGCTCTCGAGTGGGTGTGGATCGCTGATATTTGTGAGGTGCTTGATAACTTTGAGTACTGCACGAAGCTTGTGAGCGGTGATCAGGCTATTATCAGCGTAACCATCCTTATGCTATGTCTGCTGAAAAAAAATCGCTGCAGAATCAAAAAGTGGAATCTTTGCGTGCCCAGCAGCTGGGTATGGAGCAAGATTTCACAATGGGTGATCCTACCCAGCCAATATCATCAGGTAATATTGGGGGATGAAGATGATGAAAATGAGGAGGGAGAGGACTTCTTTTTCAGTGGTACCGAGGGGACACCCCATGCTACAGAGGGGAATCCCAACCCCAGTTTCATGTCTGTCCAGCATGGGTGGGCTGAAGAGGAGGAGGTGGAGGAGGAGAGTAAGTGAGAGGAGAGGATGGGTATTGTTCCTCCATCAGGGGTCACAGAACATTTGCCTCTTTGCAGCTTGACACACTTCATATCTGACTGTCTGTGCCAAGACCCTCGCATAATCCACATTTTCAATAGCAACCTATACTGGTTGGCCACCTTTCTAGACCCACGGTACAAGGACAAATTTCCTTCGCTACTGTTGCAGTCACCAAGGGGTTTCACAATGGAATCCTTCAAGAAGGCCGTTGTCAATCATTTGAAGGCAACTGAAACCTCAGACACCACTGCTAGCAGTGATACCAGCTCTGTGCAACAGCATGCATTAATGGGGAGTAGAGTTGAGCGAAACGGGTCGAAAAAATTCAAAAGTCGCCGACTTTTGGCAAAGTCGGGTTTCATGAAACGAAACCCGACCCTAGGATGAGGTCGGCCACGAGGTCGGCGACTTACGCGCCAAAGTCGCATTTCAAAAGTTTGTTTTGCGCTCTTTTTCAGCCAATCAGGATCCACGGACACTGTGGGCAACGTGATGACCTAGGCACGGGTCACCACCATCTTTCAGAAGGGCATGCAAGTGATTGGCTTGCTTTGGTGGGCGTCACAGGGGGTATAAAAGGGCGTGCACGCCGACCGCCATCTTACTTCTGCCGATCTTAGTATAGGGAGAGGTTGCTGCTGATTCTGTAGGGAGAGCGTTAGGCAGGGAAGAAGACAAAAGAACTGCTTCTGCTGCTAGCGATTTGGCCTGCACGACACACAAGTCACTGTGTGTGCAGTGCAAGGGGAGGCTATATTGTGGTGTATCAGTGGTGTTGGTTGTTGGGCTGCCTTCTAAGGCTTCCTGACACGCTGGCATTGCTGTTTACCCAATGCTCCGCAAACTGCTTTTTTAAAAGCAATCCAATCTCCCTTATCCTCTAGTCACTTTTGTCACAGCTGTGCCATCGAGCGTGTCACATAGCGCTCAGATATCAGTGGGCCTCACACAATCCACAAGTGTCCAGTGTCCAAAAGTGTGTGCAGAGATTCAAAATCTCCATTATCCTCTCGTCACTTTGGTCACAGGCAGCTGTGCCATCGAGCGTGTCACATAGCGCTCAGATATCAGTGGGCCTCACACAATCTACAAGTGTCCAGTGTCCAAAAGTGTACGCAGAGATTCAAAATCTCCATTATCCTCTCGTCACTTTGGTCACAGGCAGCTGTGCCATCGAGCGTGTCACATAGCGCTCAGATATCAGTGGGCCTCACACAATCCACAAGTGTCCAGTGTCCAAAAGTGTACGCAGAGATTCAAAATCTCCATTATCCTCTCGTCACTTTGGTCACAGGCAGCTGTGCCATCGAGCGTGTCACATAGCGCTCAGATATCAGTGGGCCTCACACAATCCACAAGTGTCCAGTGTCCAAAAGTGTACGCAGAGATTCAAAATCTCCATTATCCTCTCGTCACTTTGGTCACAGGCAGCTGTGCCATCGAGCGTGTCACATAGCGCTCAGATATCAGTGGGCCTCACACAATCTACAAGTGTCCAGTGTCCAAAAGTGTACGCAGAGAATCAAAATCTCCATTATCCTCTCGTCACTTTGGTCACAGGCAGCTGTGCCATCGAGCGTGTCACATAGCGCTCAGATATCAGTGGGCCTCACACAATCCACAAGTGTCCAGTGTCCAAAAGTGTACGCAGAGATTCAAAATCTCCATTATCCTCTCGTCACTTTGGTCACAGGCAGCTGTGCCATCGAGCGTGTCACATAGCGCTCAGATATCAGTGGGCCTCACACAATCCACAAGTGTCCAGTGTCCAAAAGTGTACGCAGAGTTTCAAAATCTCCATTATCCTCTCGTCACTTTGGTCACAGGCAGCTGTGCCATCGAGCGTGTCACATAGCGCTCAGATATCAGTGGGCCTCACACAATCCACAAGTGTCCAGTGTCCAAAAGTGTACGCAGAGATTCAAAATCTCCATTATCCTCTCGTCACTTTGGTCACAGGCAGCTGTGCCATCGAGCGTGTCACATAGCGCTCAGATATCAGTGGGCCTCACACAATCCACAAGTGTCCAGTGTCCAAAAGTGTACGCAGAGATTCAAAATCTCCATTATCCTCTCGTCACTTTGGTCACAGGCAGCTGTGCCATCGAGCGTGTCACATAGCGCTCAGATATCAGTGGGCCTCACACAATCCAAAAGTGTCCACTGTCCACAAGTGTGTGCAGAAATTCTAAATCTCCCCTGTCCTATAGACACCTTGTACCTTGTTTTACATTACTATATAGTTTGTTGGATTTTGTCTACATTTCTACCAAAAATGAGGAAGGCTGGTGGAAGAGGCCGTGGAATTGGGCGGGGGTTGGCAGCTGGTAATGATGGTGTTGGTGGTGGATCTGATGGTAGTGGCAAGAGCAAAATAGGACCGAATGCAGGAGGTGCTGACCCTGCGTCATCGTCTGGCTACGTAAGGCCTCGAACGCTTAGTTTTCTAGGAGTTGGCAAACCGCTTTTAAAGGCAGAGCATCAGGAAAAAGTTTTGTCTTACATTGCTGACTCAGTCTCCAGCTCTATCGCCTCCTCTTCTTCAGTTGTAAAAAGTAAAAGCACTGAGTCGTCATTGGAGGCTCATGTTCATGAACCACACCTTTCCTTGTGTCCTTCACCCCAACCAAGATTGAAGGATGACGCAGGCCATACTACTGATTACTCCATGGAGCTGTTTTCACATACCATGCCTGGATTATCAAGTCAAATGGTGAATTACCCAGGCCAAGATGAATCTGACATGGAGTGCACTGATGAACAGCCGCTGATGGATGATTCTGCTGGTACATTCACTCAGAGCACTACATTGTCCTCGCAGTGTACAGAGCCAGATTTTGACCCTGATGAGACTCAGGTTCCCCTTCCCGCACACTATACCACCATACACGGTGACACAGAGAAAGGTGCACATGACATAGAAGAGGAGGTGATGGATGACCCAGTTGTTGACCCAGATTGGCATCCATTGGGGGAAGAGGGTGCTGCTTCCAATAGCTCAGATGAGGAGCATCCACAGCAGACATCGACATCGCAACAGCTGTTATCTGGCAGGCCCGGAGCACTCCAAAGACATGTTCCAAACATCAAAAGAGTTGCTGGACAGCTTGTCCAGAGGGTCAAAAGATCACAGCGTGCTAGGCCGCAAAATGTCTGCCAAAGTAGGAAGAGTGCAGTGTGGCACTTTTTTGAACAAAATCCTCATGATCAGGCCAAGGTTATCTGTAAGAAGTGCGCAAAGACCTTTAGCCGAGGGAAAAATCGGAAAAATTTGAATACCAGTTGCATGCTTAGACATTTAACCAGCATGCACTTGCAAGCGTGGACACAACACCAAACCTCAAGTGCCACATGTGCAACTGATCACAACGAAGGTAGTCAGCAACGCTACATTGTTTCCCCCACTGTAAGCCCACCAGTTAGCACAGCAGCAAATGTTGAGGTGTCGTTGCAAGGCCACAGCAGTCAGGGAATCCCACTGTTATATCAACGAAAGACTGATTCTAGGCCATCAGAAAGAACACCAACTCCATCTCCATCATCAACCCTCTCTCAGTCCGCCCTGTCCACCGCTACTTCCACCATATGCAGCTCTCAAGTCCAGCTCACCCTCCCAGACACTATGAGTAGGTCAAGAAAGTACTCAGTCTCTCATCCGCGTACACTGGGTTTGAACGCCCAACATTGCCAAACTAATCTCGTTTGAGATGATGCCCTTTCGGTTGGTGGAAAGCACAGCTTTCCGCGAACTCATGGCCTATGCAGTACCACGCTATGACCTACCCAGTCGCCACTTCTTCTCTCGCAAAGCCATCCCAGCCCTCCACCATCATGTGAAAGACCGCATTGTCCATGCACTCAAGCAGTCAGTGAGCGGAAAGGGGCACCTCACAACTGATGCATGGTCCAGTCGGCATGGCCAGGGCCGTTACGTGTCCATCACTGCGCACTGGGTTAATGTGGTGGATGCAGGGTCCACAGGGGACAGCGGTGGTGGGACAGTGCTGCCTAGCCCACGGTATAGGAAACAGTTGGCTGTAGGCGTTCGACCCTCCTCCTCCTCCTCCTCCTCCTCCAGAAGCGAAAGCTCGTCCACAGAGCGCAGTCGTACGAGCACTCCATCTGCAGCTGCCACTGTTGCACACGATGTGTCCCCCTATCGAGCATCTAGTGGAAAGCGTCAGCAGGATGTGTTGCAGATGATGTGTTTGGGCGACAGACACACCGCCGAGGTGCTGGCCGAGTACTTGAAGCGACAAACTGAGTCATGGCTGGGCAGTGTACATCTTGAGGCAGGCAAGGTAGTTAGTGATAATGGCCGTAATTTTGTGGCAGCCATAGCCCTTTCAAAACTCAGCCACATACCTTGCTTGGCTCACACATTGAACCTGGTGGTGCAGTGCTTCCTCAAAAATTATCCGGAGTTAACAGCCCTGCTCCAGAAGATGCGAAGACTGTGCGCGCACATCCGCCGGTCGCCTGTACACTCTGTTCGTATGCAGAAGCTGCAGCGATTGCTCCACCTTCCCAACCACCGCCTCATTATCGACATTGCAACAAGGTGGAACTCCACCCTGCACATGGTGGAGCGGCTGTGCGAGCAGAGGCAGGCCATAATGCATTTGTGGGAGGATACACGGCCAGGCACTTTGAGAGCAGACATGGAGTTGACAGGCGTGCAGTGGTCGAAGCTGAAAGACCTTTGTAAAGTCCTTCAGTGTTTTGAGGAATGCACACGGCTGGTAAGCGCAGACGACGCCATCCTAAGCATGAGCATCCCACTTATGCGTCTGCTCATGCAAACTTTGACGCACCTTAAGGAGCAGGCGTCTGCAGCCAATGTTGATGAGGAGGAGGGAATCCTTGATGACATTCAGCCATTGTCTGCTCAGGGACCTCTCCTGGATGAAGTGGAGGAAGAAGAGGAGGAGGAGGAGGAGGATGATGGGGATGATTACTTAGGGGAGGAGGATGCATCTCGTGGGGCAAGTGAAAATGTTGGTGTGGCAAGGTCTGGTACAGGGTTTGTGCGTGACTGGAGGGATGTGGATTTGCCAGAAAGTGCTCCTCCACCCAGCACTCGCAGTGCATCATTGACACCGGGAACATTGGCCCACATGTCAGATTATGCCTTGCGGATCCTAAAAAGGGACCCCCGCATTGCCAAAATGATGAACGATGACGACTACTGGTTGGCCAGCATCCTGGATCCACGCTATAAAGGCAAATTACAAAACATCATGCCACAGGAGAACCTTGACCTAATATTGGCTAATAAACAAGCAACTCTGGTAAATCGGTTGCTTGAGGCATTCCCAGCACACAGCAGCGGTGATGGTTCTCACACGAGCCGTACGGGCCGGGGGCAGCTTGGCAGAGGTGTTCGTGGTGCACACAGCAGAAGTGGCGTTGGAGACAGGGGTTTCATGACAATGTTGTGGACTGATTTTTCAAATACCGCTCACACAACTGGTAATACTGCATCGATGGAAAGTGACAGGAGACAGCAGTTGTCAACTATGGTTACAAACTACTTTTCCTCCCATATCGATGTTCTCCCACACAGGTCATTCCCCTTTGACTATTGGGCCGCTAAACTGGACACCTGGCCTGAATTGGCCCAATATGCCTTACAGGAGCTCGCTTGCCCAGCTGCAAGTGTGCTATCGGAAAGAGTCTTCAGTGCAGCTGGATCAATCCTTACAGAAAAAAGGACCCGTCTGTCAACCCAAAATGTGGATGATCTAACCTTCATTAAAATGAACCACGCATGGGTTTCCAAGGATTTTGTCCCACCTTCCCCTGATGACACATAGGGTGACAGAAAAATGGCTTGCTTTGGTCCACCTCTTCCTGGGACTTCACCTATTTCGCCTTTTGCATCAGCTGAATGTCCAACATCAACATATGCCACTTTCTAAAACTCCCTAACTGTGCTGCCTCCCCCCCCATGGCCGGGGTCACCACCTAGCGCACGACACCGTGCGAGTGCCGCTGCCCTGGACAGGTGGGTAGGCCGACTCTTGGGCGCGGGCACTGGCACAGGGTCCCTCATAGTGCAATCAAGTGTCTCTGACGGCGGTTTTGCACACCCGCCGTCAGACACACCGCTGTACTATGAGGGGCCCAGTGCCAGTACCGACGCCCACGAGTGGGCCCCCCTTGCTTGGGCAGGGCCCCAGCATTTGCAATCTTTACCTCTCCCTGCTCCTCCGCTGTGTAATCTGGGCCGTCAAATCCATACTGTGCCTGACACCGTCTGAGCCTGCCTCCTGAGACATATATTTTGAATGTGTACGCTATCCATACATGTTATCCGGGGATACGGTACCCTTTCTAACCTTTGTGCAATCACGTGCAATCCATACTGGGTCTAACACCGTCTGAGCCTGCCTCCTGAGACATATATTTTGAATGTGTACGCTATCCATACATGTTATCCAGGGATACGGTACCCTTTCTAACCTTTGTGCAATCACGTGCAATCCATACTGGGCCTAACACCGTCTGAGCCTGCCTCATGCTGTACAGACATATATTTTGAATGTGTACGCTATCCATACATGTTATCCGGGGATACGGTACCCTTTCTAACCTTTGTGCAATGACGTGCAATCCATACTGGGCCTAACACCGTCTGAGCCTGCCTCATGCTGTATAGACATATATTTTGAATGTGTACGCTATCCATACATGTTATCCAGGGATACGGTACCCTTTCTAACCTTTGTGCAATCACGTGCAAGCCATACTGGGCCTAACACCGTCTAAGCCTGCCTCATGCTGTATAGACATATATTTTGAATGTGTACGCTATCCATACATGTTATCCGGGGATACGGTACCCTTTCTAACCTTTGTGCAATGACGTGCAATCCATACTGGGCCTAACACCGTCTGAGCCTGCCTCATGCTGTATAGACATATATTTTGAATGTGTACGCTATCCATACATGTTATCCGGGGATACGGTACCCTTTCTAACCTTTGTGCAATGACGTGCAATCCATACTGGGCCTAACACCGTCTGAGCCTGCCTCATGCTGTATAGACATATATTTTGAATGTGTACGCTATCCATACATGTTATCCAGGGATACGGTACCCTTTCTAACCTTTGTGCAATCACGTGCAATCCATACTGGGCCTAACACCGTCTGAGCCTGCCTCATGCTGTATAGACATATATTTTGAATGTGTACGCTATCCATACATGTTATCCGGGGATACGGTACCCTTTCTAACCTTTGTGCAATGACGTGCAATCCATACTGGGCCTAACACCGTCTGAGCCTGCCTCATGCTGTATAGACATATATTTTGAATGTGTACACTATCCATACATGTTATCCGGGGATACGGTACCCTTTCTAACCTTTGTGCAATGACGTGCAATCCATACTGGGCCTAACACCGTCTGAGCCTGCCTCATGCTGTATAGACATACAGTATATTTTGAATGTGTACGCTATCCATACATGTTATCCGGGGATACGGTACCCTTTCTAACCTTTGTGCAATGACGTGCAATCCATACTGGGCCTAACACCGTCTGAGCCTGCCTCCTGCTGTATAGACATATATTTTGAATGTGTACGCTATCCATACATGTTATCCGGGGATACGGTACCCTTTCTAACCTTTGTGCAATGACGTGCAATCCATACTGGGCCTAACACCGTCTGAGCCTGCCTCATGCTGTATAGACATATATTTTGAATGTGTACGCTATCCATACATGTTATCCGGGGATACGGTACCCTTTCTAACCTTTGTGCAATGACGTGCAATCCATACTGGGCCTAACACCGTCTGAGCCTGCCTCATGCTGTATAGACATATATTTTGAATGTGTACGCTATCCATACATGTTATCCGGGGATACGGTACCCTTTCTAACCTTTGTGCAATGACGTGCAATCCATACTGGGCCTAACACCGTCTGAGCCTGCCTCATGCTGTATAGACATATATTTTGAATGTGTACGCTATCCATACATGTTATCCGGGGATACGGTACCCTTTCTAACCTTTGTGCAATGACGTGCAATCCATACTGGGCCTAACACCTTCTGAGCCTGCCTCATGCTGTATAGACATATATTTTGAATGTGTACGCTATCCATACATGTTATCCGGGGATACGGTACCCTTTCTAACCTTTGTGCAATCACGTGCAATCCATACTGGGCCTAACACCGTCTGAGCCTGCCTCATGCTGTATAGACATATATTTTGAATGTGTACGCTATCCATACATGTTATCCGGGGATACGGTACCCTTTCTAACCTTTGTGCAATCACGTGCAATCCATACTGGGCCTAACACCGTCTGAGCCTGCCTCATGCTGTATAGACATATATTTTGAATGGGTACGCTATCCATACATGTTATCCGGGGATACGGTACCCTTTCTAACCTTTGTGCAATGACGTGCAATCCATACTGGGCCTAACACCGTCTGAGCCTGCCTCATGCTGTATAGACATATATTTTGAATGTGTACGCTATCCATACATGTTATCCGGGGATGCGGTACCCTTTCTAACCTTTGTGCAATCACGTGCAATCCATACTGGGCCTAACACCGTCTGAGCCTGCCTCATGCTGTATAGACATATATTTTGAATGTGTACGCTATCCATACATGTTATCCGGGGATGCGGTACCCTTTCTAACCTTTGTGCAATGACGTGCAATCCATACTGGGCCTAACACCATCTGAGCCTGCCTCATGCTGTATAGACATATATTTTGAATGTGTACGCTATCCATACATGTTATCCAGGGATACGGTACGCTTTCTAACCTTTGTGCAATGACGTGCAATCCATACTGGGCCTAACACCGTCTGAGCCTGCCTCATGCTGTATAGACATATATTTTGAATGCGTACGCTATCCATACATGTTATCCGGGGATACGGTACCCTTTCTAACCTTTGTGCAATGACGTGCAATCCATACTGGGCCTAACACCGTCTGAGCCTGCCTCATGCTGTATAGACATATATTTTGAATGTGTACGCTATCCATACATGTTATCCAGGGATACGGTACCCTTTCTAACCTTTGTGCAAACACGTGCAATCCATACTGGGCCTAACACCGTCTGAGCCTGCCTCATGCTGTATAGACATATATTTTGAATGTGTACGCTATCCATACATGTTATCCAGGGATACGGTACCCTTTCTAACCTTTGTGCAATCACATGCAATCCATACTGGGCGTGAGAACGGCTGGCGAGCTGTTAAGCAAGCTACAGCACCTGTCCAGACAAGTACAGGGATTCCCTAGCGAGGAGACTTATTTGATTGTTTTCAATGTTGGGACAGCAATTTTTGGGGAGCACTATACTCTGGAGAATGATAGATGGGGCCCACCATACACTGGAACATTCCAAAGGTGGACATCAGACACTGGAGCAGCATTTACAGGGCCCATTATACACTAGAGCATTAGAAATGGGGCCCATTATGTTTGGAGCATTATTTGGGCCCATAAGACAGTGGAGCTTCATCCATGGGGACCAACATATACTGTAGCATTATGTGGAGCTCATCATATACTGTTTCAAACATTATATGGGACCAATGATTCTGTATGGAGAAATAGATGGGCCTCGTCATGAGATGTAAAAAGTGAGGTATTTTTCATTGTACTATACCGCTATTTATCTGCCGTATCGGAGCATGATGAGTTGTGGTATGTGTTAAAGGGGCGCTCTTTCGCCCAGGGCACCTGAAAACCTGCAGCCAGCCCTCCCCCCCCACAACTTTAGCCAAATAACACCCATTTTTCAGTGCGTAACTTATATTATGAAGTTAATTAAGGTTGACAAGCTTAAGTAAGAAGAATTGATGCTTTTGGCATTCAAATGGGCACTGTTGGTGTGTTTCCTGTCCTCCTCTCACTGCCGACTTTTATTCCCCATTGACTTACATTGGGTTTCGTGTTTCGGGACGACCCCGACTTTTCCCTATAAACGGACGATCTTGCTCGACCCGACTTTTGGAAAAGTCGGGTTTCACGAAACGAAACGCGACCCTAAAAAACCAAAAGTCGCTCAACTCTAATGGGGAGAGATACACCAAGCAGGTCCAAAAGAGGTGGTGGTAAAATGTCCACAAACTGGACTATCTTCAATAAACCGGCTCATCACCAAGGACTAGCTGGAACAGTAGCAATGTCAAGGAGGGAGAAGTTGAACAAGATGGTCAACGACTATCTAAGTGACCATACCTGCGTCCTTCCTGATGCTTCTCTACCATTTAATTACTGGGTATCCAAGCTGCATAGTTGGCCCGACCTCTCCTTCTATGCCTTGGAGGTGCTGGCCTGCTCTGCTGCTAGTGTGATGTCAGAGCGTGTTTTCAGTGCCGCTGGGGCAATCACAGATACACGCACATGGTTGACAGAGAATGCAGACAGGCTGACTGATAAAATTTAACTGGACTGGATTTCACAACAGTATTTAAGCCCTCCAGATGACAGTACCCCAACACGTTTTTTTTTGTTTTTTTTTTAAATTGGTGATCACATCCATCCCTTCCCATACAAGCCCCTTTTCTTCTTCTTACACATTTTCAAAACCTGCTTCTGACACATGTACCTCATGGTCAATAAGCTAAAAGCAATGTTACGTTAATTAATATTTCCCATCGGAGGCACTTGTGATGAGTGAGACCCTTCTTCCTTCATCAACCATAATACAGCCCCTAGGGCTAATTTTTGGAGACACTATTGCTATGCCTGGACACTGGGCATGGCCACCTATATGCTATTAGTCCTAGCTTCATCATAATTGTTTGGCCCTTCAGACCTGTCTTGCTTCCTTCATCAACTATGATACAGCCCCTTGGGCTAATTTTTGGAGACACTATGGCTATGCCTGGACACTGGGCATGGCCACCTCTATGCTAGTAGTCCTGGCTTTATCATAAATGTTTGGCCCTTCAGACCTGCCTTGCTTCCTTCATCAACCATGATACAGCCCCTAGGGCTAATGTTTTGAAGACACTATATCTATGCCTACACATTGGGCAGTGGCACAACAAGGACAGTAGTCCAAGCTTTATAATTGTGAATCCCTTGTGATGATGATGGGTCACTTCTTCCTGCGTTAACCATAACACAGCCCCTAGGGCAGATTGCTCTCCTTACACCACTTACACACTTAGCTGTCAGAAGATCGCCTCCATCATCAGTCGCTCTTACGGCACTTCTGATTTATCACTGGCACTGCGTAAGTGGCCTACGAGTCCCGCTCTTCCAGCAAAAAACCACAGGACTTCAAATAGTGTTTGTACAGTCTAGTGAAGCAGTGGTGTAAAAACAATCGTGCAGCCCCTGTCTAGGAGCCCCCGTGTTATATACATTTGTTTACAGCATACATTTTTTAACATTTACACATTTTTTAGCCTTTCCTCAGCCCCCAGACCGCTTTGTTGGGTCCAGCAGACGATTACTCGCATTTTCCATTGACTTTCATTGGACTCGCTATTCATACCGAATACCCGAGTATTAGGGTATACTCGGTACGAGTATAGCAAGTCCGAATACTTCACTACTCGCTCATCCCTAATCTCTGATCCACTTTGTTTCCTTTATGAAGTCTCAATTTTTCAGAATGCAAAAACCTTTATTCTGATTTCATGCCCAGGTAGCACCATAAATAGAGGAGGTGTGTTGGGAACCTCTGGTATAATTGTTACGATATTAGTATTTCCCTGTTCTCCTCCTACCTTCTCTCAGTGTTATATCTATATATATACGCCTGTCTGTCTGTAACCGAAATCCCGCTGGGCTGAATGGACGTGCCCGCCAGGCCGCGACCAATCAGCAACAGGTGCAGTGAGCAGGCATATTCCGCAATTAGCAGGACGCACGCCACCGCTACCGTGCCGTCGGCATGAAGAAGAGGGAAAGATTCCGGGGGCAGTCGGATGGTAAGTGTGACGCCCCAAGGAGTATGGTCGCCACAGTGGCATTGCCTTCCTCCTAAGGAGGGTGATGTCATGCCTGGAAGCAATGAAGGGACTCTCTGGCAGTTAACCATAACATGCAACACAGTTCCCACTCCAGGCCAGCAGAGGGAGCTCTGAACCAATACTAAGGGGAAGAGCTTCTCTCTGGGGGCCAGGAGGGGAAATTAGTCAGTTAGTGTGAGGAGGGCGTCATGTGCAGACGTGGAGGAGAAGAGCTGGGGAGACTGAGGAAAGTGGAGAGCTCGGTCCCAGTGATAGCGCATGATCTGGAGCCTGGTCTCCAAGGGTGTATGGATACTGATGGTTCTGCACCAGAAACCAGAGGAATAGGAAGCAGTAAATGCCCTATTCCCACATAATCCTCGGAGGCACAACAGCGACGGGTGAGCCAAGAAAGATAGAAGGCTACGGCTGTCTGCCATGCGAGTGGAGTGTGGATAACATCAGAAAGGAGGAACTCCAGTGTAACTCAGTACTAGGAGTACTTCATAGAGAGCGCTAGTAAGGAGACTGCACAACCCATCTGCCAGAGTGATGCCTGATTTGCTTCCAGGCTAACCAGCACCTGTGCCATCTGTACTCAGGACTCTGGACTGCATTTGCCAAGTAAAGGTAAAGAAACTGCAACCTATTGTGTCCTTGCCTTCTTGCTGCAACCTCCCCGGCACTGCTACATCTCTGTGCCTGACACTGCACCTTCCTTCCCAACACCCATCTACACTGCCCTGGGACTACAGCCCTGCCTGTGGAGGGCTATAACATCATTGCTGCACTACACCATCTGTCCCAGAGGATCTGTCTTCAGCGTCGGCTTAACATTTGCCGAACACCACAGGTGGTGTCACGAATCCTCTATTCATAAACTTTATTCCATCACTTCACTCCCTTACATGGACGCACAGGGCCACGGACCGGGTCACCGCTACTGTGACACTTCCCTGTGAAATACCGTCCCGGTACCGAGTTCCCCACTGCCCTGGCGGGCGATCCATAACTATATCACATTTTTTATTTTAATCTGCCTCTGGCCATATTGTAGAGTACCCGATGCTTTAGAATCGGGCCAGCAGCTAGTAATATGTAAAGCTCAATGTGTGTGTGTGTGTATGTCCTGGATTGGCATCTGCACCGTCGCAGCTACAGCCACAAAATTTTGCACAGTCACACATCTGGACCCCGAGAGCGTCATAGGCTATGTTGTGAGGCAAAATTTTAACCCCGCGCGTTCCAATTCACCAAACAATTTTGCCCCTAGGTACATAATGGGGAAAAAGTGAAAGGAAAAGTGTGGGAGGTAAATTCACAGCTGCCAGATGTGAACAAGGGGGAAGAATGAGAGCGATAGCACCAAAGAGTATATACCGTACAGTTGCTAAGGTGGGGCACTGACATGGGATACTCACCACACACGGGGATATGTCACACACACAAAATGCACCACACACTACCACGTGCTTCAACACATATACCACCCTCAGCACTAGAGTTGAGCGACTTTGGTCGAATCAGGTTTCGTGAAACCCGAATGAAACAAAATTTAAGTCGGATGAAACTGCTCCGACTAGGGCAAAAAAAGTCGGACTTTCGTCCGAAACCTGACCCCAATGCAAGTCAATGGGAAATAAAAGTCGGCATTGAGCGGATGACATTCATCCACTCAATGCCGACTCTACTCAGCACACATTTCACCACACATACACCAACCTCGCCACATAAAAGTCGAAACACAAAATGCGCCACTCAAAACTCGCCACGCTGTCCCAGAGCTGTTTAAAAGATGAAAAATGAGCTGTGATTGGTTGCTATCAGCAACAGTTTGCTTTGTAGACAGTTGTGGTAACTGAGGCCTATTATTCTTATCATTTCTATGGTGTTATCGTCCTTCTGTAAAGCTGGAAATGACACAATTTATTACCGTGCCAACACAGACCACCCTCTGACACAGACTACCCTCTGACACAGACTGCAGGGGGAGCCCAGTATCACACAGGATAGGATTAGATACACGGATCAGCAGTCAGTATCACACAGTATACGATTAGGTACACAGCTCAGCAGTCAGTATCACACAGGAGAGGATTAGACACATGGCTCAGCAGTCGGTATCACACAGGATAGGATTAGATACACGGCTCAGCAGTCAGTATCACACAGGATAGGATTAGATACACAGCTCAGCACACAGTATCACACAGAATAGGATTAGATACACGGCTCAGCAGTCAGTATCACACAGAATAGGATTAGATACACGGCTCAGCAGTCAGTATCACACAGAATAGGATTAGATACATGGCTGAGCAGTCAGTAACACACGATAGGATTAGATACACAGCTCAGCAGAAAGTATCACACAGGAGAGGATTAGGTACACTGCTCAGCAGACATTATCACACAGGATAGGGTTAGATACACAGCTCAGAAACAGGATGTGCCAAAGGAGAGGACATTTTCATTCCAAGAATTCCACTCATTCCACCTGATTTGTTTTTTTATTTTAAACACCTCCAGTTTCCAGTTCAACTGCTATTTGCATTGTCTATTAACAATGCTCAGGGACAGTCCTTGAAAGTAGTAGGGATCGATTTGCAATCTCCATGCTTTTCTCATGGTCAACTTTACGTGATCTGTTCAAGAGTTGGAACTGCCAAAAATCTGTTCATAGTTGCACCGAAAGGAAAAACCAAACATGTTATTTATCAAAAGGCTCTTGAATGAGTTGAAAATAAAATACTATAAATACTTGGGTAATCGTTTAGTTAATTTGTGTTGCAAATCTGTAGTGTTGAATATATGATGTGAAATGTTTTTATGTGCAATATCATCATTACAATTTGTTATAACTACCCACAGTTGGTTACTATGCCCAGGCAACGCCGGGCTCTTCAGCTAGTGTAGAATATATATCAATTGCACACTTCTTTTGAATGCAAGCAAGATTACATTGCAATACTTTGCATGTCAACGCGTTTTGGCCAAATAGGCCTTTTTCACGACATGTTTTCATGGGAAAACTTCTCCTGGATGGTAGTACAGCTGCAAATTTGGCTGGGTATATGGTTTGCATACAGAAAAATTTGAATTTGGCGGGCCGCATTCTTTAATGGACAAAGTGACATTTTTAGTGATACCATTTTTTTTTCTGCACACTTTTTGAACATGTTTGCCGTGTTTTTTTAAATTTCTTTAGAGTTTCGGTCATTATAGATGTGGTGATAACAAATGTGCACTCTTATTGTAGTTATGTCCCCATATTGTAGTCATGCTCCCATATCCTGGTATGCATGGTCCCATCATCCCTACATTACTATGCATGGTCCCCTCATCCCCATCCTGGTACGCATGGCCCCCCTCATCCCCACCCTGTTATGCATGGCCCCTTCATCCCTACACTACTATGCATGGTCCCCTCATCCCCATCCTGGTACGCATGGCCCCCCCCCCTCATTCCCATCCTGGTACGCATGGCCTCCTCAATGTTGTCAGTGTTATGTGAGTGGCTTCTTGGAGCTTAAAGAAATTGCTACTAGCTCAAAACTCACTTCATTGCACTGGATTGACTGTAAGGCTTGAGTCACACTAGCAATTTTAAAATCAGTCCAATTTTGATGCAGGTGAGTCGGACAAGTATAATGCAAGTGTCATGCATTTTTTTATGCAAGTAAAATCCGATTAGATAGATAGATATCATGCCGCTGCAATGCAGGTAAGTGCAGGCTCCACAAGATGGCAGTAGAGTGGAAGCAAGACTGCACCTAAACAGAGCTGGCCTGCAGTGCAGCAGCAAGACTACCACAGGTGGCAGTAGAATAGTCAAACAAGCTGGGTCAAATCCTAGACTGTAGCGCAGTACCAAAGGAATAAGCAAACTCACAGTCAGAGACAAGCCAGGGAATCAGCAATGGTAGTGTGACGACCGTCTGGTGCGAGTCTGGACTGCAATTGAGACAGCACCCCGAGCAACCCCGAGACCCTTTACCCCTATACAGGGATCTGGAATTACAGCAGAGCCCAGGAGGTAGCTGTCTGTATAAGAGCAGTGGACCAGAGCAGAACGGTCGCCAGAAAGGGATAAACGGAACCGAAGGAGTAGTCAGGAGTCCAGGTCTAAACCAGGCGGGTGGCAGAGGTACAAAATCGGCAGACAGTAGCAGAGTCAAAATCCAGGCCAAGGTCAGAGTCTTAAACCAGGAAAGCAATAGAGGTACAAAATCAGCAGGCAGTATCAAAGTCAAAATCCAGGCTAAGGTCAGAGTCAGCAATAGCAAATCACACACTAGCACACTGGGGAAACCAAGACTATATCTGGCGGCCTGCAAGACAGGTCCCAAGGTATTTGAAGGATCAGGCTATCCCTCACAGGCTCACAGTCTGATGACATTATTTGGACCGCCCCCAGGACCAGGCCATATGGTGATGCACCAACCTCTTCATGACTGCTGACAGAGGAGCGGAGCCTGCGTCCACCAGATGCCTGCACAGGAGCCCCTTCTCTGTCACCACCACCCACGGGCAAACCACGGTGCCTCCTAGTGGCCGAGGCAGGAACAGCCGTCCCCGAGTCTGACGGCGACTTGACAGTCTGATGCCTCCCAGTGGCCAAGACCGGAATAGCAGTCCTCGAGTCTGACTGCGACATGACAGTCCGGTGCCTCCCAGTGGCCGAAGCAGGAACAGCAGTCCCTGTGTCTGACGGCGACATGACAGTCCGGCGCCTCCCAGTGGCCGAGGCAGGAACAGCAGTCCCTGTGTCTGACGGCGACGTGACAGTACTCCCCCCTTCTAAGGGGGGCCTCTGGACCCTCAAAACCTGGTTTGTTAGGGTGAAGGAGGTGAAATTTCCTGATCAACCCTTTGGCATGAATGTCACCAGCAGGGACCCAGGACCTCTCCTCCGGACCATAGAACTTCTAGGGCAACAGATACTTCACGGACCCTCTCACTTAGCGGGAGTCAAGGATACCCTGGACTTCGTATTCCAAGGCACCCCCGACCAAAACTGGAGGCGGAGGGGACTGGACAGGATGAATTGGGGAGCGGTACAATTTGAGGAGAGACTTGTGGAAAACATTTGGCAGTTTGAATGACTGAGAGAGTTGCAGATGAAAAGCTACTGGGTTAATCACCTCAATAATTTCGTACGGACCAATGAACCTGGGACCCAGTTTGGCAGACGGCACTTTAAGCCTAATATTCCTGGTAGAAAGCCATACTTGTCTCCAACTCCGAGGTGCGGCCCTTTGGTTTCCATTTAAATTTTGTTGCAGTGTGTTAGTGAAGTTAATGACACCAGTTTGCTGTTAAAAATAATTACCTACAGGCCAGATATTTAAATATGTGGTAGGACAGCACACCACTATTGAACCCAGAGCAGTGTCAAAAGGTTGTTGGTTGGATAGCAGATAATGCTTCCAGTCACTTTGCCACCACCACCCTGTCTTCCACACGATCAAGTCTGAGTAGCCGTGAGTCTGGACCGCATATTTCTCACCCTGATCCTCCTTCCTCCCACCATGACGAGTGCCCGGAGACAACTGATCCCACACTTGGAAAAGTGAACAGCTCTTCGTAGTGTCCATTTATAGATTTGGGCCTCTTGCCTGATCCACTTGAAGCAGGGCAAGAGGAGATTGCATGTAGTGCAGCCACAGTCACATGAAGGCGACAGTGGGAAAATGTCACAAGAGATGGACGATGATGAGACACGATTGCCAGAAAGTCAGGAAGAGGACTAGGGTTCGGAAGTGGAAGATGAGGTGCTGGATGATATAGTAACTGACCCAACCTGGCAGGAGGACATGCAGAGCAAGGACAGCAGCACACAGGGGGAGGAAGGCGTAGCACCCCAACAAGCAGGAAGAAGCAGTTTGGTGGCCGCAGACAGAAGGCGGACAACCATTCCCCGTAACACCAACACGACGGAAGTTGCCAGTACAACTGTTAGGTCTTCCCGAGTCTGGTTGCTTTTTAAAGACTGCCGATAACCCCAAAAAGGCCATTTGCACCACCTGCCAGGCCAGCATCAGCAGGAGTAGCAAAACTACCAGCCTGACCACCACCAGCATGATCAGGCACATGGCAGCAAATCACCCAACTTTGTGGGTGGAACCCCAGGGTCCAGGAACAGTGTCTGCAGGTGACACCACTGCTTCTTCTGCTGTTGTGCATGCAAGCCAATCCCCTGTTCATGGTGCATGTGAAGATGCCTCCTGCCCTGCACCTGTTGTTGCACACACTCAACTAGCACCAACAGCAAGCACGCCCACGTCCTCAGTGTTCTGAAACGCTCTCTGCTCACAAAGAGGATGCATTGCAGGCGGAACACGATGAGATGGAGCAAGGAACCATACAGGGTGATTACACACAGTCCAGCCTCATCTCATCCCAATGTGGATTGGGTGACAATGAGGAAGAGGAGGAGGAGGAAGAACAGGAGCCATTTTCATGCGCTATAGACGGTACTACCTGCACAACTGTCATACCGTCTGTTCAGCGTGGATGGCCTGAGGACAGGGAGGAGGATATGAGCATGGTCAGTCGTCCTCTTGGTGACTACACGGAAGTCTTGCCTGTTAGCAGTCTGACATGCATGCCTGAGTTTATGTTATGCTAACTTTCCCATGACCCTCGCATTCTCAAAATTTTGGGTGACAGTCATTACTGATTGGTGACACTTCTAGACCCACACTACAAGGAGAACTTTCTATCTCTTATTACAGAGGCAGATAGGTCTACTAAAATGGGGCAGTACTAGAGGGTCCTTGTTGCGGAATTATTAAAAAAATTCCCATCTAAAAACACTAGCGGCAGAGGTCACAGGTCGTTGGACAACCAAGTAGTACAGATCAGAGAGACAACTGCAATCCAGCAGAGGCAGGGGAACACTGTCAAAGGTCTGGGAAAGTTTTCTCAGATCCTTCCATCGCACAGGCCCTGAGGTGCGGGGTACTCTCACAAGGAGTGCAAAGTTTGGGAAGATGCTGAGGGAGTACCTTGCTGACCGTTCCAACATCCTCCGTGATTCCTCTGTGCCTTATTTTTATTGGGTATCGAAGCTGGACACGTGGCACGAACTGGCTGTCTACACCTTGGAGGTCCTGACCTTCCCTGCTGCTAGCGTTTTGTCAGAGTGGGTTTTTAGTGCCGTTGGTGGAATTATAACTTGATAAGCGCATCTGCCTGTCAACTGAAAATGCTGACAGGCTGACTGTTATAAAAATGGAAAAGGGCTAGATTGGGCCAGACTTCTCAACACCACCGAATGATAGCAGCGTAACAAAGTAAAATCCAGTGTCTTTTTTGGGAGGTCTATTCCCATGCACCTCTTCACACACACACACACACACACACACACCCACACACACACACACACACGCATGACTTCCTGATTTTGGCTATTTGCTGTTGTCCTCCTCATCCTCATCCTCCACTACCCTATCACCAGGGTGACGGAGGTCCGTGATGCAACATCCACATAATTTTTTTAAAGGTGTTTATGATGCCTGTAAAAAAAGAATGTTATACAGTATGTTCATGTATACCCCCAAGGGGTAAATGTTTGTTAGCCCATACACTTACTGTATGGGCATTACAAGTATACGAGACCCGCTCCTTTCTAATGGGAACATTATTTTATGAGGCCCTCCTCCATGTCTCTTCCAAGGGACATTGGAGTGCCTCCAAATGTTTGGCAGCCCTTGCATTCACTGCATAGGCAAACACTATAGGAGGCCAAATTCCTAATAATGGAAATATTTTTTCATGAGGCCCTTCTCTAAGTCTCTTCAAAGGGGCATTGGAGTGCCTCCAAATTTTTAGCAGCCCTTGCATGCACTGCATAGGCAAACAGTATGGGAGACCCACTTCCTAATAATGGGTACCTACAAATTTTGGGCAGCCCTGCCACTCACTGTATATGCAATAACAGTATAGCAGACCCACTGTTTAATAATGGGAACAACAAAGCATAGTTGGATGACGGCTCTCTAAAAATAGTGAGGGCCGACTGCTGCCACTTTAAGAATAGTAAAGGCCGCCTGATGGCCTTATAAAAAAAAGCTTTGTGACTTTCTGAGTCCTTCCTTCATAAATGAAACAGGATGTGTCTGATGATTTGTCACACACCACATGGACAGATAAGGTTGTAAAATGTTAAAATGACATTTCCCAGTGAATGTATTTGTCTTGGTTGAAAGCAATGCTAAAGTACAAAAATGCTACATGTGAACAAAGCTCAAGGTGTGGAGGAGCATTTTTGTTTCTGGTTATTTATTTTGTCTTATATACAAGTCATTACCCTGCAAAGGATGTTCCTTAACATATTTCCCAGGAAAATCCATTTTGGTTTCATTTTTGTATGTTTTATTGTGAGTCTGTAAAAGTGGTGTAAGACTCTGACAACATTGTTCACAGCAGTGACCTGGGCATCAGAAATGCTTCCAGGAGTCTTCCCCATGCTGTTTCCATGTCATTTGAGTCCTGTTCCCATCGATTTTTGCAATTTCTGGTCCTTCTGCAGACCACCAGGGAGGCCGCCGGAAAAATGCTTGAGTTTCCCATAGACTTATATTGGGCTCGTTGCTCGGGTCGAGCATTCCAATCTGCTCGACCCAAGCAACGAGCACCCAAGCATTTTAGTGCTCCCCCATCACTATTAGGCGTCCCTGGAATCTAAGAGATAAATTTGTCCGAGACGATATTGTTCCCCTAGATAGAGTTCCTAGACAATAGTTTTTACGTACACCTAAACAACGGTCATATCCTTTCAGCATTGTCAACAATGCCACAATATTCTTAAGGGGAAACAAAATTCATCACCCGTATTCTGGCAAAAGTATTCCCATTAAGGACTTTTTTCAATTGTGATTAGATTATACTTACAAGCCGCCATCTTCATCTGTTATTTGCACACCGCTCTGGTTGTCTTTTGCAGGTTGTGATCTGCTGGATCGCTACAGTGTTTGCTGGAGCAATCCTGAAGTAACTACTCAGTGTAAGTGTATAAGAGCTAGAACGGTGCTCTCATAGTCAGAGAGATTGTGACCATTACCTCTGACTTCCAATCAGAAGTTGGGGTTACAAGATGGCAGCGCAGGAGCATAGCAGAATAGAAGACGGCTACTGGTAAGTATAATACTAGGGACAGGGAACTTAGAATAGTGGTACCACTCCAGTGCTAAAATTAAAAAAAAAAAACTTTGGAGTGGTGCTTTAACCCCTTCCCAACATGCACCATTTATATACAGCACTGCAGGAACTGCGTTTCCACAAATCGACGTATATACGTGTGATGATAACGCAGACTCACGTTGAACACTTCTGTGATCAAATGTAGGTGTCAGCTCTATTCGAGAGCTGGCACCCTGCAGCAAAGGCCATGCTCGGTGCTAATATAAGATGCCCAAATGAGGTAGTTATGGGCGAGCTTCAGTCCCCACTCATTTTGGCATCCTACAGACTACTTGTGTTCCAACTCTAACATGAAAACCTCAAAAAGAGGAAAAAAAATCCTCCAAAAAATTCAGTTACAAACCAGGAAGGAACTTTGACACAGTTTGCCAGCTTCCGTAATAAGGCCTTAATATCAACCAATACCTTTCATATATTGATATGTTTTTTGTGCACTTTTTATATTTCTTTCAGGGTGCAGTTGGGTCCAAATAGTTCTGCAAACTTGTGGCCTCTGTTCACACGGGATGCATTCTAGTTGGCACTGGGCAGCCCCCCTATATGGTGTTACTAAGAGGTTGTGAGCCAGAAGCCCTGCATTCCCTGTGTGAACACTGCCACATGCGGATTATTTCTTCAGCACTGGTGTGCCACACGGCCAATCCCTGATTGTAGGCTGGCTGTTTCATTTGGTATTTATGCACCTGTGCAGCTGCCATTTTGCTTGGGTCCGCTGCACCCTGGATTAGTGCAGATGCATTTGGGCCTGTTTGGTTTGTACTTGTGTTCCAATCCCGGTGTGCTGCTGTTTGTGAGGTGCATCTCACTTATTTCAGGGTTGTAGGCCTCTTCTGACTCCAGGAATCCCTCTTCTGGAACCAGGGCAGCAATCAATCCAGGAGACACGAGGTTCATAAAAACAATCAAACTTTTACTTGGTGAATTGCAGTATTTACAGGCAGTTATAGAGGATAAGGCCTAACAGGTTGTCATCTTTCCCACATTGACCGGACAGAACTTCAGCCCTGGTTCTTGGTATAGGTAGAACATCCCTTTTACTATCTCTTCTTGTTCTATGGAATCTTCTCCTTTTCTAGCAGCATATTTGAATTCCATCTTACTCTGGAGGTTTGAGTACAGTGTCTCCTGCAGCTTTGCAGAAGGAGTGTGCCACAGGCGTACGTTGATGGGAGCAGTAGTCACATCAGCCGACACCTGTTACTGGAGGTAAACTTTTTCCACAGCTGCGATCTCATGCTGTCATTTGACAGATCACCCATGCTTATCATGTCATGTGATAGGGGTGCCAATGGGAGTGGTTTGTGATGTGCTTCCGGGGCATGCATGGTAAATGCCGCTATTGGAACTCGACAGCGGCATTTAACATTTTAAGAGCCGTGGGTGGATCTCAATTCCACCCATGGCTGTTAGAGGCATATGACAGCAGATCAGATCAGGGTGGTGTGGCTGTTGACATTCGGTTATGTTCGAACGAGTTGGCGAACATTTAAATGTTCACCGAACCAAACTGAAGTGAATGTGAAAAGTTTCGCTCATCTCTAGTCAGGACCACTCTGTGAAGCTGCAGGAGAATCTGGACTCAAACCTCTAGAGGTGGAGTGAGATGGAATCCAAATATACTGCTAGAAAAGGAGAAGATCTTCTAGGACTAGAAGAGATAGTAAAACGGATGTTTTATCTATACAGGAACCAGGGCTGAAGTTGTGTCCAATAAAAAAACGGGAGAAGCCAGGGCTGCCTATGGTCAGAACGCAATACATAAAGTGCATATGCACATATTGATTTCTAACTGTACTTTAAATTGAGACATTTAGCAAACAATTGACCAATTCTTTGAGCCACCCCGCCACGCCAAGGCATTCTCATATGGGGCAGTCCTACTCTAGGTTTTTTATATTCGCTATGCCATTACGGCCTCCTAAATTTATTAAAAGCAAGACTATATTAAATGCAAAATGTACCTGTAGCGTTTCTGAATCACTCCTATGGCGCCAGAAAGGGCGATCGCAGATAAAGGCTGACCAGGTCCGGACATGGACATTTCAGATCTAATATCCACATTGCCAAACCAGCAACCACAGATGAAAGGAGAAACAGGCCCAGACACAGGTGCATAATCAAATAGAGCATGGGGGAGGGTAGGGCTGCTGTAAGTGTGTACAGCAGCCTAGATCAATTACAATAAAAACAGAAAGAACGGCGTGCATAACCCAGCTTGCGTAGAGTAGGACTGCCCCTTATGAGAATGCCTTGGCGTGGCTCAAAGAATTGGTCAATTGTTTGCTAAATGTCTCATTTTAAATTACAGTTAGAAATCAATATGTGCATATGTGTCACGCCACCTGTCTCACCGCCACCTGACACACCACCACCCCCCGTTCCCCAGCATACTTACCGAATCTCGGCGTCCCGGCGCGCTCCCACTCGTCTCCTGGCTCCTGCGCCGGCTTCTGTCTCCTGTCGGGTGCGCGCGCACGCGCACACCGCTCCCTGTAATGCTGACCGCTCCTTCCTGCCTGCTCTGTGCCCTGGAGGACCCTGACCCGGAAGTCCTGCCGCGCACTCTGCTTATCAGGCCGCCTCTTCCACCTGGCTGTGTCTGACCGTCACTTGTACTCCACTAGTGATTCTGGCCCCACGTTTCCCTGCGCTCTCTGTCTTCCCTGCCGCAAACTCTTGCTCCCTATTTTTGCCATCCTCACTTACCTTCTCCATTTGTGTCTCTCCTAGTGTCCGCCTGCCCGTGTCTCCATCCAGCCCGAGTTCCCGTGTCTCTTCCGTGTTCTCCAGCCTGTGTCTCCGCTTTGCACATGTTCCCGTGTTCCAGCCCTGCCTGCCTGCATCTCTGTCCTCTCCTTGTTCATGGGTCCCTGTCCTGCCAGTCCTCCTGCTTGTCTTCCCAGTCACCTGCCATGTCTCCTGTATTCGCCCCGGGTACCAGCTGCCGCGGTAATAGTCTCCCCTGGGCCTGCCCCTAATGCTCCCTGTATAGGGGGTGGTCCACCAGGTCCGCTCGCCCAGGGGAGGTTCATTGCCATGGTACAGTGGGTTCACCCTTGGTGATCCTTACAGCATGCACTTTATGTATTGCGTTCTGACTATAAGCAGTGCTGGCTTCTCCCCTTTTTTATTTGAAGTTGTGTCTGGTACCTGCCAGCAATGCAGCCTGCCATTTAGATGTAGCAGGGCTAGACCAATCGCGGGATAAATGGATTGTCTTCTCAGCATACAGGTGAGGAATATGGTTGTTAATTATTTTAATTCACTAGCAGGGGACAATGCCTTAACTAGAATGGGTGATGATGTGAGCATGGCTTAATTAGGATTGATTTAAGGAGTCTGTTTCTATTACTAACATGTAGGCTTGATGTCACTGGACAATACAAAGGTGACATCAACCCCACAAATATGAACCCCACTTGCCGCCACCACAAGGTAAGTGGGAAAAGCCGAGCAAATCACCAGAATTGGCACATCTAATAGACACACCTTTTCTGGGGTGACTGTGGGTTGCTATTTTAGGCTGGGAGGCAATATCTATGTCCCCTTACCAGTCTGGGAATACTAGCCCTCAGCTGTCTGCATTAGCTTGGCTGGTTGTAAAAAATGGGTGGGACCCTGTACCTTATTTTTTAAATTGGCATAACATGATTGTGATCGCAATGTGCCGATGGTCTCGATGTTTACTACCGGCCAAAAGATGGCCAAGGGATCACCCAGGGACTGTGGCCTGTAAGCTCCTGCTCAGAGCAGAAGCTGACACACCTTCTAACTGCATGTGAGACGCTGAGAAGCATTGCAAAGTATTAGATCAGCGATCAGTAAGTGGAAAGTTAATATCCCATCCTGGGACAATGTAAAAAAAAGTTAATAAAAATTGTATAAATATTTTAAAAACCATGAAAAAAAAATACAAAAATGAAAAAAATATGAATCCAATAAATACATTTAATTATGCAAAAGTAAAAATAAACAAAAAAAGTACACATATTTGGTATTGCTGCATTCAGAACTACCCTCCCTATAAAATTATCCCACTAGTTAACCCTTTCAGTGAACACCATTAAAAAAATAAATAAAAAACAAGACAAAAAACTATGTTTTATCTTCATACCGCCAAACAAAAAGTGGAATAAAACATGATCAAAAACATAATGTAAACAAAAATGGTATCTCTAAAAACATCATCTTGTCCAGCAAAAAAAAAGTTATAGCTCTCAGAATAAATTAATGCAAAAATACTTCTTTTACCTATAAAATAGATTTTATTGCATAAAAACACCAAAATATAAAAACATATAAATGTGGTATCGCTGTAATAGTACTAATCTGAAGAATAAAGTTGTCTTATCAATTTTACAACATGCAAAACTGCATTAAAAAAATTCTTGAATTGCTGGTTTTTGTTCATCCTGCCTCCCAAAAATTGGAATAGAAAGTGAATACAAAATGTCATGTGCCCTAAATTGGTATCATTACAAAGGTCAACTTGTCCTGCAAAAAACTAGCCATCACATGACTGTCAGCTGAGATATGGAAAAATTGTAGCTATCTAAATATTGGGATGCAAAGACTACTTGTTTTTGGAATGAAAAGAGTCTTTTAGCATATTACAACATATAAACAGAAAAAATGCTATAAAACTGGTATCGCTGTAACCACATGTATCTGAAAAATAAAGTCATTTAATTACTTATACTGCATGAGGAATGGCGTAAATAAATAAAACTAAATCTTCACTTGCTGTTGATTTTTTTCATTCTGTCTCAAAGATTACATTAAGGCTCAGCTCACATCTATTCTGAGCTCTTCGCTGAGAGCTTACTCCAGTGTTTCCATGTAAATTTCTGAAATATGGGATTCTGACGGAACCCATGGTGGAAGATTCCCTATAACGAGGCAGATGGAGGCACTGTGGACACTGTCTGACCTGTGATCTCACGGTGACCATCATTTTAGGCATGCATAAAAGCAAAGTCCGCCATAGTTTTGTGCACTTCTGAAGGACAACACTGAATAGAGGCCAGAAGTAGTCCAGAGTAAGGCTGGAGTCACACTAACCTGCGCAAAATACGCTCCGTAGTTTACATGCGTAATACAGATGAATGACCACTAAATAGTGCTCCGTAGGTCATCCGTAAGCAAGGTGAGGTTGCGTATTTTGCGCATGTGTGCATCCGTATGTAATCCGTGTGGCATCCGTATGCAATCCGTATGGCGAGATTTTCTCGCAGCCTTGCAAAATGGACATTTAACGGTTTTGAGGCCTGCAAACAATTTAAATCATTAGCCAGCACCCTATTTATACAATCAGAAACAGGTGGCTGCCTACATTCTGTACATTTGTCACCTTGCTTTCACGAGGTGTGTTGGTGTTCTTTGTGCAGCATGGCAGAGGGTCTGCAATTCAATACAACTGAGCAGATTCTCTTTACCTGGCTTTTGTCACGGCGCTTTGGGCAACCATATCCTGTGATAGTGGATCTGCGGAGGAGGAGACGCATGTGGGTCCATCCACTTTTGAGGCAACGACTCACAAGAGGTCATTTTCACCGCCTCTATTCTTCTCTGCGGGAGCATCCGGAGAAATTTTACCAGTACTGTCGTATGAGCATTTCCACATTTGATCGCCTCTTGGAGACAGTGCACCCTGGGATCACCTACCAGGACACAAGGATGCGCAAAGCCATATCTGCAGAGGAGCAACTTCTACTCACAATACGGTATGTACTACACAACCACATTCTCTATGTTCATAATGTGTGTGTTAATTTATGTTTTTTGGCCTTCTTGGACAAAGTTTAATGCCCTCATCTTATTCAAAATATGTTTCACCTGACACACCAGAATGTTACATCTAATATGTCCTGCATATCACTTAGTCATTCTGCCACCAAATATGTGTGTGTTGTTCTCTCTCATTTCCTACCAAGTTTGGTCGGCATGTAACTGATTTTTTTTTACTTAAGCCATTCTAAACTGTACTATTTCTGTTGTTCTACAGCTTCCTGTCCACTGGCCTGTCTTATGCCGCCCTCCACCATGAGTTTCTCATTGGAAAGTCCACCATTTCAGGCATAGTGAGGTCTACATGTGCACAAATCTGGACAAGACTCCATCAAGTGGTCATGCCCGAGCCCAGGATGGAAGACTGGTTAAGGATTTCAAGGGACTTTGAGGAGGACTGCCAGTTTCAAAATTGTATTGGGGCCCTGGATGGCAAACATATCAGGGTGCGTAAGTCGCCGAACTCAGGCTCCCAATTCTTCAATTATAAACAATACATTTCTGTGGTATTGTTGGCTCTGGTAGACCCTCAATACAAGTTTATAATTGTTGACATTGGGGCCTATGGAAGGACGGGAGACTCTAGAGTCTTCAATACTTCCATAATGGCTCGGCGGCTACGCACCAACCAGTTGGATCTACCACCACCACGCCAGCTACCAGGCTCCCCCGAACAATCAGTCCCTTATGTCCTTGTGGCAGATGAGGCCTTTCAGTTATCACGCAATGTCATGAGGCCATATCCCCGGCGCAACCTTGACCACAGGCGCAGAATTTTTAACTTGCGCCTATCACGTGCTAGGCGACTGGTGGAGTGTTCCTTTGGGATTCTTTGTGCCAAATGGCGGGTACTCCAGTCTGCCATTCAGTTGAGTGAGCAAAATGTGAATGAAGTTGTGAAAGCCTTTGTTGTTCTGCATAACTTCACCAGGATACATGATTGTTCCTCCTCTGATGGTGTTGTGCGTAGGCCGGACAATGTGCGCAGGGTGAGACCACCTATCAACCCTCAACGTAGACCGCTCTCTGGCCTCAAAGTGCGTGATATTTTCACGAATTACTTTATCTCACCTGAGGGGGCTACTTCTTGGCAAGAGAATGCTGTGTCTATGTTATAATTTGTTTCTTTAAAAGTGTGTCTAAATATATATTACTCAAGCCTTAATGATTCTATGAGTGTTTCATTGCATTGGTTGGTGTCTGTTAGTATGTTGTGAGGGATTGTGAAAAATCACACAGAGACGTTAACTAGAGTAGACAAATTTTTAGTTTTGCCTTTTTTTTTTTTTGTTTTGCTTAAAGGCAAACATAATTTTGCCATAACACAAATTTGGCAATGGCCAAAATGACCCTTTGTGCCTTCTTTAACTTGGTGTAACATTAACATAACAGAACAAAACAGCAACAAACATTAGGCAATAACAACATTGCTGCATGCCTAGATTAACCTTGATTTGGCAATAAAAGGTGAGCTCCATCACCAAAATAAAGGCAACAAGATAACACTCACATTTCCTCCTAATGTTATCCAATCATAGAAAGATTTCACCATGACAGGCAAGGCTACCTCACATCTTTCACACAGATATTACCTGTCTGTAGAACAGACAATATTTAAGCATGCTATACTGGAAAGGATGAAAATACAAAACTCATTTGTTAAGACATAGAGAGAGCATGATATTCTGAATGCTGGTCGCCTAGAATTTTTTTACTAGAGATTGCTAACAAAAAAGGTGACTACTTAACTAAGGCGAGCACGCCTTTCCTATGCGTTAGCAAGTGAGTAGTGTATTTTCATCCTTTCATTTTACAGTATAGCGCATTTAAATATTCTCTTTTCTACACACATGTAATATCTGTGTGAAAGGCGTGAGGTAGCGTTGCCTGTCATGATGAATTGTTTAATATGTTTGGAAAACATTGTTTAAAAATGTGAGTGTTAAATTATGTTCTAAATGTTGGTGAAGGAGAACACCTGTTTTTTGTTTTAGATTATGAGCACAAGTTGCATCTCACTGGACATCTCCAACCATTTTAGAATCATAAATCCTCATATGTAGGGGAAGGGGAACGTGGATGACCAGCCTGTGGGTGCTGCTGGACATTGTGGCCAACATCGCCCTGTGTGGGGCCATACTGTTGCCCATGATGCTGTAATTGTCCCTCCTGGGCCTGTTGGGGATACTGGCCAGAGTACTGATGATGGTGAGGGGCTTCTTGTTGGCTATGGTAGGCCCGTGGCTCATACCCACCAAGATAGCCAGATCGTCCCCAACCAGGTTGGGACCAGCCTCCAACACTGGGTGGGTACAAGTGGCCATATTGGTGGGGTTGGCTTGAGGAAGACATTTGGGGCTGCGGAATAGAAGGATGGGTAGGGGGAGGAAGGGCTTGAGGTGTTGGCCCACGTATTAGGGGCTGTTCAGACCCTGCTTGAGCAAGCATCTGTGTGGATGGTCTCATGCGCATTAAATTTCGTGGTGAGAGCTGCCACCTCTCCAGAAATTCAAAAACCTCATATGGGGTATTGGGGGGTGCTTGCATCAAGCAGGATCTGAATACATCCCCTAATACGGAGCCTGACCTCACGGGTAAGGGCACGGAGATAAAGGGTGAGGCTACGTGCATAGGCCTCCTCACCATCATCTGTAGTGACTCTGGACAAATAATTCAGCACCCCTGTGTCCACATTGGTCCTGCTCTCTTGAATGGTGACCTGGCGCCTTCTTCTTGTTCTCCGTGATGCTAGAGCAGCCTGTGGGGAGGACCTGATCTGGGCAGTTGGGCTGCTGCTCAAGTTGCCCGGCTCTTCCAGGATGGGTGAGGTGGCAGCAGCAGACCATCCTGGTGGTGTGGTGTGTAGGCCAGCCATTGTGTGGTCTTGTGATGCCTCCTCTTCAGCCATCCTTCTTGTAGGGGGAGAAGATGGGCCAGCCACCTCATCCCCTACAGGATCTATAATGGGCTCTGCCTCTGAGGCCGTTCCTTGATCCGTAAGGTTGGATTGAGTTCTGTTATGAAATAGAACAGAGGCAAAAATACATCAATATTTTTGTCCCTGTAAAGTATTTGTGTAATGTTTTTGTGTCATGTGGTGTGAGGTATGTACTTACGGTCTCAGATCCAGAATTGGGGCAAGGAAGTTCAGCCGGTCATAGTAGATATATTTGCGTTTGACATGTCCAGCATCTCCACTCCTGGACCGCTGCTGGCGTTCCCGGCGGTACTGGTCCCAGATGCTTCTCCACCGTTTCATCACATCTTCCACTGCAATGTGACAGGAAAGATTGTCAAAATCACATATTTGAGAGGTCACATTTTCTACCAGTAGTCTAGGCATGGGGCCTTCTGGGGTGTGCGTTCTACCCATGGTGGCATATGTAATTGGGCCGATACACAGGGTCTCATTAGCTCCACTTAAACTAATTTTAGTGGCTAGGAGGATGAGGAGCTTGTGGCCTAACCCCAAATTATGGCTGTGTGAAGCCACGTGTCACATCCAAATGTAATGGCCTCATGAGGCTAATAAAAGTACATGCACAGGAAGGGGGGGTGCTGATTGTAGATTCATTTTATAGCGCGCGCTAAGGTTAATGATGTTTTTATGGTTGCACTTACGAATTTTATGCTGCTCATCACGTGGTCTGTCACCAAAGTCATGGTACATCTGGCGACAGATGCGCCTCCATGACGCCTCCTTTCTTGTGCGGTTAGCATAGTTTGCATCGCGTGGGTCCCATATTTCTGGACGCTCCTGCACCAGCACATTGAGCATCTCTACATTAATATATGTGGACGCCATGCTGCTGCTGTACTCCGTGGAGGCTGACTTCCTGGATGTCTGGAGCGGTTTTTGGGCTCATTTGCATGTCTAGGCTTCCTGATGATGGATTGGCCCATTTCCTGTTCACTAGCCAAAAGACCTGCGTATTGCTCACAGGTCACACGTGTGTTCCGTGTGTAATCCTTATTTTTTGCGCACCCATAGACTTGCATTGGCGTACTACGGCCATAGTACGCTGACAATCACAGCAAGCTGCGATTGGCACGGACTGTAGAATACGGATGAGAAATATACGGCTGGTGCGAGGGACCCCATAGAGAATCATTTGTCCGTGTCTTATGCGTGCTTTTAGCGCCTCTCACTCGGCCGTATTCCTCGCCAGTGTGACCCCGGCCTAACTCTGCTGACTCATCATAGTGGATGGATCCCTTGGAGGTTTCATTTGAATCATGTCACTCAGAGATTTAGGCCAAATGCACACACTCAGTATTTGATGAGTTTTTTCCCCAGTATTTGTAAGCCAAAACCAGGAGTGGGTGAAAAATGCAGAAGTGGTGCAATTGTTTCTATTTTGCTTTTCCTCTGACCATTCTACTCCTGGTTTTGGCTTACAAACACTGGGGTAAAAAACTCACCAAATACTCAATGTGTACACATGGCATTAGATGTAAACCCCGATGTAAGTGCTCAGCGTAGAGCACTGGATAAATGTGATCCCAAATGTTATATAAAATATTGTATAAATGTTATATAAAATGTTCCCAAAAAAGCTTCAACTCAATGCACAAAAAAAGCAATCCCTCACTCAGGTCTGTTATCTGTTAATGGAAATATAGGAGGCTTCCACATTACTTGTGGTACAAAGGCTCTGTGAAAGCTCTATAACGCCTCGCCTCCAAAAAAGAGATTCAGCAAATTCTGTGCTTCCAAATCCTTTCTGAACCCCACAATGTGCCTAAACCACAATTAGCGTCCACATGTTTGGCATTTCTAAAGCTATAAGAGCCCACCTAATTTACAGGTGCATGTCTCCAGAAGCATGAACTGGGCACTAAAATCTACTAGTGGCTACAACATACTGGGCACTGCAAAAGCAGTTTGCAATTTTCACTCAGCAACATCCACTGTTGCTTGTTTCTGGAAAACACCTATGGAGTCAAAATAGTCTCTATACCTGTAGGTAAACTTCCAAAGCAGTATAATTTCCAAAATGGTGTCCCTTGAAGGGGGATTCTGATCTTCTAGCACTTAGAGGCTCTGTATATGGAGTCCGCAAACTGTTATGGGAAAATCTGGGCTCCAGGAGGCAAATAGCGTTCTGTCCCTCCTGAGTCTTGCTGTGTGGCTAAGCACTACTATACAGCCACTTATGGGGTATTTCCACATACAGCAGAAATTGTGGAACAAATTTTGGTGTTCTATTTACTCATTTCCTAGTGTGAACATGGGGCTAAAACAAAATTTTGGTGGTAAAAATGATTTTTTTTCTTCACTGCCCAATGGTAAAATTCTGTGCCACACCTTTGGTGTCAATAAGCTAATTGCGCCCCAAGATGAATTAATTGAGAGATTACTTTGTAAAATGAGGTCACTTATGTGGGTTTTGCTGTTCTGGCACCTCAGGGGCTCTACCAATGTGACATGGCACCCTCAAACCAGTCCAGCAAAATTTGAAATCCAGAGGTTTGCACTGTGCCTCAAAAGTAGTTTTCGACAATATATTTGGTGTACTCAGGAGAAAATTGCACAACAATTTTTGGGCTAAAATAACATTTTTGTGGAAAAAATATGATTTTTTTACTTTCATGGCACAACATTATAAACTTCTGTGAAGCAACTGGGGTTTCAAGGAACTCACCACACATCTTGATAAGCTCCTCGAGGGGTCTAATTTCCAAAATGGGGTCACTTGTGTGGGTTTTACACTGTTTGGGCACATTAGCGGCCCTCTAAATGAAACATGACACCCGCAGAACTTTCCATCAATATCTGCATTCCAAATTGTCACTTCATCCTTCCTGAGTCCTGTCATGCACCCAAACAGTAGTTTTACCCCACATATGGGGTTTCGGCTCAGGAGAAATTGCACAACAAATTGTATGGTCCATTATTTCAGTCCTCATAAACAACATCACAGGAAACTCACATACAGCCTTAGCCTTTGTCCGTCCAAAAGTAAAACATAAACTAACAAGTCCATACAAAAGTGCTGGTGAGCCCACCTGGCTTAGGGTACCGTTACACCTAGCGATGCACCAGCGATCCCAACCAGCGATATGACGCAGTCAGGATTGCTGGTGCATCGCTAGGTGGTCGCTAGTGAGCTGCCACACAGGCAGATCTCACCAGCGACATCGCTACTTACCTGTCAGACGAGGCGATCCTGACATCCTCCCGCCCGACTCCACGCGTCGCTCGTCGGCGCCACAGGAAGCCCCAGCAGGAAGTGACCGACGAGGAATGGTCCAGGAGCTTCTCGCGCGATCAGCGATAACCAGCGGGGGAGCCGGTCGGAGGTAAGTATCACATGCAGCGATATCGCTAGTAATATCGCTGCTACGTCACAAAATCGGTGACTTTACAGCGATATTGCTAGCGATATCGCAGTGTGTAACGGGGGCTTTAGAGTTTATCTTCTTAGTCCTTTAACCCAGGCACTCAGTCCAGGAGATCTGCACACAGACATGTATGAGACAAACAAGTCTCAATTTACAAAGTGAGCCACACCCGGGGGGAGGATGTATGGTGAGCAGCCGTCACTCCCCACTCTTCAGCTGATCAAACTGGATGATTAACCCCTTTTAGTCCTATATGTGGTAAAGCATTACTCCTGGTTTATCACCCGTCAATTAGGTATCCTACAGCCACCTACAATATACTGACAGACCTTGTGATTCTTAGATTGCACACAGGCGGATTTCCTTTCTCTAAGCATGTGACTTATGAAGGTAATTGCTTGCACCAGAAATTTTTAGAGGCTTCATTGCATACAGGGTGAATACATATGCACATGACAATTTTTAATTATTTGATCCAATACATTTAATTTATGCTTATATTTTTCTCACTTCACCAACTATGTCTAAAGCCAAGTACAGTACCTAGGAAGAGAAGTCCAGTAGGAACAGGAGTGATATAAATAATCATCCAGCAAGATGAATATAGAACCCACAATTATCCCAAATCAGCAGAAGGTCAAATAATTCATATGTGGCATATAAGTGAAGACTAATCAAAGTAATAGCATGTGCTTAAGATTAATACAGGACCAAAAATTGAAAGGATGTATGCAGTAACAGGGACATGTGGGTGCAGGGGGAAAGTAGAAATCCACCATATCTAAACACATAGAACCTCCCATACCCATGCTTATATCCAAATACCATATAATGATAAAGGTACCTTATGTAACAATTGTTATGATAACCCTGGAATAAGGAATGGCCACCACTGGCATCCCCTCATCCTGACAAGCGATTCTCCACCAGCTTCTTTAGGGGTTTGTGGATATGTGCTTAGATATAGCAGATTTTTAATCTGGTGTTATTTCCTGTAGCAACCTTAATTCTCAAAACACAATGTTTTTATATGAATCTGTAAAAAAATCTTGGAAAAACCTGATGTCCTGACTCCTGAGTATTGGGCTTTCTGGGGTGTATTTAGATGTGATTATCACTCAAGTTATTCTTGATTTCCTTACCTCTTAATTACCTAGTTAATAACTAACTTATTAACTATTTAATTTGTTAGTCACTTTAGTTATTTTTAATTATTCCTACGGGTTAAGATGTTTTGGCCATTTTATTAATTTCTGGAATTTAGCTTTACCATGTTGTAATTTAGTGCAGAATTGATTCTTTTAATATATTATGATCTTTCAACTTTAATTTAAAAAAATTGTGTTGTTATATCCTTTGTAAACTTTACCAGATTGGACTAAACAAGACTAAACCAGTCTATATATAATGTGTCACAACACTGTTGTCTGGTGTCCTGAGACCAGGGGGCTCATTTCCTGTCCCTATCACTAGGGACGCCCTAGCTCTCCCTGCTCCCCAGATTACTTCTGATGGTGAAGATGCCAGGGCCACATATCTTGCCTTAGCTCCTGAATCCACCCTCAGTCTGTACCCTTCCCCCACCCAAGGAAGAGGGGAGTAGTACCGTAATACACCAACTAGACTAACAAGGTAATACAAACAGGGGTAACGGAAAATACCAAACATACAAATATACTCATATATACTGTATACAGAAGGAATGCACTGGGGAGTGGAGGATGGGGTTAAAGCAAAGTAGGAGAAGAAAGTGAATGATCACACACTCAAAACCTAGCAACAGTCACAGATAGATCCACCAACCGCCTTCTACAATAACCAATAACAATATCCTCCAGGCATGCAGCAAAAGCCACTCTGACAAGGAGTGCTAGCCAGGACCCAGATTATATAGGATATGGGAGTGGCTAACAGTGCACAGCTGAGCCTTAATGCAGGAAAGCTTCCAGAAGTTCTCAACTGAGTTGACTAACTGCACTGCTAAAAGAAAGTTGCACTGTTTAATATGAAGGTCAAGTGCTTCTAATCATCACTGCAGGAGTAGGAAAATCAGATGCTGTGGTCTTCTGGCTCCTCTCTGTCGAAGTAAACCCGTGACATAATGTGTGTGTGTAAGTTTAACCTTCCAAACTGTTTTTGCAAGTTGTAAACAATTTTGCAGTAATAATTTTTAGCTAGTTTGCATCAGCTATATGACTGAAAAACTCTAGCTAACCTCCAATGAACAATAGCTTTCAATAAAGATATCTCAGCACAATCACACCTTATTAACATGACAATTGTATGCTGTTTTTCATAAGAATTTATGATGTATCATTGATGCAGAACTACGAATGATAATGATCATGATAATTCTGTTCCCTTAAAGTGCTTAAAATAGGTATGTGCAAATAGCAGATGTACCAGCAGATGATTCCTACTTACAAGGTTTAAAAATATTCATTTCTTAAAAAATGTTTTTGATTTCACTCTGGGAGACATTTAAGCATCCTTGTCACCGTTTACAAAAATACATACTTTGAATGTAGAAATGTCACTAATATTTTAAATCATAAAGATTGTAAGTTAATTGCACACCTGAACTTTTTTATGTTCTCTAACTTTATAGTTAGTCTCATGTCAGCTTAGTCATTTGAGGTCTTGACGCACCCAGGCTTAAAGGGGATGTCCGGTCCAAATCGAGAAGTCTGCAGTCACTTTGTATGAAGCCCACTGTGCAGCTGCCGGGATTGGCCAGTTTTGGAGCCTGGACCAAAGGGTGTGTATGAGTTATACATACTCCCAATCAGTGGGAATCATACTTGTATGGAGTGAGGCCGCATCCTGTAGTTGGCCACGCCCACTGGACTGCCACGTCACTAGACGGGATGCTGCCTCGCTTAATACATGTCTATGGAGTGAGGCCTGGAGCATGTATAACTCATACTTAATAAAAAAGGTCCAGGTCCGGACATGGACATCTCAGGTCTAACCTCCACACTGCCAATCCAGCAACCACAGATGAAGGGTAAAACAGGCCCAGACACAGGTGCACAATCAAACAGAGCCTGGGGCAGGGCAGGGCTGGGCTGCTGTATGTGTGTACAGCAGCCTAGATCAATCACAATGAATACAGAGAGAATGGCGTGCATAACCCAGCGTGCACGGCAACAGTGGTGGTCAACCACAACCAATATCAAATAAAAAAGAGAGAGAAGGCTGCAATGGCACAGCGAATATAAGAAACGTAGAGTAGGACTGCCCCATATGAGAATGCCTTGGTGTGGTGGGGTGGCTCAACTGATAGACATTTGGCAAAAAATTGATCACATTTAGAAATCAATATGTGCATATGCACTTTATGTATTGCGTCCTGACCGCAAGCAGCACTGGCTTTTCCCCTTTTTTTTTTCGATATTGGTTTGTGGCTGACCACCACTGTTGCCGTGCGTGCTGGGTTATGTTCGCCATTCTTTCTGTGTTCATTGTGTTCATTGTGATTTATCTAGGCTGCTGTGCACACACAACAGCCCTGCCCTGCCCCAGGCTCTGTTTGATTGTGCACCTGTGTCTGGGCCTGTATTTAGATGGGGCCAGCTGAGGAACAGAAAAGCACTGGCAGGTGCGGGCTGGACCAGGTGTTAGACAGATGGGTGCTGGCAGTTGTGATCTAGACTGGCTGCTGGACAGAAGAGCGCATACAGGTATGATAAGACGGGCACAGACAGGTAAGAGCAGACAGGTACAGGGTAGACAAGCAGACAGACGGACCTTGGGAACCTGACAACTAGCAAGCATGCAAGGAAAACTAACAATGCAGCTCAGGCACCTCCATATTGGAGGAGAAGCCTTAAATAGAAGGTGTCACCCAGCTATAGGTTGGGAATACCTTAGGTTGACGTGGGTGGTCCCTTTAAGAGGGAAGGAGCGAGCGAGTCAGCACTATAAGCATAGTTCCCAGTCCTACAACTGAACGTTGCTGGACACTGACACATAGAGGGTAAGATGAGGAGGTGGTGTGTGAGAGGCAGACACAATGTCCTGTGTGTGTTACGGCTGGCGGAACGCACCAACTTATTAAATAGTAGTAGGTGCGTTCGCAGCTTGGGGTCCACAATGCAGAGGTGGTACGCTGCTGCTAGATAATGGCGGGAGACTTAAGCGATGTGAAAACAGTCACACGTGGGTTACGTCACCCAATGTGAACAGTAGCGAACTCTGTTAACTCACAGAGCCGCACCACCGCTGAAAGTAAATGCCTGAGCCTGCTTAGCTCACAGAGCCCGGCCAAAAGAGTGCACAGTGAACAGCCACAGAACTCTAACCCAAGGACACGGGGTTAGAGTCCCTCTAGGCACACTGAGCGCGCGGCGTCGCTGCCACGAGCGCCGCTAAAGACACTGGCTTTGGAATGTGGAGCACTCACACTGAGGCATGCCGAGTCTCTGGTGTGGACTAAAGCCTGACTCCAACTCTGACCTACCTACACCTAAGCCTGGGCGCTAGCAGGCTAGGCTGCACAACACATGCGTACCAAGGGTAGGGGTTTCTTAATGAGTCAGTCACCAGAGACATTCATACGTACATACACCACTCACTCCTTATAGTCTGAGATTACAGTCTATCCTAGCGCATGGCCGAGCGGCCATGCAAACCTTTTATAGCCACGAGCATCCGGGACCTTCCATGCTTCTCGGATGGGCCAATCCGAACACGAGCAGGACCTGAGCACGTGACCTTCGATCTCCAATGGGAGATCACTCCACGGGCATGCTCAGTGGCCCGATATGAGGACTTAGTCCCTGGAGAATCTCGCTGCTGAGCAGCATGCATTGCCATAGCTGTGCCAGAGGTGGCAGCAGCAAGCAAACCCACGGAGCTGGTCTGGGCAGAGCGCCGGGACCGACAAGTTTGCTGAACAACCTCCTCTGTGGCTGGAGAGGAATGGGAGATCGTCGGAGACAAGGCTTGGGATTCTCGCTGTGCAGCGACAGAAATCTGATGCCTAACATTACCCCCCTCCTAGGGCCCCCACCTCTCTGAGCCTCGCTCTGCTCAAACTGCAATGAGAAGAGGAGCGTGGATGTTCTCCACCAGGTCCGGGCCTCTGGACCATGACCCTTCCAATCCACCAAGTAAAACTTTTTGCCCCGCATCACCTTGCATCCCACGATGGCATTGACCTCAAACTCGTCAGACGACAGGTCTGATGTCCTGGCAGATGGCTCAGAAAACCAGGACATGTGAACCGGCTTGAGGAGAGACACATGAAACGTGTCCGAGATAGCCAAGTGTGGTGGAAGAGCCAGGCGGTAGACCACAGGGTTAATCTGCTCGCAGACCATGAAACGGCCAATATAGCGTGGTGCGAACTTAGCAGATTCCACCCGCAGCCTGATGTTTCAGGCGGAGAGCCACACTAAGTCGCCAGGGGCAAAGGTCAGAGCAGGGCGCCGGCGAGTATCAGTGGAGGAAGTCATTCTCTCCTTAGAGGCCCGCATAGCATCCTGCGTGCGGACCCAAATGTCACGTGCCTCCACCACCCAGTCTGCCACCCTAGAGTCGGTGGATGACACGGGCATGGGCACGGGGACGTGCGGATGCTGACCGTAATTTAAGAGAAATGGGGTCTGACCGGTGGAGTCGGCCAAGATAGATATCGCCAGCAGTGAGGAGGAGCAGAGAGAGGGTTAGCAGGTGGCAGCAGGAGAGGGCATGAGGGGGCTGGCTGTGTTTGGAGACAGAGGTGTCAGGAACACCGCACTGTACTTGCTCACTGAGCCAGTGCGCGTGTCCTGAGTGTCAGCGCCGGCGTGCAGCCTCCACTGAGCAGTGACTCACCCGCAATGTAGGGGTACCGGGGTCAGGTACAGCCAGAAAGTACCGATGCACAGGACCTGTGGATGCTGAAGTTTAGGAAGCCAGCATAGGACCTATGGTCATGTGAATGGTCATGTGACTGCAAGGGGGCGGGGCTTAGCGTCCTGCACACAGAGAAGGAAGAGAACTCAGAGTCCAAGCAAAGCAGAGGTTATGCACAGTACAGACCAGTGAGGTACAGGAGAGATAAACAGATGGGAGGTCAGACAAAGCCAAAGGTCATACACAGGATCACAGTACAGTACCAGGGAGGAGACAGAGCGGATAATCAGGGCCAAGCAGAGATCAAAACCAAACAGACATATAAGGTACCAGGCAGAATCCAAAGCGATATCCAGGGAACAGACCGAGTCATACACAGAGAATCAAGTAACCAGAACACAGCACAAACACACTCAGGGGTCACCACACAATGCCAAGGACGAAAGTATAACTGACAGGGATGGGAGCGTCCTGAGGCTATAAGAAGCCTCCCCCAGAACCAGGGAGAGGCCACAATCATAGCCCCAGGTGTGCAGGTAAGCCTGCACCGGGATCACAACCTTTAACCCCAGAAATGCCAGTCATCAGCACTGGTTCCAAACATTAACCCCACGTGTGCGAGTCAAACCCGCACTGAGATCATGACAGTACCCCCCTCTCAACGGGGGGCCTCTGGACCCCCAGGCTTGCACGGGTACTTAGCATGGAAAGCCCGCACCAGGCGATCAGCATGCATCAACCGGGCTGGTACCCAGGACCTGTCCTCCGGTCCATACCCCTTCCAATGAACCAGGTACTGTACCGACCGCCGTACCAACCTGGAATCTACGATATGACCAACCTCATACTCCACCTGCCCCTCGACCAAAACCGGAGGAGCAGCAGACTCGGAGTCTCCCCGTACTGCTTCAAAAGGTTTCAGTAGAGATTTGTGGAAGACGTTAGGGATCTTGAAAGAGGGTGGAAGGCACAGCCTATACGCCACTGGATTGATTTTTTCCACAATCTTGTACGGGCCAATGAATTTGGGTCCCAACTTGGCTGACGGAATCTTTAACTTAATGTTTCG
Organism: Dendrobates tinctorius; assembly: GCF_039654945.1. Lineage (NCBI taxonomy): Eukaryota > Metazoa > Chordata > Amphibia > Anura > Dendrobatidae > Dendrobates > Dendrobates tinctorius. The sequence goes on from NW_027361758.1 coordinate 14,042,713, forward strand.
CGTGGAGAGCCAAACTTTCTCTCCCACCCGAAACATGGGACCAGGTGTTCGTTTCCTGTCCGCGAAAAACTTATACCTGCCTTGAGACCTAGATATACGCCGCTGGACTTCTGCCCATGTATCTTTTAACCGCTGAACAGAATCCTCAGCCCCGGGACACCCCGAATCCAGATGAGAAAACTCACCAAAATGAGGACTGAACCCATAGTTAATCAAGAAAGGGGACCTACCAGTGGATTGACTCACCCGACTATTGAAGGCAAATTCAGCCAACGGCAGTGCATCGCACCAGTCATTCTGTCTAGCAGAGGTTAGACACCTGAGGATCTGTTCCAGGGACTGGTTAGTGCGCTCCGTCTGCCCATTGCTCTCAGGATGGTATGCAGACGAAAAGGACAGAGACATACCTAATTTTTTGCAGAAAGCACGCCAAAACTTAGCCACAAACTGCACACCATGATCAGACACCACATTCAGGGGTACCCCATGCAACCGGATCACATGCTGCACAAACAACCTGGACAACGTCTCAGCTGACGGTAGTGCGGACAGGGGTACGAAATGAGCCTGCTTAGAAAACCTGTCCACCACTACCCATACCACTGTATTACCCTTAGATGGAGGGAGATTGGTAACAAAATCCATGGATAAATGAGTCCATGGCCTTTCGGGCACTGCCAAGGGTATCAGCTCCCCTGCCGGCCGGCTATGAGAGCTTTTAGAACGAGCGCAGACCCCACAACCAGCAATGAATTTTTTTATGTCCGAACCAAGGGTAGGCCACCAAAAGATCCTAGCCACCGCCAGACGTGTGGCTGAAATACCAGGATGAGCACTCAGCTTGGATTCATGGAACTCCTGCAAGAGTTTCAGGCGAAGTTGCTCTGGGACAAACAACTTCCCCTCCGGCTTGGCCGCCGAGGCCTGCGACTGGGCCCCCAGAATCTCCCGTTCCAATTCAGATGAGACCTCTGCTATCACAACCCCAGGGTGAAGAATGGAGGACGGTGGCTCAGGGGGCGACACCGGCTGAAAACTGCGTGATAAGGCGTCAGCCTTGACATTCTTAGACCCTGGACGAAATGTAATCGTAAACTGAAAACGGGAAAAAAAAAAGTGACCAACGGGCCTGTCTGGGCGTTAGTCTTTTAGCAGACTCAATGTACGACAGATTTTTGTGATCCGTGATCACCGTAACCGGGTGACTGGCCCCCTCCAAAAAGTGCCTCCATTCTTCAAACGCCAATTTGACCGCAAGAAGCTCTCTATTGCCTACGTCGTAATTTCTTTCCGCAGCAGAGAACTTCTTGGAAAAGAAAGCACATGGCCTGAGGTTGGTTAGAGTGGCAGGCCCTTGGGACAACACCGCCCCCACCCCCACCTCAGAGGCGTCCACTTCCACGACGAATGGTTTGGACGGATCTGGCTGCACTAACACAGGAGCAGACATAAAACATTTTTTCAGCGTTGCAAAGGCCTCTTTTGCGAGCGAGGACCAATTTCTCACATCCGCACCTTTGCATGTTAGATCCGTGAGAGGTTTGACCACTTGCGAAAACCCCCGGATAAATTTGCGGTAATAATTGGCGAACCCCAAGAAGCGCTGAATACCCTTAAGATCTCGGGGTTGCACCCAATCCGCAATGGCCTGCACCTTCTTGGGGTCCATGCGAAAACCCTCACCGGATACAATTAACCCCAAAAAGGACAACTCTTGTACACAGAATACACATTTCTCCAATTTGGCATACAAATGATTTTCTCTAAGCCTTTGGAGCACAGTTCGTACATGTTCCAAATGAGAATACTTGTCGGGGGAATATATCAAAATATCATCTAAGTAGATAACGACAAAACGACCAATGAGATCCGAGAATACCACGCTGATGAAATTCTGAAATATGGCAGGGGCATTGGTAAGACCAAACGGCATGACTAAATTTTCAAATAGTCCCTCGGTCGTGAGGAACGCGGTTTTCCATTCATCCCCCTCCCGGACCCTTATCAAATTATATGCCCCCCGAAGGTCAAGTTTAGAAAACCACTTTGCCCCTGATAGCTGGTTACATAAATCGGGAATCAACGGAAGGGGGTACGTATTCCGTACAGTAATTTGATTAAGCTCCCGGAAGTCGAGACAGGGACGTAACCCGCCATCTTTTTTCTTTACAAAAAAGAAACCTGCCGCTACAGGTGAGACTGAAGGACGTATGTGTCCTTTGCGCAGACTTTCAGTAATGTACTCCTTCATAGCCAAGCGCTCAGGACCAGACAAATTAAACAGACGGGCTTTGGGTAATTTAGCCCCCGGGACCAGCTCAATAGCGCAGTCAAAGGGTCTATGTGGCGGTAACGTCTCGGCCTCGCTTTCGGAGAATACATCTTCGAAGTCCTTCAGGCATTCCGGAATACCTTCCAGCTCGACAGATGATACAGACACAGATTTAACTGGTTCAACCAGCAGTGCGGATTTATCACATAACTCAAAATCATTAAACCCCCATTGAACAATCTCCCCTGTTTTCCAGTTAATAACTGGGTTATGGCGTTGTAACCAGGGCATGCCCAACACCAACCCTGCAGGTAGATTGTCCAGCACAAAACAACTTATGTTTTCCACATGAGTAGCGCCCACTCTGAGCGAAAACACATCAGACATAAAGCGAATTCCCTCCTTAGTGAGGGGAGATGAGTCAATGGCCATCACCTTGATCGGAACCTTGAGCCTAACTGTCCCTATCTTGCAGTGTGTGACCAATTGGGAGTCAATGAGGTTAATAGATGATCCGCAGTCGACGAAGGCTGTAGAGGAAAAAGAACTACCATCCACAAATAGTTCCACAGGCAGTAATACTTTAGAAAACGAGGAAAATGGTACCTGAGGGTCTGAGCAGCCTCCCCGTTGACTACCCAGACCTAGTCGTTTCCCGCCGACCGGGTTTGAAGACGGGCAATTCGGGCACTCCCTTTTCCAATGTCCCGTTTTACTGCAGTAAAAGCATAACTGCTTGTCCTTCCGGCGTTTCCTCTCCGTATCCTTCAGGGAGAGGGCGCCTACATCCATGGGCTCAGGGGCAGTCTCTTTTCCACTGGGGAATAATGGAGTATCCACCTGCATCACCCCTCTGGCCCGCAGCCTGCGGTCCATTCGGACGGCCTGGGTCATGGCGTCCTCAAGAGAATTAGGTGGGGGATGTAACGCCAAGGCATCCTGCAGCTGCTCGGACAAGCCTCTGCGAAAGAGTCCTCGGAGTGCGGCGTCGCTCCAAGAGACCTCTGCCGCCCAGCGGCGGAACTCAGAACAAAACCACTCAGCTGAATGTTTCCCCTGACAGACACTCATCAACATATCCTCTGCCAATCGCACTCGGTCAGGTTCATCATAAATGTGCCCGAGGGCCTCAAAGAATGCGTTCACTGACATATGTTCAGGAGCAGAGGAAGACAGAGAGAAAGCTCATGCTTGCGGAGCCCCCCGAAGTAGGGAAATAATGACCCCCACCCTCTGGAACTCATCCCCGGAGGAGCGGGGCCTTAGAGAAAAAAAAAGCTTGCATCCTTCTCTGAAAGACCTGAACTCCTTTTTGTCCCCTGAGAAAAAGTCTGGCAATTTGACCGGAGATTCGGGGGACGCTAATGACACATCCCTACCCCCAGAACTAGAAGCCCCTGCATCGACAGCCTCCTGCACAGTAACTACCAACTGTTGCTGGGTCTGGGCCATCGTGCGTTGTTCCACATTGAGCTTATGGAACATTTGGGTCAGGTGCTTGACCTGATCAGACAAGGCTTGTATGGGATCCATGAGGATAACACACACCTTTTTTTTTTTCTGAAGAAAAAAAAACTGAAAGGGTCAGTTATAATGTCAGGAACACCACACTGTACTTGCTCACTGAGCCAGTGCGTGTGTCCTGAGTGTCAGCGCCGGCGTGCAGCCTCCACTGAGCAGTGACTCACCTGCAATGTAGGGGTACCGGGGTCAGGTACAGCCAGAAAGTACCGATGCACAGGACCTGTGGATGCTGAAGTTTAGGAAGCCAGTATAGGACCTATGGTCATGTGGATGGTCATGTGACTGCAAGGGGGCGAGGCTTAGCGTCCTGCACACAGAGAAGGAAGAGAACTCAGAGTCCAAGCAAAGCAGAGGTTATGCACAGTACAGACCAGTGAGGTACAGGAGAGATAAACAGATGGGAGGTCAGACAAAGCCAAAGGTCATACACAGGATCACAGTACAGTACCAGGGAGGAGACAGAGCGGATAATCAGGGCCAAGCAGAGATCAAAACCAAACAGACATATAAGGTACCAGGCAGAATCCAAAGCGATATCCAGGGAACAGACCGAGTCATACACAGAGAATCAAGTAACCAGAACACAGCACAAACACACTCAGGGGTCACCACACAATGCCAAGGGCGAAAGTATAACTGACAGGGATGGGAGCGTCCTGAGGCTATAAGAAGCCTCCCCCAGAACCAGGGAGAGGCCACAATCATAGCCCCAGGTGTGCAGGTAAGCCTGCACCGGGATCACAACCTTTAACCCCAGAAATGCCAGTCATCAGCACTGGTTCCAAACATTAACCCCACGTGTGCGAGTCAAACCCGCACTGAGATCATGACAAGAGGATTGTATGTTGAGGAACAGATCTGAGGAAGAGGCGAGATGGATTGGAAGGATTGAAGAAGAGATGAACAGTTCCTTGCTTGGTGTAGGGATTAGTGGGGTTATCAGAAAGTGAAGGATTATAGGGGTTAGAGTGGAAACAAACAAAAACATTGTTTACAGTGACTCTTTCCAGTTACCTTCTGTTCCCTTCTGGTTTCATTCTGGATTAATTCATATTTTCATATCATCTCACACTTTTAAGATACACACTTCTAGGATACACACTGCAGACTAAAGTCATGGCAGACTTGTGCTATGCAATATATGTGCTACAAAGTGCATTCAGGTGGGAAGCTGAGAGGAGTGGTCTGTGCTTCTCTTGGTCAGATAATTAAGAGTGGACCTGATGCATATGATCAAGCCAAAGTAAACAAGGTCATAAATAATACTGGGGTAAAGCAGGGGGTTAGTTGAGAGACATACCAAGTGAATGCTATGTGCAGAGGTAAGAAGTCTCTGTGGAAAGCTGAGAGACATACCAAGTGAATGCTATGTACAGAGGTAAGAAGTCTCTGTGGAAAGCTGAGTGATGTACCAAGTGAATGCTATGTGCAGAGGTAAGAAGTCTCTGTGGAAAGCTGAGTGACGTACCAAGTGAATGCTATGTGCAGAGGTAAGAAGTCTCTGTGGAAAGCTGAGTGACGTACCAAGTGAATGCTATGTGCAGAGGTAAGAAGGCTCTGTGGAAAGCTGAGTGACGTACCAAGTGAATGCTATGTGCAGAGGTAAGAAGTCACTGTGGAAAGCTGAGTGACGTACCTGTAGGGAGAATAGATGCTGGTTAGAGTGCGACGGTGGCAGATGAGAGGGCACAGTCTGTATGCATCATTCTGTATGTATGTATGTATGTGTGTGTGGCTGTGTGTGTGTGTGTCTGTGTGTATGTATGTGTGCATGTCTGTGTGTGTATGTGTGTGTATGTATGTGTTGATGTCTGTGTCTGTGTGTATGTGTGTGTGTGTGTATGTATGTACGTATGTGTGTGTGTGTATGTATGTCTGTGTGTATGTATATGTGTATGTCTGTCTGTGTGTATGTCTGTGTATGTGTGTATGTCTGTGTGTGTGTATGTGTGTGTATGTATGTCTGTATGTCTGTGTGTATGTATGTGTGTATGTGTGTGTGTGCCTGTGTGTGTAGGTGGAGCCTGGCCCTGGAGGAGATGCGGACATGAGGAGAAGACTGTGATGAGGATGAAGGCCATGATGCCCGGGGTGATGGGAGAAGGCCATTAGGGGTAATGGGAGAAGGCCATGAGGGGTGATGGAAAGAAGGCATTGATGGGATCATGTGAGTGATGGAGAGAAGGGAGTGATGGGGAGAAGGCAATGATGGGAGTGATGGGGTGATGGAGCAGGCAATGATGGGGAGAAGGCAATGATGGGGTGATGGAGCAGGCAATGATGGGGGTGATGGAGCAGGCAATGATGGAAGTGATGGGGAGAAGGCAATGATGTGAGTGATGGGGTGATGGAGCAGGCAATGATGGGAGTGATGGGGAGAAGGCAGTGATGGGGTGATGGAGAAGGCAATGATGTGAGTGATGGGGTGATGGGGAGAAGGCAATGATGGGAGTGATGGGGAGAAGGCAATGATGGGAGTGATGGGGAGAAGGCAGTGATGGGGTGATGGAGAAGGCAATGATGGGAGTGATGGGGAGAAGGCAATGATGGGGGTGATGGAGAGAAGGCAATGATGGGGGTGATGGAGAGGGCAATGATGGGGGTGATGGAGAGGGCAATGATGGGGTGGAGGGGGAAAAATAAATGATGATGGGGTGGTGGGGGAGAATGCACTGGTGGTGGTGGAAAGGGCAATAATGGAGGTGGTGGAGGAGGAGGAAATGATGGAGGTGGTGGAATGGGCAATGATGGGAGTGGTGGGGGAGAAAGCAAAGACAGTGGTGGGGGAGAAGAAAATGATGGAGGTGGTGAAGAGGGCAATGATGGGGTGGGGAGAGGACAATAATGGGATGCGAGGGGAGGAGGACAATGAGGGGTGTGGCGGATTGGGATGTTAGGAAAGCGGACTTATAATGGCCTTAGGAACAGGAGGAGGTGGAGGAAGACGTTATCGCTTATTATGTCTAACACAGTCCCTTAGTATATAGTGTACTCACTATGTCTAACACAGTCCCTTAGTATATAGTGGACTCACTAATTCTGTATAACACCACCCTTAGTTACATAGTTACCTCTTTTATTATGTATAACAGGTCCCTTATTACGTACCATCCTCTCTAGTTATATATGGTGCCGTCCCTTATTATATAGCTTCCTCTGCTGTTATGTATAGTGCTGTCTCTTACATAGTGTTTTCTTGTTAATTTTGTTATTTACAGTGCCCTCTTTTATTACATAGTCCCCTCTCGTTAGATATAAAATGACTGCTGATGGAGCGGCCGGTGACCAAACTACCAGTCCATCAGCTCCTCCATTAGAAAGGAAGCTTTCCCATGCTCTATCAGCCATCATTGCATTATACAGCTAACAAGACAGGACGGTATGTAATAAAAAACAGGGCTCTATATAATTCAATATGTAAGGGACGGTACTGTACATAAGAGAGGGCACTGTGTAAGGGACAGCAATATACATAATAAAGGAGACTATGTAGTAATAATAATAATAATAATAAATTTTTATTTTTATAGCGCCGACATATTCCGCAGCACTTTACATTTCAGAGGGGATTTGTACAGACAATAGACATTACAGCATAACAATAATCACATACAGTAGATTATAACAAATAACAAGAGGAGTGAGGGCCCTGCTCGCAAGCTTACAGTCTATGAGGAAAGAGGTAGACACGAAAGGTGGGTGGTAACAGTTGCTCTGATTGTATGGACCAGCCATAATGTTAAGTGTGTAACAGTACAGACACAGAGGGCTAATGGATGCATAAAGCATGTGGGAACATGATGCTGGGAACCTGGTTATGGTAAAACTTTTGGCTCTGCCACACAGGGATAGGTTAGGTTAATGTGTTGAGGCGATAGTCCAGTCTGAATAAATGCGTTTTCAGGACACGCTTAAAATTGTGGGGATTGGGGACTAATCGTATTGACCTGGGAAGTGCATTCCAAAGAATTGGCGCGGCATGTGTAAAGTCTTGGAGACGGGAGTGGGAGGTTCTGACTATTGAGGATACTAACCTCAGGTCATCAGCAGAACGGAGGGCGCGGGTAGGGTGGTATACTGAAACAAGGAAGGAGATGTAGGGTGGTGCTGAGCCATGGAGGGCTTTGTGGGTGAGGGTAATAAGTTTATACTGAATTCTGGAGTGGATGGGTAGCCAGTGTAATGACTGGCACAAGGTAGAGGCATCGGTGTAACGATTGGTGAGGAATATGATCCTGGCTGCAGCATTCAAGACAGATTGGAGGGGGGAGAGTTTGGTAAGAGGGAGACCGATTAGAAGAGAGTTACAATAGTCGAGACGAGAATGAATAAGAGAAACAGTAAGAGTTTTTGCAGAGTCAAAAGTAAGAAAAGGTCGAATTCTAGAAATGTTTTTGAGGTGCAGATGACAAGAGCGAGCCAGTGATCGAATGTGGGGGGCAAAGGAAAGCTCGGAATCAAGTATGACCCCAAGACAGCGGGCATGTTGCTATGTAATATATATACATGTATGTGTGTGGCTATATAATATATACTGTATATATATATATATATATATATATATATATGTATATACATTACACATGTAGCTTTGACACCATAAAAGGAGGGGGGCCCAGACACATTTCTTGCACAGGGGCACCAAGCTGTCAGTGTCCGCCCCTGCCTGGTCCATATGCTGCAGTGGCAGACAAGGGTGCGGGCCACTATCCTGTACGAGCCCAACGTGGCTCGGCAAATATAAACAGGCAAAATCAGGGCGCTAGTGTCTGTTCCGTACCTGGTCACTCTTATGTGGCACGTCCACTGCACTCACGGACACGGAGCGTATGGCGCATTACTCTCTGCACATCTCTCTCTCTCTGATCCCCGCTGTTGGTGGCGGGAGACAGCGGACGCTGGCCTGCGCGATGCTGGTGGTGTTCCATTACCAGGTGATGGAACATGCTTCATCCTGTGAGCTAAATAAAAACATTTTAAGGGGGAGGGAGAAAAAGAGACATTGCTTGAATCAGGCAAATGTTGGAGGGACTTCAAAGGTAGAAGATCCAAGCTGGGATGGATGGATGATCTATTGAGTTTTGGAGATTGATTATTGGATGGAGGGGTATCCATGAGCTACGGTCGTGATATGCATCATCTGGAGGAACATAGGCTGTGACTGCACACTATACCGGCTGGAGACACCCTAAAGCTGTGGGCCAACCAAAAGTCAGGACACAGTGAGTATCGCCTAGTATGGGGCCAGTGGAACTACTGATCTCAGATTGGGAACTTGTGGACTGAAGACATTGTATGTTGGCCATCTACCTGGATTTGTTGTACAACTATGGATGTATGGAATAAAAATAGTTGCATCGTTAATCTGCTTAGGTGATTTTTATAACCCACAACCTCAGGTCTTCACATCCCAATATGGACTTCGCTCAGTTCATGGACAGATCAATCTGTATATTATGAGAATCCACCTATGTCTTCAGCGAGATAGTTAAACCCAGCAGTTATGTACCACCATGGGACGGTGTCCTCCTCCCAAGTGCCTGAGGTACAGTACACCCAGACCCAAGTTGATGATCCTTCTGCAGATTTAAGGCTACAAGTACAGGATCTGACTAAGAATGTGGCTGCTTTATGTAAAACTGTGCAGACGTAAGGGGGTGAAGCACCGAAGGAGCCGAGGGGGAGTTGCCTTCTTAGCTCCGTGCCCGGAACCATCGAGCAGGGCGTTAGGTTCCCCGGGGGATGCTTTAGGGGACCGGACGCATACCAGGAACAGGAAGAGGTCAGGACTGGGAGCGGGAGGATTGCGCAGGCTTTCAGCAGAGCAGCGCAGAGAGGAGAAGCGAGACGATGCTGATGCAGGAGGGGAGAGGAGACGGGTGCAGCGGCTGGAGACTGAGAGACCGCGGAGACAGGCAGTGGGCAGTGAGTATGGGAAGCCTATTACCGCACTGTCAGGAAGGCTGTTGACTCCCCTCCTTGAAGAGACCTTGCCCCACAGACAGACCACATACCTCGACAAGACGCTCCCTGGCAGAGAGACCGGAATATATGCTGAGATGCTCCCCTGTGATTAAGGGGCGTTCAGTAATGAGACACCGACCTACAAAGAGAGACTGTGTGAGACAGAGCCCCTGACCCTGGGGGGAGAATACCGTTGTCATAGCAGAAGCAAGGACCTTGAGCACAGGGGGATAGCGCCATCCTCATACCCCTTGGGCTTCCATGTAAACCTCCATACTACAGCTGGACTACATCAAGGACCTCAGAGACGGATGACATCAAGCACCGCTGGTGCCTCGGTGCCAACGTGGGACAAGAAGTGATCCCTCCAATCAGCGTCGGACTGGCCCACCGGAGAACCGGAGGATTCTCCGGTGGGCCCTGGCATCTGGTGGGCCCTGGCACCTGCTGGCATACAGGGCCAGCAGTTGCCTAGGGCTTCCACTGCTCCAGGGGCCCCCAGCCAGTGCCACACAGCTGCTATGGGGGCCCGTGCCAGCGGAGCAGCAGCGGGTGTCAGGAGGCAGGAGCCCCTGTCCCTGCTACTAAAGAGAAATGAATATTCACTGCGAAGCAGTGAATATCATTTCACTCTAGGTCTCCTCTCCCCGGGGCCCCGCCCCCCCAACCTAGGCAGCCGGCGCCGCCATCAATTGCAGTGGAAGAGAGAGCGTGTCTCTCCCATCAGTCCGCTCTGCTCCTGACTCACAGCTGATGCGCGATGACGTCACTATTGTGCACCCGCTGTGTGTCTGGCAGATGGGACAGCTCCTGAGTCTGAAGCCAGCATCAGCGTGGAAGCGAGGAGGAGAGGTGAGTATTGTGATTTTTTTTTTTTTTTTTTTTTTTTATATATCTCTATATCTATCTATCTGTCTATCTATCTCTATATCTATCTATCTATCTATCTATCTGTATATCTATATCTATCTATCTCTATATCTATCTATTTCTATATCTATTTCTATATCTATCTATATCTATCTATCTCTATATCTATCTTTCTATTTACCTATCTATCTCTATATCTAGCCATCTCTATATCTCTCTATATCTATCTCTATATCTATCTGTCTATCTCTATTTATCTATATCTATCGCTCTATCTATCTCTATATCTATCTATCTCTATCTATCTCTATCTCTCTAAATATCTATCTCCATATCTATCTATTTATATCTGTATATCTATCTATCTCTATCTATATATCTCTATATCTATCTGTCTCTATCTTACATATACTGAGATAGATATAGAGATGGATAGATAGACAGATAGATATAGAGATAGATATAGAGATAGATATAGATAGTCTATCTATATCTATCTCTATACCTATCTATATCTATCTATATCTATTATCTTTATATCTATCTATCCATCTCTGATCTATCAATAGATCTATCTATTTATCCCCTATCTATCTATCTTTCTATCTACCTATCTATCTCTATATCTATCTATCTATCTATCCATCTCTATATCTATCCATCTCTATATCTATCTCTGTCTCTATCTCTATCTAACTATCTCTCTATATCTATCTCTATATCTATCTCTATATCTCTCTATCTATCTATCCATCTATCTATATCTATCGCTCGCTCTATCTCTGTATCTATCGATCTGTCTCTATATCTATATATCTCTATATCTATCTATCTATCTATCTCTATATCTATCTATATCTCTCTCTATCTATCTTTTTCTATCTGTATATCTGTCTATAGCTATCTCTATGTCTCTATATCTATCTATCTCTATATATATACACTCACTGGCCACTTTATTAGGTACACCATGCTAGTAAGGGGTTGGACCCCCTTTTGCCTTCAGAACTGCCTCAATTCTTCGTGGCAGAGATTCAACAAGGTGCTGGAAGCATTCCTCAGAGATTTTGGACCATATTGACATGATGGCATCACACAGTTGGCGCAGATTTGTCGGCTGCACATCCCTGATGCGAATCTCCCGTTCCACCACATCCCAAAGATGCTCTATTGGATTGAGATCTGGTGACTGAGGAGGCCATTTGAGTACTGTAAACTCATTGTCATGTTCAAGAAACCAATCTGAGATGATTCGAGCTTTATGACATGGCGCATTATCCTGCTGAAAGTAGCCATCAGATGTTGGGTACATTGTGGTCATAAAGGGATGGACATGGTCAGCAACAATACTCAGGTAGGCTGTGGCGTTGCAACGATGCTCAATTGGTACCAAGGGGCCCAAAGAGTGCCCAGAAAAAATTCCACACACCATGACACCACCACCACCAGCCTGAACCGTTGATACAAGGCAGGATGGATCCATGCTTTCATGTTGTTTACGCCAAATTCTGACCCTACCATCCGAATGTCGCAGCAGAAATCGAGACTCATCAGACCAGGCAACGTTTTTCCAATCTTCTACTGTCCAATTTCGATGAGCTTGTGCAAATTGTAGCCTCAGTTTCCTGTTCTTAGCTGAGAGGAGTGGTACCCAGTGTGGTCTTCTGCTGCTGTAGCCCATCTGCCTCAAAGTTCGACGCACTGTGCGTTCAGAGATGCTCTTCTGCCTACCTTGGTTGTAACGGGTGGCAATTTGAGTCACTGTTGCCTTTCTATCAGCTCGAACCAGTCTGCCCATTCTCCTCTGACCTCTGGCATCAACATGGCATTTCCGGCCACAGAACTGCCGCTCACTGGATTTTTTTTCTTTTTCGGACCATTCTCTGTAAACCCTAGAGATGGTTGTGCGTGAAAATCCCAGTAGATCAGCAGTTTCTGAAATTCTCAGACCAGCCCTTCTGGCACCAACAATCATGCCACGTTCAAAGGCACTCAAATCACCTTTCTTCCCCATACTGATGCTCGGTTTGAACTGCAGGAGATTGTCTTGACCATGTCTACATGCCTAAATGCACTGAGTTGCCGCCATGTGATTGGCTGATTAGAAATTAAGTCTTAACACACAGTTGGACAGGTGTACCTAATAAAGTGGCCAGTGAGTGTATATCTGTCTCTATCTTACATATAGAGATAGATATAGAGATAGATCGAGAGATATAGAGATAGATTTAGATATAGTATAGAGATAGATAGAGAGATATAGAGATAGATATAGTTAGAGAGATAGATATAGAGATGGATAGATAGATAGATACAGAGAATAGATACAGAGATACAGTTGTGGCCAAAAGTATTGACACCCCTGCAATTCTGTCAGATAATACTCATTTTCTTCCTGAAAATGATTGCAAACACAAATTCTTTGTTATTATTATCTTCATTTAATTTGTCTTAAATGAAAAAACACAAAAAGAATTGTCCTAAAGCCAAATTGGATATAATTCCACACCAAACATAAAAAAGAGGGTGGACAAAAGTATTGGCACTGTTCGAAAAATCATGTGACGCTTCTCTAATTTGTGTAATTAACAGCACCTGTAACTTACCTGTGGCACCTAACAGGTGTTGGCAATAACGAAATCACACTTGCAGCCAGTTGACATGGATTAAAGTTGACTCAACCTCTGTCCTGTGTCCTTGTGTGTACCACATTGAGCATGGAGAAAAGAAAGAAGACCAAAGAACTGTCTGAGGACTTGAGAAACCAAATTGTGAGGAAGCATGAGCAATCTCAAGGCTACAAGTCCATCTCCAAAGACCTGAATGTTCCTGTGTCTACCGTGCGCAGTGTCATCAAGAAGTTTAAAGCCCATGGCACTGTGGCTAACCTCCCTAGATGTGGACGGAAAAGAAAAATTGACAAAAGATTTCAACGCAAGATTGTGCGGATGTTGGATAAAGAACCTCAACTAACATCCAAACAAGTTCAAGCTGCCCTGCAGTCCGAGGGTGCAGCAGTGTCAACCCATACTATCCGTCGGCATCTGAATGAAAAGGGACTGTATGGTAGGAGACCCAGGAAGACCCCACTTCTTACCCCGAAACATAAAAAAGCCAGGCTGGAGTTTGCCAAAACTTACCTGAAAAAGCCTAAAACGAGACAAAAGTTGAGCTTTTTGGGCAAAGGCATCAACATAGAGTTTACAGGAGAAAAAAAGAGGCATTCAAAGAAAAGATAGGTATGGAGATAGACTATCTATATCTATCTACAGTTGTAGCCAAAAGTATTGACACCCCTACAATTCTGTCAGGTAATACTCAGTTTCTTCCTGAAAATGATTGCAAACACAAGTTCTTTGGTATTATTATCTTCATTTAATTTGTCTTAAATGAAAAAACACAAAAGAGAATGAAGCAAAAAGCAAAACATTGATCATTTCACACAAAACTCCAAAAATGGGCCAGACAAAAGTATTGGCACCCTCAGCCTAATACTTGGTTGCACAACCTTTAGCCAAAATAACTGCGACCAACTGCTTCCGGTAACCATCAATGAGTTTCTTACAATGCTCTGCTGGAATTTTAGACCATTCTTCTTTGGCAAACTGCTCCAGGTCCCTGATATTTGAAGGGTGCCTTCTCCAAACTGTCTGAGGGAGACCCAGCTTTCTCACACTGGGCCCTACATTATGCTGCAAAATTTGTTGGTAGTCTTCAGACTTCATAATGCCATGCACACGGTCAAGCAGTCCAGTGCCAGAGGCAGCAAAGCAACCCCAAAACATTAGGGAACCTCCGCCATGTTTGACTGTAGGGACCGTGTTCTTTTCTTTGAATGCCTCTTTTTTTCTCCTGTAAACTCTATGTTGATGCCTTTGCCCAAAAAACTCTACTTTTGTCTCATCTGACCAGAGAACATTCTTCCAAAATGTTTTAGGCTTTTTCAGGTAAGTTTTGGCAAACTCCAGCCTGGCTTTTTTATGTCTCAGGGTAAGAAGTGGGGTCTTCCTGGGTCTCCTACCATACAGTCCCTTTTCATTCAGATGCCGACGGGTAGTACGGGTTGACACTGTTGTACCCTTGGACTGCAGGGCAGCTTGAACTTGTTTGGATGTTAGTCGAGGTTCTTTATCCAACATCCGCACAATCTTGCGTTGAAATCTCTTGTCAATTTTTCTTTTCCGTCCACACCTAGGGAGGTTAGCCACAGTGCCATGGGCTTTAAATTTCTTGATGACACTGCGCACGGTAGACACAGGAACATTCAGGTCTTTGGAGATGGACTTGTAGCCTTGAGATTGCTCATGCTTCCTCACAATTTGGTTTCTCAAGTCCTCAGACAGTTCTTTGGTCTTCTTTCTTTTCTCCATGCTCAATGTGGTACACACAAGGACACAGGTTGAGTCAACTTTAATCCATGTCAACTGGCTGCAAGTGGGATTTAGTTATTGCCAACACCTGTTAGGTGCCACAGGTAAGTTACAGGTGCTGTTAATTACACAAATTAGAGAAGCATCACATGATTTTTCGAACAGTGCCAATACTTTTGTCCACCCTCTTTTTTATGTTAGGTGTGGAATTATATCCAATTTGGCTTTAGGACAATTCTTTTTGTGTTTTTTCATTTAAGACAAATTAAATGAAGATAATAATACCAAAGAATTTGTGTTTGCAATCATTTTCAGGAAGAAGCTGAGTATTATCTGACAGAATTGCAGGGGTGTCTATACTTTTGGCCACAACTGTATATCTCTATCTATTATCTTTATATCTATCTATCTATCCATCTATCTATCCATCTATCCATTGATCTATCTATTTATCCCCTATTTATCTATCTATCTATCTACCTCTATATCTATCTTTTATCTATCTATATCTATCTATCTCTATATCTATCTTTCTATCTATAGCTATCTATTTCTATATATCTATCTCTATATCTATCTATTTATCCATTATCTATCTTTTATCTATCTATAGATCTATTTATCCCATATCTATCTATCTATCTATCTAGTGTTATACCCTATGAGGGGGCAGCATTATATTCTATGAGGAGGTACATTATACCCTATGAGGGGGCAGCGTTATACCCTATGAGTGGGGGAAGCATTATACCCTATGAGGGGGGAAGCATTATACCCTATGATGGGGGAAGCATTATACCCTATGAGGGGGGCAGCATTGTACCCTATGAGGGGGGCAGCATTATACCCTATGAGGGGGGCAGCATTATACCCTATGAGGGGGCAGCAATATACCTTATGAGGGGGCTACATTATATTCTATGAGATGGCTGCATTATATTCTATGTAGAGGCTGCATTATAATATATGAGGGGGATGCTTTATATTCTATGAGGGAGGCTACCCCAGCTCCTGCTAAATAATTAAGATGTGTACTACCTTATATTATACCCTGATATTAGCGCATTTTACCACACAATTGGTGGTCTTGTATTTCTTTCTATGTAGCTACATAGTGGGCCCCAAGAATGATTTTCTCTGGTGGGCCCAAGGTGCTCCAGTCCGACGCTGCCTCCAATCAAGATCCCCGAGAACTGATAAGTTTTGCCTCTTAAGAGAATAACTTTTCTACTGTTTTGTATTCCTTATACTTCCCCTGCTGTCGATATAACGCGTTCACAGTATTTCCTCTGTTATACTGTACATTGTACCAGTATTATCCCCTGTAAATAAACCTCTCCTTTTACTGTTGGTCTGCCTGCTCCGTGGTGACATATACCTCTCCTGCACGT
Source organism: Dendrobates tinctorius (assembly GCF_039654945.1). Taxonomy (NCBI): domain Eukaryota; kingdom Metazoa; phylum Chordata; class Amphibia; order Anura; family Dendrobatidae; genus Dendrobates; species Dendrobates tinctorius. The sequence continues at coordinate 14,059,104 of NW_027361758.1, forward strand.
TATTACACAGACTCTCCAAACATGTTCTCCCACAGAGAGGATCCAATTAGACTCCAGCCCGGATGATCTTCCATGACAACAACAGAGAAGGATGCCACCAGAGCAAGGAAGACCAATAAGTAGATTTGATTTGTACTATTGTTGAACTGTGCTTTATATAACATTACCGATAATGTTGAAAAAGAAGATGTGCCCACATGGACTAATGTGAGATTTCAGCAACCATTACGCTTTTGGGTCGCCCTCTCACACCCAGGGCAGCAGGTTACTCGGTACCGGGCCGGTGTCAAGGTGGGAATGTGTCACAGCAGCAGTGACCCAGTCCGTGGCCCTGGGGTCCCAATATCAATGGCGGTGATGTTAATGGTGTTAAAGTTTATTAGAATAGTTCGTGACGCCACCCATGGTGTTTGGCAAGTAAGATGTTGAGCCAACGCTGCATGCAGATCCGCTGGGACTGATGGTGTGGTGCAGCAAAGATGGTGTAGCTCCCCACAGGTGGAGCTGTAGTCCCAGGGCAGTGTAGGTGCAATGGATGAGGAGAGGCGCAGAATGGTATAGATGTTGTTACCCAGGTGTAGCGGTGCTGGAATAACTGGAGGACACCAGGGTGTGCGGTTCCAAGGCTTTACTCACTGTTTGCAGTTCACACACACGCCTGCCTCCGTACTGTGTTCTCCAGGTCAGGGCTCCAGCCAACCTCCAGGCCAGATAGGGTTCTCCCTTCCACACTCCGCCAATATGTACCTTCACTGAACGACTCCTCCAATGCGCCTTTAGGTGCAAAGCACTCCAGTACTTAGTTACCCTGGAATGCCTCTCTATAGGTGTTCCTAGTCTCTACTTGTATGACAGACTGCTGTAGCCTGCTTTGGGGACTCCTCTCTGCGTCCCGGCTCTCTATTCAGTTGCTGTTGTGTCCCAAGTCTATGATGGGAGCAAGGTGTTAGTGGCTCACTACTCCTCCGGTGTCTGTTGCTGGACATAAAGATCCAATCAACCTTGGGGACCGGGCTCCGGCCCTTGCACTCTGGACTGGAAGGGTTCTATAACTTTCTTCAACCAGCTTCCCACTGTCCTTCTATTCTCCTTCATTCCGATCTGTTCTCTCTTATGGAAGGTTAGGTTATCAATCTTATCAGACTCTTTCTCTGGTCTTTCTCGTGCCAGCAGCCCAGATCACTGGGACCTGCTGCAGCACGTCTTTCAGACACCCATCTTCACTCTTCTCTCTCTCTCTCTCCATCTAACCCTCTAACTCTCACTCTTCCCACTCTTTTATATCATCTCACTCCACCCGCCTCCCAGCACATCTCATGTTACGAAGCAGGGCTCCACGAGGGGTGCTCTGCTAACCCCCAGCCTGAAGCTGTTAGGTGACCCCACTGAACTATCCTGTGTGTGGAATGCAGGTGTGGAGCATTGTCAGGAGTTCCCACCTTACCTGGATGGTGGGGCACTACACCTTAGGAGAAGGTGCAGTACCTCTGTGGTGACTGAACCCTCAGGGGCGCCACACTTTCTTCCACTACAAGATCTCTTGTAAGGGCTTACAAACTTGAAAGGAGCATGTTACATTGTGCCTTTTTCAAGGAGCCATCCAAAACAGCCAGTGGAGTGAATTATATATTATGGTCTGTGTGCCCTGCTGCTGCAAATATTAATAATTATGGTAATCCTAATTCACCCAAAACAGGAAAGGTTTATTCTAATTTCATGTCAGATATTAAAAAACATGCGTATGTTTCTTTTTATATAATGTATGTAAACTTTTAGTTTCAACTGTAGTATAATGCAATCCTCATACGGAGAAACGTCTGGCAAGATGTATCTCCAGCTAGCCTTTATGACGACAATGGCACCAGATGCTGACGCTGCTGGAAGTCTCGCCCCAGGCTGCAAGACTTCTGAGTACGGAGCTGTGGCTTCTTCATGCGCACATCCCGTGCACAGCTGCCGGACCTCGTTGATGCCGCCGGCAGTGAGTATGAAACTCTGGGTTTTCGAATCCTCCTGCTTCTCCTTGATGCTGGCGATGCTTCGTCTGCTGGCTGGTGGAAAGAAAGCGGATCAGGAAGAGAAGAAGTGGCTTCACCTGCTGCCAAGGTAGGTTTTATAGCCAGGCAGCTTCTCAGCCACTCTGCTCTATCCTCCTCCCCGGCCCTCCACACCAACTGCAGTAAGAGGCTGTCCATCTCTGATCTTCCTTCTTCTGAGGTGAATGGAATAACTGGCAAAAAGTGGGCTTTTTATAACAAAAATATTCCAGGTCTTTTATGACACAGCCAATCATATTCCATAAAAAGTGTGCCAAGAACAGCTGGAAATAAGTAGAATGAACCTGCTTGTGACTCCACAGCTTACAAGAATGACCTCTTGACCTCAGTTTGAACAGCAGGAAACCATTTTAAAACTCATATTAAAAACAACCCCAAAATGACAGCATAATTAAAATAAGTTCTGTGTTCCCATAAGATCCCCCTACATTTATATTTGGAGGCTACCATTATGCTTTGGGGGTGTTTCTCTGCTAAGGGCACATGACTACTTCACCACATCAATGGGAGAATGGATTGAGCCATGTACTGTAAAATCCTGAGTGACAACCTCCTGCCCTCCTCAAAGACATTAAAAATAGGTCATGACTGGGTTTTCCAGCAAAACAATGACCCAAAACATACAGCCAAGGCAACAAAGGAGTGGCTCAAAAAGAAGCACATTAAGGTCATGGATTGACCTAGCCAGTCTCCAGACCTTAATCCCACAGAAAACTTATGGAGGGAGTTGAAGCTCTGAGTTGCTAAGCGACAGACTCAAAATATTAATGATTTAGAGATGATCTGCAAAGAGGAGTGTACCAAAATTCCTCCTTACATGTGCACAAACCTCATCATCAACTACAAAAAACGTCTGATAGCTGTGTTTGCCAACAAGAGTTTTGCCACCAAGTATTAAGTTTTGTTTGCCAGAGGGATCAAATACTTATTTCTCACTGCAAAATGCAAATAAATTTATATAATTTATACAATGTGATTGTCTGGATTTTATTTTTGATATTCTATCTCTCAATGTTAAAAATTAACCTACCCTTAATCCCTTTCTGACATCAGACGTACTATCCCGTCCGTGGGACCCGGGCCCCTATGCCCATGGACGGAATAGTACGACTAGCGCGATCAGCGGCGCCCACGTGGTGAGTGCCACTGATCGCGGCCGGGTGTCAGCTGATTATCACAGCTGATACCCGGCACTATGTGTCAGGGGCGGTCACGGACCGCCCCCGACATGTTAACCCCTTGCACACCGCGATCAAACACGATCGCGGTGTACCGGGGGTTAAAGGGAAGCATCGGCAGGGAGGGGGCTCCCTCCGTGCTTCCCTGAGCCCCCCACAGCAGCGCAATGTGCAGCGCTGCTGCGGAGGGCTCTTTCCCTGCAGGTCCCCGGATCCAAGATGGCGACGGGGACCTTCGGGGGCCTGCAAGGAGCTGGCTTCCTCAGTGCCTGCAATGCGAAGGCATGAGGAAGCCTTCTGCACTGCCTGTGACAGATTGCTGATCTGTCACAGTGATCTGTGATGTGACAGATCAGCGATCTGTCACAGGACAGTGATGTCCCCTCTGGGACAACCTAATAAAATTAAAAAAAAAAAAAAAAGGTGGAAAAATAATTTAAAAAACAAAAAACAAAAAAATATTCCCTAAAAAATTCATTTTTTGGAAATAATAAAAAAACAATAAAAAGTACACATATTTGATATCGCCGCATCTGTAACGACCTGCCCTATAAAAACTGTCCCATTAGTTAACCCCTTTAGCGAACCCCTTAAAAAATAAAAATAAATAACGAAGCAAAAAATAATGATTTATTATCATACCGCCGAACAAAAAGTGCAATAACGTGCGATCAAAAAGACGCATATAAATATCCATGGTACCTCTGAAAACGTCATCTTGTCCCGCAAAAAACGAGCTGCCACACAGCATCATCAGAGAAAAAATAAAAAAAGTTATAGCTCGTAGAATAAAGCGATGCAAAAACAATTATTTTTTTTATAAAATTGTTTTTATTGCATAAAAGCGCCAAAACATAAAAAAAGACATAAATGAGGTATCGCTGTAACCGTACTGACCCGAAGAATAAAACTGCTTTATCAATTTTACCGCACACGCAACGGTGTAAACGCACCCCCCAAATGAAATTCATGAAACACTGGTTTTTGTTCATTCTACGTCCCAAAAATCGGAATAAAAATCGATCAAAAAATGTCACGTGCCCGAACATGATACCAATAAAAACGTCAACTCGTCCCGCAAAAAATAAGACCTCACATGACTCGGTGGGTCAAAATATGGAAAAATTATAGCTCTCAATATGTGGTGATGCAAAAACTATTTCTACAATAAAAAGCGTCTTTTAGCGTGTGACAGCTGCCAAACATAAAAACCGCCATAAATAGTAAATCAAACCCCCCGTTATCACCCCCTTAGTTAGGGAAAAATAATAAAATTAAAAAAATGTATTTATTTCCATTTTCCCATTAGGGTTAGGGCTAGGGTTAGGGTTGGAGCTAGAGTTAGGGCTGAGATTAGGGTTAGGGGTGTGTTGGGGTTAGGGTTGGAGTTAGAATTGGGGGGTTTCCACTGTTTGGGCACATCAGGTGCTCTCCAAATGCAACATGGTGTCTGATCTCAATTCCAGCCAATTCTGCGTTGAAAAAGTCAAATGGTGCTCCTTCCCTTCCAAGCTCTGCCATGCGCCCAAACAGTGTTTTACCCCCACATATGGGGTATCAGCCTACTCAGGACAAATTGCAAAACAACTTTTGGGGTCCTATTTCTCCTGTTGCCCTTAGGAAAATAAAAAATTGGGGGCAAAAATATCATTTTTGTGGGAAAAAAATATGATTTTTTTATTTTCACGCCCGGGCGTTATAAACTTCTGTGAAGCCCTTGGGGGTTCAAAGTTGTTTTCTCCCACATATTGGGTATCAGTGTACTCAGGACAAATTGGACAACAACTTTTGGTGTCCAATTTCTCCTGTTACCCTTGGGAAAATAAAAAAATGGGGACTAAATGATCATGTTTGGGGAAAAGATACGATTTTTTTAATTTTCACGCCCGGGCATTATAAACTTCTGTGAAGCACTGGGGGAGTTCAAAGTGCTCACCACACATCTAGATAAGTTCCTTAGGGGGTCTAGTTTCCAAAATGGGGTCACTTGTGGGGGGATTCCACTGTTTAGGTACATCAGGGGCTTTCCAAACGCGACATGGTTTCCGATCAGAATTCCAACCAATTTTGCATTGAAAAAGTCAAACGGCGCTCCTTCCCTTCTGAGCTCTGCCATGCGCCGAAACAATGGTTCCCCCCACATATCAGGTATCAGCGTACTCAGAACAAATTGCACAATAACTTTTCCAGTCTAACTTCTCCTTTTACTCTTGGTAAAATAAAAAAAATTGAACCTGAATTATTTTTTTTGTGAAAAAAAGTTAAATGTTCATTTTTTTTTTAAATATTCAAAAAATTCCTCTGAAGCACAGGAAGGGTTAATAAACTTCTTGAATGTGGTTTTGAGCACCTTGAGGGGTGCAGTTTTTAGAATGGTGTCACTTTTTGGTATTTTCTATCATATAGACCCCTCAAAGTGGCTTCAAATGTGATGTGGTCCGTAAAAATAAAATGGTGTTGTAAAAATGAGAATTCGCTGGTCAAATTTAACCCTTATAGCTTCCTAACAAAAAAAAATTTTGGTTCCAATTGCTGATGTAAAGTAAACATGTGGGAAATGTTACTTATTAAGTTGTTTGTGTGCCGTATCTCTGTGATTTAAGGGCATAAAAATTCAAAGTTGGAAAATTGCGAAATTTTCAAAATTTTCACCAAATTTCCATTTTTTTCACAAATAAATGCAAGTTATATGAATGAGCTTTTACCACTAGCATGAAGTACAATATGTCACGAAAAAACAAAGTCAGAATCACCAGGATCCATGGAAGCGTTTCAGAGTTATTACCTCATAAATGGACAGTGGTCAGAATTGTAAAAATTGGCCCGGTCATGAACGTGCAAACCACCCTTGGGAGTGAAGGGGTTAAACTTATAGACTGCTCATGTCTTTGTCAGTGGGCAAACTTACCAAATCAGCAAGGGATCAAATACTTGTTTCCGCCACTGTATATGTGTTTGTGAGTATTTGTGCAATTCTACAGTATAAACCTGTACCTAAGTTTGAGCCCGCTCAGGGAGAAGCTCTGTGCTTCTGTCTCTTGAACAGCATGGTATAGAACAACTGTTTGGAGCAATCAGGGATTAGTGACCTGTCAGCAGTCTGCATTATGAATATCTTATCAGAGCACCACATGCAGACCCAACTTAGAGCACGAGCATATCATTAACTGCAAACTAAAAATAAATATTAAAGAACAACCATAAGACAGATTTCATCAGCCAAGGTATTTTAATTAGTGTAATGGTGCAGACCTGACACTGTGTGTAGGTTACCTTGCACAGTCCTGTTGACAGGTCCCCCTTTAAGCCACTTTGTTACCATTTTGGCAGTATGCTTCAGGTCATTGTCCATTTTGGAAGACTCATTTCCACCCCAGCTTTAACTTCCTGGCTGATGTGTTGAGATGTTGCTTCAGCATTGCTATATAATCTTCTTTTCTCGTCATGTCATCTATTTTTAGAAGTGCACTAGTTCTTCATGCAGCAAAACAACCTCATAACATGATGCTGCCACCCCCGTGTTTTACAGTTGGGATGGTGTTCTTAGGCTTTCAAGCGTCTCCGACTTTCCTCCAAACATAACGTTGGTCATTATGCCCAAAAAGTTAAATTTTAGTTTCATCAGACCACAGGATATGTCTCCAAAAATTAAGGTCTTTCTTCAAGTGTGCATTTGCAAACTTTAATCTAGCTTTTTCATGTTTCTTTTGGAGTAATGGCTTCTTCCTGGCAGAGTGGCCTTTCAGCCCATGCTGATACAGTACTTGCTTCACTGTGGATATTGACACAATCTTACCAGCTTCCATCGTCTTCACAAGGTCTTTTGCTTTTGTCCTTGGATTGATATGCACTTGTTGGACCAAAGCGCATTCATCTCTGGGACACAGAACCCATCTCCTTCCTGAGCAGTATGATGGCTGGACATTCCCAACTTGTTTGTACTTGTGTATAATTGTTTGTACAGAAGAATGAGGCACCATCTGGTATCTAGAAATTGTACCCAAGGGTGAGTAAGACTTGTGCAAGTCCACAATTATCTCCCTGATATCTTGGCTGATTTCTTTAGACTTTCCCATGATGTTACACAAAGAAGCAGTGTTTCAGGTGTGTATTACAATACATCCTCAAATGTATCTCTAATTAGCTCAGATGTTGCCAGAAAAAAATCAGAAGCTTCCAAACACGTGACATCATCATATGGGCAGTCCAGAATTGTTCAAAGGCATAATCTTAGTGTATGCAAACTTTTGACTTTGCAGTAAGTAAAAATGCCTTAAAACATTCTGTCTCTCATTATTCTGGCATTTGGCAAATATTAATAATTATGGTAATCCTAATTGACCTAAAATGGGAAAGGTTTATTCTGATTTCAATTCAGATATTGAGTTAAACATGCATATGTGTCTTTTTATATAGTGTATGTAAACTTCTGCTTTCAACTGTACATAAACAATAGTTAATTTGTCCAGTCATGGAGTTGAAAAGTGATATTTGTTAATCAATGTAGGTGGGGGTATTTAGAAGCCAAAACACAAAAAAAGATAAATTTATTAAGCTGAAAAAAGTTCTATATCATTCTATTGTGGAATATATGTAAAAAAAAGCACAAGTTCAATAAAAAAGCGTAAGCTCAGAACGATAGTTTAAGCCCATGGGTATACGTCCATTCCATGGGTCAGGTGAAACTGTGCCTGCTGATGGAGCACAACAAACTCATCCATGAGACTTAGCTTACTGTCCCACTTTGCACCGTTCTTGCTTCAAGAGTGGTGTCCAACCCCATGCAAACAGGTAGTCATTTGAATGGTATATAATGCTTCCAGTATGTTTCCCAGCACCACCCTATCTTCCACATGGTCCAGTTTCACTAGCCAAGAGTCTGGACTACATAAACCTCACTCTGATCCTCCTTCCTCCCACGATGCAACTCCCAGGAGACAAGTGATCCCACAGACACTTCAAGGAGCTCTTTACATTTCCATTTATTGATTCTAGCCTTTCACCCTGCATGTTTCAAGAGGGAGGTAAGAAGATCTTGTATAGTGATGCCCAAGTATTTGAGCAGTCACGGACAGAAGATGAAGGTGGGAAGCAGCAATTAGTGTTTCAAGACTTAGATGAAGAGGCACAATTCCAACAAGTGATATTGTAAAGTCAACAAGTCAGGAGGTTCAGAGTGCGGAAAGGAAAAATTAGGTGATCACTGACCCAACTTAGGAAGTTGCCATGAAGAGTGAGGCCAGCAATGCAGAGGGGGAGGGATTAGCAGCACCACAACAGGCAAAAAGAAGCATTGGGGTGGCCAGAGGGTGAAAGTGGGCAACTGTTCTCCAGAGCACCCAAATGCGGCAAGTTCCCCTGCCACGGGCTAGGTGTTCCTCAGTCCCGTGCCATTTTAAAGAAAGTGCGGATGATAAAAAATGCTCATTTGCAACCTGTGCTGTACTAAGATCAGCAGGAGCCTGACTCCTACCAGCCTGACTACCACCAGCATGCTTAGGACCTAGGTGGGCCAAACGCCTGGGTCCACAATCAGTGTCTTCAGGTGACACCACTGCCTCTTCCCCTCTACAAGTCAATTCTCTGTCCATGATGCAGGAGCGGATGCCTCTCACCCTGCACCTGTCTTTGCACATTCACAAGCACCATCAGCAACCACATTCAGTTCCTTGTCCCAGTACAATGTTCAGCTGCCCCTAACCCAGGCCTTAGAGCACAAGAGAAAATCCCCCCCCACGAGACCAAACACTTAACTGCTACATTTTCAGACTGCTTTCCCTGGAAATGTTGCCGTTTAGGCTTGTGGACATTGAGGCTTTCTGGAACTTTATGGTGGCAGCCGTTGCTTGACACTCTGTCGCCAGCCACCACTATTTTTCCCGGTATGTCATTCTGCTTACACCAGCATATGTCCCATAAAATCATCCGTGCAAGTGCTTATGGTTAGGGACTCTACATTTCCTTAATGGCACAATGGGAGAACCTAGTGGAGGCCCGAACCGAGTCACACCCCAGGATGGCACATGTGGTATCGACTCCAGTGAATGCGGGTCGTAGTTCCATCAGTGTTTCCTCCACCATTGACTTCCCTTATACTCATTACTCAAGTCAAGCCTATCCAAGCATCCGAATTGCTCGATTCAAGTACAAACGGTCGAGCACAAAAATACTCAAATGCTTGGTACTCGAATCAAGCAGGTCGAGCATTCAGACGGGTTCGACTTAAGTAATGAGTATAACTGCAGTCAGTGGGAAACATGAGCACTTTTCTGAAAAACCCTACCCGGGGGGAAGGAAAGTCTCTGAAATGGATGGAAACAGCATGGGGAAGATGCCTGGAGGCATTTCTGACTACCAAGTCGCTGCTGGGAACATTGTTGTCAGAGTATTAAGCAAATTTTACAACAGACAATAAAACATACAAAACCGAAAAAAAAAAAATTTTTTTACAGGAAAAAATGACTTGTATAATGGCTTATTAATACAAAGTTAAAAAGAAAAAATAGCCTCCTCCACCCCTTAACTGCCGAACCATCTCTCATCGTATTTCCGTGGCGCCACTGATTACAGTAGATGACGGAAATAAAAGTACACCAACCGGTAGTCATTGGTAAATCTAATTTTAACATTTTACTACATGATCTGGGCATGTGGTGTGTGTGATATGGTCAGACACATCCTGTTTAATTTATATAGGAGGGACTCTGAAACTCACAAAGCCTATGCGGACAATGCCCAAACTGCAAAAAATCAGAAGGGAGAAGGACTCCAATACACCCTGTAGTAGACATAAAGAAGAGCCTCACACACATTCTGCTACAATTGTTAGGTAGTGTGACTCCTAGACTCATACATCCTATGCAAGGACTGCCAAAAATTAGGAGGGACTGCAATACACCCAGGATTAGACAAAAATTTTGTATGAGTGATGCATAATGGCCCTCTAAAAATTTGGAGAGAGTGATGCATTATTAATGACCTTCTAAAAATTTGGAGAATGTGACTATAATGACCCTCTAAAAATTTGGAGAGAGCGACGCATAATGGCCTTCTATAAATTTGAAGAGAGTGACTATAATGATCCTCTAAAATTTAGAGAGTGATACATAATGACCTTCTAAAAATTTGGAGAGGGATGCTTAATGAACTTCTAAAAGCATGGCGAGAGTGAATATAATGACCCTCTAAAAATTTGGAGTGCCGCATGATGACCCTATATTTGAATTGGCTTTATGTTCCACTGCTGTTATTTGGTGAGGTTGAGAAATCTGTGTCAATCCAGGCCTTGGTCATTTTCAGTGAGAGTCACATGATGACCCTCTAAAGATTTTGAGAGAGGGATGCCTGTTGATCCTATAAAGGTTTTGAGTGAGGGCCACCTGTTGACCCTATAACAATTTTGAGTGAGGGCCACCCCATGACCCTGTTGATATGGTGGAGGACAAGAAGAAGAAGAAACCATGTATTGCATATACTTTTTGGGTGGGAAGGGGTGCATGGGAATGCACCAGAAAAAAAAAGAAAGATTTGAATTGCCTTTATGTTCCACTGCTGTCATCCGGTGGGGTTGAGAAGAATGGACCAATCCAGGCCTTGTTCATTTTGATAAGACTAAGCCTGTCAGCATTTTCAGTTGACAGGCGGATGCGTCTATCAGTTGTTATGCCCCCAGTGACACTTAAAACCCACTCTGACAAAATGCTAGCAGCAGAGCAGGCAAGCCCCTAGAAGGCATAAAGGTGTCATGATCCAGTCCAGAGTTTATCTTCTGCTGTCTTCACTCCGGACTGGTCATGCGGGGGTTAATCTCCTCAGCCTTGTTCTGGAGCTAGCTGGGCTATTTCAGTCTCTCACAGCCTGCTGACCAGTGTTAGTGATAGCTAAAGCTTCCAGTTTAGAGTCTTTGACCCTTGTACCTTGGTGATCCTCCTGCATTTGACTGATATTCACGTGTATGACCCGGACTGATCTCTGACCCCGTCTCTTGGTATTCGTCTCTGCTGTTACGTTCCCTCTCTGGCATCTGACTTCCCGGCTTGTACCCCGACCACGTATTTTGCCTCACGTTTTGGACCCTGTGCTCATGTTTTGGCTTTCTGACTCTCGGCTTGGTATTTTGACTACGTGAATTGCTGCTCCTTCTGGTACGTCTGCTCCTGCTAGTTTCTGACTCGGTTCATCTGACTATTCTCCCTCGTTACCTGTGGCACCTGTGCTGTTGCTCAGGGTTGCTGCTCTTAGTGTGTAACCTCTCTTCCCTCACCAGCTCCCCCTGGTGGAGGTTTCACTACAAGAGGGACAGTTGTCCAGCTTGGATACCCAATAGTTATATAGCACATAGGCATTACGAAGGATGCTGGTACGGTCGACTGCCTCGCTCATCATGGCGTGGGTGCTGAGAGGCTCTAATGAAACTGTCTCAGACCTTTGATAGTCTTCCCCTGCCTCTGTTGGACCTGGTGTGTGTCTACCGCATCTATCCTCCTTGGTTGCCCAAGGATCTATGACCTCTGCTGCCAGCGAAGTTAGATGAGAATTTTTTTTATTAATTGTTCGTCCAGGGCCTTCTGGTATTGCAAGATTTTACTAGCCCCCTCCACCGCAGGAAGGAGAGATGGAAATTTCTCCTTGTAGTGTGGGTCGAGAAGGGTGTACAACAGGTAATTAGTGTAGGCCAAATTGCGTATAATGCGAGGATCACGGGAAAGGCAGTGGGATATAAAGTCTGCCATGTGTGCCAGACTCTCATCATGCAAGACTTCTCTGTCCCCACCAGGAGGACGACTCTCTATCTCCTCCTCCTATTCAGCCCATCCAAGCTGAACAGATGGTATGAAGCTGGTGTGGGTAGTACCCTCTGTAGCTCAGGCAACTGTCTCCTCTTTCTTTTCCACGTGAGCTTGCTCCTCATTAATCACCCAATACGTGCTGAGAAAATGAGATGAGGCTGGGCTGGGTAGTATCACCCTGTGTACTTTTTTCCCTCTATCTCCAACTGGTCCACATGCAAAGCTTCCTCTTTAATTGTGAGCAGCAAGCATTTGAGTAGAAACAGAAGAGAGATGGTTATGCTGATTTTTCCATCTTCACCGCTTATCATCTTGGTTGATTCCTCAAAGTTTTATAGAACTTCACAGATGTCAGAGGTCTATGCCCACTCGTCAGATGTTATGTGCGGAGGCGGAGACTGACCGGAATACCGACAGCATGTTGTTGCTGATCTCCAACTACTGTCCTCTGTTGTTTAAGAAGCCTTGCCAACATTTGTAATGCGAAGTTCCAGGTCATGGTCATGTTCTACACCAGTTGGTGAGCTGGCACTTGGAAGCTATGTTGCAGCACTGCCATACAGGCAGTAGCTGAAGCTGGCTTGCAGAAATGGATGCACAGGCGGTGTACCTTCACAAGCAGCTCACACAAATCTGAGTCAGAAACTGCTGCACCACTAAATGAGCATGTGGGCCTGGCATGGTACCTATGTAAGCTTTCCAATTTTAGAATCAGCCACAAGGTAACGGCCATTATCACAAACAACCATGCCTGGTTGTAGGTTCAGCAGGGAGAGCCACAGACCTGTCTGGTCTTTTATACCTTTCAACAACTCTGATGCGGTGTACTGTTTGTCACCTAAGCAAATTAGTTTCAGCAGAGTCTGTTGCCACTTCACCATGGCATTACTGTAGTGCTTCCAGCTTGCAAATGATATGGATGATGTGTTCCAAAATGACAATTCGAAAAGGGATTTTGAGGAAGAGGGGGGTGCAGGAACTGGTGCAGGAGATGAAGGAAACCCTGATGGAACTAGGGCCCTCAATCCTCGACGTCAGTAGCATGTGTGCCTTTATTGGGTGCAACTCGCTTCCAGCATCCACAATGTTTACCCAGTGTGCCAACAGGAAAATGAAGTGTCCCTGGCCACAAGCACTTGTTCACATTTCAGTCGTTAAATGGACCTTCCCAATAACTGTGTCAGGGAATGGTTGATGTTATGGGACACATGCTCGTGTAAGATGGGACAGCACACCAAGAAACAGTTGTGGCTGGGGCCCAAGTACTGAGGGACCGCCGAAGGCATGAGGTTTTACAAAACCTGAGTGTCCACAAGCCTAAAAGGCAACATTTCCAGAGCATTTAGTGTTTTGGCCTGTAGGTGAGTGGCTGGGTAATGTCGCTTGTGTTCCAAAACCTGGGATACAGACAGCTGAACTTTGCCCTGGGACAAGGAATTGGAAATGGTTGCTGATGGTGCTTACAAATGTGCAACGACAGGTGCAAGGCGGGAGGAATCCACACCTGTGTCTTAGACAGGGGATTAGAAAACGTAGCACAGGGGAAGAGGCAGCGGTGTCACCTGCAGTCACTGGTTGTGGATCCAGGCATTCGGCCCACCTAGTCAGGTAGTTTGATGACATGTGCATGAGTATGCTGTGATGGTCAGGTCCCTGCTGATCTTTGAACCACACAGTTTGCAAATGATCCACACTTTCTTTAAATTAGTCTGTGCCCCCTCCGCACCTTCCACATACACAACCACATCCACCTCCACCCCCTCCTATATTTGAACCTCTGCCTCATGGATCTATTTTTTTATTTTTGTTTATTTTTTGTCTCTGTTATTTTAAGTCATTTGCAAAAAAAAAAAAAGTTTTGTCCCCCTTCAACCCTTCCACCTACAGCACCACGTTCACCTCAACCCCATCCTCACATTGGACCTTTGCCTCATAGTTCTATTTTTTTAATTTGTTTCTTTTTTAGTCTCTATTATTTTAAGTATTACCCCCATTTTTCTTCCTTTTGCAGCCCCCTACCCCTTACTACCACCAGTTTACAGTCATTTTATAGTATCAAAATTCTGGTCCACAGTCTTTTTTTATTATTTGTAATAAAACACTTGCGATCCCCCTACTTTTAATTATCAGCCAAAGGAATCAAGGGAAAGCAGACAGCTGGGGGCTACAGCCCTCAACTGTCTGCTTTTGCTTATCTGGATATTGAAAATAGGGGAACCCCACGCCTTTTTTTCCATTTACGTATTAGTAATAAATAAATGAAAACCAGCTCACACTGAGCGGAGGGTGAGAACATGCCTGCTTGTGACCAGCAGTAACCTTAGTGCTCATACTCATTTGCGAGAGACTCGCATGAAAACCCGGCACTGCCGCCGGCATTCGGACCGGAGTGTGCGGCTGCATAGAAATACATGTAGCCGCAGACTCCAGTCTGAGTGCCGGCGGCAGTGCCGGGTTTTCATGCGAGAGACTCGCACGAGAATCGTGCGAGTCTCTTGCAAGTGAGTATGAGCCCTTAGTGATGTTACCGGTGGCTACACACAGCCACATTCTCACATTCAGCTCATTGTAATCTGGTTTCCAGCAATGCAGCTGAATGTAGCAGAGTTGGAGCTTGTTGTAGAACATATGGATTATCAGCAGATAAGTATAACTTTTTTGCATTAATAAATGGGTAAAAGAGGGTAAAGGAGTGTTTATTTCAATTAAAGGACTTTTCTCTGTGTGTTTATTTAAATTAAAGGACTTTTTCTGTCTTTATTAAATTTGACAACAGGCTTAGCAATGGGGTGTCTGATAGATTCTGGTAGTCAAAGGTCCTGGCTCACACACTGTAATCTGTGTGACATAGTGGAAACCGCATGGCCATGACCGGCGGTAACTTGTTGCACGTTACTACAGATCAGGGCCGGTGTTTCTCCTACTGTCATACAGATGACAGTGCGGGAAACACCGGATGTTCGGGACCCCATTCATTTGAAAGGGGTGTGGGTTTAGGTACCATTCTTTTTATAAATTTGCCCAAACCCGACGGACCCGAACATCTATGGGTCCACCCATCACTACACATCACTAGTGATGAACTGTCCTGTCTGCAGGTGAGATCTTTTATTAATAAAAATAAATTGCAAGAATACTACATCAGACAAGAATGGGACTACATTCCTCTCCCAAAATTCCAGCAGTCGGTCTCCTTACTTCCCAGACTTATAGATTGTTGTAAAAAGAAGATGGAATGCTACACTATGGTAGTCATAACTTTTTTGAGATGTTTTTCAATTGGAATCAAATTTCTAACTTTTACCTTCTGATCTGTGTTCTTTATTCTCTTGTGAATAAAATATGTGATTTCCAATCATGGCCTTCTTGTTCTTTATATATTTTAAGCAGAGTTCCAACTTTTTTGGCTTTGGGGTTGCATATACACAGTAGATATCAGTATGTTGACATTTAATGACTGTAAAGTGCACAAACACAGAACTCGCATTTGGGTCCATGTTCTCTGGGAAAGATTATGAAAGCAAGGCCATAACAGACACGATTGTCCCTTTCTAAGTAAGGTTGTCATAGTGACAGTGTGCATGTTGTTACATTGTGCCATCAATGATAGTTTGCTTGAAGGTTTACTAATCAAAAATAATGTGTTTGTGCCATTATACAAGCTAAGTAAAGCAATATTCATACATGCTAGGTTAACAGTGCATCTCAGAAAAATTCAATGTGCATCATTGAGATTATTGCAATTTCAGAGGTATGTTATTATAATAATACAATATAAAAATTATTATTCTGAAATTTTGGATTTTCTTAGAACTTGCTGTAATGTATAATGATTTGACCTGTCTCTTTAAGAAAGGAAGTCTTGTGACTGGAAGGTTATAGACAGGAAGTGGGTTGGGAGAGTTTCAGTTTAGCCTGAGGAGACAAATGTTTTGCTGTGTGCTGGAGGAAGAAGGAGAAGAATAAAATTCAGTTAAAGCGTTCTCTCTTGAATTTCTTATATCGTGTGGACATTACAACTGGCGACGAGGATGGGATTCTATCACCTACTGCTGTTAGTACTAACCCCTGCTTTACCACTTCACATGCCAGCGCCACTGAGAGACTCCATCATGGCTGACTACTTGCACACGTTCCCACAGTTGATATGACTAATGTCATTAATCTCTCTCATAACTGGAGAAAATGGCTAAACCGGTTTGAGAATTTCCTGGAAGCTATGGACATAAAAGAGGAGAAAAGAAAGCCGTGCTCCTGCACTGTGCGGGCACAGGAGACT
The DNA here is from genome assembly GCF_039654945.1 of Dendrobates tinctorius. Classification (NCBI taxonomy): domain Eukaryota; kingdom Metazoa; phylum Chordata; class Amphibia; order Anura; family Dendrobatidae; genus Dendrobates; species Dendrobates tinctorius. The sequence goes on from NW_027361758.1 coordinate 14,075,407, forward strand.
TATACAGCACGTTACCTGCAGCAGAGACAGGCACGTACAGCAACTGCACCAAAGCTCTCACTGACTACTTCAACCCCAAACAGAACATCAGATATGAAAGATACAAATTCATGATTGCTAAGCAGCTTCCAGAAGAATCCATAGACACCTATGTCACAAGGCTAAAAGAGCTAGCACATGGATGTGCATTTAGGGATGTAGATGATGAAATTCTAACTCAAGTAATCAGTGGCGTAGCTACAAAGTTATGGGCCCCGCTGCGAACTTTCAAATGGGGCCCACCCATGCCTAAATACACGCACATCTCTGCTCTGTACACCTCGTACACGCACGGTTCTGCTCACCTCGTACACACGCGGCTCCACTCCGTACACCTCGTACACACATGGCTCTGCTCACCTCATACACACGTGGCTCCGCTCCGTACACCTCGTACACACACTGCTCTGCTCCGTCCACCTCGTACACACACGACTCCGCTCTGTACACCTCATACACACACGGCTCTGCTTCGTACACACACGGTTCTGCTCCATCCAACTCGCACACACAAGGCACTGCTCTGTCCACCTCGTACACACATGGCTCTGCTCACCTCATACACATGCGGCTCTGCTCCGTACACTTCGCACCCACATGGCTCAGCTCCGTACACCTCGTACACACACGGCTCCGCTCCGTACACCTCGTACACACACGGCTCCGCTCAGTACACCTTGTACACATACGGCTCTGCTCCGCATACCTCGTACACACACTGCTCTGCTCACCTCATACACACATGGCTCCGCTCAGTGCACCTCGTACACACACGGCTCCACTCAGTACACCCCATACACACACAGCTGGGATACATCCACCTTGTAAACCCCTCCTGAATCCTGACCCCACATATAATCTTACCCTCATCCAGCAGAGCACCATGACAACCTGGTCGGCAGAGTCCTGCAGACATGAGGCTTCTGGTCATGTGACCCCTGACTCCTCCCCTCATGTGACCTCATCACAGGTCCTGTGTGCAGCTATCGCACCAAAGTAAGGAGCTGCACAGCCAATGAGCTGCTGCAGCTCCGCGATCGGGCCCCTAAACACTCCGGGCCCCGTTGCAGCTGCGACCCCTGCTACCGCAGTAGTCCCACCCCTGCAAGTAATTGTCACCTGCTTGTCTAATAACATAAGGCGTAAAGCTCTGCAGCAGGATCTCTCACTGCATGATTTACTCAAGATGGCCCGTGCTATAGAGATAGCAGATCTTCAGGCCACCGGAATGGAGAATGGGGATAATTTACATGTGCATAATCTCAAACACAAAAGTGCACAAGACAAGCAAGCCCCGAAACAGAAGAAATGCTATAGATGTGGACAAGATTTCCCTCACCACCTGAACAAATGTCCAGCTATAGGACAAACATGCAGTAAATGTGGAAAAGGGAACCATTTTGCAGCGGTCTGCAAATCAGCGCACAACTCTCCTCTGTCTATGACAAAGCCCGCAAACATAAAAATGGTAAATCAGGATACAGAAGAAATGTCTGTGGCTGAGAACTATGTGTTCACTACCTCTGTCACTGGCTCAGGGCAGTCTCCCTGCATCACACTCACTATCTGCAACACGGATATCACCTTTAAAATAGATACGGGAGCTTCAATGGATATCATAGACAGCAATGCATATGAAAAACAAAGCCAGTCTTACAGCAAGTGCATACTAAAATCTTTCCATATGGATCTAAAACACCTCTAATTACACTGAGTCAATTTGACACTGAACTTACAGTAGCTATAAAGAAAATAGGCAGAAGACCACTTCTTTCCCTCCTTATTTAGTGGTTAGGGAAAACTAAAGAACTCTCAAGTGCATCTTCATGTAGATGACAGTGTTTGTCCAGTAGCCCAGGTTCACAGGCGTATTCCATTTCACCTGAGAAAGAAGGTAGAAAAGGAACTCCAATTGTTCATGGATCAGGATGTTATTGAAACTGTTACTGGCCCACTCCGTGGGTCTCTCCACTTGTGGTAGTTCCAAAACCAAAGACTCCAGAGCAGGTGAGACTGTGTGTTGACATGCACCTGCCCAACACCGCTATTCAGAAAGAAAGACATATCTCAGCTACAATTGATGACATCATTCATTTATTAAATGGAGCAACCGTTTTTTTCAAAGTTTGACCTTAATAAGGGCTATCATCAATTAGAATTGAGTCCTGAATCGAGATACTTGACAACATTTTCCACCCATGTGGGTCTCAGAAGATATAAAAGATTGACTTTTGGGGTCTGCTCAGCAGCGGAAATTTTTCAAGACACGATAAGGAGCGTCATTCAACACATTCCAAATGCCTTTAATTATAGTGATGACATACTGTTTTTTGGGAAAACTCAAGCTGAACACAATCGTGCTCTATATGCTATCTTTGAATGTCTGCTCTCTGCTGGACTCACTTTAAACAAAGAGAAATGTGAATTTGATAGAAGTTCATTGGAGTTCTATAGTCACATTTTCTCGGCGGAAGGAGTATGACATGATCCCAAGAAAGTGGAATCCATCAGAGCAGCCTCAATTCCACAGAATGCCAGTAAAGTTCATTCTTTTCTTGGAGTGGACAGCTACTGTGCTAGGTACATTCCAAATTTTCCAACAATCAGCACTCCATTAAGGGAACTTACAAAACAAAGTTGTATCTTTCAATGGTCCGAGGACTGTCAGGCCTCTTTTGAAACAATTTGTTGCTATATGATTGCCGACAGTGGAATTACTCTTCCACATATTCCACAACGTATTCGATCTTCTAACTACTTTAACTGTCGTGCCAGAAAAACAGAGACTTGGCCGAGGACTCGCCAGTATGGTTGTTATAGGCGAACTCTGCCCAGGGAAGTAGGTCAACCCATTCCTTCTTGTGGGCGTTGGAGAAATGGCATAGGTAGCCAGTCAACGTCTGGTTGGTACGCTCCACCTGCCCTCTGGACTGTGGATGGTAGGCAGAGGAGAAGTCAAGGGAAGCGTTCATGAGCTTACAAAGTGCCCGCCAGAACTTGGAGGTGAACTGAACCCCCCGGTCAGACACAATACATTGCGGTAGTCCATGGAGTCTGAAGATCTGATGGATAAAAACTTTGGCCAGCTCAGGAACCGAAGGGAGACCGGACAGAGGGATGAAGTGGGCCATCTTGGAGAAACGGTCCACCACCATCAGGATGACTGTACAGCCAGAAGAACGGGGTAGGTCAGTGATGAAATCCATGGCAATGTGTTCCCAAGGAACCGCAGGGACAAGCAACGGGTGCAATAAGCCGGATGGAAGTCGTCACGGCACTTTGTTTTCAGCACAGAAGGGACAAGAGGTCACGAAATCAAGCACATCTTGGCGAAGCGTAGGCCACCAGTAGTGACGCATGATAAGGGCAAGCGTCTTCTTGGTTCTGGCATGGCCGGCCAATCTGGAAGAGTGTCTCCATAGAAGGACCTTTCACTTGAGACTTTCAGGCACAAGGGTCTTGCTGGGAGGTGGAGAAAGCCAGTTCACTGGAGCCCCCGTGATTATTCTAGTGGGCTCAATAATGTGCGAAGGTTCCTCCACTGTTTCGATTGGCTGGAAGACCCTGGATAAGGCGTCGGCTTTGGTGTTCTTTTTGCCAGGGCGAAAGCGGAGCTCGAAGTCAAATCAGGCAAAAAATAAGGACCATCTGGCCTGAGGAGGAGATAGGCCAAGTTTTTGTGGTCAGAGAAGATTACAAAGGGATGGACAGCCCCCTAGGAGAGGACGCCATTCTTCCAGGACCAATTTTATGGCCAACAGTTCACTGTTACCGATTGAGTAGTTGCACTCGGATGGAGAGAAGGCCTTCAAAAAGAAGCCACGGGGATGCAGACGACCGTAGGCGGATCTCTGGGATAGTAATGCCCCGGCACCTATTGAAGAAGCGTCCACCTCGATTACAAAGGGCTTTCAGAACGGTGCAACACCGGGGCTGTGGAGAAAGCCCTTTTTAGTGTCTGAAAGGCCTCCTCCGCCTCAGTATTCCAAGAATTGGGAGCTGTCCCCTTTCGGGTGAGAGCAGAAATAGGTTTGGTTATTGCGGACAAGTGAGAAATGAATTGCCTGTAATAACTGGCAAATCCGAGAAACCATTGAATCGCTCTTACTCCCACGGGGCGTGGCCATTTGAGAATGGCAGTCAGTTTCTCGGGATCCATCCTTAATCCAGCGTCGGAGATAATGTATCCCAGAAACGGCAGAGAGGTTTGTTCAAAGAGACATTTCTCTATCTTAGCGTACAAGCGATTCTCCCGAAGACGCTGTAACACCAGGCGAACGCTGTTTCTGTGGGATGAGAGATCCGGAGAGAAGACGAGGATGTCATCCAAGTACACGACCACACAGGAGTACAAGGGGTCCCGGAAGATCTCATTGACAAGCTCTTGAAACACCGCAGGAGCATTACAGAGACCAAAGGGCATGACCAGGTACTCGTAATGGCTGTCTCGAGTGTTGAAAGCTGTCATCCACTCGTCACCTGCGTGGATACGGATCAGATTACAGGCTCCCCTAAGGTCTAACTTGGAGAAGACCCGAGCCCCTCTGAGATGGTCAAACAACTCCGGAATGAGTGGAAGAGGATACCTGCTCTTGATGGTGATCTCAGTCAAGCCTCTTGACGAAGAAAAACCCGGCTCCCGCGGGCGAAGGGGACTTCCGTATAAAGCCTTTAGCGAGGTTCTCCCGGATGAACTCGGACATGGCTAAGGTCTCTGCGGGAGACAGGGGGTAAATTCTGCCCCTTGGAGGATTAGAACCAGGTTATTAGTTCAATTGGGCAGTCAAAAGGCCGGTGTGGAGGAAGAGCCTCCGCCTCCTTCTTATCAAAGACATCAGCGTAGGAACTGTAGGCTGAAGGAAGGCCCGCAAGGTCAGGAGGTGGCCGAGGAGCGGCCGCAAGATGGACAGGAGTCAGGCAGCGAGCTTGGCATGGGTGGCCCCAGCGGAGTACCTACCCTGAAGACCAGTCGAGGACAGGCTGATGAGTCCTTAACCAAGGGAGGCCGAGTATAATTGCATGGGAGAGCTTGGGCAAAACGTAAAAGTCTATCTTCTCTCGATGTAAAGCTCCAACTTGCAACTCCACTTCCTCAGTGACCAAGGTGATGGTCTCCTGTAGTGGTTTGCCATCCACTGCGGCAATCAGGCGAGGATTACATAGGGTAACCAAGGGAATTTGGTGCTTGTCCACCTCTTCACGCCGGATAAAGTTACCTGCCGAGCCCGAATCCACACAGGCCACCTCGGACCCATGTCTCTGCCCTGAAACCACAAGAACAGATACAGTAAGAGGTTGAGAGGAATCATTAGCACCTACGGAGGCCTCTCTTACCTGACCTAGGTGGAGGCGTTTCCCGGTCCCTCAGGACAGGTGCGGACAAAATGTGACGAACCCCCGCAATAGAGGCATAGGCCTTGGGCTCGTCTCTCCCTCCAACGCAACTCGGCCAACTGCATGGGTTCGACTGAGGAGGGAGAAGAGGACCTGGCAGGATGGGGACTAGTGGACCGATTGGAAAGGGAAGCCGGTCTAGTGGACCTCCTGTCTCTCGCTGACTCCCGGGCACGCTCCTGGAAGCACAGGTCAATGCGGGTGGCCAGCGAGATAAGGTCCTCTAGGGTGGTCGGGGTATCCCGACCCGTGAGTTCATCCTTTATTCTGCTCGAAAGACCGCAATAGAATGCCCCTACCAATGCCGCATTATTCCAACCAAGCTCAGAGGAGAGTGCAAAAGCGGATTGCATACTGCCCGACAGTGAGAGAACCCTGATGAAGGTTAAAAAGAGATTGGGTAAGAGAGGCTAACCGACCCGGCTCGTCGAAAACCCTGCGAAAAGTATCCAAGAAGACCGGAAGACTCGAGACAATGGGGTCGTCCCGTTCCCAGAGATGGTTCAGCCAGGACAGGGCCTCTCCCTCCAGATGGGACATAATGAAGGCCACTTTGGCCCGGTCAGTGGGATATTGCTGAGGCAACCATTTGAAATGGAGGCTACACTGATTTAAGAACCCCCTGTAGAGCTTGGGATTGAAACTAAACCGAGGCGGCTTGGCGAGGCGGGGCATCGGGAGAGCTGTAGACACGGGAGGCGGAGTTGGGTTCACGGCGGCAGACTGAAGGACCGACAAACGGCTATCAACGGAGGCCATATAACGCAAAATATGGGCTTGAGTATCCTGTTGCTGACCCACCTCCTCTTGAAGACTGGCTGAGTGGCATTTCCAGGATCAGCCACCTGCAGGGCTGACAAACGGGTGTCCATAGACTTTATGACAGACATGATGCATCCCTGATTCTCCCGTAAAAAGAGCAACTCCTTTTTGATAGCAACAGAAGTACCGGCGGGATTCATGGTCTGATCGTACTGTTACCACGGCTGGTCAGGTGAGGAAAATCTCCAGGAGTGGACCCTCTGGATCGTGGCACTGAGGGGCCCCGGGCGAGCTGCCAGGTGGAGCCGACCCCTATACAGGGATCGTTAGGAGCAGGCCCAGGGGTTCGGGTACCACGATTGCCGGTACCGAGAGGGGCGGCTTAAACGGACTGGAGTAAGAGCACGAGACTGCAGAAGGTCGGACCAGAGTAAGATTGTAGGGCCAGACCACGGATAGCAGGACAAAGCAGGAACACGGGAGGCAGGACTGGAGTAGGACTGCAGGACTGGAGCATAGACAGCAGAACGGAGCAGGAACACGGGAGGCAGAACTGGAGTAGGACTGCAGGACTGGAGCGTACACAGCGGGAACCACAGAATACAGGACTGCGAGGGACAAGAGAGTACACAAAGGAAGCAGGGGCCCGGTGTGCTAGCAAACATGGTGATCAGGCGCCTCCCTCAATGGAGGACGGCCTGATATGCCCCTGTCTGGTCTGCCATTGGTCCGACGGTGCTTCCGGGTCAGGGCATTGCCGGAGCACAAGTGGCAGGAGGGAGGCGCGGACGCGGCCTACGATGCATGCGCATTGCATGCAGAGACGCCGTCCTGTCAGAAGCGACTGCCGTGGCTGTTGGGCAGCGGGGAGCTGCAGCGCGGGAAGGAGGCCAGGTGAGTATACAGCGGCGGCAAGACACTCTTGCGCCTGTGTGATATTTTGTAGATACTGCCATTTTCTCATGCTTTTTTTCTTTTTTTGTTAAGTATTTCATTCTGGTTCTATGGCAGCCTTTATTGCTTAAGTAATGTTATGCTAGCACTTTGACTTGTAGTGTAATGTGCCATGCACAACTCCATGTGCTCCTGGACAAAATTGGTGCTTGCATACTGTGTATGTATGATAAAATGTGATATATCTTTTGTGACCTTAATCCTATGTGCACTATGACTACTCTACTTTGGTTGTGTAAATTTTAGTTTCATCAGCCAGTTCGATCAAGCTGCATTAGGTAGCGTGTGTTCTGTGGCTACCAACATGCGCATGCGCAGTGTGATTATTCAACTTTATTAGCCGTTCTTTAGCGTCCTTGGTCGGCTTGACTGCCACAGCGCGTGCGTATTGCTCAAATGTGGGCGGGTATTTGCCCTTATGCTGGATAAATTTATTGTAACAGGGGTGTACTCTGGGATAATGCAGTGCCTTTACAGCATCTACCACAGCGCATGCGCACTATTTGAATGCCACTGAGGTAATGCAATTCATTTACAGCATCTTTGGTTGCTTGGCTTGCCGTAGCGCGTGCGCACAATGCGAATGTGGGCGGGTATTTGCTCTTACGCCAGATACAGCAACTGCTGCTAGAGTGAACTCTGAGGTAATACAGAATGCCTACAGCGTCTTCGGTTGCCCTGCATACCATAGCGCATGCGCACCATGTAAATGGGGGTGAGTACTAGCCTCCATGCTTGACATTAGCAAACCGGAACTGAGATGAACACCTGAGCAATTTAGCGCGCCTCTGCACCCTCACAGCAGGTACTCATTTTACTTGTTTACTGCACTATACATAGGCATGATTAAACCTCCATACTACTTTGCCCCTGATGAAGACACTTGTTGTCAATATGTGTTGGATCTGACCTCCCCATGGACTGCACTTAGCACTTTCTCATTCCCATGTGTATTAGCTACACTTATGTCTCTTTTTATGCCACTACTTCTTTAGAGATTTGCTCTGGCAGCAACCACCTTGCTTGAGGTTATAGGTGTTATTCCCTGTTATCCTTTCTCTAAGGTATATGTTTTTATGCCAGCTAAATATTTGCTATCCCTTTGTGACCAGAATATTGGTAATGAATATGCATTGTATATTTTCTCAAGTGTTTTTTGTGCTCTTGGGTCCCGGCGGGTTCTAATTTCATCAGTCAGTGCACTTGTCTTTTTACCTATTTGGTTTTTTTTTAACTGTTTTTATCTGTTTTGTCCATGCCTATGTGTGAATTAATATTGTAATTTTTGGATTAAACATTTTTGCACAGGTTGATCCCAAAAATTGTGTATACTCTCTTCTTTACTTTGCTGTATGTAAAAAGCATCTTTGTGTTTGACAGCAGCCAAACACAAAAACCCGATATAAATCTGATATCGCTGTAATCACACTGACCGAAAGAATAACGTTGACTAATCACTTATACTGCATGAGGAACGGTGTAAAAATAAAAACAATTCTTCACCTGCTGTTGATTTTTTCATTCTGACTCCCAAAGTTCGCACATTTATCCTGCTCTCTGCACTGAGCGCTTGCACCAGGGTTTCCGTGTAAATCTCTGAAATACGTGATTCAGATGGAACGTCTGGCGGAAGATTCCCTGTAATGAGGCAGATGGAGGCACTGTGGACCCCATCTGACCTGTGATTCGGCAGTGTCAGTCTTTTTAGGATTGCATAAAAGTGCCATAAGTCAAAGTTTTTTGCACTTCTGAAAAGAAGGACACAGCTGAACAGAGGTCAGATGGAGTCCAGAGTAACTCTACTGCCTCATTATAGTGAATGGATCCCTCAGGGGTTTCATCTGAATCATGTCACTCAGAGATTTCGATGGAAACTCCAAAGTAAGTGCTCAGCGTAGAGCACCAGATAAATCTGATCCCAAACGTTATGTAAAATGTTCTCAATAAAAGCTTCAACTCAATCCACACAAAAAAGCAAGCCCTCACTCAGGTCCGTCATCTGTTAACAGAAATATAGGGGGCTTCCACGTTACTGGTAGCACAAAGGCTCTGGAAAAGTAAAATGGCTCCTCACCCACCAAAAGAAATTCAGCAAATTCTCTGTTCTCAAATCAAAATGCCCCCTCCTTCTAAGCCCCACAGTGTACTTAAACCACATATTGTGTCCACATTTCTCATTTTTGAAGCCAATAGAGCCCGCCTAACTTATGAGTGCATGCCTCCAGAAGCACAAGCTGGGAATAAAGTATTGAAGACTACAGTGTACTTGTCAATACAATGGCAGTTTGCAATTTTCACTCGGCAATATTCATTGCTGCTTGTTTCTGGAAAATATCCATGGAGTCAAAATTATCACTACATCTGTACATAAATTCCCTAAGGGGTATAGTTTCCCAAATTGGGTCATTTGAGGGGAGATTCTGCTCATCTAGCAATTAGGGGCTCTGTATATGGAGTCCACAAACTGTTCTACGAACATCTGTGCTCATGGAGGCAAATAGCAATCCATTCCTCCTGAGTGTCTTTGTATGGCTAAGTAGTACTGTGCAACCATATATGATGGTATGGCTACGTTCAGTAGAAATTGTGGGACAAATTTTGGTGCCATTTTTACCCACTTCTTGGTGAAAATGTAAAATCTTTTTTCTTCACTGCCCAATGGTATAATATTCTGTGACACACCAGTAGTGTCAATATGATCACTGCACTCCCTAGATTAATTCATTAAGAAGTGTAGTGTAATGGGCTGGGTCATGGAACCACTGTGCCAAAGTCCAAGGAAAACCTGAAGAGGCGTGACTACGATCCTCGCCCAATCCAACCGTGGACACGTAGCAGCTAACGACACCGCAGTCTGTGGAGAGACAAGGGAGGTGATCCAGGTGCTACTCCAGGACTCACCTTGGGTAGATGGCGGCTGACCCCCTAGCAGTGGATAGCTAGAATGGCCCAGGGAAATGTCCAACAGATGCAGGCAGGTAGAGAAGTTGACAGGAACCGCAGGTGCAGACAGGACAGTCTGATGAAGAGACAAGCACTGTCGGGTGCAGCTGTCTCAGCTGCCGTTGAGGTGAGCACTGGCGGGTGCAGCTGGCTCGGTTACCATTGAAGGAAACAATGGTGGGTGCAGCAGACTCTGCTTACGTTGAAGAAAGCACTGGTTGGTGCAGCAGACTCTGCTGCCATTGAAGGAAGCAATGGCATGGGCAGCAGACTGAGATGCTAGTACAGGGACCTGAGAACTGACAAGCGTTTTAGGAACAAACTCACAACATTGCACAGGCATCTCCATGTTGGAGGAGTCGGTTTAAATAGTAAGAGACCTTCAGCTATTGGCTGAGGACACTTTAGAGGAACACATGCAGCCCCATTAAGAAAGACGAAGTGTGCGCGCGTGTGATCTAAGCACAGTGCCTGGAGACCTGCTAGGAGTGCGTGCACCCCAGGCAGTAGCAGACCCGGAAGGATCAGGACTGAAGCCTTGGCGGTGAGCACACTGATGTCGCTGCAGGGAGAGAGGGACTGCAGGCAGAGATGCGGGTGCTACATGTAGTTTGTAAAATGGGGTCACTTATGGGGGGGGTTTTGCTGTTCTGGCACCTCATGGGCTCTCCCAGTGGGTCATGGCACCTGCAAACCATAACTTTAAAATCTGCTGTTCCTTGCCTTCTGAGCTTTGCACTGTGCCTGAAAAATATTTCCAAATTAAATGTAGGGTATTGGCACACTCAGGAGAAAATGGACCTCAATTTGTTGTAAAAAAAAATTCCTTTTAGCCATTAGAAAAATTAAAAACCTGGGGCTATAACAACATTTTAGTGCTAAAAATGTATTTTATTCTTTCTTCACCGCTCAGTGGTATAAAATTCTGTGGTGTCAATATGATCACTGCACCACTAGATGAATTAATTGGGGAGTGTAGTTTATAAAATGAGTTCACATATAGTGGTTTTCTGTTTTTCTGGCATCTCAGGGGCTCTACCAATGTGACATGGCACCCTCAAACCATTCAAGCAAAATCTGAACTCCATATGGCGTTTCTTCCCTTCAGAGCTTTGCACTGTGCCTCAAAAGTAGCACTCCCCCACATATGGAGTATCAGCGTATTCAGGAGAAATGGCACAACAAATTGCATGGCACAATTTTGCCTGTTACCCTTATGAAAATGCAAAATTTGGGGCCAAAATAACATTTTTGTGGGGAAAATGTGATTTTTTATTTTCATGGCACAACGTTAAAAACATCTGTGAATCACCTGGGGGTTAAGGTGCTCACCGCGCATCTAAATACATTCCTTGATGGGTCTAGTTTCCAAAGTGGGGTCACTTGTGGGGGGTTCCACTATTTAGGCACATCAGAAAATTAGATTTTTCTTTAATTTTATGGCTCAATGTTATAAACTTCTGTGAAGCACCTGAGGGTTCAATGTGCTCACCACACATCCAGATTAGTTCCCTGAGGGGTCTAGTTTAAAAAATGGTGTCGCTTGTGGGGGATTTTCACTGTTTAGGCACGTCAGAGGCTCTCTCTCAAACCCGACATGGCGTCCGCCAATTGTTGCAGCAAATTTTGCATTCAAAAAGTCAAATGGCGCTTCTTCCCTTCCGAGCTCTGCCATGCGCCCAAACAGTGGTTTACCCCCTCATATGGGGTATTGTCTTGCTCAGGAGAAATTACACAAGTTTTGGATCTGAAGTAAATTTTTTGTGAAAAGTTAAATGTTCATTTTTTGCCACATTCCAAAAATTCCTGTGAAGAACCTGAAGGGTTAATAAACTTCTTGAATGTGGTTTTGAGCACCTTGAGGGATGCAGATTTTAGAATGGTGTCACTTTTACAGGTGCAACTCACAAAATTATGATATCATCAAAAAGTTAATTTATTTTAGTTCTTCAGTACAAAAAGTGAAACTCATATTAGATAGAGTGATCTATTTCAAGTGTTTCTTTCTGTTAATGTTGATGATTATGGCTTACAGCAAATGAAAACCCAAAAGTCATTATGTCAGTAAATTAGGATACGTTATAACACCAGCTTGAAAAAATGATTTTAAAATCCGAAATGTTAACCTACCGAAATGTATGTTCAGTAAATGCACTCACTACTTGGTCGGGGCTCATTTTGCATCAATTAATAAGGTTAAATCTATTAGTCTTACCATTAGGGTGAAAAAGCCAGATCTGACCTTTTCTGTTGGCGTTTGCCTTCCCCCCTGTATGATGCTACCTTCTTAGCATTAGTCAATGATGTAGAGTAGCAGAAAAAGCACTGAATGAAGCACTTTGATAAATCTTCACTTATACAGTGGGGAAAAAAAAGTATTTAGTCAGTCAGCAATAGTGCAAGTTCCAACACTTAAAAAGATGAGAGGCATCTGTAATTTACATCATAGGTAGACCTCAACTATGGGAGACAAACTGAGAAAAAAAAATCCAGAAAATCACATTGTCTGTTTTTTCTTCATTTTATTTGCATATTATGGTGGAAAATAAGTATTTGGTCAGAAACAAGCAATCAAGATTTCTGGCTCTCACAGACCTGTAACTTCTTCTTTAAGAGTCTCCTCTTTCCTCCACTCATTACCTGTAGTATTGGCACCTGTTTAAACTTGTTATCAGTATAAAAAGACACCTGTGCACACCCTCAAACAGTCTGACTCCAAACTCCACTATGGTGAAGACCAAAGAGCTGTCAAAGGACACCAGAAACAAAATTGTAGCCCTGCACCAGGCTGGGAAGACTGAATCTGCAATAGCCAACCAGCTTGGAGTGAAGAAATCAACTGTGGGAGCAATAATTAGAAAATGGAAGACATACAAGACCACTGATAATCTCCCTCGATCTGGTGCTCCACGCAAAATCCCGCCCCGTGGGGTCAGAATGATCACAAGCACGGTGAGCAAAAATCCCAGAACCACGCGGGGGGACCTAGTGAATGAACTTCAGAGAGCTGGGACCAATGTAACAAGGCCTACCATAAGTAACACACTACGCCACCATGGACTCAGATCCTGCAGTGCCAGACGTGTCCCACTGCTTAAGCCTGTACATGTCCGGGCCCGTCTGAAGTTTGCTAGAGAGCATTAGGATGATCCAGAGGAGTTTTGGGAGAATGTCCTATGGTCTGATGAAACCAAACTGGAACTGTTTGGTAGAAACACAACTTGTCGTGTTTGGAGGAAAAAGAATACTGAGTTGCATCCATCAAACACCATACCTACTGTAAAGCATGGTGGTGGAAACATCATGCTTTGGGGCTGTTTCTCTGCAAAGGGGCCAGGACGACTGATCCGGGTACATGAAAGAATGAATGGGGCCATGTATCGTGAGATTTTGAGTGCAAACCTCCTTCCATCAGCAAGGGCATTGAAGATGAAACGTGGCTGGGTCTTTCAACATGAATGATCCAAAGCACACCACCAGGGCAACGAAGGAGTGGCTTCGTAAGAAGCATTTCAAGGTCCTGGAGTGGCCTAGCCAGTCTCCAGATCTCAACCCTATAGAAAACCATTGGAGGGAGTTGAAAGTCCGTGTTGCCAAGCGAAAAGCCAAAAACATCACTGCTCTAGAGGAGATCTGCATGGAGGAATGGGCCAACATACCAACAACAGTGTGTGGCAACCTTGTGAAGACTTACAGAAAACGTTTGACCTCTGTCATTGCCAACAAAGGATATATCACAAAGTATTGAGATGAAATTTTGTTTCTGACCAAATACTTATTTTCCACCATAATATGCAAATAAAATGAAAACAAAACAGACAATGTGATTTTCTGGATTTTTTTTTCTCAGTTTGTCTCCCATAGTTGAGGTCTACCTATGATGTAAATTACAGACGCCTCTCATCTTTTTAAGTGGTGGAACTTGCACTATTGCTGACTGACTAAATACTTTTTTTCCCCACTGTATTAAGAAAGTTCATTCAAAATAGTCACAAACATGACAGTAGTCCATCTTAGTCCCATAAAAACAAGTCCCAGAAAAAGCATGCCTGGTTGACGTGTTTAGAACTTGAATTGGTGTTTATTCATAACATCAGCCAAACAAGGGAAATTTAAAAACCCCTCCTGATATAACCTCACCCACAATCACATGTTTAATCAGGTAAAGAAGTTAAATACAGAAAAAATACTATCTCCAGGAAATTTATCAATAATGCAAAATCAGATCAGTATGATGGTTTCATGTGGATAAGAATAATCCAACATAAGGACTTATATTGAAAAAGTGCTCTTTTGAAAAGAGAATCAGTCTCCTCCCATGTGTTAAGGGTTATCCTTTTCAATTCCCAAAAAAATAAAAACCAGCGAAATTGCCTCAATGTCTATTTAAAAAAGGTTTAGATACATTAGATGTATGCAAAGGTGCATTACTATCATTTAAATCTCAAACCTGATTGGTAATTTTCTGTCTTAACCCCTTAATGTCCAATGACGGACACAGTCCGTCATCAGACATATCCCCTGCTTTGATGAGGGCTCCGGCCCTGAGCCCGCATCAAAGCCGGGACACGTCAGCTGTTATGAACAGCTGACATGTGCCTGCAATAGGCGCGAGTGGAATCGCCGTCCGCCCGCGCCTATTAACTAGTTAAATCCTGCTGACAGCGGGCATTTAAATAGCATTTCCAGCCGTCACGTGATCGGGGGTCGGCGTCATGTTGCCTGAGCCACCAGAGGTCTCATAGAGACCTCTATGGTTGTTCCAAGCTGATGGCTTTCAGCGCCACCCAGTGGTCGGCGCTGAAAGCACAGCAGTAAATCTGCTACATATGGGCGATCTGCTCATTGCTCATATGTAGCAGAGCCGATCGGGTTGCGCATGCTTCTAGCCTCCTATGGAGGCTATTGAAGCATGTCAAAAGTAAAAAAAATGTTTAAAAATAAAAAAATTAAAAAAACCTAAAAGTTCAAATCACCCCCATTTCGCCCCAATCAAAATAAAACAGTAAAAAATATATCCCACATACACATATTAGGTATCGCCGCATTCAGAATCGCCTGATCTATCAATAAAAGAAAGCATTAACCCGATCGCTAAACGGCGTAGCGAGAAAAAAATTCAAAACGCCAGAATTACGTTTCTTTGGTCACCAAGACATTGAATTAAAATGCAATAACAGGTGATCAAAAGAACGTATCTGCACAAACATGGTATCATTAAAAACGTCAGCCCGGCACGGAAAAAATAAGCCTTCACCCGACCAGAAGATCATGAAAAATGGAGACGCTAGTGAACCTAGCAAAAAAGCCAAGCAAAAAACAAGTGTGGGATTGCACTTTTTTGGCAATTTCACCGCACTTGGAATTTTTTTCCCATTTTTGAGTACGACACGACATGGTAAAACCAATGATGTCATTTAAAAGTACAACTCGTCCCGCAAAAAATAAGCCCTCACATGGCCATATAGATTGAAAATTAAAGTTATAGCTCTGGAAAGAAGGGGAGGGAAAAATGAAAATGCAAAACCAAAAATACCCTTGGTCGTTAAGGGATTAATTTTCGAGTTGTACGCACAATGTATTTCATGTTGCACAATGTGTATTGTATGAAAGAAATGACGTGTACTGCTACAAAAAATAAATTGATTTATATAATGCTGCATACTGTTAATTATGGGTTGCACATGTTTCACTTGTATTCCATATTTACATGTAGCACATTGGTTTACCCCTCATTTACAAAACCCTTTTTTCATATGCCACATTCTCTTTCACTCTGTTTTAGTCACTAAACTAGGAACGAGCCATCTTACTAAATGTTGGGGAAAAAGTGTGGTAGAAAAAGGACCTCAAAGCAACCGGGATAAATACAGTCTAAAAAGGATTGTTAAGAAAACACGGGTATTACATACCTGGTAATGTGTTTTTTCATGAGACAAGACGGCACCACGAGAGAGGGGATCCGCCCTTCAAGGACAGGAAACCTTCAAGATAAAAGGGGCAGGCTCCACTCTCCACATCAGTTGTTTTATAGAGCATGAGAGGAGCGCCGCAGATTAGTGTACATATAAATAATACATCCTTTATACTCCTAATTACCAACACCTAAGAGAGTGTCTAATGCTAATAATGCACCCAACTAATAACGTGACCAATAGGGAGGGAATATAAGGAAGCCGTCCATGTCTCATGAAAAAACACATTACCAGGTATGTAATACCCGTGTTTTTCCATCATATATGACGGCACCACGAGAGAGTTGAGTTTTGTAGAGTCTAAGGGAGGGATCACTGCTTGTAACACTCTTCTCCCAAATGTGAGATCAGAGGTAGCAGATAGGTCTAACCTATAATGTTTGAAGAAGGTAGACGGAGAGGACCAAGTGGCCGCCTTACAGATTTGGTTGATGGAAGCATCTGCTCTCTCTGTGCAGGATGTCGCCATGACCCTCGTGGAATGGGCTTTTAGACCCTCTGGAACAGCTCTGCCTGCACTACTATACACTAGCATAATGGCCTCTCTCACCCATCTAGCTATAGTCTGTTTAGAGGCTTTAAGGCCCTTTCTTGACCTT
Organism: Dendrobates tinctorius; assembly: GCF_039654945.1. Taxonomy (NCBI): domain Eukaryota; kingdom Metazoa; phylum Chordata; class Amphibia; order Anura; family Dendrobatidae; genus Dendrobates; species Dendrobates tinctorius. The sequence goes on from NW_027361758.1 coordinate 14,092,073, forward strand.
CTGGAATGAAACAAATAAAGCCCTCTGCTTTCTCTAAGGTCTTGTCACCTCTAAATACTGCAGGAGATATCTCACATCTAGGCAATGAAGCCTCTCCCCCTTCTGGTTGCTAGGGTTAGGACAAAAAGCTGGTAAGATTAACTCCTGAGCCCTATGGAATTTTCACACCACCTTGGGGAGATATGCTGGATCTAACTTTAATACCACCCTATCACCCATGACTTGAGTGTAGGGAGGGTCTGCTGATAATGCGTGCAAATCCCCAATCCTACGGGCCGACGTGAGCGCCACTACTAAGGCTATCTTTAATGTTAATATCTTATCTGAAGTTGGGTTTAGTGGCTCAAAAGGACTCTCTGTCAAGTATGATAAAGCTAAATTTAGATCCCAAGGAGGAGGAGTAGGAGATGGGACAGAGTCAGCTCTATTAAAGGCTCAGATAAACCTGGACACCCACCTATTATTTGCCAGATCAGTTAAATAATGCTGCCAAGGCTAAGACGTGTACTTTAAGGGTACTGACTGCTTACCCCAACTCTAAACCTTTCTGAAGAAATTCCAGTATTGCCAATATCGGGACTTCCCTTCCCTGAGACAGATAAGAATTTTCTCCAAATCCTCCCATAAATTTTGGTAGTTACTGGCTTTCTGCTACTGAGTAAGATGGATATTAACCCAGCTGAGAATCCCTTTTTTTCTAGTAGTGACCTTTCAAATTCCAGGCTGTCAAATGCAGCCCGGACTTCTGAGGGTGATTGAAGGGACCCTGTATTAGAAGGTCCTGGTCCTCTAGGAGCACCAATGGGTCCATCACTGACATCACTCTAGGCCAGTACAACCAGGCTCGGACTGGCCCACCGAGGAACCGTTGGATCCCTCGGTGGGGCCCGCCCCCGAATGTCACTGTCACTCACTGGTCGCTCATACCCAGGGGTGGGATTCAGCGGGTTCTCCCCGGTTCGGTGGAACCGATTGTTAAAAAAGTAGCCGGTTCCCCGAACCGGGGAGATTCACAGCCGCGATCCGGTACTTTGATGTTCCTGCAGTGCAGCCGGCAAGGAGCAGGAGCAGATTAGGACTCTTGCTCTGCTTCCTAGTCCTGCCCGCCGCACCGGATACCGCGCATTGATACGTCGGGTCGTTCTCTGCTCTGTCTCTGACTACTGGACACAGCACAGCACCGGAGGCCCCCGCCCCACGCACTGATTCCTGCGTGCAGTGCGGCATTGGCGGGTAACTGGAGCTCGCTGGAGGAGTCACCGCCACTGCCCAGACTTGTCAAGTCAATGTGAGCTGAGCCCAGGCAGCGTGACGGACCGGTGATTTGCAGACACCCGGAGGCTGGAGGAGCAGGACGGGCGGTGCGGGGCCTGGCCATCCAGGAGGCCTCAACCGCGGCCGCGGGATTACAGTGACAGTCTTCTTCTTCTTCAGAGTCAGACGCGTCGCAGCCTGTCGCCTGTGTATCTGGTGCACAGGCCAACGCCGGGTCAGTGAGTTACTGTCTGTATGTGCTGCGTATTGGGGACCTGTGCAGTGCTGCCTATTGGGGACCTGTGCTGCCTATTGGGGACCTGTGCTGCCTACTAGGGACCTGTGCCTGCCTATTGGGGACCTGTGCTGCCTATTAGGGACCTGTGCTGCCTACTAGGGACCTGTGCCTGCCTATTGGGGACCTGTGCTGCCTATTTGGGACCTGTGCTGCCTACTAGGGACCTGTGCCTGCCTATTGGGGACCTGTGCTGCCTACTAGTGACCTGTGCCTGCCTATTGGGGACTTGTCCTGCCTATTAGGGACCTGTGCTGCCTACTGGGGACCTGTGCCTGCCTATTGGGGACCTGGGCTCCCTATTTGGGACCAATGCTGCCTATTGGGGACCAATGCTGCCTATTGGGGACCAATGCTGCCTATTGGGGACCAGTGCTGCCTATTGAAGACCTGTGCTGCCTATTGGGGACCTGTGCTGCCTATTGGGGACCTGTGCTGCCTATTAGGGACCTGTGCTGCCTACTAGGGACCTGTGCCTGCCTACTAGGGACCTGTGCCTGCCTATTGGGGACCTGTGCTGCCTACTAGGGACCTGTGCCTGCCTATTGGGGACCTGTGCTGCCTATTAGGGAACAATGCTGCCTATTAGGGACCTGTGCCTGCCTATTGGGGACCTGTGCTGCCTATTGGGGACCTGTGCTGCCTATTGGGGACCTGTGCTGTCTATTGGGGACCTGTGCTGCCTATTGGGGACCAATGCTGCCTATTGGGGACCTGTGCTGCCTATAGGGAACAATGCTGCCTATTGGGGACCTGTGCTGCCTATTGGGGACCTGTGCTGCCTATTGGGGACCTGTGCTGCCTATTGAAGACCTGTGCCTGCCTATTGAAGACCTGTGCTGCCTATTAGGGAACTGTGCTGCCTACTAGGGACCTGTGCCTGCCTATTGGGGACCTGTGCTGCCTATTAAGGACCTGTGCTGCCTACTAGGGACCTGTGCCTGCCTATTGGGGACCTGTGCTGCCTATTAGGGAACAATGCTGCCTATTAGGGACCTGTGCCTGCCTATTGGGGACCTGTGCCTGCCTATTGGGGACCTATGCTGCCTATAGGGACCTGTGCTGCCTATAGGGACCTGTGCTGTCTATTGGGGACCTGTGCTGCCTATTGGGGACCTGTGCTGCCTATTGGGGACCTGTGCTGCCTATAGGGAACCTGTGCTGCCTATTGGGACCTGTGCTGCCTATTAGGGACCTGTGCTGCCTATTGGGTACAATGCTACCTATTGGGGACCTGTGCTGCCTATTGGGGACCGGTGCTCCCTATTTGGGACCAATGCTGCCTATTGGGGACCAATGCTGCCTATTGGGAGCAATGCTGCCTATTGGGGACCTGTGCTGCCTATTGGGGACCTGTGCTGCCTATTGGGGACCTGTGCTCCCTATTTGGGAAAAATGCTGCCTATTGGGGACCAATGCTGCCTATTGGGGACCTGTGCTGCCTATTGGGGACCTGTGCTGCCTATTGGGGACCTGTGCTACCTATTGGGGACCTGTGCTGCCTTTTGGGGACCTGTGCTGCCTATTGGGGAGTTTTGCTGCCTATTGGGAACCTGTGCTGCCTATAGGGACCAATGCTGCCTATTGGGGACCTGTGCTGCCTATTGGGGCAGCACATCGCAAGGGTACCGGGAGGCTTTCGCCGCTAAGACCGGCAGGCAGCAACGCTGCCTGGCTGGTCCGGGCGAATTTTAGCCCCCCCTGCAGATACGAACGTTTCGATTGGCTGGGCTGTGTAGCATCTACCATGGAACTCTTGTTGGGACAAAGTGATCACTATACCCCCTACGTCAATCCTTGGGGGTGTAGATTCCAAAATGGGGTCACTTTTTAACTTCAAAGTAACACAGGTCAGATTTGCAAAAAATGGCCTGGGCATTAAGGTGAAAACAGGCCTGCGGCCCTAAAGGATTAAATGAATCGTAGTGCGGAAAGATCTGCAGCATATGAACAACGGTGCAGCTTTTAGTAGAATTAGGATGCTGAAATGATGCAGATTTGGCGTGGGATATACGGCAAAAGAACCCATGGTGTAATTCCGTGGTCTCAAAGCCTAAATGTTGAGTTGTACATTACTGTAGGTGGGCCCCTAAAATTTATTCCCTTGGTGGGCCCTAGACACCCCAGTCCGACCCTGAGTACAACCATGGTCTTTTCACTTTTCAGCCAAAAGGGGGCTATCACAATCACTCTGGCTCTGTCCTCTCCGATCTTCCTCAGAACCGCTGGTATGAGGCATATTGGAGGGAAGGTGTATAGGAGTCCTGATGTCCACTGTGGCGCCCCTGAGACTCGGTCGCCACAGAGGTACTGCACCTCCTCCTGAGGTGTTGTGCCCCACCATCCAGGTAAGTTGGAGGCTCCCGACCACACTCCAACACCTGCATCCCACACAACACGGTAGTTCAGCAAAACCACATTGCGGCTCCATGCTTGGAGTGTAGCAGAGCACCTTTGGTGGCTACCTGCTTGGAACACGAAACGTACTGGGAGGCGGGTGGAGTTAGAATACATAAAAGAGCGGGAAGGTTTAGGATTTGAGGTCAGTCAGTCAGTGAGTGAGTGAGAGGGAGTCACTCGGTGAGGAGTGAGGAAAAAAGATCCCTGAGAGAGGGATGGAGGACGGAGGTGCTGCAGCAGATCTCAGTGACCTGGGTCTGCTGGCACGGGAAAGGAAAGAAGGAGAAAGACACTGAACCGAAACCTGATCTTCCATAAGAAGGATAGACTAGTACGGAACGAAGGAGTAAAAGGGAACAGAGGACGTGGATTAGGAGAGAACCCTGCCTAGAAGTTCTAAGCGCAAGGCCGGGGCCCGATCCCCGTGGTTGTATGACACTAATGATTCTACAACAGACACCGGTGGAGTAGTGAGCTGTAAATGCACTACTCCCATCTAAGACTTGGGGGCACAACAGCAACTTGGATAGTGAGCCGGGACTCAGGAGTAAGGAGTCCCCGAAGCAGGCTACAGCTGTCTGCCGTACAAGTAGAGTTCTTGGGAACATCTGTCAGGAGGCACTTCAGTGTAACTCAGTACTGGGAGTACTTCACACTTAAAGGCGCTATAAGAGGAGACGTTCAGAAAGGCACATGTTGGCGGAGCATTGGAAGGGAGCATTCCATCTGGCCTGAAGGTTGATTGAGTCCCTGACCCGGAGGACACAGCATGGAGGCAGGCACCTGTGTGTACTACAGACTGTGAGTAAAGCTTTGGAACTACAAGCCTGGTGTCCTCCATTGATTCTTGCGCCAACACACCCAGCACCGCTACATCTGGGTACCAGCTTCTACACCACTTGTGCCTTTCCTCTACCCCTACATCTACACTGCCCTGGGGCTACAGCTCCACCTGTGGGGAGCTTCACCATCTTGGCTGCAACACACCACCAGCCCCAGAGGATCTGCACGCAGCGTCGGCTCAACATCTCACTTGCCAAACACCACAGGTGGCGTCACGAACTATTCCATTAACTACATTCCACCATTCAAACTTCCCCTGTTAATTGGGCACCCAGGGCCACGGACCGGGTCACTGCTGCTGTGATACATCCCGCCGACGCCGGCCCGGTACCGAGTACCCCACGGCCCTGGGAGGGCGCCCCATCCACTCTATCCTGAAGGCGTCTACTGCCAACGGCCTGTCTGCTGGACTTAGGGAACAGAATTTCTATCTATTTTGGGATTGCCCCACATGTGCACTATCTGGTGAAAAACGGACACTTTTGGGGACCATTCTTCCTGCCACAAGTGATTCCTGCTCAGAAAGTCTGCCTTCAGGTTGTCTACTCCTCAGATATGCAGGGCAGACAATGAGAGGAAATGATGTTCTGCCAGAGTCATGATCCTTTCTGTTATCTGCATTAATGTCCGAGAGTGGGTGCCCCCCCTGGTGATTTACATACGCAACCGCTGTTCAGTTGTCCAATAAGAGGACATCACATGAGAGTCCTAAGTGTGGTAACAACCCCTCCAGCTCCTTTTCGATTGCCAGAAGTTCCCAATCGTTTGAGGATAGATTTCTTTCCTACTGGGCCCAGGGATCCTGGAACCATAGTGTGTCTAGGTGAGCTCCCCACCCCTAAAGACTGGCGTCCGTTGTGATTGCTTTGGAGGCTATGTTTGTCCAGGGTACTCCTCTCGGAGATGACTTTCTGTAACCACCACCTGAGTGATTGGAGAACACAGACCGGGAGAGTAAGCTTTCGCTCTAACTGCCCCTGAAGTTCTATGTTGTTCTGCAGTACACACCATTGTAGTTCCCTTGCATGGAACTGTGCCCATTTTACCGCAGGTTAGGGACCCCAAGAACGACATTGCTCTTCTTGCTATGTGCACACATAGCGGAACTCTCGTGGAAGTTACCGCGAGAATTCCGGAATTCCGCGGGAAAATCGCATTTTAAATTCCCACGATTTTCCCACGAAAAAACTAGCGATTTGCAAGCGTAATTAGCTTGCAGAATGCTAGTGTTTTCCAAGCGATATGGAGCATCGCTTGGAGAACTGATTGACAGGTTGGTCACACTCGTCAAACAGTGTTTGACAAGTGTGACCAAGTTTTTACTACTGAGGCTGCCTATGCAGCATCAGTAGTAAAAGATAAAATGTAAAAAATAATAAAAAAAATAAAAAATATTGTTATTCTCACCTTCCGGCGTCCTGCGCAGCCTTCCCGCCTCTCTCCACCCTCCCAGTCCCAGTAATCCTTTGCGCGAATGACCGCGAGACATCACGCTCCCGTGAGATCTCGATGTCGAGCTCCCGCAAGATCTCGACATCATCGCAGTTATTCTCGCAAAGGATTACTGGGACCGGGAGCGTGGAGAGAGGCGGGAAGGTTGTATGGGACGCTGGAAGGTGAGAATAACAATATTTTTTATTTTAATTCTATTTTTTACAGGGATATAATACCCACAGCCCGGAGGACAGTCTCCTCTCCTCCGGACCGTGGGTACCATCCACAAATGTTCTGCTTGCTTTTCGCATGGTGGGCACAGCCACATGCGGGAAGTAAGCGGAACAATGCAATCCTATGGGTGCGGGATCGCCGCGATTCCGCTAAATTAATGAGCATGTTGCGTCTTTTACCGCGAAGCGATTCTGCCGCGGAAAAAACCACAGCATTAGCACAGCATTGCAGAATCCCATAGGATTGCATGGGATGCTTATTTTTCACGTTTTCGCTGCAAAATCGCTCGTTTAAAACCGCCGCGAAAATGCGAAAAAACCGCGACGTGTGAACTCAGCCTTAGGCTGTGTGCCCACGTAGCGATTTTTAAGCGTTTTTGCTGCGATTTTCGGCGCGAAAACGTTTAAAAATCGTGTACAGAACGCCCCCCATGCATTCCTATGGCATTCCGCACATGCTGTGCTAATGCTGCGCTTTTTTCCGCGGCGGAATCGCATCGCGGGAAAAATCGCAGCATGCTCATTCTTTTGTGCGGAATCGCAAAGAATTGCCGCGATTCCGCACCCATAGGAATGCATGAGAATCGCTTACTTCCCGCATGTGGCTATGCCCACCATGCGGGAAGTTAAGCGTCTCATGTGTGGTTGGTACCCACGGTGTGGAGGAGAGGAGACTGTCCTCCAGGCCCTGGGTACCATACCCCTGTAAAAAAAAGAATAAAAAATAAAAAATCGGGGTATATTTATCTTCCGATGTCCCGCGCTGCATTCCCGGCCTAGCGTTCCCAGTAATGTCTTGCGGCAAGGCCCTGTAATGACGTAGTCTCGCGTGACTCTAGCGGTCTCACGAGATCGCTATAGCAACGTGAGACTACTTCATCACAGGTCTCGCAAGGCATTACTGGGAACGCTGAGGCCCAGGATGGCAGCGCGGGACGCCGGAAGGTAAATATACCCTGATTTTTTTATTTTTTTTAGCATTTTAACATTCTATCTTTTACTATTGATGCCGCATAGGCGGCCTCAATAGTAAAAACCTGGTCACACTTGTCAAACACTATGTTTGACGAGTGTGACCAACCTGTCAATCACTTTCCAAGCGATGCTTCAAATCGCTTGGAAAGTGCTTGAATATCGCACGTGAAAATCGCGGCAAAATCGCGATCATAATCGCGGTAAAATCGCGGTGAAATCGCGCGGAAAAAACCGCGCGATTTCTGGGAAGGAGTCCGGTTTTTAGTGAGCGTTTTAAAATGCTACGTGGGCACATAGCCTTAGTGTCATTTCCGGTTTCTTTATTGTTGTCAAAATCAATTGTTTGATTCTTTCCTCTTTCTCCTCTGGGAGGCGACACTCCTGCATCACTGAATCCACTGTCAGCCCCAAGAAATTCTGAATCATTGCTGGTTCCAGCTTGGTTTTTTTGAGGTTCAGCTGCCATCCCAGCATCTGTAGTGTTTCCATCACTATTCTGACTTGTTCTTGACAGTGAGGGAAATTTCTTCCCACTTTCAAGAAGTCGTCCAGATAAGGTATTATCAGAGTATCTTTTTCTCTGAGATGCGCTGTGACCTCTGCAATCAACTTTGTGAATACTCGAGGGGCTATCGCTACTCCAAAGGGCAGAGCCCTGTTCTGAAAGTGACATAACTGTGACCTGCCACCCTGAGATATTTACGATCTTGTTGCTGGATCGGGACATGGTAATAAGCGTCCTTGAGGTCCAGGACTGCCATATAACACTGAGGAAAGAGAAGTTTTACTGCTGAACTTACCGTCTCCATCTTGAATGACGTGATTATCAGGTACCTGTTGAGGCCTTTCAGATTTATAATTGTCCGGCTTTTTTATAAGAAATAGGGGGGAGTAAAAACCTTACTTTCTTCTACCGGAACCTTTTCCAGGACCTGTTTGTCTAGGACCGAGATTACTTCCCCTCCCAGACTTTGTTTTCCTTATGAGGACTGTACTAGGGGTCTGCATGTATCTTTGTGGCGGCCAGTGGTGGAACCTTAACTCCAGACCCGATCCCACAACCTGCCGGATCTAGGTGCTGGATGAAATCCTCTCCAAGGCTGGGAGGAAGTGAGAGCCTCCCTCCCACCTGAGAAGGACAGTCACTAGGAGGATTTTTTGGTCTCTTTGTAGGGCTTGCCGAAGTAGAAGCCTCTCCCCTCCTCTGGATCACTTGTCAGAGTTGTTTCTATCTCGATCCCTATACTGCTGTTTTCTGAACTTCCGGCCCTTCTGAAAGGAGCGCCGAAAGGCCTGAAATGGCTGCTTTGGGAAATTTTTCTTCTTGTCGCCGCTTTTTCCAACACCTCATCTAATGCCGGTCCAAACAAGAAATTTCCTTCACACGGGAGAGAGCAGAGTTTCATCTTTGCCTGTGTGTCTCCTGGCCAGCATTTAAGCCATACCGCATGGCGTCCCACATTGGCCAATGCTGCTGATTTTGCTGCCAGGCTTTCTGAATCCGCTGAAGCCTCAGGTAGAATTACTGTCGCTGCTCTTATGGTCGGTATTCATCTAGGATAGTTTCCCTGCGGACTCTTTGCTCTAGCTGATCCTCCAGGTTATCTAGGCTTATTTTTAGGGATCTAGCCACACAAGTGGCCACGATGGCGGCCGGCCTTAGTGCCCCAGCCGAGGCCTCCCAGGCCGTCTTAAGACAACTGTCTTTCTGTCCAGAGGTTCTTTCAGGGAACCTAAATCCTCAAAGGGCAAAGAGGACTTTCTGGTGACTTTTGAGATTGCTACATCAATCTTTGGAGCTCTATCCCAGGACAAGGATGCCTCCTCATCAAAGGGGTATCTCCTCTTTAGAGAATTGATTATCTGGGACTTCATCTCTGGTTTTTCCTATTCCCTTTTAATGAGTCCTTTCAGCTGTTCGTTAATAGGGCAGGCTCTCCATTTTTTCTTTTGCAAGCTGCCAAACATGAGTTCCTGGGCCGTCTTTCTTGCTTTCTCATGTCAGGAACACCGCACTGCACTTGCTCACTGAGCCAGTGCACGTGTCCTGAGTACAAAGACTGTGCACAAAGATTAAACCAAAGAACTATTCCACATAGTCAGGTGGAAAAGCCTCTAGACCAATAATTTAAACCAAAAAACCAAGAAAATGCAAGAAAGAAGTTAAAGAAGTATTATCTGAGCATGCTCAACATCAGCCTAAATATAAATGTGTGATCATAGAATTAGATGCTCAGAATAGAATCATATACATCACAAAATCCTGAAAAAAGATAGAGGCTCGTAATGATTTCAGAAATGATGCAAAATTTATTGATATAAAATTGTGACAAACAGAGTGTCTGGGTATGCACACACAAAAGGCAAGGAAAAGGGAAGAGGGGGAAGGAGAAAATGTCTGGAATAAAGATGCAAAGTAACAAAATCACAGTGAAACTATGGTTTCCAAAGTAGTGAAGTTACATATAAGTTAATATGGTTATTTATTTATACCTTCATGTGAACAAGTAAATTGTAAACGTATACCGGACATAAAAAGTAAAGAGAAAGCAGTCATCTAAGCTCCAAAATAGAGGCACGCCATGACCATGCAGGATTTAATGATAATACTACTAATCTAATGAATCAGAATCCACCCATATCTCAATGAAGGCATGTATGGCTGCATATGAGTCCGCATAAGGGAAGACAAAGTGTTAGCACAAATAACACATTATGTGTGTGAATGCATTACCTTCAGACATGGTGGGATGTGAGCATGGAGCAGGAGCTAGATGGCGCTTCCAAGGGCCTCGACGCGCGTTTCACCACCCTTGTGGTTTCATCAGGAGGCATGGCTATAGTATCGGCGTCAAGGGCTTAAGTACTCCAGCCTTGGAGAGTTGACGAATCGGCGCACGTCCTGCATGTTGCGCCCGCCCGTGGGAGGGGAGGACACGCACGCGCCCCAGCGATAGGCAGGAGGATCTGACGATCATCACTGCACATCGCGTCGGCGCCGCGCGCGCCACCCCGACACCATGGCGGGATCACAGCGCATGCGTGGAGTGCGTCTGTGTCATAATGGCCAGGTGAATCAGCACACAGCCGATATGTTGCTGCCTATTGAAAAAGCTAAGGGGCAGATCCACAGATCAACGCCGCTCGCCACCCGGGCACTACATCTAACATCTCAAAGCCCAAAAGAGATCAAATAATATCAAACAGAAAAAAATAAATAAATAAAAGGGTCCTAACTGAGAATAGAAACTAAATAGGGAAATATATGTATGGTAAGAACTGTATAACAAATGCCTAATGCATTATTAAACAGAACCACACAAAGGTCCAGAATCTAGATGCAAAGTGTCATATATACATCTCAAGAATATTAAAATATAAACAATGCATATAGATAAGGTAATTAATAGAGTCATTAGTATACCGAACACACAATTACACACATGTATGAGTCATGTCAAATATGTGAATTAAACAAGCAAATGAATGTGTCCATTATCAAAAATTCTCAAGGACAGGGATATCCATGATGACGAGTGGTTCTGATTGATTGCGACGAAGAATCTGCTCCAAAACGGAATAACAAACATCAATGGCAGGAAGATACTGTAAGGAAAATGAAAAGAAACTAAAACCCATAAAAATACCCTGACAAAATAGTGAACGACTAAAAACAAAAGACGTAAGAACTAGAGAAAAGGCTTGAAGCTGATGGCCTCATTAAGACCTCTGGGAGAGAGCGTATCAAGAATCGTCATCCATCTGGTTTCTTTCTGAAGCAATTTCTGCTTTACATTGCCGCCACGAATTGCCAAATAAACATGGTCTATACCCCGAACTAAAAGACCTTTCGGGTTGCAATTATGTTTGTCAAAAAAATGTTTGGAAATTGTTTTAAGGAGATGGGGATCGGAACAGTCTGATGCATTTTTGATATCTCTGATATGTTCCTGCACACGTTTTTTAAGAGGTCTCGTCGTCATACCTATATAAATAAGCTCACAGGGGCAGCTAGCATGGTACTGTATATCACCGCCTCTGTGTTAGGCCGGAGTCACACTGGCGAGGAATACGGGAGAGTGAGAGGCGCAAAAAGCCCGCATTAGACACGGACAAATGATTTTCTATGGGGTCACTTGCACCAGGCGTATATTTCTCCTCAGTATCCTACGCTCCGTGCCACTCGCAGCATGCTCCGATTGTCAGCGTACTACGCCCGTAGTACGCCAATGCAAGTCTATGGGTGCGCAAAAAATACGGATTACACACGGAATACACGTGTGACCTGCGTGCAATACGCAGGTCTTTTGGCTGGTGAACAGGAAATGGGCCAATCCATCATCAGGAAGCCTAGACATGCAAATGAGCTCAAAAACCGCTCCAGACATCCAGGAAGTCAGCCTCCACAGAGTACAGCAGCAGCATGGCGTCCACATATATTAATGTAGAGCTCCTCATTGTGCTGGTGCAGGAGCGTCCAGAAATATGGGACCCACGCGACGCAAACTATGCGAACCGCACAAGAAAGGAGGCGTCATGGAGGTGCATCTGTCGCCAGATGTACCATGACTTTGGTGACAGACCACGTGATGAGCAGCATAAAATTCGTAAGTGCAACCATAAAAATATCATTAACTTTAGCGCGCGCTATAAAATGAATCTACAATCAGCACCCCCCCTTCCTGTGCATGTAATTTAATTAGCCTCATGAGGCCGTTACATTAGGATGTGACACGTGGCTTCACACAGCCATAATTAGGGGTTAGGCCACAAGCTCCTCATCCTCCTAGCCACTAAAATTAGTTTAAGTGTAGCTAATGAGACCCTGTGTATCGGCCCAATTACATATGCCACCATGGGTAAAACGCGCACCCCAGAAGGCCCCATGCCTAGACTACTGGTAGAAAATGTGACCTCTCAAATATGTGATTTTGACAATCTTTCCTGTCGCATTGCAGTGGAAGATGTGATGAAACGGTGGAGAAGCATCCGGGACCAGTTCCGCCGGGAACGCCAGCAGCGGTCCAGGAGTGGGGATGCTGGACATGTAAAGCGCAAATATATCTATTATGACCGGCTGAACTTCCTCGCCCCAATTCTGGCTCTGAGACCGTAAGTACATACCTCACACCACATGACACAAAAACATTACACAAATACTTTACAGGGACAAAAATATTGATGTATTTTTGCCTCTGTTCTATTTCATAACAGAACTCAATCCAACCTTACGGATCGAGGAACGGCCTCAGAGGCAGAGCCCATTATAGATCCTGTAGGGGATGAGGTGGCTGGCCCATCTTCTCCCCCTACAAGAAGGATGGCTGAAGAAGAGGCATCACAAGAACACACAATGGCTGCCCTACACACCACACCACCAGGACGGTCTGCTGCTGCCACCTCACCCATCCTGGAAGAGCCGGGCAACTTGAGCAGCAGCCCAACTGCCCAGATCAGGTCCTCCCCACAGGCTGCTCTAGCATCACGGAGAACAAGAAGAAGGCGCCAGGTCACCATTCAAGAGAGCAGGACCAATGTGGACACAGGGGTGCTGAATTATTTGTCCAGAGTCACTACAGATGATGGTGAGGAGGCCTATGCACGTAGCCTCACCCTTTATCTCCGTGCCCTTACCCGTGAGGTCAGGCTCCGTATTAGGGGATGTATTCAGATCCTGCTTGATGCAAGCACCCCCCCCAATACCCCATATGAGGTGTTTGAATTTCTGGAGAAGTGGCAGCTGTCACCACGAAATTTAATGCGCATGAGACCATCCACACAGATGCTTGCTCAAGCAGGGTCTGAACAGCCCTTAATACATGGGCCAACACCTCAAGCCCTTCCTCCCCCTACACATCCTTCTATTCCGCAGCCCCAAATGTCTTCCTCAAGCCAACCCCACCAATATGGCCACTTGTACCCACCCAGTGTTGGAGGCTGGTCCCAACCTGGTTGGGGACGATCTGGATATCTTGGTGGGTATGAGCCACGGGCCTACCAGAGCCAACAAGAAGCCCCAAAAAACTGGTGTTCTCCTTCACCAACATTTAGAACATAATTTAACACTCACATTTTTAAACAATGTTTTCCAAACATATGAAACAATCCATCATGACAGGCAACGCTACCTCACGCCTTTCACACAGATATTACATGTGTGTATAAAAGAGAATATTTAAATGCGCTATACTGTTAAATGAAAGGATGAAAATACACTACTCACTTGCTAACGCATAGGAAAGGCGTGCTTGCCTTAGTTAAGTAGTCACCTTTTTTGTTAGCAATCTCTAGTAAAAAAATTTGAGGCGACCAGCATTCAGAATATCACGCTCTCTCTATGTCTTAACAAGTGAGTTTTGTATTTTCATCCTTTCCAGTATAGCATGCTTAAATATTGTCTGTTCTACAGACAGGTAATATTGTGTGAAAGATGTGAGGTAGCCTTGCCTGTCATGGTGGAATCTTTCTATGATTGGATAACATTATGAGGAAATGTGAGTGTTATCTTGTTGACTTTATTTAGGTGATGGAGCTCACCTTTTGTTGCCTAATCAAGGTTAATCTAGGCATGCAGCAATGTTGTTATTGCATGTTTGTTGCAGTTTTTTTCTGTAATGTTAATGTTACACCAAGTTAAAGAAGGCACAAAGGGTCATTTTGGCCATTGCCAAATTTGTGTTATGGCAATATTATGTTTGCCTTTAAGCAAAAAAAAAAAAAAAAGGCAAAACTAAAAATTTTCTACTCTAGTTAACGTCTCTGTGTGATTTTTCACAATCCCTCACAACATACTAACAGACACCAACCAATGCAATGAAACACTCATAGAATCATTAAGGCTTGAGTAATATATATTAAGACACACTTAAAGAAACAAATTATAACAGACACAGCATTCTCTTGCCAAGAAGTTGCCCCCTCAGGTGAGATAAAGTAATTCGTGAAAATATCACGCACTTTGAGGCCAGAGAGCGGTCTATGGTGAGGGTTGATAGGTGGTCTCACCCTGCGCACATTGTCCGGCCTACGCACAACACCATCAGAGGAGGAACAATCATGAATCCTGGTGAAGTTATGCAGAACAACACAGGCTTTCACAACTTCATTCACATTTTGCTCACTCAACTGAATGGCAGACTGGAGTACCCACCATTTGGCACAAAGAATCCCAAAGGAACACTTCACCAGTCGCCTAGCACGTGATAGGCGCAAGTTAAAAATTCTGCGCCTGTGGTCAAGGTTGCGCCGGGGATATGGCCTCATAACATTGCGTGATAACTGAAAGGCCTCATCTGCCACAAGGACATAAGGGATTGATTGTTCGGGGGAGCCTGGTAGCTGGCGTGGTGGTGGTAGATCCAACTGGTGGGTGCGTAGCCGCCGACCCATTATGGAAGTATTGAAGACTCTAGAGTCTCCCGTCCTTCCATAGGCCCCAATGTCAACAATTATAAACTTGTATTGAGGGTCTACCAGAGCCAACAATACAACAGAAAAGTATTGTTTATAATTGAAGAATTGGGAGCCTGAGTTCGGCGGCTTGCGCACCCTGATATGTTTGCCATCCAGGGCCCCAATACAATTTGGAAACTGGCAGTCCTCCTCAAAGTCCCTTGAAATCCTTAACCAGTCTTCCATCCTGGGCTCGGGTATGACCACTTGATGGAGTCTTGTCCAGATTTGTGCACATGTAGACCTCACTATGCCTGAAATGGTGGACTTTCCAATGAGAAACTCATGGTGGAGGGCGGCATAAGACAGGCCAGTGGACAGGAAGCTGTAGAACAGCAGAAATAGTACAGTTTAGAATGGCTTAAGTAAAAAAAAATCAGTTACATGCCGACCAAACTTGGTAGGAAATAAGAGAGAACAACACACACATATTTGGTGGCACAATGACTAAGTGATATGCAGGACATATTAGATGTAACATTCTGGTGTGTCAGGTGAAACATATTTTTAGTAAGATGAGGGTATTATTAAACTTTGTCCAAGAAGGCCAAAAAACATAAATTAACACACACATTATGAACATAGAGAATGTGGTTGTGTAGTACATACCGTATTGTGAGTAGAAGTCGCTCCTCTGCAGATATGGCTTTGCGCATCCTTGTGTCCTGGTAGGTGATCCCAGGGCGCACTGTCTCCAAGAGGCGATCAAATGTGGAAATGCTCATACGACAGTACTGGTAAAATTTCTCCGGATGCTCCCGCAGAGAAGAATAGAGGCGGTGAAAATGACCTCTTGTGAGTCGTTGCCTCAAAAGTGGATGGACCCACATGCGTCTCCTCCTCCGCGGATCCACTATCACAGGATATGGTTGACCAAAGCGCCGTGACAAAAGCCAGGTAAAGAGAACCTTCTCAGTTGTATTGAATCGCAGACCCTCTGCCATGCTGCACAACGAACACCAACACACCTCGTGAAAGCAAGGTGACAAATGTACAGAATGTAGGCAGCCACCTGTTTCTGAGTGTCTAAATAGGGTGCAGGCTAATGATTTAAATTGTTTGCAGGCCTCAAAACCGTTAAATGTCCATTTTGCAAGGCTGCAAGAAAATCTCACAATACGGATTGCATACGGATGACACACGGATTACATACGGATACACACATGCGCAAAATACGCGACCTCACCTTGCTTACGGATGACCTACGGACCACTATTTAGTGGTCATTCATCCGTATTACGCATGTAAAATACGGAGCGTATTTTGCGCAGGTTAGTGTAACTCCAGCCTTACAGGTAATGTGGTGAACAATCTTGAATTTTTTCTTTTTGGAAGAGTCTAAAAATTCCTTGGTCCTCAGAATATTAGAGCAAGCTGAACACTGGCCACATGGGAAACAACCCCATGGTGGTCCTTTACTAGATGTCAAAAAGGAATTCTTAATGGGTGGGATAGAGTGACTGCGACATAGAATATCACTCAAAGAAGGAGATTTTCGCCATGTAATAGATGGATAACTGGTCAAATGTTGACGCAAATCTCTATCAGTTAGTAATGTAGACCAGTGTCTTCTAAGAATATCGTTGATATCCTTCCAATTCGAATTGAATTTGGTAATAAATCGTGGTGTCTGACTGTTACTATCATTCGTTCTTTTGATAGGTTTATGCAAGAGTGTATCTCTATCGGCACGTGCTGCTCGAGAGAAACCTCTATGAATGTCTCTAATGTTATAACCCCTGTCCTTGAAGCGGCGGGATAGTTCACCTGCATGATGGCAGAACGTAATTTCATCAGTACAAATACGGCGCGCTCTCAGAAATTGGCCAATTGGAATAGAACTTTTTAGTTTTGGAGGATGAGAAGATGTGTAATGCAGCAAAGCATTAGTTGCCATACTTTTTCGGAAAATATCCATATGGAGTGACCCATCATGGCCTTTGGAAATTAAAAGATCCAAAAAGTCAATTTTTTTTTGACTATACTTCCAAATCAGTCTGATATTATAGTCATTGTTATTAAGGTGGCCAAGAAAGGTCTCAAGTTGCGACGTGGAGCCCTGCCAAATAAACAAAATATCATCGATATATCTCAGCCACGAGACGACGTGATTATGGCTCGGTGTGTCAAGGACCGTATCCCTCTCCCACAGCCCCAGGAAAAGATTTGCATACGAGGGTGCACAAGCAGCCCCCATAGCAGTTCCCCGAAGCTGTAGGATGGGGCGGTCCTTGAACACAAAAAAATTGTGAGTCAAAATAAAAAGTAACAAATCCAATATAAATTGTACCAGATTGGACTCCAAATTGGTCATTTCAAGAAAAAATTTACTAGCCCGAATCCCGTGGCTGTGACATATCGATGTATATAAGGACTCGACGTCGCAAGTAACCAACCACATATCCTCATCCAAAACTAGGCCGTTCAATCTTCTGAGAACGTCTGAAGTATCCCGCACAAAAGAGGGAAGCGTTTCTACACATCTCTTGAGATGAAAATCGATAAATCTGCAAACTGGTTCACAAAGACCCCCCAGGCCCGAGACTATGGGTCTCCCTGGAGGGCAAAGGGGGTCCTTGTGAACTTTAGGAAGCAGGTAAAAAGTGGGGACTAGCGGGAAGTCCAATAGCAAACCCTCTTTCATCTTTTTAGAAATTACATGATTCTCGACACCGTCATCAAGGACATGGGCGAGCTCATTTTGGAAACCTGATAATGGTATTGAATCAAGACGTCTATAACAGTCCCTATTATTAAGTTGTTTAAAAGCCTCTGCTTCGTACATCTCCGTCGGCCACAAAACCACATTGCCCCCCTTGTCTGCCCGTTTGATGACGACATCTTTCATCCCTTTCAAAGAATTAATCGCCTGTCTTTGTGGTCTAGAGAGATTATCATTTATGACATGAAAATTTAATTTAGAGATCTCATCTCTGACCAACTTAACAAAAATTTCCACTTGTGGACAGGCAGACAAGGGGGGAAAAAAAACTGTGACCGACAGTGAAGATGCACAGGGACCAAAGAATCATCAGCCTGCATGTTTTCGGCCTCCAAAGATTCCAAATCACTCAATGCACGCAGTTCAGTTACAGACAATGAAGAGTCTGTTTTTGGGGAAAATTGTTTTTTCAGAATTAACTTGCGTGCAAAAAGTTCAAGATCTTTAATAAGAGTGAAGTGATCAGAACCCTCAACCGGTGCGAAGGAAAGGCCCTTAGATAATAGTTCTATTTGTGCAGTAGAAAGTAGGTGATGTGACAAGTTTATTACCTTTAGTGTCTCCTTCCTCTTTTCTCCCTCATGTTGTAGGGGTATATGGTCTTTTTTGTAACCGGTAAAGGGGGCTGCTGACGATAATTGCTTAATAGGCCGCCACCCTCGTTTACTCCAATTCTTTTGTCTAAAAAATGGTCTCCACATACTCCTTCAGAGGCGGTAGAGATAATAGAGATTGACTGTGATCTAGAAGATATTTTAGTGCGATTAATGCGCTGTTTTGAGCGCCATCGATATACTTTATTAAGTTGATAATCTTCAGAATCTCGTAGATATTTCTTAGTTTTATTATTTTGAATCTCTAGTTCCCATGTATTTAAATCTTCCTCCAGAATTTGATCAAATTTCTTAATTTCATCATCGGAGGCTAATTCCTGAATTTTTTCACGTGAGACTTCAATATCCTTCTCCAGAAGCTCCAGAGATTTCTTGTGAGCTCCTATAAGTAGTTCAAGTAGGGTGCGGGAGCATCTAGTAAGGGTGTCTTCCCATTTATCAATAAAGGAAGGATCGTCTCTCTCTAATGTTGGAAAAAGTTGGACACATAAACCTCTAGGGATAATGTCCTTCTGTAGATCATTTTCAAGAGCAGCTTTGTTCCACCAGATTTTTGAACGTTTTTTGATGAGGTCTCTGATCCTCAGCTTCAAGTCTTTTAAATCTATCGTTTCTCGATCCCTATTTTTACTCTCACCAAAAACCGTACCAAGTTGCGCTACCCATGCTTTGTCACGCTTCTTATAATCCATAAGACCTGTACGGGAGTCTGTAAACACAATATAATCAAAACCAATTAAACCAAAGAACTATTCCACATAGTCAGGTGCAAAAGCCTCTAGACCAATAATTTAAACCAAAAAACCAAGAAAATGCAAGAAAGAAGTTAAAGAAGTATTATCTGAGCATGATCAACATCAGCAAAATATAAATGTGTGATCATAGAATTAGATGCTCAGAATAGAATCATATATATCACAAAATCCTGAAAAAAGATAGAGGCTCGTAATGATTTCAGAAATGATGCAAAATTTATTGATATAAAATTGTGACAAACAGAGTGTCTGGGTATGCACACACAAAAGGCAAGGAAAAGGGAAGAGGGGGAAGGAGAAAATGTCTGGAATAAAGATGCAAAGTAACAAAATCACAGTGAAAGTACGGTCTCCAAAGTAGTGAAGTTACATATAAGTTAATATGGTTATTTATTTATACCTTCATGTGAACAAGTAAATTGTAAACGTATACCGGACATAAAAAGTAAAGAGAAAGCAGTCATCTAAGCTCCAAAATAGAGGCATGCCATGACCATGCAGGATTTAATGATAATACTACTAATCTAATGAATCAGAATCCACCCATATCTCAATGAAGGCATGTATGGCTGCATATGAGTCCGCATAAGGGAAGGCAAAGTGTTAGCACAAATAACACATTATGTGTGTGAATGCATTACCTTCAGACATGGTGGACCGTGAGCGTGGAGCAGAAGCTAGATGGCGCTTCCAAGGGCCTCGACGCGCGTTTCACCACCCTTGTGGTTTCATCAGGAGGCGTGGCTATAGTATCGGCGTCAGGGGCTTAAGTACTCCAGCCTTGGAGAGTTGACGAATCGGCGCACGTCCTGCATGTTGCGCCCGCCCGTGGGAGGGGAGGACATGCACACGCCCCAGCGATAGGCAGGAGGATCTGACGATCATCACTGCACATCGCGTCAGCGCCGCGCGCGCCACCCCGACACCATGGCGGGATCACAGCGCATCTTTATTCCGGACATTTTCTCCTTCCCCCTCTTCCCTTTTCCTTGCCTTTTGTGTGTGCATACCCAGACACTCTGTTTGTCACAATATTATATCAATAAATTTTGCATCATTTCTGAAATCATTACGAGCCTCTATCTTTTTTCAGGATTTTGTGATATATATGATTCTATTCTGAGCATCTAATTCTATGATCACACATTTATATTTCGCTGATGTTGAGCATGCTCAGATAATACTTCTTTAACTTCTTTCTTGCATTTTCTTGGTTTTTTGGTTTAAACTGTGCACAAAGATACCTGCGGAGCAGGTTCTCAGTGGTGACAATGCATGCTCCAAGCTCACAGGACCTGAAGCATGTGACTGCTGGGGGCGTGGCCTCAGCGCCACAGAGCCAGGAGCTGCAGGGAAACTCCTAGAAAGGTAACTACTGGACAATGTAACCAAGGGGCATAGACAGAGACAGAAACCAGATCAAGCTGGGTCAAAGCACGAGATAGCGATACAGTACCAAAGGGTTAGACAGAATGGATAGTCAGGACGTAGCAATAGATCAGAAAACCAGAACGGGCAATAGACGGTACAATAGGGACAAACTGTAACGGAGTAGCGATAGCCAAGCCAGGAGGTCAGAACCGGAAAAGACAATAGTGCCAAAACGAGAAACTGAGTACAGAGTGAGGGAACGGACCGCGTCATACACGGGAAGCAAACAAGCAACGCAGAATACACACACACCAGGGGTCAGACACACCAGAACAACAGTATAGCTGACAGAGAACCCTGGTAAAGAGTGAGTATAAATACCCCTCCCAGATCCAGAAAGAGGCCACGAACACTTAACCCTGTGAGTGCATGGCAAGAACCCTGTTCAAACCATGACAGTACCCCCCTCTTAACGGGGGGCCACTGGACCCCTAGGCTTGTCTGGGTATCTGGCGTGGAAAGCCCGCACCAGACTATCGTCATGCACCGAACTGGCCGGAACCCATGACCGATCCTCCAGAGAGTACCCCTCCCAGTGTATGAGGTACTGGAGTCTCCAGCGCACCCACTGGGAGTCGACAATGTACCCTACTTCATACTCCAGCTGCCCCTCTACCAACACTGGCGGAGAATTTGATGAGGGATCCTCTCTCACCGTCCCCACAGGCTTTAACAGGGACCTGTGGGAGACATCATAAATTTTAAATGAGGTGGGTAGCTGCAGTCGGTAGGCTACTGGGTTAACAACCTCCACAACTTTGTATGGGCCAAAAAACTTGGGGCCAAGCTTTATAGATGGTATCTTAAGCTTGATATTGCGGGTGGATAGCCACACCTTCTCCCCTACTGCAAATGCTGGACCTGACCCCCTCCTCCTGTCAGCAAACTGCTTATAGTTTTCCTGGGCCTTGGAAAAATTCCTCTGAACCTCCCTCCAAAGGATTCTAAGACGTTGTGTCGCACCCTCAGCTCCAGGACAACCTGAATCCATGCAGGAAAACTCTCCAAAATGTGGGTTAAACCCATAGTTGATCTGAAAGGGAGACTTCCCAGTAGATTGACTCACATGACCGTTGAATGCAAACTCTGCCATGGGCAATACCTCACACCAGTCCTCCAGCCTGGAAGAGGCCAAGCATTTCAGAATCTGCTCCAACGATTGGTTTTTGCGCTCCGTCTGTCCATTAGACTCTGGGTGGTAGGCAGAGGAGAAGGACAACGAAATCCCCAGCTTTTTGCAAAAAGCCCTCCAGAACCTGGCTACAAACTGTACCCCCTCTGTCTGACACCACATTCATAGGCACTCCATGCAACCGAATAATATGCTGCACAAATAAACGGGCCACTGTTTCAGCAGATGGTAACGCGGGGAGAGGTTCAAAGTGGGCTTGTTTTGAAAGCCTATCCACCACTCATATCACCGAGTTGCCCCTGGAAGGAGGAAGATTTGTGATAAAATCCATGGACAAATGTGTCCATGGTCTATCCAGAATTGGCAAAGGCACCAACTCCCCGATTGGCTGGACCTGAGAACTTTTAGAACGAGCGCACACCCCACCAGTCACAAACTTTTTAATATCTGTTACCATAGAGGGCCACCAGAAACCCCTCGCAATTGCCCCCCGGGTAGCTGCATTCCCAGGGTGAGCACTCAACATAGAATTGTGAAATTCCTGCATAAGTCCGAGATGGAAACGTTCCGGTACAAACAATTTACCCGGGGGTTTACCACCCAGACCCCGAGCCTGGGCCTCCAAAATCTCTCTCTGTAACTCAGATGAGATTTCGGCCACCACTACTCCTGGCTGAAAAATGGAGGAGGGAGGTTCTGGAGGGGACACCGAATCAAAGCTTCGGGATAAGGCATCAGCCTTGATGTTTTTAGATCCCGGGTGGAATGTGATGGTAAACTGAAATCGAGAAAAAAAAAGCGCCCACCGAGCCTGTCTGGGGGTCAATCTCTTGGTAGACTCGATATAGGCCAAATTTTTGTAATCAGTGATGACTGTTGTGAGTTCATTTTCCCCTTCACCATTGAGGTCTGATGAACTCCCTCTTCTGGTGAAGGAAGGTAGTGAGGCTGATTACAAAACACCTGAGCAGAATGATGATGACTGGGTGACTAGAATTGCTGACTGGATATAAGGCAGCCGATGCCCTTCTGCCTTGCGGGTGATTACTCTGAGGGATTCTTGGAGACTAGTCTGATTCCTGCTCCTCAAAAGCTAAGTTTTCTGCTCTACTTTTTGCATTTGTGTTTTGGTTTTGTTTTGCCTTGTTTTTCTGGATTTCTGCCTTTCCCTGCTGGGTGAGCTGAATTCCTTTTTGCTCTGTCTTCAGAAAATACCTGAGTACTGATATAGTCTTTTTGAAGCCTAGCGTCTTCAGGGCTTTTTTCCCTATCAGTCTGTTGGCTCTTGTTTTTGAGAGGGTTTTGGCGGATTGCAGACAGCAGCTTTTCTATTCTGTCCTATTTAGTTAGCTTGGGCCCCATCATTTGCTCAGCCTATCTTTCTATCTGTGTGAGTGTTTTTTCATCTTGCTTCACCGTCATTATATGTTGGGGGCTGCCTATTGCTTTAGGGTCTGCTCTGGGGCAGTTTAGATTTCCCTTTCTGTCTTTAGGCTATGTAGTTCTCCGGCTGTGATCGAGGGGTCTAGGGCACCGTAGGAATCCCCCACGGCTACTGCTAGTTGTTGTTGTTAGGTTCAGGGGTCTGCAATCCGATAGCTGCCAACTTCTCTGGTTTTCTGGACTTAGCTAGTATTTCTGTTTTTGCCTCCTACGGTGACTCATTCATAACAGATGACTGTAATGGGATGAATAGCCCCCTCCAGGAAATGCCTCCATTCTTCAAAAGCCAATTTTACCGCCAACAACTCTCTATTGCCGACATCGTAATTTCTCTCGGCAGAGGAAAATTTTTTAGAGAAGAATGCACAAGGCCTCAGATTAGTAAGGGTAGGAGGGCCCTGAGACAAAACTGCCCCCACCCCTACTTTCGAGGCATCAACCTCCACAATAAAAGGTCTTGACGGGTCGGGTTGTACCAATACAGGGGCTGAAGAAAAGCACTTTTTTAATGTCATGAAAGAATTTTTTGCAGCTACAGACCAATTTTTTA
This sequence comes from Dendrobates tinctorius, assembly GCF_039654945.1. Taxonomy (NCBI): domain Eukaryota; kingdom Metazoa; phylum Chordata; class Amphibia; order Anura; family Dendrobatidae; genus Dendrobates; species Dendrobates tinctorius. The sequence goes on from NW_027361758.1 coordinate 14,115,606, forward strand.
CATCAGCTCCCTTGAGAGTGAGGTCCGTTAGAGACTTTACCACCTGCGAGAAGCCCTTAATAAATTTCCTATAAAAGTTAGCAAAGCCTAAAAATCGCTGCAACCCTTTCAAGTCATGAGGCTGCACCCAATCTGTAACAGCCTGGACCTTCTTAGGATCCATGCAGAACCCCTCCCCTGACACAATCAAACCCAGAAAGGATACTTCTTGCATGAAAAATGAGCATTTTTCCAACTTGGCATACAAATGATTCTCCCTCAGTCTCAGGAGAACCATCCGCAAATGGTGCAAGTGAGATTGACTGTCCACCGAGTACACCAGAATGTCAGCCAAATAGATGACCACAAAACGACCAATTAAATCAGAGAAAATTACATTAATAAAATTCTGAAAAACAGCAGGAGCGTTGGTGAGACCAAAGGGCATAGCCAAGTTTTCGAACAGCCCTTCAGTCGTCAGGAATGCTGTTTTCCATTCGTCCCCTTCCCGGACTCTTATAAGGTTGTATGCCCCACATAAATCCAGTTTAGAGAACCACTTGGCCCCGGTGAGTTGGTTACATAGATCAGGAATTAGGGGGAGAGGGTATGTATTTTTCACAGTAATTTTGTTTAATTCCTGAAAGTCGAGGCACGGCCGCAAACCACCATCTTTTTTCTTAACAAAAAAGAAGCCCGCCGCCACAGGTGAAACAGAAGGCCTAATATGCCCTTTGCAGAGACTCTCGGTAATGTACTCCTTCATGGCTAGACGTTCGGGCCCGGACAAATTGAACAGGCGAGCCTCGGGTAACTTGGCTCCAGGGACTAGATTAATGGCACAATCAAAGGGTCTATGTGGTGGTAGCGCCTCAGCCTCACTTTCAGAAAATGCATCTTCAAAATCTTTCAGGTACTCCGGAATACCTTCCAGATCGACAGACGACACTGACACAGATTTTACTGGGGTGACAAGAGTTGTCAAGTTACAACATAGACCGTTAGCCATACAACCCCACTGAATGATCTACCCCCGTGACCCAGTCAATAGTAGGATTGTGACGTTGAAGCCAAGGCATACCCAGTACAAGTCCAGCTGGCAGATTATTTAGAACAAAACACCATAATTTTTCCACGTGAGTGGAACCCACTTTCAGCAAAAAGGTACCAGTCATGAAACAAATTCCCTCCTGGGTGATAGGAGAAGAATCAATTGCCACAATTTTAACAGGATCTTTTAACCTGACTGTCCCTATCTTATGAAAAGTCACAACTTTGGCATTGATCAGATTAATAGAAGAACCACAGTCAACAAAGGCGGTAGTCCCAACCAGACCGCCTGTAAGTCCTAGTTCCACCGGAAGCAGAATTTTAGTAAGTGAGGAAAAGGGTACCTGGGAGTCTGGGCAACCTCCTTGATTGTTACCCAGACTCAGTCGTTTTCCTGACGGCTTCACTGAAGAAGGGCAAGAAGGACAGTTCCTTCTCCAATGTCCAGCGGATCAACAGTAAAAACACAATTGGTTGTTTCTACGGCGTCTCCTCTCTTTTTCCTCCAATGACGTGGCACCAACCTCCATGGGCTCAGGACTAGATGCAGAGTCTCTCAGATTGGAGAATAAAGGGGTCTCCTGCAGCATGACCCCTCTTGCCCGCAGCCTACGGTCCATGCGGACAGACTGGATCATGGCGCCCTCCAAAGAATCTGGTGGAGTATGAAGGCTAGGGCATCTTTCAAACATTCAGACAGGCCTCTACAGAACAAACCCCAGAGGGCAGCATCATCCCAGGAGACCTCCGCTGCCCAGCGTCTGAACTCAGAGCAGAACCATTCAGCAGAGTGCCTCCCCTGTGTCACACTCATCAACATATCCTCTGCCAGACGCACTCTATCAGGCTCATCATAAATGTGCCCCAGAGCCTCAAAGAACAAATTCACAGACATACATTCAGGAGCAGAGAAAGAGAGAGAGAAAGACCATGCCTGTGGAGCCTCCCGAAGTTGGGAAATGACGACCCCCACCCTCTGGAACTCATCCCCGGAGGAGCGGGGCCTCAGAGAAAAAAAAAGCTTGCATCCTTCTCTGAACGACCTGAACTCCCTTTTATCCCCTGAGAAAGGGTCTGGCAATTTGACCGGAGATTCAGGGGATGCCAATGACACATCTCTAACCCCAGCACTAGTAGCCCCTGCAGCGACAGCCCCCTGCACAGCATCCACCAACTGTTGCTGTGTATGGGCCATCATGCGCTGTTCCACATTAAGTTTGTGGAACATTTGGGTCAGGTGCTTGACCTGATCAGCCAAAGCTTGTATGGGATCCATGAGGATAATAGCCTTTGTTTGTTTTTTTTCCCTTCAGAGGAAAAAGAAAACTGAAATGGTCAGCTATAATATCAGGAACACCGCACTGCACTTGGTCACTGAGCCAGTGCACGCGTCCTGCGTACAAAGACTGTGCACAAAGATACCTGCAGAGCGGGGTCTCAGTGGTGACAATGCATGCTCCAAGCTCACAGGACCTGAAGCATGTGACTGCTGGGGGCGTGGCCTCAGCGCCACAGAGCCAGGAGCTGCAGGGAAACTCCTAGAAAGGTAACTACTGGACAATGTAACCAAAGGGCATAGACAGAGACAGAAACCAGATCAAGCCGGGTTAAAGCACGAGATAGCAATACAGTACCAAAGGGTTAGACAGAATGGATAGTCAGGACGTAGCAATAGATCAGAAAACCAGAACAGGCAATAGACGGTACAATAGGGACAAACTGTAACGGAGTAACGATAGCTAAGCCAGGAGGTCATAACCGGAAAAGACAATAGTGCCAAAACGAGAAACAGAGTACAGAGTGAGGGAACGGAACGGATCATACATGGGAATCAAACAAGCAACGCAGAATACACACACACCAGGGGTCAGACACACCAGAACAACAGTATAGCTGACAGAGAACCCTGGTAAAGAGTGAGTATAAATAGCCCTCCCAGATCCAGAAAGAGGCCACGAACACTTAACCCTGTGAGTGCAGGGAAAGAACCCTGTTCAAACCATGACATCTCATCTACCAGCCCCATGGTAGAACAAACTGCTTTTACACTGTGTTCCAAATTATTATGCAAAAAATATTTCTTCATATTTTCTCTAAATTACCTATATGAATTGCAGTCATTGTTATTTTCCAGTCATCTAATATTCTAGTATAATTGCAATGTTTTTGAACAAACTGCCTATGAAAACAGTATATTTATAAAAATAAGAAACACTCAAAATGCATGTTCCAAATTATTATGCACAGCAGAGTTTTCAACCTTTTTATTTTTATTTTGAACAAAAAAATGGTCAATTGTGAAATTATAAGCATTATTAGCTTATTACAAAATGAAATCAAACAGTTTTCAAGTCAAAACTTTATTCTAGGTGATGTTACATTTGCACATAGGACCCCTTGTTCGAAAGAAGCTTCTGAACTCTCTCGTCCATTGAATTTGTCAGTTTTTGGTTGGTTTGTGCTTCAATTGTTTTGCATGTGGACAGAATACCCTCCCAGAGCTGTTGCTTAGATGTGAACTGCCTCCCGCCATCATAGACACTCCTTTTGATGATACCCCAGAGGTTCTCAATGGGGTTGAGGTCAAGGTAAGATGGTGGCCACACCATAAGTTTGTCCTCTTTTATGCCCATAGCAGCCAGAGATGCAGATGTGTTATTTGCAGCATGAGACGGTGAATTATCATGCATGAAAATGATCTTGCTGCGGAAAGCACGGTTCTTCCTCTTGAACCATGGCAGGAAGTGCTGTTTTAGAAACTCCACATAGATTATGGAGTTCATCTTTACCCCTTCAGGGATCCTAAAGGGGCCGACAATCTCTCTCCCCATGATTCCAGCCCAAAACATTACTCCACCTCCTCCTTGTTGGTGCCTTAGCTGTGTTTTCATGGGGTGTCCATCAACCAGCCATCCTCCACTTCATCCATCTGGACCATCGAGCGTTGCATGGCACTCATTGGTGAACAAAACAGTTTGGACGTCAGTCTTCATGTATCGTTTGGCCCACTGGAGCCATTTCTGCTTGTGTGCAGTGGATAGAGGTGGTCGACTAGATGGCTTACGCACAGCTGCAAACCTCTGAAGGACCCTGCATCTTGTTGTTCGGGGGACGTTGGAGGCACCAGCAGCTTCAAAAACTTGTCTGCTGCTTTGACAAGGCATTTTTGCAGCTGCTCTTTTAACCTGCAGCAATTGCCTGTTGGAAAGAGTCCTCAATTTTTCCTTATCAGCACGCACACGTGTGTGCTGGAATCAGCTACATACTTCTTGATTGTGCGATGATCACGATGAAGTGTCTTGGCAATGTTGATTTTAGTCATGCCTTGACCTAAATACTCCACAATTTGTTGCTTCTCAGCAGCCGACACATCCTTTTTCTTTCCCGTTTTGGCAAACAATGTAGGCTGCTTAATAATGTGGAACAGCCTTCTTAAGTAGTCTTGCCTTTACTTGGACACACCTGCCAAACTAATTTGCACAGGTATCTGCAATTGCTTTCAGTGATATAAAGAGCCCTGACACACATCACCATCAATGAGTTTAAATGACAAAAAAAAAAATTCTAACCTTATCACTTCCAAACTCTTTTTGCATAATAATTTGGAACACAGTTTATATGCCTGTCTGTAGCTTCCATAAGAAAAGAGTCCTCCTCTGATCCTGTGGAGTCCTCTAGCGACACCAACCAGGGACTGGATCTGTCCCTAGACCTGCTATCTTCATCCGTTGTCTGTAATGCCTTTACTGATTTACAGACCTCTGACTGTATCAGAGATTTAAGATTTTCAGCGAAAGAGGGTGTCTCTTCCGCCACTCTTTTATCAATACAGTCCTGACACAATTTCTTATCCCAGGATGCTCTTAAGGGACTTTGGCATAGGGGACATTCCTTATTCTTATTTTTTAACTGCTCTTCTAACGGTATGTGCACACGCTGCGGATTGGGGTGCAGATTTAGCCGCGCGGATTTTGTAAAATCCGCAGGTAAATCTGCAGGTCAAAAGACCTGCGGTTTTACCTGCGGATTGCTCTGCGGTTTTGCCCTTCGGTTTTTCATCTCCTCAATGGAGGAGATGGTAAATCGCAGCGGAATCCACAGAAAGAATTGTCATGTCAATTCTTTCTGCGGATTGAAAACCGCAGCAAAACCGCGCGGAAAAATCCACACCATCTGCACTGCGGTTTTCATTTTCCATAGGCTATAAAGGTACTGTACACCGCAGCAAAAACTGCTGCGGTTCCGCAGCGGCCAAATCCGCTGCGGAACCGCAGCAGAATCCGCAGCGTGTGCACACACCCTTAGGGACCTCCTATACTGCACCCCACCAATGTATGTAAAAAGAGGGGAGAGTTGGAGACAAGAGAGAGAAGAGAAAGAGAACAGACATTAGCGTGCTGGACTTTCTCGAAGCTCACTCACCACTCGGACGCTTCAAAGGATGATTACCAGATCTGGAGGCTGACTGGTCTTCTCACTGTCTCCCAAAGAGACTATGGACCCCTCCTTTTTAGAATGGTGAAGATCTGCCCGTACGCTGCCCGAGCGGCTCCCACTGCTGCTGCGAACTGTCTAGCTCTTCTCATTTGAGCGACACTGCCTCTCCTGCACCTCCTGGTGCGGCTGTAAATGCTCTGGCAAAAAGCTCTCAATTCTCCTCAGTCACGCCAGCACTTCTGACCGCTCTTAAATAACAAGCGGTCCCTTTTTTTTCAATTAATTGATCACCTGGTTGATCACTGCACCGGCCGGCTGCTTGTGTTTCCTGGACCTTATAATGCCCCACGCAGGCGCGCTGTGCTTGGTCTGTGCGCGTACCCGGCAACCAAACCGGTGCGCGCTGGCTCTTTCCAGTGTGCATGCACTAAGGACCACGCACGCCCCCGGGTTTTCATATCCGGAGCGCTCCCCCGACGGCTTTGGCACACCTACTGCTTGGTGCATGCCTCTGGTCCCGGGCACACCTGCTGCGCGCACCTGGCCTTCACTTCTGGAGCGCACCTGTTCAGGCATTCCCCCGCCACCAACGCCATGACACCCGCTGCTACCGCCCTCATACCTGTGGCCCCACATGGACATGGTCAAAGGAGGAAGCATCCACGCCACCCTGGCCACCACTGTTGCAGGTACTCTTTCTCCAGGGTAGTCTACGGTGTTAGGCTTTTGTGATCAAAAGGGAGGACCCCAAAGAGGTGGCCTCCAAGGAGCTTTATATTGCCTGGGCCCCGATGTACCTCGCAGGCTGCATGGCCACCAATTGTCAACAGGGAGGATACATTTAGATGTGGCCTCCGAGGACCCCAAGTAGTATATGAGTTGCCGGCATCAGGGAGGGTACACCAACGTGGCCTCTGAGGCTCCTTAACTTCAACCGAGCATTGCCTCACGGGCTGTGGCTATGCTTCGCTCAGGGGGGCATGGTGAAACATGGCCCGCGATGAGACTACCAGCACCTGGTGACGGATGCAGCAGACTAGTGCCTGCCCAAACCCATCCAACCCAGGCATCCTATTCTTTCTTCAAGATCTTCATCTTGAGGGTTCCCCATCAAGGACAGGAAACCAACTGATGTGGAGAGAGGAGCCGCCCCTTTTATCTTGAAGGTTTCCTGTCCTTGAAGGGCAGATCCCCTCTCTCGTGGTGCCGACATGTATGATGGAAAAAGCCATTCAAAAGTTTTGGGGAGATTCACAAGGAGTAGACTGCTGCTGAAGTCATTGCTTCAAGAGCCACCATACACAAACATATTGTGATAAAACACTCCGGGATCGCCTTTGCTGGGGTCAAAGGTCACGTGCGTTCAGCATGAAACTAAGGCGCTGAGCTGGGATTCGGGTATAACTGACACTGGGTCAGGTTTATTAAAGGTGAAAGCAATGCATAAAAGTAATAAAACATAAAACAAATCCTTGCCTGTCCGGCACTAACTAAACAAAGTACAACCTAACTACCAACTGGCGGGCTTCTCCCGTCCAGCCAAACCACAGTTGCAGTGGGCACTGCTTCCACTCACATGTGTCTCTCACACAGACAGGCTCTCTGTGTTCCCAGGCTGAGACACTCACACAACCACCTGGCATCCTTTTATATCCACCTCCCATTATCCATTAGTAAGCAGGTGCGATACTGACCAGACTAGGCCACATAGGAAAGGAATCTGGGCGAGATATACCTGCCCTCATCCACTATTCCCACATGATTCTCACATATCCCCCCCCTCTGCTCAGACCACTCCGGTCGAGCAATGACACCCGCCAAACAGTGCACTCGGGACAGGGCATCTGCATTTCCCATCTGTACCCCTGGGCGGTGCTCCACCGTAAAAGTGTAGGCCTGCAGGGCAAGGAACCACCGGGTCACCCGGCTATTCCGTTCCTTGTTCAAGTGCATCCACTTGAGAGGGGCATGGTCAGTGATCAGCCTGAACTTTCGGCCCACCAGGTAATATTTGAGGGCCTCTAGAGCCCACTTAATGGCGAGGCACTCTTTTTCCACGACTGCATACCTTTGCTCGTGTTTATTCAGCTTCCTGCTGAGATAGAGGACTGGGTGTTCCACTCCGTCCCTCACCTGTGAGAGTACTGCCCCGATACCGGTATCAGAGGCATCCGTTTGTACCACAAACTCGCTGCGGAAGTCCGGAGTCACCAGTACGGGCTGAGAGCAAAGTGCCCATTTTAGGCTATGGAAGGCTTCTTCAGCCGCTAAACTCCATTTAATCATGACGGAGTCTTTCCCTTTTGTAAGATCCGTCAGGGGGGTAGCGATGGCTGCAAAATTGGGTATGAACCGGCGATAATAGCCGGCGATCCCCAGGAAGGCTTGCACCTGCTTCTTGTTGACAGGTTGTGGCCAGTCCTGAACCACCTGAATCTTATCAACCTGGGGTTTAACAACACCCCTCCCAATTACATACCCCAAATACCGGGCTTCTTCTAGCCCGATGTGACATTTCTTGGGGTTCGCGGTTAGACCTGCCTCCCACAGGTCGTCAATCACAGCTTGTACTTTCTGGAGATGAGTCTCCCAGTCCAAGCTGTAAATGACAATGTCGTCCAAATATGCCGAAGCGTACTGCCTATGTGGCCTCAGGACTCGATCCATCAGTCTCTGGAAGGTCGCCGGTGCTCCGTGCAGACCAAACGGCATATACACATACTGAAATAGACCTTCTGGGGTAGCAAATGCTGTCTTTTCTCTGGCAGCCTCCACCAGAGGGATCTGCCAATACCCCTTTGTTAGGTCTAGGGTCGTAATATACCGGGCTTTTCCTAACCGATCTATCAACTCGTCGACCCGGGGCATGGGGTAGGCATCAAATTTTGAGACCGCATTCAGTTTCCTGAAGTCATTGCAGAACCGGATGGTGCCGTCCGGTTTAGGAATTAGCACAATCGGGCTGGACCAAGCACTGTGCGATTCCTCAATGACACCTAACTCTAACATTGCCTTCACTTCTCGGGAAACGGCTTCACGACGCTTCCGGGATTCGGTAGGGCTTTACGTGAACTGTGACACCAGGTTCCGTTACGATGTCATGTTTTATTAGCGTAGTCTGCCCGGGTTTTTCTGAGAAAAACTTTTGGTTGTGAAGTAGAAACTGCCTGACCTCAGTCTTTTGCCGCTCCGAGAGAGTCTCTGCAACCCGTACCTCCGGTACGGTATGTGAGCAGACAGGACGGGCCAGCTCCGCTGACAAGGCAGACCGATCCTTCCAGGGCTTTATCAGATTTACATGATAAATCTGTTCAGGTTTCCGTTTACCTGCCTGGTATACTTTGTAGTTTACTTCACCAACTCTTTCCTTGATCTCAAAGGGGCCCTGCCACTTTGCCAGGAACTTACTGTCCACCGTGGGGACCAGGATCAACACCCTATCTCCGGGTGCAAACGTACGGATCTTGGCGCCCCTATCATAGATTCTTTTTTGGGCTCCTTGAGCCTGTATCATGTGTTCTTTGACGATAGGCATAACAGCCACAATACGGTCCTGCATTTGTGTGACGTGATCTATCACTGTTTTAAACGGAGTGACCTGACCCTCCCAGGTTTCTTTTGCAAGGTCTAACAGTCCGCGAGGACGTCGGGCGTACAATAACTCGAAAGGCGAGAATCCCGTGGAAGACTGGGGTACTTCCCTGATGGCAAAAAGCAAATACGGAAGTAAATAGTCCCAGTTCTTCCCATCCTTGTCTATCACCTTTCTCAGCATCTGCTTCAGAGTTTTATTGAACCGTTCGACCAACCCGTCTGTTTGAGGGTGATACACGGATGTGCGTAACGGTTCGATTTGTAACAATCGGCAGAGCTCCTTCATTACCCTGGACATAAAGGGGGTCCCCTGGTCGGTGAGTATCTGTTTTGGTATACCGACCCGACTAAACACATGCACCAGTTCCTTGGCAATCGTCTTGGTGGCCGTGTTACGCAAAGGGATGGCCTCCGGGTAACGAGTGGCATAATCCAAGATGACCAGGATATGTTGGTGTCCATGTGCAGACCGTGGAAGGGGCCCAACTAAATCCATCCCAATCCTCTCAAACGGGACTTCAATAATAGGTAGGGGTACCAAAGGGCTACAGAACCGGGGCTTAGGTGCAGAGGCTTGGCAGTCAGGACAAGACTCACAATATACACGGATATCGTGATGCATGCCTGGCCAAACAAAACAGTGTAATATCCTTTCGGTGGTTTTCTGGACTCCCAGGTGACCTCCCATCACATGTCCGTGGGCCAGGTCCAGCACCTGCCGCCGGTAGGGTTTTGGCACGACTAATAGTTGCACCGTATCTTCCCCCTTTTTCTCTATCTGATAGAGTAAATCACTCTCCAGAACCATGTAAGGATATGCCAGCCTAGAGCCAGGTTCTACGGGTACCCCATTTATCACTTTTACATTTGTCCTAGCCTGAGAAAGGGTAGGATCCTTTATTTGCTCGCTTTGGAAGTCATCTTTCTGAACTTCTAAATCCGGCAAATGGGGAGGTGGACGGCTGTCAGCCTCCTCCTCTTCCCCGGTCTCCTCCGTATCACTCGCCATGACTGAAAACGGGAACTGCAGGTCATTTCCCGCAGACTCTTCCCCCGAGTCTTCCGGGGAGACCTCTTCCCGGGGATCGGGACCCACACGCGCCCTGGGAGAAGAATCATGTACACTATTACCCAAAGGCATCAACTGATTCTCCCACAATTGCCAGAAGTGGGGAAAATCCCGGCCCAGGATAACATCATGCAATAACGCCGGGACGAGTCCCACTTTATGTTGCACAGACCCATAGGAAGTTGTAATGCATATGACCGTGGTGAGATACGAACAGGTGTCTCCATGCACACACGTTACAGAAAATTTGTCTGATGGTCCAGTCGGGGCTGACACCAGACTGGCCTTCACCAGAGTCACCACACTTCCCGAGTCTAACAATGCCAACACATTTTTGCCATCAACAGTTAAATCACACAAGTGTCTTTCCACATCCTTTTGACCGGCATTCACACTCACTACCCGTGCAACCATAGACATGCGGTTTTTAGAGTCTGTGACGTCGCACTGCATGGGTTCAGTAGTGACCGGACAGTTCGCAGCAATATGTCCCATCTCTTGGCAGCGGAAACACCTAACGGGCCCCTTGCTTAGACCATAGTTCGTTACTCTCGGCCTCGCAGTGCGGGCAGTCCCGTTTTCCTCCCCCACTGTCTTAGGGATTTTTCCATCTCCCCTACTCCCTGGAACAGTCTTACCGGTTCCACGTGGAGATGATGAAGAACGAGGTGGGGTAGCGTCGTCTCGGAGTCCTTCCGCCACGGAGTAACGTTCAACCAGATCCACCAGTTGATCTGCCGTCGTAGGATTTCCATGGCTTACCCACTTCCTCAGGGCTGGCGGTAGAGCTCTCAGGTACTTGTCCATGACAACTCTCTGGATTATCTCTGGCGCTGTCAGCACCTCGGGTTGTAGCCACTTCTTCGTCACGTGGATCAGGTCGAACATCTGTGACCGCGGTGGTTTATCCGGCTGATAAGTCCATTGATGCACTCTCTGTGCACGGACAGCGGTCGTCACTCCCAGCCGGGCCAAGATCTCAGCTTTCAATTTGTCAAAGTCCTGCGCAGCTTCAGGTTCCAAGTCATAATACGCCTTTTGGGCCTCACCGGAAAGAAACGGGGCAATCAGGCCGGCCCATCGTGCCTTCGGCCATTTTTCTCGCACCGCCGTCCGTTCAAACGTGGTCAGGTATGCCTCGACGTAATCTTCGGTCGTCATTTTCTGCCAGTACCGACTCACGTGAATCACTCTCGGCTTCCAGATTAAGCTCAGGTAAGCTTGCCAAGCGCTGCGCCACCTGCTGGAGAAGCGAACGATCGGTAACTGTCATGTCCACCAACTCCTTCAGCTGGGCCATCATCACCCGATTAGCTTCTTGCTGGACGGCGGTGGACTGTACCAGCGCTTTCACCACGTCCTCCATGCTCATGCTTGCAACGTGATGCCCGCGTTCTCCACCACAATGTGATAAAACACTCCGGGATCGCCTTTGCTGGGGTCAAAGGTCACGTGCGTTCAGCATGAAACTCAGGCGCAGAGCTGGGATTCGGGTATAACTGACACTGGGTCAGGTTTATTAAAGGTGAAAGCAATGCATAAAAGAAATAAAACATAAAACAAATCCTTGCCTGTCCGGCAATAACTAAACAAAGTACAACCTAACTACCAACTGGCGGGCTTCTCCCATCCAGCCAAACCACAGTTGCAGTGGGCACTGCTTCCACTCACGTGTGTCTCTCACACAGACAGGCTCTCTGTGTTCCCAGGCTGAGACACTCACACAACCACCTGGCATCCTTTTATATCCACCTCCCATTATCCATTAGTAAGCAGGTGCGATACTGACCAGACTAGGCCACATAGGAAAGTAATCTGGGCGAGATATACCTGCCCTCATCCACTATTCCCACATGATTCTCACAATATCCAGGACATGGGCTACAAGTGTCACATACCTTGTGTCAAGCCACTCATGACCAATAGACAACTCCAGAAGCGTCTTACCTGGGCCAAGGCCAAAAAGAACAGGAATGTTGCTCAGTGTTCCAAGGTGTTGTTTTCAGATGAAAGTAAATTTTGCATTTCATTTTAAAATCAAGGTTCCAGTATCGAGAGGAAGAGTGGAGAGGCACACAATCCAAGCTGCTTGATATCTAGTGTGAAGTTTCCACAATCAGTGATGGTTTGGGGATCCAAGTAATCTGCTGGTGTGTTTTATCAAGACCAAAGTTAGTGCAGCCACCTACCAGGAAATTTTAGAGCACTTCATGCTTTCCTCTGCCAACAAGCTTTTTGGATATGGAAATGTAATTCTCCAGCAGGACTTGGCACCTGTCTACACTGCCATAAGTACCAATATCTGGTTTAAAAACAACAGTATCATTGTACTTGATTGGCTAGCAAACGTGCCTGACCTTAACCCCATAGAGAATCTATGGGGTATTGTCTAGAGGAAGATGAGAGACACCAGACCCAACAATGCAGATGAGCTGAAGGCTGCTATCAAAGCAACCTGGGCTTCCATAACACCTCAAGCGGTGGAAACCACATCCAGGCTATTTACTGTTCCACGCTATCACCACCGGCTCTTTTTAACGAGACAATTAACCCTCCATGCTCTAGCATTATTCTCTATGAACAGGTTGCCCTATATACAAGTGCAATCAGTACACTATATAGTACATTGACGAAGGTCGTTGTGACCGAAACGTTTACTGTATGTACTGCATCTTATTAAAACACCCCCTTTTCACTTGCATCATTATACTAGCATACGGATTGGGATCCTACTTGTGCACCACCATTTTGAAGTTGTGCCAAAACGTCTTTATATATGGCATTGAGGAGAGGCTTCCATCTGGCCACTCTGCCATAAAGGCCCAACTGGTGGAGGGCTGCAGTGATAGTTGACTTTGTGGAACTTTCTCCCATCTCCCCACTGCATCTGTGGAGCTCAGCCACAGTGATCTTGGGCTTCTTATTTACCTCTCACCATGGATTTTCTCCCACAATTGCTCAGTTTGGCTACATGGCCAGGTCTACGAAGACTTCTGGTGGGCCAAAACTTCTTCCATTTAAGGATTATGGAGGCCACTGTGCTCTTAGGAAGCTTGAGTAATGCAGAAATTCTTTTGTAATCTTGGCCAGATGAGCGCCTTGCCTCATTTCTGTCTCTGGGCTCCTTGGCCAGTTCCTTTGACCTCATGATTCTCATTTGGTCTGACATGCACTGTGGGCTGTGAGGTCTTATATAGACAGGACTTGATTTGTAATTGCACTCAGTTTAATTAAACACAACTGGACTCCAATGAAGGAGTAGAACCATCTCAAAGAGGATCACAAGGAAATGGACAGTATGTGACTAAAATATGAGTGTCTGAGCAAAGGGTCTGAATACTTATGGCCATGTGATATTTCAGTTTTGCTTTTTTAATAAATTTGCAAAAATGTCTACATTTCTCTTTTTTTCAATCAAGATGGGGTGCAGAGTGTACATTAATGAGAAAAAAATGAACTTTTTTGAATTTACCAAATGGCTGCAGTGAAACAAAGAGTGAAACATTTAAAGGGGTCTGAATACTTTCCATACCCACTGTAATATGTGAGATTCACGTTTTGTATTGAAGAACTGAAATAAGTTAATTTTTTGATGATATTCTAATTTTGTGAGAAGCACTTGTATATACATATATACATACATACAGTTGTGGCCAAAAGTATTGACACCCCCGCAATTCTGTCAGATAATACTCAGTTTCTTCCTGAAAATGATTGCAAACACAAATTCTTTGGTATTATCTTCATTTAATTTGTCTTAAATGAAAAAACACAAAAGAGAATTAAGCAAAAAGCAAAACATTGGTCATTTCACACAAAACTCCAAAAATGGGCCAGACAAAAGTATTGGCACCCTCACCTAATACTTGGCTGCACAACCTTTAGCCAAAATAACTGCAACCAACCACTTCCGTTAACCATCAATGAGTTTCTTACAATGCTCTGCTGGAATTTTAGACCATTCTTCTTTGGCAAACTGCTCCAGGTCCCTGATATTTGAAGGGTGCCTTCTCCAAACTGCCATTTTTAGATCTCTCCACAGGTGTTCTATGGGATTCAGGTCTGGACTCATTGCTGGCCACCTTAGAAGTCTCCAGTGCTTTCTCTCAAACCATTTTCTAGTGCTTTCTGAAGTGTGTTTTGGGTCATTGTCCTGCTGGAAGACCCATGACCTCTGAGGGAGACCCAGCTTTCTCACACTGGGCCTTACTTTATGCTGCAAAATTTGTTGGTAGTCTTCAGACTTCATAATGCCATGCACACGGTCAAGCAGTCCAGTGCCAGAGGCAGCAAAGCAACCCCAAAACATCAGGGAACCTCCGCCATGTTTGACTGTAGGGACCATGTTCTTTTCTTTGAATGCCTCTTTTTTTCTCCTGTAAACTCTATGTTGATGCCTTTGCCCAAAAAGCTCTACTTTTGTTTCATCTGACCAGAGAACATTCTTCCAAAACGTTTTAGGCTTTTTCAGGTAAGTTTTGGCAAACTCCAGCCTGGCTTTTTTATGTCTCGGGGTAAGAAGTGGGGTCTTCCTGGGTCTCCTACCATACAGTCCCTTTTCATTCAGATGCCGACGGATAGTACGGGTTGACACTGTTGTACCCTCGGACTGCAGGGCAGCTTGAACTTGTTTGGATGTTAGTCGAGGTTCTTTATCCAACATCCGCACAATCTTGCGTTGAAATCTCTTGTCAATTTTTCTTTTCCGTCCACATCTAGGGAGGTTAGCCACAGTGCCATGGGCTTTAAACTTCTTGATGACACTGTGCATGGTAGACACAGGAACATTCAGGTCTTTGGAGATGGACTTGTAGCCTTGAGATTGCTCATGCTTCCTCACAATTTGGTTTCTCAAGTCCTCAGACAGTTCTTTGGTCTTCTTTTCTCCATGCTCAATGTGGTACACACAAGGACACAGGACAGAGGTTGAGTCAACTTTAATCCATGTCAACTGGCTGCAAGTGTGATTTAGTTATTGCCAACACCTGTTATGTGCCACAGGTAAGTTACAGGTGCTGTTAATTACACAAATTAGAGACGCATCACATGATTTTTCGAACAGTGCCAATACTTTTGTCCACCCTCTTTTTTATGTTTGGTGTGGAATTATATCCAATTTGGCTTTAGGACAATTCTTTTTGTGTTTTTCATTTAAGACAAATTAAATGAAGATAATAATACCAAAGAATTTGTGTTTGCAATCATTTTAAGGAACAAACTGAGTATTATCTGACAGAATTGCAGGGGTGTCAATACTTTTGGCCACAACTGTATACATTATATGCCTGGACAACCCCTTTAACTCTGCTAGAAGTCACTTTCCACTTATATTCATTTTGTACAACATATTACCTTGTGGTAGGATTAAAATTTAATACAATTCTCTCAAAGTAACAACCATAACAAATGTGATGTGAACAACATACAGAAAGAGAAAACTGTACAAAACATTCTTACATTCAATTGTCCTTTTGGCAGATGACTCATTTAGCTAGTTAGATTATGACAACAATGTAACAAATCATTCATAAACTTTCTTTTAGCTTTGGTCCAGCAAAACCAGCCGTGCTTTAATTCCAAGGCTACACCATGACAAATATTCCAATGTTCTTTGGGAAGTTATTTTTAGTATATTATATATTACTTTTAGTATATGTTATAAAATAGAAAAATCAAGACAATTTCAGATTAAATGTGTGGAAGCAGATGTTAGAAAAAAAATTTTTTTTAAGTGCTTTAACTTCAGTGGAAGATTCCCTTACTGAGACAACATTGCCATCTAGTGGTTATTCATCATTACAACATTAAAGGAGCACTACCATAAAAATGTTTATCTTTTGTCCAGTGGTGCATCGGGGAAAATAGTAAATTTTTTACTGGGTACTTTATTGCTGAAATTTCAGATGTCTTCTGGTAATTTAAGTTTCTGACATGATCCATACTCTGACTAAATCATACAGCAACAGTCTATTTCTTTATTGGAACTACACAGATATTCACATTTCATTTATTTTAATAGCGCCATTAACGCCACAGCGCTTTACAGACATTATTGGCACTGTCCCCGATGGGGCTCACAATCTAAATTCCCTATCAGTATGTCTTTGGAATGTGGGAGGAAACCCAGGCAAACACGGGGAGAACATACAAACTCCTTGCAGATGTTGTTACTCATTTATATAGCGCCATTAACGCCACAGCACTTTACAGACATTATTGGCACAGTCCCTGATAGGGAATTTAGATTGTGAGCACCATCAGTATGTCTGAGGAAACCAGAGAACCCAGGGGAAACCCACACAAACACGGGAAGAATATACAAACTCCTTGCAGATGTTGTCCTTGGTGGGATTTGAACCCAGAACTCGAGCGCTGCAAGGCTTCAGTGCTAACCACTGAGCCACCCTACATTGAGACGTTATAAAAATTCACAGAGAAACTAGCAAATATCTTTGGATTTTAGTATAGATATTTCTTACCTCCCTAATTTTGAAGATGAAAAAAAAAATAATCAGTTAATTCATGTATGACTGCATGCACTGCAAAATTTTGGGCCACAATCATTTACCATATAATTTTCCCCTGACATTAATAAAATGATAGAAAGCGATGAACAACTCATTTAAGGCTGCGGTCACACTACTGTAAAACCACTGCACTTGTGGAACAAGTCAACCTTTTTTTATCTTGAAAGCCACATTCTGCTCTGAAAAATGGTCACAAGCCTCAATCTGTGTGAAGAAATAAGAAAACCCATATTGCGACCAATAATGTTATTAAAGAGTTATCACTGGTTGTTAGAGGGTTATTCTATTATTACAACAAGCAACATTTATACTGCGCTTTTCTTACAATGGGCTCAAAGCACCAAAAGATCCTTGCCCAGTCTCTGCAAAAACTGAATGGTGGAGAAGGGACCTGATAATTCCCTGCACCACCGTTACATTCAGCAGTGTCACTGTGAGACGACAGTTGCACTAGAGGAAGGGGTGTATCCTTGTAGTATGTTCATATTTTCTATTATAAACAATGATGCTTTGCCACTAGAGGTCACCTTTGAGTAACGGAGAGAAAACTCTGGAAGCAGGAAGTTGAAAGTCAGAGATTTTTCCAGGGGAAATGGAGAGAAGGAGCCCTGTCAGAGACACAGAAGAATCCAGAGTCTGAAGTGTGACCAGTCACCGACTGTTTAGTTAGTTAGGGAGATTTAGATAGGAATCAGCATTTTCAAGAACAAGAACACTCTTGTTACTAAAGGTACTGTCACGCTTAGCAATGTACCAGCGATCCCGACCAGCGATATGACGCGGTCAGGATCGCTGGTGCATCTCTAAGTGGTCGCTAATGAGCTGCCACACAGGCAGATCTCACCAGCAACATCGCAGGGGTCGGGGATCGCTACTTACCTGTCAGACGAGGCGATCCTGCGTCCTCCCGCCCGACTCCACGCTCGTTGCTTGTCTCTCCACAGGAAGCGGACGACGAGAAACAGTCCTGGACGCTCTCCCGCGATCAGCGATAACCAGCGGGGGAGCGGTCGGAGGTAAGTATCAGATACAGCGATGTCGCTTAGTGTGACAGTACCTTCAGGCTGCATATGGACTGATAGACTGTGTGAATTCCTGTATATCAAGGTTCTGACCATGAAATATTACTGGGACTGATTGGAATCTTCATCTGTATTGGTATCAGAGGACTTGGTGACCCAGAAAGCTGATTGAATTTGGTGGCTGGACGTCAGGATAACAGGTTCAATTGTTTACAGTTTAGTATGTTCTGTCAGAGCGTCTACTCTGAGCTCTCACAAATAAGGCTACTTTCAGATTTCAGTTATCTCGCATCAGGCGCGATGCGGCGTAAAATGTAAAAAACTGATGCACCAGTTTCGTTTTTTTACCGGATCCGGCATAATCCGGTGGCTGGATCAGGCAAAAAAATGGAACCGGTGCATCAGTTTTTCCATCCGTTTTGTCCGTTTTTTGCCGGATCCGGTTTTTAAAAAATGCCCAAAAGCCACCATTGGCTAGTGGTTTTCACAGGAAAACCTATATATACCTTGGTATACACCCTGTTGATAGGTTGTTGTTTTGGAGCAAGATGGAAGGTATTATTGGAAACATCGCGCAGGCTTACATTGATTTCACTTTTGAGGCCAATTGTTTGGCAGCAATTGTCATGGTGAAGGAGCGACAAAGGCAGTGTATCATGCGTCTGCGCCGACGTAGTTTCTGGATTCACCCTATAACCGCACAGAGGCTGACACTGGGAGTCTTTGCAACATTATATCTGGCGTTGCGAGGAAATCCAGAGAAGTTTTTGCTTTATACGTGGATGAAAGTGGAAACTTTTGACTTTTTGCTGGACAGGGTTGGAGAACTGATCTGGAGACGTGACACCTACTGCCGCTTCTCCATCTCACCACTGGAGCGTTTGATGGTCACTCTCCGGTAAGCCAATTTTTATTGTTTCTCCTCCAAAGCAGACTTCAGTATACTGAAAATGTGTCTCCTGTTGCAGCTATTTTGCATTAATTATTGTTTTTGACTTTTCCCACAGATTCCTTGCAACAGGCGAATCCCTTTCGTCGCTACATTACCAGTATAGGATTTCAACATTATCAGGTATCATCAAGTACACATGCCACGCATTGTGAGACAGTCTACATGAAGAGTTTATCCCACAGCCCACAACAGATAGGTGGCTCGAAATAGCTGACCAATTTTACAGCATCTGTCAGTTTCCTAATTGCCTGGGTGCAGTTGATGGCAAGCACATCAGGATCACTAAACCAGCAGGATCGGGATCTGAATTTTTTAATTATAAAAAATATTTCTCTATAATCCTGATGGCGATTGCAGATACCAAGTACAAATTTATTGCGGTGGATATTGGGGCCTATGGACGCTCCAAAGACTCACAAGTTTTTAAAATTTCAGCAATGGGCCGTAATTTGTACAGAAACACATTCCAATTCTCACCTCCAAGACCGCTTCCTCAAACTTCTGGGCCACCACTGCCAATTGTCTGCGTAGGTGATGAAGCCTTTGAACTGTCAGAACACCTGCTCAAGCCGTATGCAAGCAGAGACTAGACACCAACAAAAAGAGTGTTCAACTATCGCCTGTCACGAGCACAGAGGATGGTGGAGTGTTCTTTTGGAATTCTTACTGAAAAATGGAGAGTTCTGTTGACCGCAATTAACTTGAAAACTGAAAATGTGGATGAGGTGGTAAAAGCATGTGTGGTCCTACACAATTTTGTTATTACTAAGGAACAGATTGTCATAGAAGACAATGATATCGAAACCACATTGCATGATTATCGCACTGTTAATGTGCGAAGTACTCTAGCAGTGTCCAAAATGAGGGACACATTTGCCGAGTACTTTATGTCACCTGAAGGTAGAGTTGAATGGCAGGATGACATGGTTTGAGATGTTAAAACCTATTTTGTACCTTGTTGTACTTAACAATTTTTTGGGGTAACGTTACTGTACCTTGTTACCTTACATTTTGTAAAAGTATTGTACCTTTGTAACAATATTCTAACTTCTTTAACTAACTTTCGTTTACCCAAAGTATTGTAAATTATAAAATTCCTGACAATAAAGCTCTTTAAAAGCTAATAAAGAATCATTTATTTAAAAACTTGATACAAATTCATGTAGTGTGGGGTGTAGGAAATAATATAGGGGCTATACAGCGGTATTATGGAGGGAGGATGGGTTTGGTGATTTCTACTATATTATTGACCTCTTTGGCCCTTTAAGAAAGCAATTATTTTCTCGTTTTTTTAACAATTCTGACCGGCACTATGCCGACCGCCATATTATAATACCCAAGTGATGGGTATGCGAATGTGGCACCCGCTGGTGATCCAAGGACCTTCCACAGTACTGCCAACCAGCAGGCCTCCCCCCACCGCCACACACGTACGTTTACTCATACACGTTCTTGTACACACACTCACATACTCACTCACACAATCAATCACACACACACTCACATACTCACACACCCTCACCTACTCTCACACACTAACTCACACACTCCTACTCACACACTCATTCAGTTTTATAGATAGACATTTTAGATTCAACAGTAAAAGAAACAAAATACATTTTATTGACTCAAAAGAAAACTTATTTGTAACAAAACACTTTAAAGATTTGGGTAATGTGTAGTGGAAATACTATTGGAGGGGCTCTCAGTTTGGACCAGGGTAAACCAGGGGAAGAGTCTTGAGGAGATCATTTGCATATTCCCAGTGCCTTCTGGGATAAGTGAAGAGTCTCCGCGAGCTCAACGATCACTGGGTTTTGGCCGTTGCAGCTGAAAAGAGGAAATCGGAAAACCAGGGGAAGAGTCTTGAGTTTTGGCTCATCTTTCATCGTTTTTAAGAAATCTCAAGATGGAAGAGGCCAGGAGCCATTTGGTGAGCTGCATTTCTTGCTACATGTTCACAGATTTACCAGTGGAAAAGCCTAACTTCACATGCCACAAATGCAAGCTTGTGTCCCTGTTGGAGGAAAAGTTGCAAAATCTCGAAGAGAGGTTAGCTACGTTGAAGATCATTAAGGTAGGTGGAGAGTTCTTGGACAGAGCAGAATTATCTCTTCATGTTACAGAAAGAGAAGAAATTCGAAGTGCACCTGAAGAAACAGAGGAATGGAGACATGTGACCCAGAGAAGCAGGAGGATCAGGAGGCAGTCAGCACCCATACTGCTCAGAAACCAGTACCAGGCTCTCACGCAGGAAAACGATGAAGAAATACATCAGGATAAGACTTTGCCAACAAACAGCAACCTTGTACGCCTTCAGAGTCCTCCTGGATGGAGAAAGAAAAATGTTGTGAAGAAGAAACGGAGAGTGGTGGTCATGGGGGATTCCCTGTTGAGAGGAACAGAGGCCGCTATCTGCAGACCGGATATAACTTCAAGAGAAATGTGCTGTCTTCCAGGTGCAAAAATTAAAGATGTGTCTGACAGGATATCAGGACTCTTCAGACCTACAGATGACTACCCATTCCTGCTACTACATGTGGGGACAAATGACACCGCAAGAAATGACCTGGAAACCATCTGCAGAGACTTTGAAGACTTAGGCAAGAAAGTGAAAGAACTGGGAGCGCAGGTGGTCTTCTCTTCCATCCCCCCAGTGGATGGCCATGGAACAAGGAGGTGGAATAAGATTCTGCAGGTGAACAACTGGCTACGTCGATGGTGCCGTCAGCAACGATTTGGATTTCTGGATCACGGAGTGAATTACTTATACGATGGACTACTTGCTAGAGATGGGGTGCACCTTACGAAGACTGGAAAGCATGTATTTGGAAGTCGCCTTGCTACACTTGTAAGGAGAGCTTTAAGCTAGAACAACATGGGAAGGGAAGCAAAAGACCAGAAAAAGCCATACACGTGACAAATGCTATTGAGAACTCTGCTATTAGAAGTGGAAAGGAAGAACAAAGACAAAAGAATCTAATAAATAAAAATATTGGAGAAAGAGAAACCAATCACAAACTAAAATGTTTCTATACTAATGCACAAAGCATGGGCAACAAACAAGGAGAATTGGAACTACTAACACAGGAAAAGAAATATGATGTCATTGGAATCACTGAAACTTGGTGGGACAATACACATGATTGGAATACAAGACTAGAAGGATACAACTTATTTGCAAGAAACAGACTTGATAAACGAGGAGGGGGTGTCGCATTGTATGTTAGAAACGCGTATATCTGCACAGAGATTGAAGCTTCAGAGACTGGGAGTTCTGTGGAAACTGTTTGGGTAAGAATACAAGGACAGAACAATGGAAAGGACACCATTGTAGGCATTTACTACAGGCCGCCTGTGCAAGCTGAAGATATGGATGAACTCTTTATGCATCAAATGGCCAAGTTCTCCAAAAAATATGACATAGTTGTCATGGGAGATTTCAACTATCCAGACATTTGTTGGGAATCTCTCTCAGGTAAAACTAACAGGTCAAGGAAATTCTTATCCTCTCTTGCTGACAACTTTATCTTCCAAAAAGGTAGGGGAGAAAACAAGGGGAACTGCTACCTTGGATCTAGTCCTTATAAACAGGGAGGAAATGGTTGAGGAGGTAAAAGTGGCTGGGAAATCTTGAAAAATGAAATTCTCAAAGCACAGTTGTTAACAATTCCGAAAAGAGGGAAGAATAGGAAGCATTTAAGGAAACCAGGATGGATGAACACAGAACTTAAGCACATGCTAAAAAGGAAGAAAAAAATGTTTATAAAATGGAAAGAGGGAGGCATAACTAAAGAAGAATATAATGCTGTCTGCAGAACCTGCAGGGCACAAATCAGATTAGCTAAAGCTGAAAATGAATTGAGGCTTGCAAGAGATGTCAAAAGCAATAATAAAGGATTTTGGGGATATGTCAAAAGTAAAAGAAAAGTCAAAGATGCTATAGGATTTTTACAGGATGAAAATGATGAAATGGTAAGACAGGATGTTAAGAAGGCTGAACTTTTAAATTCCTATTTTGCATGTTTTCTCTCAGAAAGGAAATGTAACATCAACTGTTCTTCACTGTCCTATTAAGGGAATAGAAGAATCCAGGATATCTATAAACAGAAAGATAGTGAGGAAACACTTAGCTAACCTAAATGAATTCAAGTCTCCAGGTCCAGATGAATTACACCCCAGAGTACTGAAGGAGATAGCAGAAGAAATTTTTGAACCCCTCTCCATAATCTTTGAAAATTCTTGGAGAACAGGAGAAGTCCCAGAAGACTGGAGAAGAGCAAATGTTGTGCCTATCTTCAAAAAGGGGAAGAAGGTGGACCCAGGCAACTATAGGCCGGTGAGTCTGACTTCTATACCAGGAAAGATCTTTGAACAAATTATTAAACAACATGTATGTCAATACCTGGATAAGAATGAAGTGATTAAACAGAGTCAGCATGGGTTTGTAACTAATAAGTCATGTCAGACTAACTTAATTTCCTTCTATGATGGTGTCACTGATTGGGTGGATCAAGGAAATGCTGTAGATATAGTATATCTTGACTTCAGCAAAGCATTTGACAAAGTCTCTCATACAATCCTTATTGAAAAAATGACTAAGTATGGAATGGACAAGGCAACTGTT
Organism: Dendrobates tinctorius; assembly: GCF_039654945.1. Taxonomy (NCBI): domain Eukaryota; kingdom Metazoa; phylum Chordata; class Amphibia; order Anura; family Dendrobatidae; genus Dendrobates; species Dendrobates tinctorius. Next base: position 14,138,863 of record NW_027361758.1, read on the forward strand.
AGGTGGATTCATAACTGGCTTAGTGATCGGACCCAAAGAGTGGTCGTAAATGGCTGCACATCCAGTTGGAAGAATGTCTCAAGTGGGGTACCACAGGGCTCTGTCCTGGGCCCTGTATTGTTTAACATCTTTATCAATGATTTAGATGAAGGAATTGAGGGTAAACTGATTAAATTTGCTGATGACACAAAGCTAGGAGGGATAGCTAATACTAGAGAAGAGAGAGAGAGGATTCAAAAAGATTTAAATAAACTGGAGAAGTGGGCAGCAACTAACAGAATGGTTTTTAACAGGGAGAAATGCAAAGTACTACATCTGGGCAATAAAAATGAAAAAAGCATATACAGAATGGGAGGAATAGGGCTAAGTGACAGCACATGTGAAACAGACTTGGGTATACTAATAGATCACAGACTGAATATGAGTCAACAGTGTGATGCAGCAGCAAAAAAGACAAATGCAATTCTAGGATGTATTAACAGAAGCATACAGGCTAGATCACGTGAAGTCATTATTTCCCTCTACTCCTCTTTGGTCAGACCTCATCTGGAATATTGTGTCCAGTTTTGGGCACCACATTTTAAAAAAGACATCAACAAACTGGAGCAAGTTCAGAAAAGAGCGACCAGAATGGTGACCGGTCTGCAACCCTGTCTTATGAGGAAAGGTTGCAGGATTTGGGAATGTTTAGTTTGCAAAAGAGAAGACTGAGAGGAGACTTAATAGCCGTCTACAAATATCTAAAGGGCTGTCACATTGTAGAAGGATCAACTTTATTCTCATTTGCACAAGGAAAGACTAGAAGCAATGGGATGAAACTGAATGGGAGGAGACACAGATTAGATATTAGAAAAAACTTTTTGACAGAGTGATCAATGAGTGGAACAGGCTGCCACGAGAAGTGGTGAGTTCTCCTTCAATGGAAGTCTTCAAACAGAGGCTGGACAGACATCTGACTGGGATGATTTAGCGAATCCTGCTTTGAGCAGGGGGTTGGACCAGATAGCCCAGGAGGTCCCTTCCAACTCTACGATTCTATGATTCTATGACCACTTCAACAGCGGGGTTAGTGTGGGAAGATGGAGTTTGTGAGGGGTCAGAGACCAAAGGACAAGGTATAGGAATGGAGAAAGGTGAAGGGGTGGATAAAGCTGATGAAGGGGTGGAGAAAACAGTAGACTGGGGGGAAACAAAACTGTGGGTGTTGATTAAGGACGGTTGAATTTGGGATGAAGAAGGAGACTGGATGTATTGGGCAGGAAGTGTAGTTTGGGAAGGGGGTGTAGGTTGGGAAGGGAGTGTAGGTTGGGAAGGGAGTGGAGGCACGGATGCAGTTGGGAACTGGTATGGGGAAGGAGACTGGAAAGGGGCAGGAGGTTGGTACTGGGTAAAATGGTATGGTACAGGAGGGGTAGGAAGGATCGGGCCTGGAGCAACTACTGAGCCGGTTGTAGGGGCTACTGATGTCACCTGTGCTGAGGCCATCTGGCAGGCTTGCATTACATGCAGCTGCTGTTCAGGAGTTAGGTTGTCAAGGCGCCTAATCACAGCTTTGAAAAAAGAATGATGCGGTGCTTTATTTGCATCTAGATGCATTCTTTCAACACGCGTGCTTAAATCAAGCACCTCTCGTGAGAGGACGTCAGCAGCGGTCTTTGGCGCAAAGCAGTACTGGGAACGAAAGATGCCGGCAGCGTGGAGAGGAGGTACAGATTCCGGGGGCCGTCGGATGGTAAGTATATCACATTTTTTCTTTTAATCTGCCGCTGGCCATATTCTGGGGTACCCGATGATTTAGAATCGGGCCAGTAGCTAGTATATATATATATATATTTTATAATTTACATGACAAGTCACTTAAACCAGAACAGCATGTACACAGTGCACTGTCTTAGGCTACTTTCAGACATCAGTAGGAATATGTCCAGTACTGGATGGGAGTGGCGTAGGCTTGGGGGAGTCTTTCTCCTGTCCGTGAAGCTGACACTTGGGATCCCTCAGGTTGCATAATTTGTATTGTGTGGTTTGAGGCTGTTGTGGCCCATATTTTGTTGCGACATAGAATCCTGTTATCCTTTGCACAAGTTATAAAGTAAAGTTGGTTAATTATCATATTGTGCTCTGAGTTATTCATAGCAGCGCCATATTCTGTTCTTGAGCAGCGACTGGCATACCAGTCGTTACATACTGACTTTCAGTTGTGACAGCTCTTCAAATTCAGAACAGTCCGACTGCATCCGGGACTTTTGGCAGGTATGCATATCCAGTCATGGCCGAACATGTTGCCACCCTTGAAATTGTTCCAGAAAATGAAGTATTGCTCCCAGAAAATTATTGCAATTACACTTGTTTTGCTATAGATATTTAATTCCTTTGTGTGTATTGTAACAACAACAAAAGGCTAATTGGATATAATTTCACACAAAACCCCAAAAAATAGGCCAGACAAAATCGTTGGCACCCTCATCTTAATATTTGGTTGCACACCCTTTGGAATAAATAACTGCAATCAATTGCTTCCTATAACCATCAGCAAGCTTCTTATAACTGTATTTTTTTTACCACTCTTCTTTCGAAAACTGTTTCAGGTCTCTCATATTTGAAGGGTGCCTTCTCCCAACAGCATTTTTAAGATCTCTCCACATATGTTCAATGGGATTTAGATCCGAACTAATTGGTGGCCACTTCATAACTCTCCAGCTTTTCGTTTCCTTCCATTTCTGGGTGCTTCTTGAAGTATTTTTAAGTCATTGTCCTGCTGGAAAACCCACGACCTAGGATGCAAGCCCAGATTTCTGACACTGGCAACTACATTGCAACCTGAAATCTGTTGGTAATCTTCGTATGTCATGATGCCTTTCATACAGTCAAATGCCAGAAGAAGCAAAACATCTTTAAACCTCTACCATATTGGACTGTAGGTAGTGTTCTTTACTTTGTAGGACTCATTCCATTTTTGGTAAATAGTTTTTTTTTATTTTTTTAATCAAAAAGCTCTAACTTGGCCTCATCTGTCCACAAGATGCTTTCCCGGAAGGATTTTGGTTTACTTAAGTACATTTTGGCATAATGCAGTCTAGCAGTTTTAGGTCTCTGTGTCAGCAGTGGGGTCCTCCTGAGTCTACTGCCATAGCATTTCATTTCATTCAAATGTCGATGGATAGCTTGTACGGACACTGATAAACCTGAGCCTCCAGGACAGCTTGATTTTCTGTGTAACTTGATTGGGGCAGCTTATCCACCATCCAGACTATCCTGCCAGGCAGCCTTTCATCAATTTTTCTCTGGGGCCATGTCCAGCGAGATTTTACAGTGCCACCTGTTGTAAACTTCTTGATTGTGTTGCACACTGTGGACAAATGATCATAAGTTATCTGCAGATGGATTTGTAACCTTGAGATTTTGGATCTTATTGTTGTTTCTCAAGTCCTCACACCATTCTTATCTCTTCTTTTTTGTTCTCCATGCTTAGTGTGGCACACAGACACACTATGCAAAGATTGAGTCAAAGGTGAGTCTGAACGAGTGGAGACTGGCCAGACCACTCCATGACCTTAATGTGCTTCTTTTTGAGCCGCTCCTCTGTTGCCTTGGCGGTATGTTTTGGGTCATTGTCTTGCTGAAAGACCCAGCCATGACCCTTTTTTAATGTTCTGGCAGAGGGAAGGAGGTAGTCACTCAGGATTTACGGTGCATGGCTCCATCCATTCTCCCATTGATGCGGTGAAGTAGTCCTGTGCCTTTAGAGAAACACCCCCCAAAGCCTAATGGTTCCACCTCCATGCTTGACAGTGGGGACAGTATTCCTTGGGTCATAGGCAACATTTCTCTTCCTCCAAACAGGGGGAGTTGAGTTAATGCCAAAGACCTCAATTTTTGTCTCATCTAACCACAGAACCTTCTCCCAATCACTCACAGAATCATCCATGTGTTCACTGGCAAACTTCAGATGGGCCTGCCCTGCACATGTGCCTTCATGAGCAGGGGGACCTTGCGGGCACTGCAGGATTTTAAACCTTTACGGTGTAATGTGTTACAAAAATGTAGAAAGAATGGCACTCACCGGGAAAAGTAGTCAAGGCTTTATTGTAAAAGCATGTTAGCGGGAGAACGGGTGCTGAAAGGAAGTAACGACGATCGTTTCGCGCAGAGAAGGCGCCTTCTATGCGCAAAACGATTGTCATTACTTCCTTTCAGCACCCGTTCTCCCGTTAACATGCTTTTACAATAAAGCCTTGACTACTTTACCCGGTGAGTGCCATTCTTTCTACATTTTTGCCATCTGATTTGCTTGTTTTTTCATGAATGTGCACCTAAGGGTTAACAGTTAATTGCCGGCTGTGTCTCTCTCACACATACTAAGTATCGTTCGGAGGCGTGGATCTATGTGACGGTGCCCGCCATCTATCCTTGGATTTTGAAGGTGTAATGTGTTACCAATGGTTTTCTTGGCAATTGTGGTCCCAGGTGTCTTGAGATTAACAAGTTCCTCTGTTTCGTTTTAGGCTGATCACTGACCTTCCTCATGATCAAGGATACTCCACGAGGTGAGATTTTGCATGGTGCCCCAGATCGATGTCGATTGACAGTCATTTTGTATTTCTTCCAATTTTTTACTATTGCACCAACAGTTGTTTCTTTCTCACCAAGTGTCTTACTTATGGTTTTGTAACCCATTACAGCTTTGTGCAGGTCTATGATCCTTACAAAGCTCCTTGGTTTTCCCCATGTTGTAGAGGTTAGAGTCTGACTGATTGAGTCAGGAGTCTTTTATAAAGGTGACTATGTAAGACAGCTGTCTTTAATGCAGGTAATGAGTTGATTAGGAGCATCAAACTGGTCTGTAGGATTCATAATTCTTATTGGTTGTTAGGGGATCAAATACTTATTTCTCACTGCAAAATGCGAATAAATTTATACAACCCCTGGCAAAAATTATGGAATCACCGGCCTTGGAGGATGTTCATTCAGTTGTTTAATTTTGTAGAAAAAAAGCAGATCACAGTCATGGCACAAAACTAACGTCAATTCAAATGGCAACATTCTGGCTTTAAGAAACACTAAAAGAAATCAAAGGACAAAAAATGTGGTAGTCAGTAACGGTTACTTTTTTAAACCAAGCATAGGGGAAAAATTATGGAATCACCCTGTAAATTTTCATTCCCAAAACTAACACCTGCATCAAATGAGATCTTCTCGTTAGTCTGCATCTAAAAAGGAGTGATCACACCTTGGAGAGCCGTTGCACCAAGTGGACTGACATGAATCATGGCTCCAACACGAGAGATGTCAACTGAAACAAAGGAGAGGATTATCAAACTCTTAAGAGCGAAAATCATCACGCAATGTTGCAAAAGATGTTGGTTGTTCACAGTCAGCGGTGTCTAAAATCTGGACCAAATGCAAACAACATGGGAAGGTTGTTATAGGCAAACATACTGGTAGACCAAGGAAGACATCAAAGTGTCAAGACCAGAAACTTAAAGCAATAGGTCTCCAAAACAAGAAATGCACAACAAAACAAATGAGGAACGAATGGGAGGAAAATGGAGTCAACATCGGTGACCGAACTGTAAGAAACCGCCTAAAGGAAATGGGATTTACATCCAGAAAAGCTAAACGAAAGCCATCATTAACACCTAAAAAAAAAAAAACAAGTTTACAATGGGTTAAGGAAAAGCAATCGTGACTGTGGATGACTGGATGAAAGTCATATTCAGTGATGAATCGCGAATCTGCATTGGGCAAGGTGATGATGCTGGAACTTTTGTTTGGTGCCATTCCAATGAGATTTATAAAGATGACTTGCTTGAAGAGAACATGCAAATTTCCACAGACATTGATGATATGGGGCTGCATGTCAGGTAAAGGCACTGGGGAGATGGCTGTCATTACATCTTCAATAAATGCACAAGTTTATGTTGATATTTTGGACACTTTTCTTATTGCATCAATTGAAAGGATGTTTTGGGATGATGAAATCATTTTTCAAGATGATAATGCATCCTGCCATAGAGCAAAAACTGAGAACATTTCTTGAACAAAGACACATAAGGTCAATGTCAAGGCCTGCAAATAGTCCAGATCTCAATCCAATTGAAAATCTTTGGTGGAAGTTGAAGAAAATAGTCCATGACTAGGCTCCAACCTGCAAAGCTGATCTGGCAACAGCAATCAGAGAAAGTTGGAGCCAGATTGATGAAGAGTACTGTTTGACACTCATTAATTAAAGTCCATGCCTCAGAGACTGCAAGCTGTTATAAAAGCCAGAGGTGGTGCAACAAAATACTAGTGATGTGTTGGAGTGTTCTATTGTTGGTTTGTTTTTCATGATTCCAAAATTTTTTCCCTCAGAATTGAGTGATTTTCCCCTACGCTTGGTTTAAAAAAGTAACCATTACTGACTATCACAATTTTTGCTCTTGATTTCTTTGTGTTTTTAACCCCTTCATGACCAAGCCTATTTTGACCTTAATGACCAGTGTCCCTTTATGAGGTAATAACTCAGAAACGCCCCAACAGATCCTAGCGATTGAGATTTTTTTTTCTTGACATATTGGGCTTCATGTTAGTGGTAAATTTAGGTTGATAATTTTTGCGTTTATTTGTGAAAAAAACGGAAATTTTGAAAATTTTGCAATTTTCAAATTTTGAAATTTTATTCTGTTAAACCAGAGAGTTAAGTGACACAAAATAGTTAATAAATAACATTTCCCACATGTCTACTTTACATCAGCACAATTTTGGAAACAAATGGTAGAAAATACCCAAACGTGACACCATTCTAAAAACTGCACCCCTCAAGCTACTCAAAACTACATTCAAGAAGATTATTAACCCTTCAGGTGCTTCACAGGAACTAAAGCAACGTGGAAGGAAAAAAATGGACATTTTAATTTTTCCAACCAAAATTTTCTTTTAGCATCAATTTTTTCATTTTTACATGGGCAACAGGATACATTGGAACCTAAAATTTGTTGGGCAATTTCTCCTGGGTACACCGATACCTCATATGTGGTCATAAACCACTGTTTGGGCACACTGCAGGGCTCAGAAGGGAAGGAGCGCCATTTGACTTTTTGAATGGAAAATATGCTGGAATATTTAGCGGTTGCCATGTCACGCTTGGAGAGCCCCTGCGTGCATAAACATTGGAGCTCCCCCACAAGTGACCCAATTTTGGAAACTAGACCCCCAAGGAACTTATCTAGATGCATAGTGAGCACTTTGAACCCCCAGGTGCTTCACAAATTGATCCCTAAAAAAAAAAAAAAAAGTACTTTTTTTTCACAAAAATTATCTTTTAGCCTCACTTTTTTCATTTTCACATGGGCAACAGGATAAAATGGATCATAACATTTGTTGGGCAATTTCTCCTGAGTACACAGATACCTCATATGTGGTCATAAACCACTGTTTGGACGCACGACTGGGCCCGGAAGGGAGGAGCGCCATTTGACTTTTTGAATGGAGAATTAGCTCCAATCGTTAGCGGACACAATGTCGTGTTTGGAGAGCCCCTGTGTGCCTAAACAGTGAAAAAAAACCAAAAGGGACACCATTTTGGAAACTAGAACCCCTAAGGAACTTATCTAGATGTGTGGTGAGCACTTTGAACCCCCAAGTGCTTTACAGAAGTTTATAACGCAGAGCAGGTTAATAAGAAAACACCGTATGCACTACTTAGAGAGGTGCACAAGTAGGGTCCCACACCTCGGGTAAAGTAAGAAAGAAACTTGGCACTCAACATCTGAATGAATGCAGTTGTATTTAATGCAGCCAAAATAAACAAAACTTTTCGGCCTCATGTGGCCTTCATCAGTTAGCTATGGATAAAAGATATATACAGGCCATGTAAGTACACATCCATAGCTATAACAGTGCATAAAATAAAATAAAGTATATACAGAAGCCTCAAAATCATGGGGCCACGGTCATAACATAGGAAATTACATGAAAATAAGCAAAGAACCTCAGTGTAAATTGCACCAATATATGAGTGGTGGATCTAAATGAGGGAGGTAATAACTACCTACCAGACTGCTCAGAGATAGGAAAAGACCTTGGTCAATGAAACAGGTAGGGGAATATATCCCTATGATAAAGAGAAGGGCGGTGATTAGAAAAGACTGGCCCATGCTAAAAAGCTAATAAGCAGGAAAAAAAAAAGCTGAAAAAATATCATCTGTGGGCATACCATTTAAATGCCGCTGCTGGTAAGCAGCAGTAGGTGTGGGCACAATGCTGTACAGGTCATCGAACATGTCCCGAAACCCAGAAGAGGGGGTGACCGCATCAGATTACTGAAACATGAGGCGTACTGGATACACACGTTAGACACGCTGACTCCACAGAGTCTCAACCGTGAATATGACCCGTTATCTTTCATTTAGGCATTTACCTTCCATTCACATAGTTGTCTTTAACGTTTGCTATATTTGCATTTGATATTGCTGTTTTGTGACTTTTTGAGATATTATGTACCACTAACACATCTTTATCTTTATTACAGAGTCGTTTGTATTGAATGGTCTTCTTTCTGGACTCCTTTCCACGTTTCTGTGCCATCCAGCAACTTCCACCTCTGTTTTATGCAGTGTCTGCTTCACCATTTCTCTACACTGGTCTATATGATCACTTAATTTCACTTTCACAGGCTCCAATATGGCTGCCGGAATGCAAGTGGAACACATGTCAATCAATTCTCCACTTCCTCTGGACACTCACAGGCTCTTGCTGCTCACTAGTCTCACGCCTTCCCCTTTTTAGCTTCCCCTCAGCTCACTCCTGCACGGCCGACAAATGGTGGAAACCGCGTCACTGCAGGCAGCACGCGCACACTCTTTTGACATCTGTAAGGTGAGCAATAGTACCGCTGACTTCTGTCCCCGGACTTACCACTTATATTTATACAGCGTTTTTCTCACACTAGGACGCTGTACAGCATTGTGCCCACACCTACTGCTGCTTACCAGTGGCGGCATTTAAATGGTATACCCATCATGATATTTTTCAGCTTTTTTTTTTCTGCTTGTTATTAGCTTTTTAGCATGGGCCACTCTTTTCTAATCACCGCCCTTCTCTTTATCATAGGGATATTATCCCCTACCTGTTTCATTGACAAAGGTCTTTTCCTATCTCTGAGCAGTCTGGTATGTAGTTATTACCTTCCTCATTTAGATCCACCACTCATATCTTGGTGCAATTTACACTGAAGTTCTTTGCTTATTTTCATGTAATTTCCTATGTTATGACCTTGGCCCCATGATTTTGAGGTTTCTGTATATAGTTTCTTTTATTTTATGTACTGTTATAGCTATGGATGTGTATTTACATGGTCGGTATATATCTTTTATCCATAGCTAACTGATGAAGGCCACAAGAGGCCGAAACGTTTTGTTTAATTTGGCTGCATTAAATACAACTGCATTCATTCAGAAGTTGAGTGCCAAGTTTCTTTCTTTCCTCAGAAATGATTTTTTAACCCTCTATTTTTTATTTTCATAAGGCTAACAGGAGAAATTGGACCACAAAAGTTGTTGTGCAATTTGTCCTGAGTACACAGATTATTATTATGCATTTATATAGCGCCATTTATTCCATGGCGCTTTACATGTGAAAAGGGGAAATATAGACAAGTATAATAAACATGTGTAAGACAAGGGACACACAAGTACATAAGGAGAGGGGACCCTGCCTGCGAGAGCTCACTGTCGACAGGGATGGGTGAGGATACAGTAGGAAAGGGTAGATCAGGTCGTGCGGTGGTTCAGTAGACCGAGGATCATTGCAGGCTGTAGGCTTGTTGTAACAGGTGGGTCTTCAGGTTCTTCTTGAAGGTTGCCGTTGATGGTGAGAGTCTGATGTGTTGCGGCAGAGAGTTCCAGAGTATGGGGGAGGCACGGGAGAAGTCTTGTATGCGGTTGTGGGAAGAAGAGATAAAGGGAGAGTAGAGGAGATCTTGAGATGATCGAAGGTTGCGTGCGGGTAGGTACCTAGAGACCATGTCACAGATGTATGGAGGGGACAGGTTGTGGATGGCTTTGTAAGTCATGGTTAGGGTTTTGAATTGGAGCCTCTGGGCAATAGGAAGCCAGTGAAGGGCCTGGCATAGGGGGGAGGCTGGAGAATAGTGGGGAGACAGGTGGATTAGTCAGGCAGCAGAGTGTAGGATGGACTGGAGCGGAGCCAGAGAGCTAGAGGGGAGGAGGGAGATGATAAGAGCTTGCACTAGTGTTTTTGTGGTTGAGGAATGAGTGGATCCGGGAAATATTTTTGAGTTTGAGGCGGCAGGAGGAGGCGAGGGCTTGGATATGTGGTTTGAAAGAGAGCGCAGAGCCGAGGATCACCCCAAGGCACCGAGCGTGCGGGACTGGGGAAAGAAAGCAGCCATTGACATTGATGGATAGGTCTGGTGGAGGGGTAGAGTGAGATGGGGGAAAGATGATGAATTCTGTTTTGTCCATGTTCAGTGTGAGAAAGCGAGCAGAGAAGAAGGCTGAAATAGCAGACAGACATTGTGGGATTTCAGTCAGTAAGGAGGCGAGGTTGGGTCCAGATAGGTAGATCTGCGTGTCTTCGGCATAGAGATAATACTGCAAATCGTAGGATTCTATGAGCTGTCCCAAGCCAAAGGTGTAGATGGAGAATAGTAGGGGTCCTAGGACAGAGCCTTGAACACCAACAGACAGGGGGCGAGGTGAGGAGGTGGTGTGTGAGAGGGAGATACTAAATGTTCGGTCTGTTAGGTATGATGAGATCCAGGATAGGGCCAAGTCTATGATGCCAAGAGATGAGAGTCTGTAGCAAGAGGGAATGGTCTACGGTGTCGAAAGCAGTGGACAGGTGCAGGAGAAGGAGGACAGAGTAGCGTTGCCTGCTCTTGGCGGTTAGTAAGTCGTTAGTGACTTTAGTTAGGGCAGTTTCAGTTGAGTAATGCGGTCGGAAGCCAGATTGTAACCGGTCAAAGAGGGAACAGGAGGAGAGGTGGGAGGACAGTTCAAGATATACATGCTGTTCCAGTAGTTTTGAGGTGTAAGGGAGAAGAGATATCGGGCGATAGTTAGACACAGAGGATGGATCAAGGGAGGGCTTTTTGAGGATGGATGTGATTGAGGCATGTTTGAAGGATGAGGGAAAGACACCATTTGTAAGTGAAAGGTTGAAGAGGTGTGTTAGAGATGGGATGAAGACTGTGGCCAAGTTAGGGATGAGGTGGGACGGTGTGACGAGCGTCAGCTTAAGCCGAGTCGTTTTTCTTTTTTGAGCGGACCCTCTGGGCCGTGGCACCCACCCACCTAGGGAAAGCTGACCTAGTGAGGAGCCACCCCCTATACAGGGAGTGTCAGGGGCAAGACCAAGGGGGTGAGCCACCACGGCAGCTGGACCAGACGGCCGGCTCAGGGAAACAAGACAAGGCGAGACAAGACGTTAATTCAAAGTAACTTCATTAAGGAACACTTCAGGGTAATAACAGGTGCCAAACGTAAATACACAGGGAACACATAGCAAAGTGCGTGCAAGGGCATGCCGAGGTCCAAGGCATGGTACGTGCAGATGGTAGGCAGAGCACGATGACATCAGACTCCGGACAGTGGACTACGATCAACCAGGACATCAGACTCTGTAGCTCTGTAGGCGATCGGCAGGATCCGGACATCTGAAAGTAAACCAGGATTCCATGCAAGGAGACAAGATAAGGTTAGTGACATGATGCGTGTCAACGAACACGCCCGGATCAGGTTCACAGGATGGAGGCCTGCGCATGCCAAGGGGCATGCCAGGGACAGGTACAAGGACGGAGGCCTGCGCGTGCAGAGGGCATGCCAGGGAGAGGCACGAGGACGGTGGCCTGCGCGTGTGAGGACACGCCAGGGACAGGTACAAGGACGGAGGCCTGCGCGTGCAAAGGGCACGCCAGGGACAGGTACAGAGATGGTGGCCTGCGCATGCCAAGGGGCATGCCAGGGACAGGTACAGGGATGGTGGCCTGCACATGCCAAGGGGCATGCCAGGGACAGGTACAGGGACGGTGGCCTGAGCATGCCAAGGGGCATGCCAGGGACACAGGCAAGACAGGGTTCAGAGCAAAGAGCAAAAGACTTTGTGTAAGAGTAGCACAAAAGGGCACAGTGCGAAAACCAGCGGGCGTGCACGGGAGCACGGAAACCACGGCTGGGGCACCGGCAGGCGGTACCGACGGTGGCATAAGCAGGCGGGCACGACTTAGAGGCGGAACAGCTGTGGCTCACACAGCCGGTAACCACTATAGCACTGGACGGCGGGCACGGCTGAGGCACACAGGCGAGCATGACTAGAGGCGGCACGGCTGAGGCACAACAGGCAGGCACAGGGCGACCAGGCGCGTGCACGAGGGCACGGAGCCACAAGGCAGGGCTAGGCAAAGGTACAGGACAGAGACGCGTGCGAAACAGCACGGCAAAGCCTAGTATGAACAGTGTAAGGGCGCACGAAAAAAAGGGTACAGAGCGGAGGCCTGCACGTGTAGAAAGACACACCAGGGACAGGGTACAGAACATAGCATAACAAGGAAGCATAGCGAGGACAAAGAAAGCACGAGACAAAGAATGAGACAAGAGACGGAATACGAGCACGGAGCGTGTGCAGAGACACACGACAGAGCAGAGTGCAAGGGCACAGAATAGAGGAAGCAACCCCGCAGACCAAGCAGCCATGCAGGGAAGCAACACAATACTCAGGCCCTGAGCAAAGGAAGGGACGGTCTGATATAGGGCATAACAGCTCCACTTCCGGTTCAGGACCAGCGGAGAACTTCCAGTTCAGATCCTCCAGGATCACAGGGAGCAGTCACATGATCAGGATTCCAGACATGCAGGGATGATTGCATAACCAGCCTATGCTGAAACCTAGGCAGGTCACATGATCAGAGTTCAGACATGCAGAGATGATTGCAGAACCAGCCTCTGCTGGAACATAGGAAGGACACATGATCAGGGGTTCTAGACATGACGAGACGATCACAGAAGGCAGAGCAGAAACACAGGCATCCCGCAGCTCAACAGTCTTGAGGTGAGTGTGCACACTGCTCTAAGGAACATGCAGGATAGCAGACATGAGATGCGCGTGCACACAGCTCCAGGGGTCATGAGGCAAAACAGACATGGCGGACATGACAGACATGGCAAGCATGACAGACGGGAGTGGGTCGAGGGCACAAGTGGTGAGGTGTGATCTTGACAGAAGGGTGGAGAGCTGATCTTCTGTCATGGTGGAGAAGCTGGCTTTTGCAGAACAGGGCTGAGCGGCTAAGAGGGGCATTGGGGGCTGCGGGCCAAAGTTTTGTCTGATCTTGTCGATCTTCTGCTTAAAGGAGGCAAAGTCTTCAGCAGAAATGAGAGGAGGTGCTGTGGGACGGAGTAGAGAATTGAAAGTGTTGAAGAGTTGTTTAGGGTTGTGAGACACGGAGGATATGAGAGATGCAAAGTTTGTTTAGCAGCAGAGAGCATGGACTTAAAGCTGGCAAGGGACTGCTTGTATGCGCTGAAGTGCTCAGTAGAATGGGTTCTCTTCCATCTCCGCTCAGCGGCCCTGGAAACCCGTCTCAGTTCTTTTGTCAGGTTGGTCAGCCAGGGCTGCCTGTTAATTGTACGAGTTTTGCTCTGCGTGAGGGGGGCAGCCGAATCAAATGTTGCCGTTATTGTTGTGTTATAAAAAGTGGCAGCAGTATCTGTGTCATGAAGGGAAGCTATGTCTGTACTTTAAGAGGGAGAAGGGACTCAGAGTGATTGTAAATTGAGGTGTTTGAGATTCCTGCGAGGGTGAGCGAGTTTATGGAGCGGGCGTTGCGCAGTAGGAGAGAAGAGGGAAGAGAATGTCAGTAGGTTGTGGTCATACAGGGGGAGGGGTGAGTATGTGAGGGGGGAACCACTGTTTGGGCACATGGGAGAGCTCGGAAGGGAAGGAGCGCCATTTTGCAATGCAGACTTTGATGGAATGTTCTGCGGGCGTCATGTTGCATTTGCAGAGTCCCTGATGTGCCTCAACAGGAGAAACCCCCAACAAGTAAACCCATTTTGGAAACTAGACCTCCCAAGGGGCTTATCTAGATGTGTAGTGAGAACGTTGAACCCCCAAGTGCTTCACAGAAGTTTTTAAAATCAGAGCCGTGAAAATAAAAAAATCATTTTTTTTTCCTCAAAAATTATTTTTTAGCCAGCTATTTTTTATTTTCCCAAGGGTAACAGGAGAAATTGGACCCCAAAAGTTGCTGTTCAGTTTGTCCTGAGTACGTTGGTACTCCTTATGTGGGGGGAACCAATGTTTGGGCATATATTGGGGCTCGGAAGGGAAATAGTGACATTTTGAAATGCCGACTTGATGGAATGGTCTGCGGGTGTCATGTTACGTTTGCAGAGCCCCTGATGCGCCTAAACAGTAGAAACTCCCCACAAGTGACCCCATTTTGGAAACTAGACCCCCCAAGGAACCTATCTAGATGTGTGGTGAGCACTTTGAACCCCCAAGTGCTTCACAGAAGTTTATAACGTAGAGCCGTGAAAATAAAAAATCTTTTCCACAAAAATAATTTTTTAGCCCCCAATTTTTTATTTTCCCAAGGGTAACAGGAGAAAGTAGACCCCCAAAGTTGTTGTGCAATTTTTCCTGAGTACGCCGATACCCAATATGTTGGGGTAAACCACTGTTTGGGCACAGGTTGTGGCTTGGAAGGGAGGGAGCACCGTTTGACTTTTGAACGCAAAATTGGCTGGAATCAATGGTGGCTCCATGTCTCGTTTGGAGACCCCCTGATGTGCCTAAATAGTGGAAACCCCTCAATTCTAACTCCAACCCTAACCCCAACACACCCCTATGCACCACCCTAACCCCAACACACCCCTAACCCTAATCTTAACCCTAATCCCAACACACCCCTAATCCTAACCCTAATTCTACCCCTAACCCTAATAGAAAATAAAAATAAATTTTTTTTTATTTTATTATTTGTCCCTACCTGGGGGGGTGATTTACTATTTTTGCTATTTTGATCACTATGATAGATCCTATCACCGTGATCAAAATGAATGAATGGAATCTGCCGTTTGGCAGATTCGACAGGAACACTGCGCATGCGCCCTCTATTTTGGAAGATGGCGGCGCCCATGATCCGGGACGGTGAGACACCGGGAGCCACAGCGGGACTCGGAAGGTTTTGGGGGGGAAGGGGGGATTGGAAGGCGGGGGAGCGGAGGGAAAGGGAGGAGGAGCAGATGATGACTACGGCGGCAAATAGCCGCCGTCAGTCGGTGACCGATTGCCCCCGACAGCTGGTGGGGGAGGTCTGATCGCGGATTCCAGCCATGTCCGATGCTACTGCAGCATTGGCCATGGCTGGATTGTAATATTTCATCAAATTTCATTGATGAAATATTACTATCGCTCTGATTGGCTGTTGAAAGTGAAAAAGCCATTCAGAGCGATCGCAGTCACGGGGGGGGCAAAGCCACCCCCCTGGGATAAAGTACAAAGCCCCCTGTATCTGCAGGTCGGGTGACCTCTCAGTGACGCCGTTCACCCAACCCACAGGAGGGTGATTTATACCATACCTACGTTGGCGTCACTGATCATAATGGCACAGGTTTTCATGACGCCAAAGTAGGAGTCATTGGTCGGGAAGGGGTTAAAGCCAGAAAGTTTCCATTTGAATTGACTTTAGTTTTGTGCCATGTCTGTGATCTGCTTTTTTTCTACAAAATTAAACAACTGAATGAACATCCTCCAAGGCCGGTGATTCCATTATTTTTGCCAGGGGTTGTATAATTTATACAATGTGATTTTGGGTTTTATTGTTGATATTCTATCTCTCAATGTTAAAATTAACCTACCCTTAAAATTATAGAATGTTTATGTCTTTGTCAGTGGGCAAACTTACAAAGTAACAAGGGATCAAATACTTATTTCCCCCACTGTACAGGAGGTCCTGTCGGACGTCTAAAGGCTTCTTGGTTTTTGTAACTCTGGGGCATTTCTTGCTATGGTTGACTCCTGGGTACTTCAGTCAAAGGCTGTACAGAAGGAGCCAAGTATTCCCATTAAATTAACTGCACGCACATGGACAAATATTCTAAAAGCATGTGTAAAGCTGGACTTTGAGGTCAAGCAATGCATGGTTGGTATGCTAAAGGTTCTGCTTGAAGATATTCTATTAGGACATGTTGCATAAGATCTACAATGCCAATATGTGGCTGCAGTAATTCAAAATTAAGCCAAGAAGGAAACAAAAAGTGAGCCTGGTTCTCCAACCTTGTGACATCACCTTGCAATAAATATCAAAGAGAGAAGCAACATCAAACTGCTACTATATCGTGCAGGAGAGAGCCATAAATTTTATCTGCTATGCTTAGGTCTACTTAAAGATAATGTATCAACTTTTTTGATCGATGATTATTATCTATAATCTATGATCTCATGCAAGTCGAATTTCCACTCTTCTTTTCAGTGCACACTTACAATGTGGTCTTTTGCTGGCTCTGATCCAAAGTGTTGTTACTTGTGGGGTGGTGATGGTCTCTGCTCACTCTCTCTCCTTACAATGGGCATTGAACATACATTCTGTTGCCAGCTCGTCACTTCTGATCAGAGCCGCCAAGAGAACACATTGTCACTGTGCACTGTGAACAAGAATGCACAGTGACAGGAAGGGTCGGACTGGCGAAGTAGCGGTGAAATGATTGGTGGTCCAGAGAGAGGAGGGGGGAAAAATATTTTTTTTTAGGGGCACAGGCGCATTAAAAGTGCACGCAGGGGCACGTGCATGCAGACCTGACCCGCTGCAACAACCAGGGTTGGGGTCACCACCCAGCACACTGGGGTAAGTGCTGTGGCCCTGGATGAATGTGGGGGGGGGGGGAACACTCACAGTCAGGGACACCGGCACACTGATGCCCATGAGTCGGGGGCGCTGGCACCGGCCCTCGCTTTAAATACTCACCTCTGTTTGTTGCCAGTAGCTCCAGTGTGTTCAACATTTTCTGCTTCTGTGACGTTTCAGGGAAGAGGGCGTGATTACATCACTACAGCGTGCCCTCTGGGCAAAGCATGGCCAAGAGTCAGAAGTCACCGAGGAGACCGAACCTGTGGGGAATAGGAGAGATGAATATCTGATTATTTGTTTTATGTATGGAGCAATATATGAGGCCCATTTTATACTGTATGGAGCAATATAAGGAGCCCATTATATACTATATGGAGCAACATATGAGGCCCATTATTTTATATGGAGCAATATATGGGGCCACTGTACTGTATGGAGCGCTGTGTGGGGTTACTATACTGTTTGGAGCAATGTATGGGACCCATTATAATATATAGATCTATATATGGGCACTAATATTCTATAAAGATCAGCATATGTCGCCATTATACTGTATGATGCAATATAAAGGACCATTCTGTATGGAACATATGGGAGCCATTATACTGTATAGAAAAATATATGGGGCCACTCTACTGTATGAAGCACTATGTGGGTTCATTATACTGTATGGAGCAATATATGGGACCCATTATACTGTATGGAGAAATATATGGGGCCACTGTACTGTGTGGATTATACTAAATACAGCACTATGTGGGGCCATTCTACTGTATGGAGCATTATATGGGGCCCATTATACTGTATGGAGCAATATATGGTGGCCATTGTAGAGCAATATATGGGGCCCGTCAAACTATATGGAGAACTATGTGGTACCCATTATACTGTAGGGAGCAATATATGGGACCCATTATATTGTATGGAGCAATATATGGAGGTCAATATTCTGTAAAGAGCAATATATGTGGCCACTATACTGTATGGAGCACTGTGTGGGGCCATTATACTGTATGAAGCAATATATAGGGCCCATTATAATGTATGGATTATACTGTATGGAGCATTATATGGGATCCATTATATTGTATGGAGCAATATATGGGGCCACTGTGCTGTATGAAGCAATGTGTGTGGCCATTATACTGTATGGAACAATATATGGGGCCCATTATATTGTATGTAGCAATATATTGCACCACTGTACTGTGTGTATTATACTGTATGGAGCAATATATGAGACCCATCATACTATGGATAACTATATGGTGCCCATAATACTGTATAGAGGACTATGTGGTGCCCATAATACTGTATGGAGGAGGACTATACTGTCCAGTCAAATTATGTCTGCAGTCACTCTGTGCACTGAGAGGAATAGACGGTTTATGAGCTATTGTAGAATTTACAACAGATATAACTCATGTAATCTAAGTAGCAAGTGAAATCTTTGGCATTGTACTACACCTATATTTATTATCTGTGCATCATGAATCGTGGTATGTGTAAGGAGCCCACTGAGACTCTTTCGCCAGGGGCGTATGAAAACCTGGAGCCAGCCCTGGCGACCACACACACACATCAAGATGAACGCCTGCTGCAGCTATGACAGGGCTCTCTGCTCTGTGACTGGCTGCGCACAGACATCACGTAGCGGTGAAGTTAAATGGTCGCCAGCCTATCAGAGGCCTCATGCTGAAACCTTTGATAGCATTAACATTGAAAGGTCGCCAGCCTATGTAACATCAGGGCGCAGCCTGTTGCAGAGCACAGCGCCCTGTCACAACTGTAGTCAGTGGCCATTTTAGTGACCATGCCGAATATGAAGCTGCAAGAGGATGCCAGGAAACTCAGGAAGGTGAGAAGAATCCTTTTTTCCCCTCTGTGATTGGGCAGGGTAGTAGACATAGGGGCTGACATAGGTGCCCATGATGAGGACATTATTAAAATGAACATAGGGGCTTAGGAAGGAGACATTAAGTGGCCCAGGATGAGGACATTACTAAAATGGGTTCAAGATGGAGACATTACTGGAAGGGGTCCAGGATGGGGACCTTATTAAAGTGGACATGGGGGTCCAGGATAGGAACATTAAATAAACGGCCCATGATCTGGGACCTTATTAAATAAAAAGGGTGACAATTACTGTATGGGGGTCAGGATGAGAAACATACATTATTGGTTTATGGTAACAGGTGGAGGACATAATTACTGTAGGGGCCAATCAGTGGACATTACTGCTGTTATCTTAATTTACTTTTGAGGATACTGTCCCGTTTACTGTGCAGGGCAGCACTGTCACTTTTATTATTCATCTGACTTCATGTAGAAGTTGGGGAAAAAGTGGGAATGTGCTCTGAAAGCGATCAGCTATAGATAATTTTGTCTTATTTTCTGCTCAGGCGAGTCCTGATTGGAAGAAGTGAGAGCAGTCTGCACTGGATGAAGAAAAGCAAAGATGAATTACATCAACTACAGGCATCACTGGTGAGTCAATGTGTTACCTGTACATGAACATTTATTGCACAAATTTATTGATATCAAAAAAGGTCACTGACAAACGGGCTAAAATTGGCAAAAAAACGCATGATACAAGGCGGAAAAGACAGGGCAGAGATCCTGAATGGTATACCGGGAGACAGCGTGGTATCCTGTATATTTCCATCTGGTATGTTTACTTCATTTTTGTGATCACCATCTATGCACCTTGAGGCAAAAGCGCTTAAACGCTTACAAGAAGCATCCCATTCATTTTAATGAATTCCGCACTTTTTGTGCATATTGATGCGTTTTTTCCGCGAAACAAACGCTTCGCGGTAAAAAAAAACGCAGCATGCTCATTAATTTTGCGGAAAAGCAGCATTTCTAGCTATTTTCTATGAGACTGGGGACGCGCGGAAAGCGCGCAAAAAAAACACAGAAAAAACGCGCGCTTTCTGGGAAGGAGTCCGGTTGTCATGCAGAAATTTTCTGCATACATGGGCACATAGCCTGAATGACTGGTTTCTATGTGAACTATATAGGACTGATTTACCCATTTATATATTTGTTTTCAGTTTATAATCATGAAATTCACATGGGTTCCCCCTATATTTATTTACTGATGTGCGTTTCATGCATACCATTCAGGATCTCTGCCCTGTCTTTTCCGCCTTGTATCATGCGTTTTTTTTTGCCAATTTTAGCCGGTTTGTCAGTGACCTTTTTTGATATCAATATATTTGTGCAATATATATCTACTTTGGACTACTTCACTGTATCTTTATTTGTGGTTTGCTCTATTGAGATGTGCAGTGTGTCCTACACCGTCCCATTCTATAAGCATGACCTATGAGTTCACTGTAACTTCTAATATTCTATAATGTTTGGGTTATACCCTAGTAGCTTAGTGTTTTCTCTTTTTTTTACCTGTACATGGACATTATACACTGTAAACTAGCTCCTGTCTATAGTGTCACCGGTGGTCACTGTATTACCTGTGCACTATATACAGAGCTCCTGTGGATAATGGCACTGGTGATCACTGTATTACCTGTATATTATGTACACAGGAGTTCTGTATATATTGTAATGTCACTGGTGATCACTGTATTATCTGTACACTGACACTATATACAGAGCTCTTGGTTATAATATCATTGGTGATCACTGTACTACCTGTACACTAACTGTATACAGAGCTCTTGTGTATAGTGTCACTAGTGATCACTGTAATACCTGTACACTGAGACTATATACAGAGCTCCAGTGTATAATGGCACTGATGATCACTGTATTACCTGTGTACTATGTGTACAGGAGCTCTGACTATACTGTAATGTCACTGGTGATCACTGTATTATCTGTACACTGACACTACATGCAAAGCACCTGTGTGTAATATCACTGGTGATCATGCCTTACCCGTACACGGATACTATATACAGAACTCCTGTGTATATCACTGGTGATCACTATATTACCTGTACACTGACAAAATAAACTGTACATTATATACGTTCCGGTGTATAAGGTAACTGCTGAACACTGCATTACCTGTCCACTGAAAGTATTTACAGAGCTCCTGTGTATAATGTTACCAGTGGTAATATTAGTGCCTTTACTATCGTGGTTGCTAATAATGCTCAGTTATGTAGTATTCAGTCACCATGTGGTGGTAATATGTGATTTGGTCATGGTGATTTGGTCTCTCTATGTGGCATTAATCGGTCACTATGAGGTGGTAATATGTGGTCTAGTCATTGTGTGACGGTATTTATACCCCGAATGTGCTATTATTTGATCACTGTGTGGTGATAAACAGTTGTGCGCTAAAGTTTACATACCCCAGCAGAATTTTTGCTTTTTTGGCCTTTTTTCAGAGGATATGAATGATAAAGTTTTGGTGTTTTCTCCACTCATGGTTAGTGGTTGGGTCAGGCCATTTATTGTCAAACTACTTTGTTTTTCGCTTTTTAAAATCATAATGACAACCCAAACATACAAATGACCCTGATCAAGTTTCCATACCCCATTTCTTAATGCCGTGTATTGCCCCTTCTAACATCAATGACAACTTGAAGTCTTTTGTGGTAGTTGTGGATGAGGTTCTTTATTTTCTCAGATGGTAAAGCTGACAACTCTTCTTGGCAAGAGGCCTCCAGGTCCTGTAAATTCCTGGGCTGGGCTAAATACATATAGTTGTGCTCAAAAGTTTACACATCCCGTCAGAATGTGGCAAAAGAATAAGTGGTTAAGCTAATGATTGGTGGTGGTCTGACTGTTGGAACCCTGCACCGCTCTCCAGAATGTGCAACTTTTATCTTCATTAGTATGGAGCTGCATGTATAACTCAACCACTGATCCATTCATTCTGTAAGTGGCTGCACTTAGCTTTTTCTGTCTCCAAAGAGGAGGAATTGAGCTGCGGTCAGACATCCCACATTTTAAAATGGGGATAAATATTTCTCAATCTTCTGATTGATGCAGTTTCCAATGGTCGGATTTTAATCAATCAATAAGTTGTAAACTTGGGCCGAAAGGTGGCAGAAGCGGTTTAACAATGATAAATATAAGGTTATACACATGGGAAGACGGAATCAATATCACCATTACACACTGAATGGGAAACCACTGGGTAAATCTGACATTGAGAAGGACTTGGGGATCCTAGTTAATGATAAACTTACCTGGAGCAGCCAGTGCCAGGCAGTGGTTGCCAAGGGAAACAGGATCATGGGGTGCATTAAAAAAGGTCTGGATATGCATGATGATAGCATTATACTACCTCTGTACAAATCCCTGGTCAGACCCCACATGGAGTAGTGTACAGTTTTGGGCACCGGTGCTCAGGAAGGATATACTGGAAGTAGAGCAAGTACAAAGGAGGGCAACAAAATTAATAAAGGGGATGAGGGAACTACAATACCCAGAGAGATTAGCAAAATTAGGATTATTTAGTCTAGAAAAAAGGCGACTGAGGGGCCATCTAATAACCATGTATAAGTATATAAGGGGACAATACAAATCTCTCTCCGAGGATCTGTTTATACCAAGGAAGGTGACTGTCACAAGGGGGCATTCTCTGCGTCTGGAGGAGAAAAGGTATTTCCACCAACATAGAAGAGGATTCTTTACTGTTAGGGCAGTGAGAATCTGGAATTCCTTGCCTGAGGTGGTGGTGATGGCGAACTCAGGCGAGGGGTTCAAAAGAGGCCTGGATGTCTTCCTGGAGCGTAACAATATTGTATCTTACAGTTATTAGGTTCTTTAGAAGGACATAGATCTGGGGATTTATTCTGATGGAATATAGACTGAACTGGATGGACAAATGTCTTTTTTCAGCCATCCTTACTATGTTACTAAGTTATCTCCTACCTAACCTGTGAATTGGTGAAAAAGGGTACTTTGATGAAAACAAGTTATGTAAACTACCATAAATGTACATCCCAGTTATGGTGGCGCACAGAAGATGTGCAGGAGCCACCTGTGTTTTACAGTCAATGCTCCACTATAACAAGGAGAATGGCTAACAGGTATTTGCATATAGATGTAGGGTGGGCCCCTAGAGTCCATTCCCCCTCTGGGCCCAGACATCCCAGTCCGACCCTGGTGACATGAAGCTACTGGACATCCATCGGAATTGACAACCAGCGCATGTTAGGCACAGCAGGTACTAGCCCAGCCCCTGAAACAGAGGTCACTGAGGTGGCTTCATTTCAGAGGGGGGGGGGGGCTGGGGAGAGGCTTCAGCAGTGCCGAACAGTGATTCTCAAACAAAGTGTCAAAGAGGAAGTAGTAGAAATAAAATAAAGAAGTTAGGTAGTGTAGTTAGGTAAGGACAGGACATTTTTAACAAAAGTATATTACAAGAAAAGGATTAGATTGTTTAAAGGGGTGGTCCAAAACTAAAATTTTAGTTTCCTAACCTTTATTTCAATGTGCACTGACCGATCTGTTCCATATTATATAGCATTACCTTTTGTTATGTATAGCCCAGTCCTGTATTATATAACGTCCTCTTGTTATACATATAGTGTCACTTCTTACTACATAGTATTGTCTATTATGGTTTGCTTATATAGTGGTATCATATTCCGCAGCACTTTACAGACATCATCACCGTCTCCATTGGGTCTCACAATCTAAATTCCCTATGAGTAGGTCTTTGGCGTGTGGAAGATAATTTAGGCAAGCACAGAGAGAACACACAAAGTCCATACAGATGCTGTCCTTGGCGGGATTTGAACCCAGGACCTGTCACACTGGGTGAAGGATAAGTAAGTACACAACAATGGGGATAGGGAGGGGGAGCCAAAACACTAGGGAAGTGAGGAGTGGAGACCCCTAGGGGGGTATAAAGCCACTTATTTGCAACCAAGTCAGAATTCAAATATTGCTTATGTTGTACATGAAAGTGCATACTGTTTTGATTTCTGTCAATTTTTTTTTAAAGAGAAATCTCCCAAAATCTTAAACACAATTGTTCAACTACTAAATGCGTGCATTATTTGAAAACATCTTTTGAGCTCCCTTCATTGTTCCAGCAGTCTAATATTACAGGTGTGTATCGGTCACATGCATTCAGCACTACTTAGGCTAATTTCACTGACCTGCGTCGGTCTGCGCACGGCCACCGCTAAGCTCCACCCCCGGCCGCACCTCCTCCCGGCCGCTCCGCCTATGGGCGCATGATGCCGCATGTGACCTACGTACCCTATCTTTAGCATTGGGTTCGTAGGCCGTGCACAGGTATGCGTTTGCTGGCGCATGTGTCTTTTTGACGGTGCGCTGACCTGCGCCAAACGCACAATGTTGCATTTTGGTGCGCTCCTACAAGTAACAACTTCTTAGTATTGTATTTTAAGCTTCATTAACTAACTTTTCAATTTGGTTGAATGTGTTATTACTAGTGATGGGTGGTCATTTTTTAATGCTTGCGTGCAAGTTCGTGCCTCGCATGTTTGGCACTTCTTAGAAAGCAAATAAACATGCTTGGATTGCCTGTCAGTCCCTGTAAAGCTGTAGCTACATTGGTTGTGGCATTACGGTGATTGGCTGGCCGCTTAGCATCATTGGGTCTATGCAATATCCGCGACGCCATGCTCTCAAAACTGTACCCATAGGCAGAGGAGGGAAAGGTGCTGCCTTGCTGAGCCAGGGACAGAGTTGTAGCTGCATATAGGCAGGGATTAGATACATGTAATCTTTGTTTCAACTGCCACAGCCTTAATTAGGGCTAATTATAATCAATATCAATACTGCTGATAGCTGCACTTAGGGAAAGATTCTGGTGAAGGGATAGTGTAGGACAGGATAGGGCTAATTGCATGTTATTTCTGCTGCAATTCATAGCAAAAGAGTAGGAGGGTGGCTCTCAGGGCGAGGAATGTGATAATACAGAGGATGAGGATAAGTATAATGAGGTGTTAGATCACAGTTGGCGTAAACATAGAGGCACACAGCTGAGCAGGTCATCTAAGGAGGAGGAAATCAAGGAGGTTACACTGCGACGTACGTTGCAGACACGTAGTGGTGCAGCCACGATGAGAAATGCATCCTCAGCCACAACTGTGGCTGTGACCAGCAGTGTTCGTGGTTCTGCAGCTCGCAGGAGTGGCAAGGGATGCCTAGCCTGGACCTTTTTTGACACCACAAAGGATGAGCCAACTGACGTAATCTGCTAACTTTGCAAAAAAAAACAAACAAAAAAAACAAAACAACAGAGTAGAGGAAAAAAGTTCAATAATTTGACTTGCATGCATGAACTTTCACATACGCAATCACCATGCGTAACTCTCGGAATCTCACTGCGCTAAAATGCAGACCAGTGGACCTCAACAACCATCAGCCGCATTTGCTGCTTCTTCCTCCTCTGTTACCGTGCAAACTATTGTGATGCATGTCTCCGACCGCAGAACCTCGGGTTCTTTACCTGCTCCAGTCACGTTGACTGAGAGCCCGCAGTCAGCTGTAATGGAAGCAGACATGCCTGCTGTTTTTGACCGATCTCAGAGAACGAGCACACCATAAACTTTCTCAATCCACCTTAACATCTCCACCTGCACCTTTCTCAGTCACGGTCCAGCAGTTTATCCGATTCACCATACGCCACCCTCTCTCAGCGCTGCAGCCAACCCACGGTTCCACAGTTGTGGTCACGTAAAGGATTGTTTCATCCTACACATAAAGCTAAAGAGGTTGAACTCCTCCGTCTCCAATCTGTTGGCCATGGAAATTCTGCCTTTCCGCCTAGAAGATACAGACAGTGTCCAAAAGCTGATGGCCGTCGCAGTCTCCCAATACAACTTGCCCTGTCGCCATTACTTTTCTAAGAATGCTGTGCCTGCGCTACACCAACACATTGCAGACATCACACGTTCCTTAACTAAATCTATGTCTGCCCAGGTGCATTTCACCACAGACACTTGGACGATTAAGCATGGCCAAGGGCGTTTCATCTTGCAGATTGGGCACTGGGTGACTTGTGGCTGTGGGGGCAGGCGCTGGTCCACAAGTCTTGGAATCCCCAAAGCTTGCAGGATAAACTTCTATATTTCACACTTCCTCCACTGTTTCTGCCTCCTCCACCTCCTATAGGGCCTCCACCGGCACCCTCAACCTCTGCCTTTATGAGACACGCTTTCCAACAGTGCATAGCGAATCCCCACCACCTCCATACTGCGCAGTCAGGGCACACCGCAATCAGGCAGTGTTAAACTTAATATATGCCTTGGTGATCGCAGTCATACAGCTGAAGAGTTGTGGACAGTATCTCCAGGCTGCGTTTGATCAATGGATGTCTCTGCTGAACCTGCATCCAGGGAAGGCAGTGTCTGATAACGGTGCAAACCAGGTGGCTGTCCTACAGCGAGGCAAGCTCACACACGTGCCTTGCATGGCTCACATCCTCAATCTGGTGGTACAGTGTTTTCTCCACCACTATCCTGGCATGGCTGAGCTACTGCAGAAAGCATCGAAGCGGTGTGCTCACTTCCACCATTTGAACCCCTCAGGTCATCAATTTGCATCAATACAGAGTGCTTTGTCCATGCCAGATTACCGGTTGATATGCGTGGAATTCCACTCTGCACAGGTTGCAGCAGCAACAAGCCCTGAAGCAGTAGGTCATGTCATTTAGGCCAACACAGTACGGACGTGGTGCATATCACGTTTACGGAGTGGGCACAGATTAAGGACCTCTGCACCCTTCTGCAGTTTCAAAATGGCTACTTAGATGGTTAGCACAGACTGTGATGTTGCATTTTTTTAGTGTGCTACATTAATCTCTTATAAGTGCAGTCTGTGATATCTTTAGTGTGGCTTATGTGCCTGCTGTTGCTGATGTTAATACAAATTTGTGAAAATGTGAATAGTCATGGTTGATCTCCATCTGCTGGGATGGCTGTAGTGGAAGATGTTTTGGTCCCCATTATACTATTTCTACTCTTGTGAAATTTATGCCACTTTGGTGGTGTCTGCCAATAATTATTGGAAATGTGGAGAGTTCTGATTGGGTCTTTCCATCTGCTGGGTTGGCTATAGTGAAAGAGATATCGTTCTCCATTATACTATTTCTACTCTGGTGAAATTGATGCCACTTCAGTGGTGTCAGGCCCTACTTTTGGGAAATGTGAGCACTCCTGGTTGGGTGTCCATGTTGGATGCAGTGGAAGAGATGTCGATCCCTATTATACTATTTCTACTCTTGTGAAATTGATGCTACTTTAGTGTCTGACAATTTTTAGAAATGTGGAGTCCTGGTTAGGTCTCCTTCATGTGTGTTGCCTGTAGCAGTAGGCCGCCTCAGAGACAGTCATGCCTCCTCTTCCTTTGAGTCAACAACCTGAATTACTATCCTTAGATTTTTCTGACAATTGTACTCTACGAAACAGATATTTGTGCTACCCGAGTGTGGCTGAGCATGAAAGCAGGTTGAGCTGTTTTTGTAGTATCAGGGCTCAAAGCACAGCAGGCCCACACTGATCATTCACCCACCTAGTCTTACTTTGACGTTCAATTGAAAGCTGTAAATGCTGGCCCAGACCCCGATAACTCATGCATGGCTGATTGTTGCCGTATTTGTCCCTCAATTGATGTGTTTTGGCAGCTTTTGGGCCGGTTTGAAGGAGTTCTGTATGCGTTTGTTTATACCTCCCATTGACTGGTGTTCGGCGAATATTTGACGAATAAATCAGCAAATATTGCAAATTCGGCGATCGTAATACAAACCGAACATTGAAATATTCACTCATCTCTAGTTATAAGCGCCTACCTCAAGCATTCTTTGATAAAACATTTACCCATGGGGGTATACATATATAAGCCCATGCACTTACTGCATGGGCATTACCAGTCTTGGATATGCTCTCCTTAATAATGGGGAAAAAGTTGTTTTCTGAGGCCCTCCACTACGTCTCTTCAGAGTGGTAATGGAGTGCCTCCTTCCAATTCTTGGCGTCCCTTGCACTTAAAGCGTATGCACTACCAGTTTAGACTCATTAGGCTACTTTCAGACTTGCGTTAGTGGTGGCCCTGCGCTGCGCCTCTTAAGTTCCACCCCCGGCCGCCCTCTTCCGTCAGCTCCTCCTATGGGTATATGACGCTGCATGCGACTAGCGTACCCTATATTTAGCATTGGGTACGCTGCCAAAAATGCAACATGGTGCGTTTGGCACACGTCAGCGCAGCACCAAAAGGGCACACTCGCCGGCAAAAATCATACCAGCGCACGGCCAGCGTACCCACCGCTAAATATAGGGTACGCTGGTCGCATGCAGTGTCATGCGCCCATAGGAGGAGCTGACCAGAGGCGGTGCGGCCGGGGGCGGATCTTAGCGACGGCCCTGCGCCTCTTAACGCAAGTCTGAAAGTAACCTTAGTGATGGTAAAAAGAGCCGGTGGGTTCTATTAGTATCCCATGCTTTGTTGTGGGCTGTCAGGAAGTTGTCACATAGGAAGTTCTCATGCTGCATACAGGATTTCACAGCCGTGACGAGAGTTTGGACAGTAAGTTGAGAAAATCCTTGTCTCCATCATATCAGGCTGAGTAGATACGAAATGCTCCACTATTGTCCCCAGCAGGGTTGATGAAATAACAGTCCTTGATGCTGCTACGTTAAACTAATCGCTTTTTTCTAGACTAATTAAAATAGATTCTATTCTGTTATAATACTACTACTCTTATCTGCACTTCATCTATGGTAAGATGTGGCAGTATGTATAATGTATTACAGCCATCTAGCCAGGGAATATTGCCTTATAAACTCTAATCCTTGCTACGGCTTTTTTCCAGTGTACTCACTGACTGATTCATGTTTTTTAAGACGATCTGTACTCAGAAATTCATCAACGCAGGATGCAAACCCAGCTTTCTGACCCCGGGCACTACATTGCGACCCAAAATCCTTTGGGGAAACTCCACATTTCATGATGCCTTGCACACAGTCAAGGCACCCAGGGTCAGAGGCAGCAACACAACCCCAAAATATAATCTTTGAACCTTCACGATATAACTATGTTCTTTGTTGGCCTCATTCCCTTTACACTAGAATGATGTGGTTTACTAAGAAGCTCTATCTTGGTCTCATCTGTCCACAAAACGCATACTAGCCCTCAAAGTTTCAAATTTTACGATATTACTATGAAAAAGAAAATTTGCTCACCTCAGATGGATAAATTATATTGCAAGAGCAGTATATACAACTATGCAAAGTATAACAGTCTGAAGGCCTTCCAAAAATGCTTAGTGAGGACTCTACAAATAGTGATGGCCGACTCGCCTGATAGCCCTTAAAAAAAAAAAAATTGGGACTTTCATCAATTAAACAACGTGTTTTATCAGGTCTCACACACACACACACACACCATGGCCAGATAAGGTATTAAAATGATAAAATTACATTTCCTGTTGAATGTTGTTTTCACCACTGAAAGCAGGGCAAAAATAAATAAATAACTGCAAGAACACTGCATATGAACATAGCCCAAGGTATGGAGGAGCATAATATTTTCTCTTATTTATTTTGCCTGATATACAAGTCATTATCCTAGAAAGAATGTTTGACAATAACACATACAAAAACCGTTAAATTGTATTTGACTGTAAAAAATGTTATAGTACTGTCACACTTAGCGATGTACCAGCGATCCCGACCAGCAATATGACGCGGTCAGGATCGCTGGTACATCGCTAAGTGGTCGCTAGTGAGCTGCCACACAGGCAGATCTCACCAGCGACATCGCTGGGGACGGGGGTCGCTACTTACCAGTCACACCAGGCGATCCTGCGTCCTCCCGCCCGGCTCCACGCGTCGCTCGTCGTCACAGCAGGAAGCGCCGCAGGAAGCTGACGACAAGAAACAGTCCAGGACGTTCTCGCGCAATCAGCGATAACCAGCGAGGGAGCGAGTTGTAGGTAAGTATCACACACAGCGATATCGCTAGCAATATCGCTATAACGTCACAAGTTATAGCGATATCTCTTAGTGTGACAGGCCCTTTAGTCTGTAAAAGTGGAGTAATAGTCTGAGAATATTGTTCCCAGCAGCGACCTGGAATTCAGATGCTTCCAGGGGTCTTCCCCATGCTGTTCCCATGCCATTTTAGTGCTGTTTCCATCATTTTCAGCAATTTTTAGTCCCCCTTCCAGACTTATACTTATTATTCGGGTCGAGCATTACGATTTGCTTGACTCGAGTAACGAGTACCCGAGCATTTTTAGAGGCTCGTTCATCACTAGTAATTTTATATACGTTGTTTTTCAGCTCAATTTATTTTTCTGTATGATTGTAACCTTTATTATGAGGTATTCTTCAATAAAATTTGTTTATTTTTTCTAAACTTTAGCTTTTTTTTTTTCTTTTTAAACATTATACTTTGTCCAAAATGTATGCTAAACCCAAAAATGAATCAACCTTCCACCTCTAATATGAGAAACTGGTTGCCACTACCAGCACTTCTAATGTTGTCAATAGTGCTGGTAGCAACCGTCCCAACAGTAGAAGTACCAAACACAAGCTAAATTTAGCAAACTATTGCAAGTGCATTAGCAAGGAGGAAGCCGAGGGTTTAATGGAGTATATGTTCCAGCACTCACCTCAATCACAGCAGGATGATGTAGTCTCTGACCATGAAACAATCAGCTTGCGTCAGCATTCTACTCAGTCTGCCTCCTACGATGCCAGATGACCCCTGAAGTGTACCACAAAAAGTTCTGGACCCTCCAACGTGGACCTCACAACAGTTACGGAGATATGGTGGACAGACTCAGAGCCAACTTTGAGCAGTGGCTCCAGAGACTATCAGTTACCACCTTTAAGGACCTGATGATGAAGGACCAGTTTCTGCATCTTTGCCCTGTGGAGGTGTGACAGTTTGTGATAGACTGGGAGCAAAAAGGAGGCTGCTACAGCAACATAGATTGCTGATACGGATGAGGCCAACCATAACATCTGAGGTGTAGAAGTCAGCCATCGCCAGCTGGAAAGGGGGTAAGTCGACAACAAATGCATCTGCATTCCTCTATCCATCTTCCAGACCCAGTTGACAGCACCCCTTCCTGCTCCCGGAACGCTGTGATCATGTTTGATCGCAGTGTTCCGGGGGTTAAAGTGCTGGTCCGTGACCGCTCCTGGCACTTTGTGCCAAGTGTCAGCTGTGAGAATAAGCTGACACCCGGCCGCGGCTGCTCGCGTATGACGTACTATCCCATCCATGGGCATCAAGGCCCAGGGCACATGCACGGGCTACTACGTCATATCGGAGAAGGGAAAAAAAAAAAAAAAAGTCAAATCATCCCCTTTTCGCCCCAAGCAAAAAATAAAATACAAAAAACAAATATACACATTTGGTGTCGACACGTTCAAAATCGCCCAAATATAAAAAAAAAAAAAAAAAAAACCCAATTGCTAAATGGCGTAACAAAACAAAAAGTTCAAAACACCAGAATTACTTTATTTGGCCACCGATAAATTGCAATAACGGGAGATCAAAACAATGTATGTACCCCAAAATTGTATCAATAAGTCAACTCAACGCACAAAAAAATAAGCCCTCACCCAGCCCCAGATCATGAAAAATGGAGACGCTACAAGTCTTCAAAAATGGTGTTTTTTTTTTTTTTTAAAACAAAATGTTGAAATTTTTCTCACCACTTAAAAAAGAACCTAGACAGGTTTGGCATCTATGAACTCGTAAGGACCTGGAGAATCATGATCGCAGGTCAGTTTTAGCATTTAGTGAACACGGTAAAAAAAAGAAAGACCTGTGGAATTTTTTTTTTTTTTTTTTTGCAATTTCACTGCACTTGGAATTTTTTTTAAATTTTTCTGTTCACAATATGGTAAAACCAGTGGTGTCATTTAACCCCATCACCCCCGAGGGGGGTTTGCACGTTAATGATCAAGCCAAATTTTCACAATTCTGACCACTGTCCCATTATGAGGTAATAACTCTGGAGCACTTCAATGGATCCCAGCGATTCTGAGTTTTTTCGTGACAGTGTACTTCATGATAGTGGTAACATTTCTTTGATATGACTCCGCAAGATAGACATGCTGCGGACTATAAAGACGTGCTGCATGTGCGTATACTGCCACCTGCGTCTTTGAACGCATAGTGGAGATGGGATTTCATAAGGTACCCTCCTCTATGCTGTAACATCTGGTCACTATGGCTATATGCAGCATCGAATCCACAGCGTTTCCTGACCGCGGAAACATACCTTTAACCCCTTTACCCCCAAGGGTGGTTTGCATGTTAATGACCGGGCCAATTGTTACAATTACTCTGGAACACTTCCATCGATCCCGGTGATTCTGACAATGTTTCCTCGTCACATATTATACTTATGATAGTGGTAAAATTTCATTCATACAACTTGCGTTTATTTGTGAAAAAACAGAAATTTGGTGAAAATTTTGAAAAATTCGCAATTTTCCAACTTTGAATTTTTATGCCCTTATATCACAGAGATACGGCACACAAAAAAACTTGAGTAACATTTCCCACATGTTTACTTTACATCAGCACAATTTGGGAACCAAAATATTGTTTTGTTATGAAGTCATAAGGGTTAAAAGTTGACCAGCGATTACTCATTTTTACAACACCAATTTTTTTTTTTTTTTTTTTTTTTAAAGGGACCACATCACATTTGAAGTCACTTTGAGGGGTCTATATGATAGAAAATACCCAAAAGTGATACCATTCTAAAAACTTTTCACACAAAAATTACTTCAGGTCCAATTTTTTTATTTTACCAAGGGTAAATTGGACTGCAAAAGTTATTGTGCAATTTGTCCTGAGTACGCTGATACCGGATATGTGGGGGGAACTACATGGCAGAGCTCGAAAGGGAAGGAGCGCCGTTTGACTTTATCAACGCAAAATAGGCTGGAATTGAGATCGGACACCATGTCACGTTTGAGAGACCCTGATGTGCCTAAACAGTGGAAACCCCCCACAAGTGACCCCATTTTGGAAACTACACCCCCCAAGGAACTTAGATATGTGGTGAGAACTTTGAACCCCCAAGGGCGTCACAGAAGTTTATAACGTACAGCCGTACAATTAAAAAATCATTTTTCACAAAAACGATCTTTTCACCCCCAATTTTTATTTTCCAAAGGGAAAAAGGACCCCAAAAGTTATTGTGCAATTTGTCCTGAGTCCACCAATACCCCATGTTTGGGGGTAAACCAATGTTTGGGCGCATGACAGAGCTCAGAAGGGAAGGAGCACCGTTTGATCTCAATTTCAGTTCACTCTGTTTTGAAAGTCAGATGCCATGTTGTGTTTGGAGAGCCCCTGATGTGCCTTAACAGTGGAAGCCCCCCAATTCTAACTCCAACCCTAAATCCAACACACCCCTAACCCTAATCTCAGCCCTAATCCTAGCCCTAACGGGAAAATGGAAATACATTTTTTAATTTTATTTTTCCCTAACTAAGGGGGTGATAAAGAGGGGTTTGATTTACTATTTGTGGTGGGTTTTTATGTTTGGCAGCTGTCACATGCTAAAAGACGCTTTTTATTGTAAAAATAGTTTTTGCATCATCACATTTTGAGAACTATAATTTTTCCGTATTTTTACCATTTTTGGGCACGTGACATTGTTTGATCGCTTTTTATTGCGATTTTTGGGATGCAGAATGAACAAAAAGCAGCATTTCATTAATTTCTTTTTTTTTGTGGGGGGCATTTACACCGTCCCACGTGTAAAATTGGTACAGCGGTTTTATTCTTCGGGTCAGTACGATTACAGCGATACCTCATTTATATCAATTATTCTGTTTTGGCGCATATAAACAATAAAGAGTTTTATATAAAAATAATTTTTGCATCGCTTTATTCTGCAAGCTATAACTTTTTTCGCCGATGACGTTGTCTGGCAGCTCGTTTTTTGTGGGACAAGATTAAGTTTTCAGCGGTACCATGGTTATTTATATAGGTCTTTTTGATCGCACGTTATTGCACTTTTTGTTCGGTGGTATGATAAAGCATTGTTTTTTTTTTGTTTTGTTTTTTTTTTTTTTTAAAGGGGTTAACTAGTGGGACAGTTTTATAGGGCGGGTCGTTACGGACACGGCGACACTAAATGTGTACTTTTGTTTTTTTAATGTACAAAAAAAGAATTAGGGATTATTTTTTTAAATATTTAGGAATTTTAAAAATAATTATTTTTACACTTTTTGCTTTACTATAAAGTGTCAGGTCGCTGATCTGACACTTTGCAGTGCACTGTGTCGGATCAGCGATCGGACAGGCACTGAGGAGGCTCTCAGCAGGCACTGAGAAAGCCGCCTCCCTGCAGAACCCCGAAGGCCTCCGTGGCCATATTGGATCAGGGGGCCTGCAGGGAGGAGGCCCTCGGAACAGCGTGATTCTTCCCTGTGGCTCCAGTACACTGCGATCATGTTTTTGCGGTCCGTGACCACCCCTGGCACAGAGCTGGGTGTCAGCTGTAATAATCAGCTGACACCCGCCCGAGATCGGTGGCATTCCCCCCGTCAGCGTCGCTAATCGTGGTGATCTACTATCCCGTCCCCGGTCATACAGGCCCGGGTACCATGGACAGGATAGTACGGCAGATGTCAGAAAGGTGTTAAAGACGCTTTTTATTGCAAAAAAATAGTTTTTGCATCACCACATTTTGAGAGCTATAATTTTTCCATATTTCAGCAGACAGTCATGTGAGGTCTTACTTTTGCAGGAGGAGTTGATGTTTTTATTGGTAGCATTTTTGGGCACATGACATTTTTTGATCGATTCTATTCAGATTTTTGGGAGGCAGAACGAATAAAAAAAAACAGCTATTCAGGAATTTCTTTAGTGGGGGGGTGTTATGCAGTTCCATGTGTGGTAAAATTGATAAGGCAGTTTTATTTTTCAGGTTCGTAAGATTACAGGGAGCAATAAAACAAAAATGCAAAAATGGCCAGAGGGTTAAGGGGTTAAAAACAGTCCAGAGTTATTGCACAAAGTGACAAGTCAGATTTAAAAATTTGGCCTGCTCACTAAGGAGTTAAGATCCATGCAAGAAAAGGGGAAATGGGATAGCAACATGACAATTTGGACATTTTCAAACTTAATTAAAAGTAACCAAAAAAACCAAAACAAAAAAAAGCCCATACATAAACAGCACATCAATTTTTTCAGCTGCAGAGGTTACTGCTATATGGAAAAAAAAAAAAAATCCATAGTCAGATGTAAAAGATGCCAGCTGTATTTGGTCAGGACTGTTTTTTGTAATACTGTAACTTTCAGGTTATAACTCTGGAACGCTTCAACGGATCCCACGGATTTTGAGACAATTTTTTCATAACTTATTGTACTTCACGACAGTGGTAAAATTTCTTCGATATGGCTTGTATTTATTTTTGACACTATCAGAAATTTGGTGAAAAATTTGAAAATTGCCGTTTTCAAACTTAATTCTTATGCCCTCAAATCAGTTATGTCACACAAAATAGTTAATAAACAATATTTCCCACGTGTCTACTTTACATCAGCATAATTTTTTAATCCATTTTTTGTTAGGAAGTTATAAGGGTTAAAAGTCGACCAGTGATCTCATTTTTACAAAAAATCTTTTTTTTTGGACCACCTCACATTTAAAGTGACTTTGGGGGGCTTATATGACAAAAAATACCCAAAACTGACACCATTCTAAAAACTGCACCACCCAAATTACCATATATACTCGCGTATAAGCCGACCCCCCTAATTTTGCCACAAAAAACTGGGAAAACGTATTGACTCGCGTATAAGCCGAGGGTTAATGGTGGTCCAAGAAGATACTCCATAGATAAAACCCCCATATGCTGCTCCACAAGGGTTAATGCTGCCCCATAAATACCCCCTATATGCTGCTCCACAAGGGTTAATGCTGGCCCATATGCTGCTCGACAATGGTTAAATGCTGCCTCATAAGATGCACCATAAATAGCCCTTATGTGCTGCAATAAAAAAAAAAAAAAAAATGACATACTCGCCTCTCCGTCGCTGGGGGCCAGGTGCCGGTGTCCTGAGCCATTGGCAGTGGCGATTTCACCTGTCCCAAGCCGTGCACTGCTGTGTCCCCCGGATCTCTGCATTGACAGCAGAGGGCGCGCTGTTATGAATGGGTCACCGAGGAGGAGAGCAGGTCCAGGCTAAGCCATAGAAAACCAGAGAGGTTGGTACCTAAGTGGATTGCAGACCCCTGATCCTAGCCACACAACTAGCAGTAGCCACGGAGCGTACCTACGATGATTCTAGACGCCTCAGCACAGCCGGAGAGCTAACTAAGCCTAAAGCAAGAAAGGGGAAGTCTAAACCCCAGAGCAGACCCCAAAGGATTACACAACCCCCAAACATATATTGTCGGTGAGACAAGACGAAAACACAAACACAGGCAGGAAAATAGACTGAGCAAATGATGGGGCCCACACTGACTTGACAGGACAGGAAAGGAAAGACTGTCTGCAATCACGCAAAAAACCCTGCAAAAAGTCCAACACGTCTGATGCAAAAAAACACTGAAGTCACACGACTTCGCCCCCCACTATATCAGCACTCTGGTATTGTTGTGAGCTCATTTTCTCGTTCACCTTTGATGTCCGATGAACTCCCTCTGCTGGTGAAAGGAGGTGGTGAAACTGATTTGGATGGGAGACCTGTCACCTGAACAGGTGGATTGCGATTGGACATCAGGAATCTGAGTGGATATAAGGCAGCCGACGCCCTGTAGGGTTGCTGGTGATTTCTCTGCTCTGAGCTCTGGCCTCCAGTTCAGTTCCCGTCTTCTAAAGCTAAGTTTTGCTCTGTTCTTGTTCCATGAGATTTTGTCCGATTTGCTTAGTTTTGTGTTCTGCCAGCCCCGGCTGGGGCTTTGCTGAATTTCCATTTTGTCCCTGATCGGTTTAATCTCTTTTGCTCTGTCTTCAAAATATATCGGAGTGCTGATATAGGGATTTTGAAGTCTAGTGACTTCAGGGCCGTTTTTCCTATCAGACGTGTTGGGACATTTTTGGTAGGGTTTTTGCGGATTGCAGCCAGCATCTTTTCTGTCCTTTCCTATCTAGTTAGTTGGGCCCCATCGTTTGCTCTACCTGTCTTTCTGTCTGTGTCTTCATCTGTTTTCACCGACAATACATGTTGGGGGCTGTCTATTGCTTTGGGATCTGCTCTGGAGCAGTTTAGATTTCCCCTTTCTTTCTTTAGGCTTATGTATCTCTCCGGCTGTGACAAGGCATCTAGGACCACCGTAGAAACGCTCCACGGCTACTGCTAGTTGTGTGTATAGGATCAGGGGTCTGCAATCCGCTAGCTACCAACCTCTCCGGTTTTCTGGACTTAGCTTGCATTTTTGTTTTTTCCTCCTCCGGTGACTTATTCATAACAGGTATATTCTGAAAGCAGAGCAAAAAAAGACCAATCTAACAGGGGATAAAATACACTGGCACAAGAAGTAACATATGGGCGGTGATTCAGCACAGCCCCAGCCAGAGCTGGCCGACCCGCACCAAGAAGAGATACCAGGTCAAATGCAAACAGAATAGCAAATAAACCACATAGCTGAACATGCAGGGACAGATGTTATGACTGGGTCACCAAGGAGGAAAACAAAACCAAGCTAAGTCACAGAAAATCAGAGAGGTTGGTAACTACGCAGATTGCAGACCCAATCCTAAATCACACAACTAACAGCAGCCGTGGAGCGTACCTGCGATGATTCTAGACGCCTAGGCACAGCCGGAGGACTAAATAAGCCTAAAGCAAGAAAAGGGGAAATCTAAACTGCCCCAGAGCAGACCCCAAAGGAAAGACAGCCCCCACACAAGTATTGACAGTGAAACAAGATGAAAGCACAAACACAGGTAGGAAAATAGGCTGAGCAAACGATGGGGCCCACACTAACTAGAAAGGACAGGAAAGGAAAGCTACTGTCTGCAATCACGCCAAAAAACCTTGTAAAAAACACTTCTGATAGCAAAAAAACCCTGAAGTCACTAGACTTCACCCACTATATCAGTACTCTGGCCTCTTTGTTCTGTTCTCAGAATATGCCAATCTAATAAGGGACAAAAAGCAAACTGGCACATCCAGTAACATAAGAGTGGAAATTCAGCACAGCCCCTGCCGGGGCTGGCTGACCACACAAAAACTGAATAGATAAAACCAAATTAAATGTGAACATAAGCAGAGAAAACTTAGCTTGAGAAGACAGGAACTGAGCTGGAAACCAAGACCTCAGGAGGCAGGAAAAAATCACCAGCAGGAATAGAGGGAGTCGGCTGTCTTAAATCCAGTCTTGGACTCCAGATGTCCAATCGTCGTCCTCATTATCAGGTGGCACGTCTCTGTTAATTAGATCAGCTTCATTACCTCCTGCCACCACCAGAGGGAGCCCGGAAAGAGAATTCAACTCCTGTCAGCACAAACAGTTCTCTCACCAGAAATCAGAGGCAGACCAGAAAGAGTTCACAACAGAGCTGGAGAAATCAGACCTCAGGAGGAACAGGAAGCAAATCACCAGCAGGGATAGAGGGAGTAGTCTGTCTTAAATCCCAATCTGAAACCCCAGATCTCCAATCGTCATCACCATTATCAGGTGGCAAGCCTGTCAATCAGATCAGCTCCATTACCTCCAGTAACTACCAGAGGGAGTCTAGGAAGAGAACTCGCAACCCCCCTGTCAATCTGACCAGCTCCACTACCTTCAGTAACAACCAGAGGGAGGCCAGAAAGCGAATTCACAACAGCGTGCACGGACTACGTCATCGCGCCCTCTGCCGTCACCAGGGCTGTGGAGTCAGTAAGCCAAACCTGCGACTCCGACTCCTCAATTTCCCTTACACCGACTCCGACTCCGACTCCCACACATATTGCTTATATTTGAGTGAAAAATTTATTGTAGTACAATGTGAACCTCAGACATTTAATCATTTTTATGATCCAATAATCAAGATATTTAGATAGAACAGAATATATATTGGTGTACTACCCGGTTTTCATTCTTTTTGGTACAG
Source organism: Dendrobates tinctorius (assembly GCF_039654945.1). Classification (NCBI taxonomy): domain Eukaryota; kingdom Metazoa; phylum Chordata; class Amphibia; order Anura; family Dendrobatidae; genus Dendrobates; species Dendrobates tinctorius. The sequence continues at coordinate 14,177,707 of NW_027361758.1, forward strand.
ATACGATATGGATAGACAGATATGGATAAATGGATAGATAGAACAGATTTCTAATCTGCTTTTGCTATTGAAAACATTATCTATGAGCTCAAAAACCTTTCAGGTGATGCGGTTTTTTAAAAAGATGATCAGCTTTTGCAGCTGAAAAACGTATCCTCAAAAAACACAGGAAAAACGCTGTGTGTGAATGTAGCCTTAGATCAGGAATAGAACAGCCATTTATAGGACATTTCATAACTTTCCCAAACTCCTATGAAAAAATATTCAGCACATCCTGCATTGAATTACTGTACCCAATTTATTATATATTTTAGGAGTCGGAGTCGCTCCATTTTATACCGACTCCGACTCCACCAAAATGAGCACCGACTCCGACTCCACAGCCCTGGCCGTCACAGCAGGAGGACCCTGAGACATAGCGGTGCAGGGCTTGGCAACGGGGACAGGTTAATATCACTCTGCCCCCGTCATACTCACCCCTCTTAGCGCAAGGTCTTCTCTGCAGCGGCAGCCCCTGCGTTTCCCTCTGCTTCCTGCATTCAGATGGTCACGTGGTACCACTCATTAAACTCATGAATATGTGCATATTTAATGAGCGGTACCACAAGACCGCTAAATGCAGGAAGCGGACGGCAGAAGGAGACGCAGGGGCTGCAGAGAAGTGCCAGGAGAGGCGAGTATGGACTCTGACACCCCCGCTCCCCCACCCAGTATATGACTCGTGTATAAGCAGAGGGGGACTTTCAGCCAAAAAGAATGGGCTGAAAGTCTCGGCTTATACAAGAGTATATACGGTACTCAAAACCACAATCAAGAAGTCTATTAACCCTTCTGGTGCTTCACAGGAGCTAAAGCAATGAGGAAAGAAAAAAAAAAATGAACATTTAACTTTTTTCGCTAAATTTATTTTCACAAAGGTAACAGGAGAAAATGGACCCTAAAATTTGTTGTGCAATTTCACCTTTGTATGCAGATACCCCATACATGGGTGAAAAAGTCATAGTTACTCACCGGTTAACGGTATTTTTCGGAGTCCATGACCGCACCTCCTGAGAGAGGGGATCCGCCCTTTAGGAACAGGAAACCTACAGATACAAAAAGGCGGCACCTCTCCCACGCATCAGTTGGATTACAGAGCACAAGAGGACCACAATGGTTAATAGCATAATTTATATACAATACTTTACACGACTATTTAAATTACCCGTGTACATATAAGAGGAAGAAGTGGACACCCAAATTTTAAACTAAAGGGAGGGAATATACGGGTGCTGTCATGGACTCCGAAAAATACCGTTAACCGGTGAGTAACTACGACTTTATTCGGTCGTCCATGACAGCACCTCCTGAGAGAATTACAGAGAGTAATAACTATTTAGGGAGGGACTACAGCCTGCAGTACCCTTATACCAAAAGAGAGGTCTGTGGAAGCACCCAAGTCTAACCTATAATGACTATAAAAGGTGCTCGGAGAGGACCAAGTAGCCGCCTTACATATCTGGTCGATGGAGACTTCTGATCTCTCGGCCCACAAGGTCGCCATGGCTCTGGTGGAATGCGCCCTCAGCTTCACGGGTGGCGACCTGCCTTTTGAGGTGTAAACTATTGCAATCCCCTCTCTAATCCACCTAGCTAGTGTGTTTTTTGAAACTCTACAACCTTTCCTAGGGCCTTGATGGGAAACAAACAGGGCATTATCTTTTTTCCAGGGATCAGTAACTGCCAGATATTCTATGAGGCATTCCTCACATCCAGGGTGTGTAGTTTCTCTTCCTTCTCATTAGCTGGATTAGGGAGGAAGGATGGAAGGACTATTTCCTGTGTCCTGTGAAAGCTAGAGACTACCTTAGTTAAGTACGCCGGATCAGGTCTGAGTATTACCCCATCATCCTTAACCTGTATATAAGGAGGACACCTAGATAATGCCTGGATGTCGCTTACTCTACGAGCTGAGGTTAGAGCTACCAGGAAGGCTACTTTAAGGGACAGGTTTTTTATGGAAGCTGATGAAATAGGTTCGAATGGAGCTTCTGTCATAGCCGTGAGGACTAGGTTCAAGTCCCACGGCATGAATATCTTTCATTAAGGCAGCAGGTAGATCCAGGCCAATAGTGAATCTACTGATCCAGTAATTACCCGTGATGTTGCAGCTAAAGAGGGCCCCCAAGGCTGATACCTGTACTTTAAGGGTACTAGTGGAAAGCCCCATATCCAGACCTTTCTGAAGAAACTCTAAGATCTGGTTTATAGGTGCTGAACACCCAGCGACTATTCCGGAGTTCTGAAGGAATTTCTTCCAAATCCTGACAGATTTTGGTAGTGATGATTTTCCTACTTTTAAGTAGGGTGTTAATCAGGTCTGGGGAGAAGCCTTTTTCTCTTAGCAATGTCTGTTCAAACTCCACGCCGTCAGATGTAGGCCAGCCACCTGAGGATGGAAGACTGGGCCCTGGCATAGGAGATCCGGGATGTCCGGAAGGACCCAAGGCTCGGACACCGACATGGTCCTGAGGCATGAGAACCATGCCCTCCTGGGCCAAAATGGAGCGATAACTATAACCCTTGCTCTGTCCCTCCTGATTTTCCTCATCACCAGGGGTAGTAGTGATTGGGGAGGGAAGGCATATGCTAGCCTGAAGTCCCACTTTATCAGAAAGGCATCTACCGCCAGGGGGTTCTCTCTGGGATTTAGGGAGCAGAACGGTCTTAATTTTCTGTTTTCCATGGTAGCGAAGAGATCTATCTCTGGTTGTCCCCATTTTTGTACAATCAGGTTGAAGATGGAATTTTTTAGGGACCTTTCTCCTTGCTTTAGTAGATTGCGGCTTAAGAAATCTGCTGTGATATTTTCTTTCCCTTTTATATGTAGAGCTGTTAAAGATAGAAAATGCTGCTCTGCTAGCCGGAACAACCGTTCTGCCACATTCATCAGGGGTTTGGAACGAGTCCCGCCTTGGTGGTTGATATAAGCCACAGTGACCTGATTGTCAGAGAGCACTCGCACATGATGGCCCTGTAGATACACAAGTAGTCTCTTAGCTGCCTGTTCTACTGCGGTCAACTCTTTCAGGTTAGATGACATCTCTATCTGATGATGCTCCCATAGGCCCTGGACCAGAATCTCACCCATATGAGCCCCCCAACCGGAAGGGCTAGCATCCGTGGTGATTATGCGGCATATGTCATACTCCCAGGGAACCCCTCTGGATAAATTATCCTTGTCTAGCCACCACTCTAGGGACTCCCTTGTGTTCCGGGACAAGGTTAGCTGGCCCTCTAAGTAACCCCCAAGAATTCTTTGATGTACTAAAACCTCACCCTGTAGTGTTCTTGAATGGAACTGGGCCCACTGGACCGCCGAGATACAGGATGAAAGAGAACCCAGAAGGGACACGGCTCTCCTGAGGGACATGGTAGGGTTATTGGAAGCGTTCAGGACCTGATAGTGTAGGCGAACAAGCTTCTCCGGAGGCAGACGGCATTCCTGTTTCTCAGAATCTAGGATCAAGCCCAAGAATTGTTGGACTCTCACCGACTGTAACCAAGATTTTTTAATGTTAAGCAGCCAACCTAACCACTCTAAGGCAGACATTGCCCTTTGTAGCTGTTCCATACAATGTTTCGCCGTTTTTCCTACAATCAGGAAGTCATCTAAGTAGGGAACTACTAGAATGTCTGATTCACGTAGATGGGCCATAACTTCCGCTACCACTTTAGTAAATACTCGAGGAGCGACTGCCACCCCAAAGGGGATGGCCACATATTGGAAATGTTGAACTGACCCATCTAACTGAACCGCCACTCTGAGGAAACACTGATGAGCTGCATGAATGGGTATATGGTAGTAGGCATCTTTTAAATCTAACACTACCATGAAGCAATTTTTAAACAGCAATTTTATTGATGAATTGTCTCCATTTTGAACGGGCGTATGACCAGGAATTCGTTGAGGGACTTAAGATTTATTATAGTCCTAAAGGAGCTGTCTGGCTTGCGGACCAGGAACAGAGGGGAGTAGAAACCTTTCCCCTTTCTCCTTCTGGAACCATAGTTAGGACCTTCTTGTGGCAAAGATCATGAACCTCGGCCTCCAGGGCAGCTTGTTCTGATGTGGAAGTCATGAGCGGGGTGACCTTAAATCGATCTTGGGGAACCCGGGTGAATTCTAGTCGTAGACCCGCAGCTATCACCCCCAGTATCCAGCTACTACTAGAAATCATAGACCAGGCTGGTTAGAAGGCAGCTAGTCTCCCCCCTACCGGAGCAGCTAGTCATTGGAGCGGCTTTTTAGTGTCACGGGCTGGACCTTCCTGGCGCCCCCCCACCTCCGAACATGAAACCTGTACCTCTCCTTCTCTTGTCATCCCATCTGCCCTGGTCCCTGGACAGCCTTCTACAGAAATATCCTTTCCTAGTAAAGGGACGTCTATAAGGGTTTGGCAGACTGGGGAACTTCTTTTTATCATCCCCGGCTTTCTCTAAAAGTTCTTCCAAAATGGGGCCAAACAGATATTCCCCCTCACACGGAATGGAGCAGAGTCGTGACCTGGCCTGGATATCTCCTGGCCAGCATTTTAACCAGAGAGCCCTTCGTGCTGCGTTAGATAAACCCGCGGTCCTAGCCGCCATTCTTGCAGAGTCTGCTGAGGCATCAGCCAAAAAAGCAGCAGCACTTTGCATGATTGGTAGAGTTTTTCGAATGTATGCTCTTGAGGCTCCGTCCTTCAGTTGGGAATCCAGTTGATCTAGCCAGACCATCATGGATCTGGCCGTACATGTCAGCAGGTGCTCTAAGACCAGCGATAGCTGCCACATCTCCCATGTTCCCTTTAGAAAGGAATCCGCTTTTTTATCCAGCGGGTCTTTTAAGGAGGCCATGTCATCGAATGGTATGGAGGATTTTTTGGAGGCTTTGGCTACTGCCGCGTCCAGCTTAGGGGCCTTATCCCATCTGTTTACCACTGGGTCATCAAACGGGTACCTCTACTTGAAGGCAGGTGGCAAGGAGCCCCTTTTTTCAGGTCTTTTCCATTCCCTATCTATCAGGCTCTGGACTTTGTCATTTAATGGAAAGGCCCTGCGCTTTCTGGGATCTAGACCCCGAACATCACGTCCTGTGCGGAAAGTTCTGGTTTTGCGTCTGCTACCCCCATGGTGGACCTTATTGCTTTAACCAGCCTATCCATTTGGTCTAAGGGGAAGCAGAATCGGCTCGAGTCTTCCTCTGAAGACGACGAAGTGGAGGCCGGGGAATCTGAGGCGTCATCGATCCTAGGGGCGGCCGAGGACTCCGAACCTGAGAGACTAAATTCTCTTCCCTTAGAAGAATCCCTTTTAGATAGGGCCTTCATCTCCGACCTGATTATCTCCCTCAGGCTTGTGGTGAAGTCCGGCGTTTCTTCCGCTACCTGTATGGACGGGGGAGAGTGTAAGGGCCTGTCAATCTACCCCTGGGCCCCCGTCCCTTTCCAACCTCTACCGTTTGTCGCACGCATGGCTGACACAACTTTTTAGGGTGGCCGTCTGGCAAGGGGCAACTACAAAGGGCACATTCCCTGTGCTTGTTTTCCCGTAGCTTTCCTCCCCTGCGGAAAAAACATAAGGGAACACTGCATCAGGGTACATTCACGGAGATCTCTAACCCATGCAGATGAGGCAGGTACCGGATCACGGAGGGAGGCAGGAGGATCCTTTATTCAGGAGGAACTTCTGTGGCTCTGTTCGCTCGGACTTTACTGTTTCTTCTGCTGGCCACTCGCATGAGGCTTTACTGTGGCCTGTTTCTGTGGGCACTCCTGCACCTCGTCCTGCTGCTCTATGGGGGCTTCTGTCGTATCCATTGCTGGGCCTTCAGAAGCACCCCAGCAGCGTCACCTCCTGCCTTTTAAGGCCTCCCAGTGTCCGGGTCAGCAGGGTTCTGGCACGGCACCTCCCACCCGGGACCCCCCCGCATGTACCGGCCACCCCCCTCCCGCCCCGGGCACCGCACGCCACCCCGGATCGCCGTGCACACGCGGCGCACACTGGAAAGCCGGCCGGCACCCGACTTCCGGTTTCGGCATTCCCGGCCCCGCCCCTTCCGCCGCTCATCTGAGACCGCGGGAGCCGGCACGGCACCCCCGGCTCCGGTATGCCCGCAACCCCACGAGCGCCGACCTGCGCCCGCTGACCGGGCGCAACCGCCGCCCGGACAGGAGGACCGGATCCCGGAGGGAACACACCAGGAGGGGCCCGGGGCATACATACCTCCTGGTGCCGGCACTCTGGAGGCGGCAGTCCACCAGACCCTCTTCTCCAACTACTCCGACCACTACCGTGGCGACCTACCCGGCCCCACCGTGGCGCATCCAGGGCCCCGAGCATGACCGAGGTAGGAGATCCCCCCCACTACCTGGGTCAGTCAGCCGGCCTGGGAATCCCTCGACGACTCCATGACGGACGATCTGAAGGAAGTCCCGTCCTCTAGGAACAGGAAACCAACTGATGCGGGGAGAGGTGCCGCCTTTTTGTATCTGTAGGTTTCCTGTTCCTAAAGGGTGGATCCCCTCTCTCAGGAGGTGCAGTCATGGACGACCGAATAAGTCCACTGTTTGGGCACACAGCAGGGCTCAAAAGGGAAGGAGCACCATTTGACTTTTTGAACACAAACAGCTGGAATCAAGAGCAGATGCCATGTTGCGTTTGGAGAGCCCCCGATATACCTAATCAATGGAAGCTCCCCACAATTGACCCCATTTTAGAAACTAGACCCCTTAGGGAACTTATCTAGATGGGTAATGAGCACATTGAACTCCCAGGTTCTTCACAGAAGTTTATAACAGCTGTGAGGGGGGGGGGGGGAAAAACAACAAAAAAAAACAAATGTACTTTTGGTCCCAATTTTTTTTATTTTCACAAAGGGTAGAAGGAGAAAATGGAGCAACAAATTTGTTGTGCAATTTCTCCTGAGTATGCAGATACCCCATAAGTGGTGGAAAACCACTGTTTGGGCACATGGTAGGGCTCGGGAGGAAGGAGTGACGTTTTGGAATGCAGACTTTGACGGAAGGGTCTGTGGGCATCATGTCACGCTTGGAGAGCCCCTCATGTGCCTAAACAGTGAAACCCCCCTTCCCAAGTGACCCCATTTTGGAAACTACACCCCTTCAAGGATTTTATCCAGGGGTATAGTGAGCATTTTGAACCCACAGGTACTGCACAGAATTTGATCATTTTCAATATGACTACCTAATGTCATAATTTTTTTTTACAAAGTGTTATTTTAGCCCCACATTTGTAATTTTTACAATGGATAATAGGAGAAAAAGTAACCCATAATTTGTTGCACAATTTGTCCTGAATGCGACCATATCCCATGTGTGGTCAAAAAATTCTGCTTGGACACATGGCAGCCCTAGGATAGGAAAGAGCACCATTTGCCTGAGACAGGTTCTGAATGCTACGTCACATTTGGAGAGCCCCTGACCTGTGAAAACATCAGAAATCCCCAAGTGACCCCATTTTGGTACTAGACCCCTCAAGGAATTCATCTTGGGGTTCAGTAAGTATTTTTAACCCCAGGGCTGTGGAGTCGGTAAGCCACAGTTGCGACTCCGACTCCTGGATTTTATCAGGCTCTGACTCCGACTCCTTCATAAATGGCCAATTCATAACAAATTTACTGTTGTAAAATATTAAACATCGTGCTTATTCAGTTTCTCACCATCATATAAGTAATCAGACCACTTAGAGCAAAAACTACATTTATTAGAATACAATTAGAATATAGCAAATAACTTTTATAAACTTTTCTAAACTGTAAGTAAATATGCAATAAACACTTATGCAGTTAATAAGAAATCTATAAATTTGTCCTCAGAAAAAGTATTTCCTCTGTCAGATCCTCCTTCATGGTTGCCCTCAAATCTGATCTAATTATTTTGAGAGCAGAGAACAACCTCTCTACACTAACTTGTGTTGGTGGCAAAGCAGTAACCACTCGGGCAACATCTCTGACATTGTCAGGATACAGAGGAATTGCTTGTTGCACTGTTATTTTTGATGAACGGTCAAATTTCTCAATTTCTTTTAGTGCACATGAAAAATTCTGCTGAAATGTACTGGCTGTGTTCCTTGATGGGGATGACTCTTCTTCTATGCGGGAACGCTTTGCACGGTCCTTGTGATCCAAATATTTTTCGAAATTAAATTCTTCATCAGTTGATGAGGGTGAAGATGTGACAGGACGACCAAATTCTTCTTGTTCCTCCTGACTGTTCTGCAACCCTTTCATCCTTACTGCCATTTCAAACAGAGCTTCTTTTCCTTTACTTAGCTGTTGATCATCTAGAAGAATCCGATGCATTGGGTCTACATAAACAGCTGCCAAAAGAATGTTATTTTGTAATAGTAGCTCCTCTCTCCGTTTCATTGATGTAGCAATGCCACTTGCAATTAACCCTCCTCTTTGGGACAGGCGAAACATCAGGTTCTTCCACTCCTTTAAGAAAATACCTGGAGTTAAGTCCTCTGCTTGTAATTTTTTTAGTCACTGTAAATGGGTGCTCTAGCAATTTTTCCAGCTCAGTCACCTGATTCCACTGACTTTCATTTAGCATCAGTTAAGGGTTAGCCATGTCTACAAGAAAGGTTTTCAGTTCAACCAAGCGCTGAATCATTAAGTACTGCCCCATCGTGTGGCTTGATCAATAATTGCCCCTTTTCCAGCACGTCTCTTCAAAATTGAGTCAACTTTAGGGGTTCTGGCAACAGTAGCCAATTTTCTCACCTTGCCAATCAGTGCAGCAGCATGTCCTTCTTGCAGACTGTCTCTTATAGCCAGCTGTAGCATATGCACAACACAGCGCATGTGATGAATGAAAGAACATATTCAACAAGATCATCTAAACTATCATGTTGCTGTTCATCTGAAGCAACTTCAGTTTGCTCCTCAGTTACAATACTGTGTTCCTCTATTTCAAACATTTCTGTGTCTGTGGACCCAGAATGTTCTTCTAGCTGCTGGTCACCATCATTACTCTCATTCATTAGCTTAATAGTACTTATCATATTTGAAGCATTGTCAGTTACGACAGAAAGAACTTGCTCTTTAAGTTCATAGTCTTGCAGAACCTTTTCCACCAAGACCTGGAGAAACTCACTGGTGTGATGAGCTTTGGTGTCTTTTACTGCCAATGTCTTGGTAACTATTTCATTTTTGTCACAAACAAATCGGACATGGATGGCAAAATAGTTCACTCTGTGACGTGTGCAGGCATCCATTTTAAGAAACAGAAAGCGTCCCTTGAGAGTTTTTTTTTTTAAGTTCTTCCTTTTGTTTAAAAGCTTCTTCGATTACTAATTTTCTAATACTCTCTCTCTCCAGAGAAACACCAAGCTTGCGGGCCATTTCCCCATTCAGACACATAAAAGCTGGTCGTGAAAATAATGAAATAGGCACACTATTCTTTACAACAAGCTCTATGATCTGTTTTTTAAATGTATCTACTGTCATTGTCACAGTAACTTTGTCACTGACAAAATATCTTGCAACTGATGGCTGCAAAGTTCTCTACTCCTTTGTTTGGCTGGAAGAGCTGGGCACTGGTTCATTGGTTTGGATGCAGTCTTTCTCATCCACTGCTTTCAGTGCTTCTGGATGAAAGCGCTGTAAATGTCTCTTTAGATTAGAAGCTCTGGTAGGAGCATTTTTATCTTTGCCTGAATATGCACTCATCTTGGCCTCACAGCATTTATTTTCGTCTGGATCATTTGTCATACACTGACAGACATAATGTTTTCTATCTTGAGTGAGGGTGAAATGTTCAAATACAGCTGATTTAATGTGATGCTTCTTTGACATTCTCAGGTTTTTAATTCTGCATTCACAATCCAAATGACAATTGTTTTTCCTAAAAACAATTGTACAAAATTATTGCCAGGTCGTACAACTGATATAGTGGTCAGTAATACTGTTATTATTCCTCATGTACTCACAGTTAACTGATGCAAAGTTTGTTGAAAGGATAATACTTCATATAGTCTTCCTCTTCTGAGTAGCAGGCAGCTGTGAGATGCTTGGAAGATGCACACCTAGTATGATCTAGTCTAGAGGAGGAGCTTTACTACTAAGAATTTGCAACACATTTTCACTTTCATACATTGTAAGTAGGAGGGTTGGGGCAGCATGAGGTTAACCAAGTATAAGATTAGGTAAGGGCAGTGGAGAACAGTGACACACAAGAAGTAAGAAATGTCTATCTCCAGCAGAACTGCTTATCACTGTTGTTCATAGTTTGATAGAACATATATATTTGAGTAACATTTATAAAATTCATATGAAAGTTCAATTATGAAATATTAATACATTTTTTTTTTTAAAGCTGGAGTCGGTACATTTCTAGCGACTCCAACCAAAACTAACTCCGACTCCACGACTCCGACTCCACAGCCCTGTTTAACCCATAGGTGCCTCACAGAATTTTAGGACATTGATATGTGGAAACATGAGATTTTAATGGTAACAATGTAAATTTTTGTATTTGCTGCAAATTTGTCAGGTACACAAGGGTTAATAGGTGAAACTAGATCCCACAATTTCTTGCACCGCTTCTCCTGAATGCAGTGCTGCCCAATATGTTGTCAGAAATTACTGTTGGGTCACACGTCATGTCTGAGAAGGAAGGGACGCAATTTGGCTTTTGGAGCACAGATTTTGCTAGAATAGTTTGTGGGCGACATTTACGGAGCCCCAAAAGGTGCCAGAACAGCAAAAAAAAAATTTAACCCATTGGAGAAATTGCGCCTCTCAATTGATTACGGTAATCTACGGCTGCAATGACCATTTTGTAACATCCATTTGATTTATTCTGGACAATTGCAAATCTTCGTCTGGTACCCATACATTGTGCCACCATACAGTGTAGTGCCACATTGTACCCAGCTTATGCTTCTGGCGATACGCACCCGTAAATAAAGTACCATCTCTCCATTACAATAATGCCAAACATGTGGCCTCTTACTGTGGTTTAGACACAGTGGGGCATTTGAATTTGGGAGTGCAGAATTCACTGGATTTTGAGGGGGCCGGAGCCATGTAGGTTTTCGAGTCTTTGCTCTACCAGTAACGTGGAAACCCTCTATAGTTCGGTGTAGTCTAGAGGGTTAGTGCATGTGAATTATATTTTTGAGCCCGTTTGATGTGGCAGGTTCGGTTCCACGTATTTTACATTTTTTAATTTTTGATATATTTTTTGGTATATTAAGGTTTGACGATATTGATGAAATGTTATTGGATTTTAGAGCATAATAGCATGTATAAGCAGCTTTTTTTTTATATATATATATATATATACACACACACACACAATTGTTTCTAGATGATATGTGGGTGTTTTCACAGGAAATGATGTCAAAGGAAGGTGTATTTGTAATGATTTGTGTCTGTATATATCTGAAACTTGCGATTATTCCTGAGGCCCTGATGAAGTGGCTGGTTTAAGCCACGAAACGCGTAGGCTCATTAAAGGATTTTTTCTGTTACCTCTGCTGCGGAATGTGTGTTTCTGGTCAGTTTATTGCCAGCGGGACACCAGCGACGACCGGATATCTAGGAGTGATTCCCAGTTTGTTGTGACTCACACAACTATAGCAGGCGAGTCTAACTGATTGGGGATTTCATTGCGGTTTCTTAAAAGACGATACACCCTATGTGTGCTTCCTATTTTTGTTTACTCTATAGTTCCAGACACCAATGACGGACCTGAGTGGGGGCTGTTTTTTCGCGGGATAAAGGGTTTTATTGTAAACATTTTTGGGGTACATATTTTTCCTTCCAGAATAAGGCTGGCATCACAGTGTGTTCTACGCTGAGCTCTTATGTGGTGGTTTCCATGTAGATTCCACAAAAATGCGATTCAGATGAAACCCCCATGGGAACCACCCACCATGAGGCAGAAGACACTTCATACTCAGATTGGCATCTGCTCCGGCGGTGTCCGCATTCATAGATCTGTGGTCATCTACACTAAAAAGACGCCTATAATGATGGGACACCGACATGTTTAAAGTGACTCAATCTGCCTCATAAGTGAGTGGTTCCATCCAGGGTTTTGTCTGAATTGCAGTTTTTGGGGAATTAACATGGAAACCCAGACTTAAGCGTTCAGTGAAGAGACCAGTATAAATGTGAGTCGAGCCTTATTCTGACTTTTGGGAGGTAGAATGAACAAATAAGAACTATTCTTGTATTGCTGTCTTTTTTTTTTTTTTGCGCTGTTCACTGAGCTTTATAAGCGATGAGGCGGATTTATTCTACGAGTTGGTACGATTACAGCAATATCAGATTTATTTTAGTTTTTTTTGGTTTTAGGTTTTGCGGCTATCTTTTTTATACAAAACACTTGTCTTTTTGTCCTCATATTCTGAGAGCTGTAAACTTAAGTTTTTTGGCGAACAGAGCTGTATGAGGGCTTATTTTTTGCAGGACGAGTTGCAGATTCTCTTGATACCAGTTTCGGGTACATAATAGGTTTTGATTGCCTTTTATTAAAATTTTTCAGACAGAATGAACAAAAACCAGCAATTCATTTTTTTTTTTCCCCGTTCACCAAGCAGTAAAAATGATAAGACAGATTTGTTCGTTGGGTCGGTACAATTACAGAGATACCAGATTTATATAGTTTTTTTTCTGATTTGCCATTTTTACACACTAAAAATAATATCTTAGCAAAATGAATTTGTTTTTGCATCGTCCTATTCAGAGAGCTGAAAATTTTTTTGACGAATAAACCATATGAGAGCTTGTTTTTTGCGGGACAGTTCAGCATGGTCATTTATATCATTTTTTACATAGGACTTTTTGATCGCCTTTTATTCACTTTGATGAATATTCATTTTTGGGGTGTTTATTTTTTATGGTGTTCGCTAAATGGAATAAATAACGTGCCAGTTTTATAGCACGGGTCGTTACGAACACAGCGATAACAATGTGTACTTTTTTGTATATTCATGTGTTTTATCTGAAAGGCTGCGTTTTGAGCATTGACACAGATCTTAGTGATTTGTGTGCGCATTTGTGTTTTTTACTCAAATATTTTATTTCACTTTATTTCCACTTTTTTTATTGTTGGACATGTAAAAACTACACTGTTCACTGCTTTCATACAATGCTGTACTCATGTACAACAATGCATGAGAGCAGTCAAGTGTCTCACTGACAGCCTGTGAGACATAGCTTATTGCTGGATCTCACAAGAACCATACCGAGGACATCACAACAGAAATACCGCTGTCGCAATTGACAGCAGTATTTAAATTGGCCCCAATCAGACGCAAAACCAGTAGGGTCTGATAAAGCTGAAACCCACGGAAATCACAGCCGTACGACGGACCTATTCCCTTATTCCGCAACGCTACTTTTTAACGGTGCTGAGGAATAAGTACCTTTAATGACCAACATTAAAAGGCATATCAGCGGTCGTTAAGGGGGTTAAAACAGCTGTTGTAGCAAATAGTCTCAATAGCAGAAAAGATGATAAATGTTTATTAACTCAAAAGCCAAAAGTTCTCAAAAGAAATAATCTTCTAAAAAGAGAGCAATTACCAGTAACATGATGGTTTCAATGAATACGGGGATTGCAAGGAAAAATTTCTAAATACGATGTTCCAGAAAAATTTACTGCAGTATACGCTACAAAATAAAGATTTTACATGGTTCATGCTTTTAATTCAAGCACTTGAAAGCACAACCCAAATACATACAATACCCGTGTTAAAATCCATGTTACTAAAATTATTAGTGTCCTTTATTGCCCTTATTGCATGAAAAATTGTTGGCGCAAGCATAAAATCAGCAGGAGTAAAATTTTGGCACCTCTTGATCAGTAAAATGATCAGGACTATTAAAGGGAATCTGTTACCTCATTTTCCCCGTATGAGATGCGGCCACCGCCATCAGGGGCTTATCTACAGCATCCTCTATTGCTGTAGATAAGCCCCCGATGTAACCTTAAGGGTATGTGCACACGTTGCTGATTTGGCTGCGGATCTGCAGCGTATTTGGCCCTGCGGATCAGCAGCAGTTTTCCATGTGGTGTACAGTAAAAAGTGCAATTCCCACCTCTAAAATTCTCTCTCAATATATAGTTGGTGCTATAATAAATATTAGCAAAAGTCCTCAAATTACAAATGTATATTTTTTCCAATTACCCATGTCCTTTTCCTCATGTTGAGGCATTGCAGGACCTTGTGTATCCATGGTTATGACCACTGATATAGTGACAGTTCGATAGTTATTAGTGGTCACAACCATGGATACATAAAGGGTGGCGGCACGGTGGCTCAGTGGTTAGCAATGCAGCCTTGCAGCGTTGGGTGTCCTTCAAATCCCACCAAGGACAACATCTGCAAGGAGTTTGTATATTCTCCCCGTGTTTGCGTGGGTTTTCTCCAGTTTCCTCCCACATTCCAAACACATACTGATAGGGAATTTTGATTGTGAGCCCCATCGGTGCTTATAATGTCTGTAAAGCGTTGTGGATTTAATGGCGTTATATAAATGAATAAATAAAATAAAGGTCCTTCATAAGGGAAGACATAGTAAATCAGAAAAACTATACTAATTAGAGACTTAAAAAATAATAAATATTGGGATAGGATCTTTGATACTTAATACTTAAAGACAACTTAGAGGTATTCCCAGCTCAAATGAAAATATCCATGCTATCCATATTCTAGAAATGCTTAAATGGCATAAATAAAAATCAAGGGCCTTTGGCCTCTGGCCAAAACAGTCTAAAGCCGAACTTTATAGCTAGATAAAACATTTAATCTATGGAATTGTAAAAAAATATTAATTTCACCAGACAAGAGGTCCATATCCTTAGTAATTTACATTTATATGATGTAGCATACCAGATGAGAAATAGCATCCCGAGCCCCACCTCCCCAGTACCTCCATCATCCCCGGATCCTCCTGCTCCAGACCACCACGTCAGCTTCCTGGAAGAAAATGGCAGCTGCGTGCACAGTGCGCCCGCCGAGATCTGCCGGCCGGTACCCAGCAACAATAGGAGATTTTTCCAATTGGTTCATTTTGACCACTGTGATAGCGTCCCATCACAGTGATCAAAATAAAAAGAAAAAATAGTAAGTCACCCCCTTGGTTAGATAATAAAAATACATATATATTTTAAATTTTTTCCATTCTTTGCAGTTAGGGTTGGTGTTTTGTTGGGGTTAGGGTTGGAGTTATAACTGGAGGGTTTGCACTGTTTAGGCACAACAGGGGGTCTCCAAACACAACATGCTGCCTGCCATCGATTCCAGCCAAGTGTTGGGGGATAGGGATGGAGTTATAATTGGGGTGGTTCCACTGTTTAAGTACACCAGGGGTCTCCAAACACGACATGGCGCCACCATTGACTTCAGCCAATTTTGCATTCAAAAAGTCAAACGGTGCTCCCTCCCTTCTGAGCTCTGCCATGTGCATAAACAGTGGAAATTCCCCACACATGGGGTATTGGTGTACTCAGGAAAAACTTCATTACAAATTTTATGGTCCATTTTCTCATGATGCTCTTGTAAAAATAAAGTTTGGGTCTAAAGTAAATTTTTGTGAAAAAATTTCATTTTTCCTTCCACATTGCTTTAGTTTTCGTGAAGCACTAGAAAGGTTAAACTTGAATTGTTTGAGCACCTTGAGGGGTTCAGTTTTTAGAATAGTGTCACTGGTTTGTATTTTCTGTTATACTGACCTCTCAAAGTAATTCCAAATGTGAGGTGGTCCCAAAAAAAAAAAAAAAATTTGCAATTTTTTTTTTTTTTAAAAAATTAGAAAATTGCTAGTCAACTTTTAACCCTTATAATTTCATAAACAAAAAGGAAAAAAGTTATATTTCTAAAATTGTATTAATGTAAAGTAGACATGTGGAAAATGTTAACTATTGTGGGACATGACTACATGACTGATTTAAGGGCACAAAAATTAAGTTTTAAAAATGCAAAATTTTCAAAGTTTTTGCTAAATTCTCGTTTTATCATAAATAAAACGCAAGTCTTATCGAAGAAATGTTACCACTAACATGAAGTACAATATGTCAGGAAAAAACAATCTCAGAATCAGTGGGATACATTGAAGCGTTCCAGAGCTGTGACCTCAAAGCGACAGTGGTCAGAATTGTAAAAATTAGCTTGGTCACTAAGGGGTTAAATGTTATTCTCATCTCAGATTCTCCACGGGAGGCTTTGCCATGGAAAACATACAAGCACAGATGAGCCAGTCTTTGGGAAAGCCGTTGCAGATGTCTGTGATAATCAGTTCAACGTTGGATCGCAATGCGTGGGATAGCTGATCATCTCCTGACCAGAGCATGACAGCTTCATAGAAATAAAGCCATCACGCTCGAGTCAGATGTGCAGCCAACCAGTGCATTATGAGCCGACATCATAAGGCTCCTCATTGACATCTGAAAACAGCTTTAACTCAAAAAAATTATACAAGGGAAAAAAAAAAAAATTACAGAATGCCAGAGTTTGGTCCTATATTCAGATCATACTCAGCCATGCAAGTCAAAGAGTACGTGGAAAATATTGGACTGCATTCAGATTTCCACAGACTGACCCAGTAGAGAAGTTGGAAATTTATTTTTCTCCATCTTCTCATCTGATTGATCAGTGTGAACATGGTGTGATCTGATTCGGAGTTTGAGTGTGATTTGCACCATCAGATAAGACCCTAGCCTTATGGAAACACAAACTCTCCGTTGTTTCTCAAGTCCTACCTTCAATTATTTGCACCTGGACAATGTTATTTCTTTCTCAGGCATGAAAAAATGTAAAATTTAAGTATATTAGATTAAATTATGTTAAACAAAAGGACCACAGGAAAGTCATGACTTTTTAAACTTCCATTTATACTGTGATATGAACATAGAACAAAGATTACAGTATGATCTGCAGTGCGAAAAGTACACGTAGCACCTCCTGCAGAACAGCGAGACAAAGGGTAAAACTACAAATAGAAACTTTCAACAAGTGTTGATGCAGTGCTAAAAAAGCACAACAGTACAGCTTGTGCAGGTTTTAATGTGTTCTGCAAACACAGCCCAATCTAAAAGTGACCATTTCAGTCAATATGAAAAGTTTTTATTTATGCAGTCGCAAAGTTATTAAACTGTGAACTGGACCTTAAAGTCCCAAACAAAGTTGATTTTTTTTTCAAAGAATGTATTTCTGTAATCCAGATTTTGCCCAGTCAGGTAACGTTAAAGTGGCATCTCCAAGATCCTATCCCAATATGTAGTAGGTGTAATATTAGTTAATACATCCAGCTAGAAATGTAGTATAGTTCTTCTGATTCGCCATGTCTGTCCTCATGTGCAGGTATTGCAGGACCTTCGGTATCCATGGTTACGACCACTTATATAGTGACAGCTAGTTGTTAGTGGTTGTAGCCATGGATCCCTAAGGTCCTGTAATACCTGCACGAGGACAGACATGACAAATCAGAAAAACTATACTACATTCCTAATTGGAGATATTTGCTAATATTACTATTACACATGGGAATCTCTAACCTTAGAGAAAGGAATACCCCTTTAAACAGGATTACATGAAAGGGTGGGCTGGGCAGTGTATCAGTGAACAGACATAAGTACAGGTAATCAATTTATCATATTCTCTGGTCTGACAGGTATCCTTAGTAGAGCACCAGACCAGCATATGGTGATCAATTACTTCACTAATCAGTGTCCCAAAAGTAATGGTGTTAGAACCTGCAAATTCGATCTGAAGATTGAACTTGGGACAAAGTCTTTCAAACAACCGATTTCCAGTCTCCTGGCTGCTCTTCCTGCTTGCTGGGGTAAGCAATACACTTCTGATAATTCACATATTGGCTCAATGACATGGTTGCATCGCTATACCAAAACTATGCACACTCTGAAGATGCGAGGAAAAGCAGCTTTGCCTTAGGAAGAGTAGAATGCTGTGACACTGAAGCTGGCAGATTGCAGCGATTCACTCAGCGTCACAAAAGCTTCTTTTGCTATGGAGCTGGTAACATGCTTCTAAGTGTTGTGCTCAGTTCTTGGGGGATTGACCACTATGGATAGGCTGCTGCAAAGTCCCGTTTACTCTGCTACAAGCGGCAAAATATCAAATTAAAAAAGACCCTCTGTTATGGAGAATGGAGAACATGTTTAAGTAGTAATTTGCAAAATTGCTTGCTTTTTCACATTTGCAATTTTACCCATTTAAGAAACTTGGACAACCGCCTTTAAACTAACCTAAAATCAATACATGATACATTTGATGGGAGGGAAGAAAGCCCAGTGTTTTGTAAAGCATACATTTCATACATAAAAGCACGATCGGTTTTGTGCCGTAAAATAGAATTTTTTTTTTTACATATTTATATTCAGTCACATATACACATGTATGAATTACATCAATATAATTTACATTTAAGCCATTTTATAAATTATTTTTTAACAATGATATATAAAAAAGGCACCAGGGTTCCATTTCATTAAAAAAAAAATAATAATGAATTCACCATTTGGTGTATTGTAGGACTTTTCTGTGCAAAAACACCTAGGTTCTAAAGGATTCCAAAAAAAAAAAAAAAAAAAAAAAAAACACACTATAGGAATAGGGTGAGGGCATAGGATTATAGCACTCTTGTAGAATTTTGGACAGAGTAAAATTATACTATGCCGACTAGGTGGGCTGCATTGACACCTCTATTATTAGTCGCAAGCCATATTGCAGGATCAGACAACGTCACAAGTAGGAAAACCATAAAAAAATTTTTTTTTATTTTGCTTACCTCAGATTTCCTTTAATGAACCATTAAGCAGTGTGTTCCTTAGGCCTGTTTCACACTTCCGTTTTTGTGTCCGCCAAACGGATCCGTTTCCGTTTTTTTGACGGAAACTGATGCAAACGGATCCGTTTTTTTAAAAACGGATCCGTTTTTTTGACGGATCCGCGGTAACCGTAATGGAAGTCTATCGGACAAAAAAAACGGATCCTGCAAAAAATGGCGGATCCGTTTTTTTTACGGAAAACAACGGATTTTGACGGATTTGAAAAAACGGAAGTGTGAAACAGGCCTTACACATTCAGGCCACACAGCTGCGGCTCAGTCAGTTATTCTGTCTGTATCCTTGAAAAATGGGATTTGGACTGGTCACTTTGTACTTGTTTACCTCCAATCCAGCAGCATCTGTCTTCAGGCAACCACAAAATCAGTTTCACATGCATTTGTACCCATCTAACACAAAAAACACACACACACGCCTGAACAGAGGTAAAATGGTACACAGTGACTGCCTCAGTTGGTTTTGGAGGGAGTTCTATGTGAACAGAGGGAAATCCCAACAGAGTTACAAGCGTGTTGTCCGAACGTGATACGAATCTGGACTAATGTAGAGGCGTGAATGTAGCCTTATAGGGCAAACCTGACCCTGAGATGTTTGTAGCAATTATTGCTTGAGAAGTTCAGTGCAATACCGAGGAGCAAAGCTGTGATGCAAAAAATGAAATCATAAAACTATTTTCGTGGCCTTGTATCAAACGTGAAACCTCAAACAAATACTGTGACATAAGCGCAGATTATCCTAAGAAAGGGAGATAAGTGCTTAGTAAACAACACAGGGCAGCTTGGATGATTAAAGGACAGTCAACCGAGACACAAAGCTTTGATATTATTCTGCGACTTGGACATCAAGTGTTGCATTATGTCACCTTTTCCTCAAGGGGTTTATTTAGGGACAACTGTTCCCACATGAAGGTTGGCAACAACACTCAAGACGACAAACAGATTCTCTTAATACTGAAAACATGAAACGTTCTGAAGAGGGTAGGGGGTTTCTAGCTTTAGTAAACAGCTACTATACTGGCACTTGTTATGGCTTAAGTTATAGCAGCATTAATAAGTGCAACTACTAATCAGTGAGGTGACCTATTGATCACAAGGCACAGACAGATGAGCCATGTCTTAATGAGCAGAAGAAAACAGATTGTGCAGTTCCCAGTGCATTAATTTTCACAGATCTAAATGGAATGCACAATTTCTGCATGACATGAGCTGCAAGAGCATTTTATAGACCATGTCCTTTAGAAGGGCACCTTCATTATTGTGTTTAAAGTTTTCTCCAGAAAGTATAATTGTCATCCAGGATTTATGGCAGTAAAAACTGCAATGGTTCTTCAGCAAATAGGTGAATGAGATGGCAATACATCTGGATTTATGTAGCGGCTGCAAGAGCCTGTAGGCTATAAGACAGTGTAATTATAATTGACCTTATAACCCTCTAATATTTTGCTATGGAATGTGTGGAAACCCCCTCACTACCATACGAGTTCATTATGGCAGACTGTAGAGATGGTGCGAGTTTCCGCTAGTCTTCTTTGGATATTTCACCACAGTTTGTAAGTCATGTCTGTTCATATAAGTGGGTATCAGTTACAGAACTCTCCCTTAAAAACAGATCTTTGAGTGGTACATTGTAGCGGATATTGAGAATTCTCAGGTTTGAGGAAAGTCATAATCTGGATCTTCAAGAAGCTTTGCATCATCAGAACATTGATCTGCTTGAGTTATTTCACCCGTGTCTTGCAAGATCTCCTCCCGTTTCTGTGAAACATTAAAGCACAGATTAGTTCTTTCTAAAAGCTACAGGTCTGGTCTGCACCATTTCAGTCCTAATTTTTCTATGGCAAATTTGAGCACTGAACAAAATTGTAATTAAAAAAAATAAAGCAAAAGTAAAAAAATTTCTCACAGAGGTTAATCTAAATCTGGTTGTATCAAGGCTTTCCACAACACAATACAGATCAAATACTGCCAATTTAAAGTGGCTCTAGGATTAATGTAACTTAGGTCTACCAACATAAACATCACTAAATGAAGGTCTGTAGACTAGAAATGCGTGACTTTCTCCATAATTGTGTGCAATTTATTACTCTACAGGAGGATGACAATTATGAAGTATGGTACAAAAACACTGAGGAAATGCACAACAAAATTTAGATCATGCAATATAGATATGAACAAATGTGAAAATAAAACTATTAGCTTTAGTTTGTTAGTAAAATTAATTTCAAGCATGCATAACATTCATTCACATACAAAATTTTATTCTTCGGCCTTGGCATAAATGGAGTTTTATTATGAGAGCCACCCCTTTTTCAAATGAAGTACCCAGTCACAGCAGCAGCAGATCCATCCGTGACTTCGATATTATCTTTGAACTGCATGAAGGTCAAAGTCGAAGTCATTGAAGAGAGGAGGTCCTGAACATGGAAAACCATATGCCAACGTTCTAAACGGTATACCAGAAGGGGTTATCTTTAGCAAAGGGCACAGTAAATTTGCTTTTGATTTTAACCTCTCCAAAAAGTTCACATTTAACACTTTGGCTTTTGGAAGATTGCGAGGGAAAAAAAAAAATATAGGATTTAACATTTTCCAAGACTATCTCATCAAAAAAAAAAAAAAAAAAAAGTACTGGGAGAAAAAAAAAATGCAACAGTATATCTGCTATTCTGCAACCAATGCTCAGGTTTTGTTTCTGGCTTACATTGTGAGGCAAAAAATAACCTGTGTAACTTTCCTGGGCGATTTTTTTTTTGTTAAATACAAAACACTACTTTTGGTATAGCAAATAAAAAGTTAGCACAAATGATGGAAACCTAAAGTTATGGCACCATTTTTTTGAGTAAGAGCTTTATTTTGGGTCATTAGTTGTGGTTTTTATTGGTACCATTTTGAAGTGCAGATGATTATTTTTTAACACTTTTTATACCATCTCATTTGGGGGTATTGAGGGGACCAGAACAAAAATTATGGCATTTGTGTTAAGTTCACCATATGAGAAACAGATACTGCAACTGTTAAAAAAAACTGATCTTTTAAATAAAAATATAGCAAATGCAGATATTTGTTTATATTTTGTAATCTGGTAAACCCTAGGAGTTCAAATTAACTCATTTATTAGTTTGGGTTAAAAAAACAACAACAAAAAAAAACAAAACACAAACATTTTCTCCAATTAAGTACGCTTAGGAGACTTGTATTATAGTGTATAAGGCATCTCAAAATTTATCTTGAGCACAATATTACGATCGCTGGCGAATACTGTATTTGCAATATTCGACGAACCCATTATTCAAAAGGCTGCAATCAGAGTGACTGCAGACTTTTCATTTTAGACCGGACAGTATAAAGCGCCATACAGTATATAATGCGCCATACAGTATATAATGGGCCCCATATAATGCGCCATTCAGTATAGAATGATAAAAGGAAATAATTGTAGCGACCTATTGAGCGCTGAGCTGAGGGATAAATGTAAGGACAGTAATCTGGTTAACAAACCTTTATTAACGCTTCGATCTTCACAACACGTTTCGATAGTATAACACTATCTTCATCAAGTGGTGCAAAATTTTTCCCTCATCTCAGCGCTCCATAGACTGCTACAACAATTTCCTTTATCATTCCATATCCCTCCTTCTCAGGGTTTGCGGCAGAAGCAGCTACGAACATAGTTACCATATTTTCGCTTTGTAAGACGCAACTTATTATAAGACGCACCCCCAAATTTGTTGAAGAAAAATAACTTTTTATGTTAAATGGGGGTCTGTCTTATGCCAGTATCCGTCTTACAAATCATATATACGGTATGTCCTTCATCCTGGTATCTATTAAACCCCCATCCGGGTACATTGCCCCCTTGTGCTGCTACACTGGCACATTGCCCCCCCCCATCCTGGATATGCCCCCCCCCGTGCTGCTGGTACACACATGCCTCCCCCACCATCTCATCCTGGATATGCCCCCCTGTGCTGCTGGCACGCACATGCCCCCCACCCCCATCACATCCTGGATATGGCCCCTTGTACTGCTGGCACGCACATGGCCCCACCATCCCATCCTGGATATGCCCCTCTGTGCTGCTGGCACGCACATGGGCCCCCCCCATCCCATCCTGGATATGCCCCCCTGTGCTGCTGACACGCACATGCCCCCCCATCCCATCCATTATATGCCCCCCTGTGCTGCTGACACACATATGGCCCCCCATCCCATCCTGGATATGCCACCCTGTGCTGCGGGCACGCACGATAAAATAAACATTTAACTCACCTTCCGATGATGGCTCCGTGCTCCCAGCTCCCCCACGGCTCTTCCTGTGTCTGCTGACATCCAGGAGCTGCTCATGCAGGCATTTCATTGTAGCTGCAGGACCTTCCATCACATTACCGCAGTGCTGCACACTGGGAGTCACGTGACCGCAGGTCCTATTGGCACAGACACAGGAAGAGCCAGGGGAGAGCTGGGAGCACGGAGCCATCATCAGAAGGTGACTATAGTAACAGGGCGGGGGAGAGTGCAGGCACATGTAATATGCGCTGCTCCCCTGTCTACCAACTCGGCGCGGCTTCAACACTGAAGTGATGGACAACGGGTGCAGTGAATATTACATGAGCCTAATGAGCGGGAGCACTGACCACCCGCTGACTCTGCAGCCCGCAGCCAGACCACCCCAGCCCCCTGACACCACTCCAGAGCCGCCCCCCCTCCTCTACAGCACACATTCGAATTATAAAGACGCACCCCCATTTTCACCCAAAATAATCTGAAAAATACGGTAATTCCATTGTGAAGCTTAAGGACCTGCGGTGTCCGGGCAACGCTGGATCCACACTTCCCAGCCTAAGGACCTGCGGTGGCACGTATTCTGTTCCCAAATCACGTGACCATGACCATAACCTGGAAGTGCTGGCCAGCAGCGGTTCTGCATGGCAGTCTCCAACAGTCCCCAGGGATCATCCCGTCAAGCGCAAACTGGGGTTGTGCATAGGTGCACAACCCCATTAGGTGAGTGGCCACTTGGCCCGTTTGATTATCCACTAAATCACCAAGTTTCACACATTTTGCGCTCTTTGTTTTTGTTCTCATTACACATTCAGTATATAATGGGCCTAATATAGTGCCAGATACAAGGAGAAGAAAAAAAAAAAAAAAAAAAAACCCACACAAGTCGCCTCTGTATCTTCTGACTTTCTGCACTGCTCGGCACAGGGCTCGCTGTAGTTCTATAATCACACCCTCTGCCTGAGACGTCAGAGTCAGAAGACGCGGAAGAGACAGTAGCAGTGTGGAACAGGAAGGAAGGAAAGTATTTGCGCAGGGACTGGTGCCAGCGCTGACACCAGGCTCCCTCGACTCACAGGTCCCATATCGTGCTGGTGTTCCCAACGGCGAGTGAGATCCCAGCTCGTCCAGGGCCCTGACAATTGCCCGGGTGTGCCGTTTGGTGACGCCATCCCTGGCTTAGATATAGCTGATCTTCATGGTTAGCAGTTAACAATACTGCTCACAAACACTGCGCAAGGATGATACATAATCCAGACAAATTCTGTAGACAAAGTGTGAGGCATGCAATATACAAATCTAGATTAGGGTTAAATATTAGTGGAAGATGCCCTTTTTTAGACCATCATATATCATTCTGTAAAATATTTATATTACAATACAAGAAGTTTTCTATTGCCTTCTTTTAACTACACAAAATTAAAAGAAAAAAAAAAAAAAAAAGAAAAAACCTCCACACACTTTACCTTGTACGCACCTATAATTTGGCTTCCAGTAGCACAGTTCCATTAGAAGCAGTCAACTTTTCTTTTTGAGCTTTAGTGATATCATAATTTTCATCAAACTTTTTATTACTAATCCAAAATAAGCAGAATTTGTCCTAAAAAATAATTAGGCTAGTTTTTAACATACAATGATGGGCAAGCGACACAGGTTAGCTATAAAAATGTTAAAGTAGAAACTACCAAATGCTTTTCTGCAAATGGGCTTGACTGGATTACTACACAACTAGAACTATTATATTAAAATTAGCAAACTGTGCTTTAAATTAAAGAATCAAAATCAAATACTCATTTTTCAGAAGAGCTGAGAGTTAAAATAAATTAAAAAAAAAAAAGTTATTTACTGGTGGAGAAAGCAGAATTCACCCTTTTATAAAGAAAATGCTTGTATCATTCTTGCAAGTTCTTTGGAAATTTGGTCATGACAAACGGGTTAAGCGTTAAAAAAAAATGCATAATTAATTTTCACTCATTTGGAAATATAAAGTTAGTACATTTAGTATTGTGGCAAGGAAATATGCAACGTATACATGATTCTCTGCAGCAGAAGTAATTACACATACATTAAAGTGCATACAGTTCCATAGTAAAATATGACATGCAAGGGAATGAAAGACAATGATATGACTGCATGAAAGCTATGAAATTTTTATCCAAAGAACAGAGCAACTCAGAAGCTTCAAATCTTTTGTAATGAGCTAATTTCCAACCTAGCTAACTTTGAGACTCAAACTGATGTACATAAGACCTCAAGCAGATGTGTGGCAGTTCATCAATTTAATGGTAGAATACGGTAGTTCATTCTAGAAGCATTCTGCCCTTGCTATAATACAAATGATATCTTCATGCACAGACTTCCTGATGAATCCGTGATAGACATGGCTTTGTACAATGCAGCCAATCTGAAAAGGCAAATGTGTAGGGGAAAAAGAGGGAAATAATCTGAACAGAGGAGGAAACGCGCTCAGGCAGTTGCAAAACTGCCCAAAGATCAGAGCACTAATGGAGTGACTTGGAGGTTGTTCCTTGGCTGCTTTTAAAGAAAAGCTACATACAAATCATTGGTTAAGGGGAAAAAAACCTGTTTGCCTGCTTTTTTTTTTATATTTTTAAATCTAAACTGGACAGATACAGTGGGTACGGAAAGTATTCAGACCCCTTTTCAATTTTTCACTCTGCTTCATTGCAGCCATTTGGTAAATTCAAAAAAGTTCATTTTTTTCTCATTAATGTACACTCCACCACATTTTGACTGAAAAAAAAAAAAACCAAAACAAATGTAGACATTTTTCAAATGTATTAAAAAATAAAATATCACATGGTCATAAGTATTCAGACCCTTTGCTCAGTATTGAGTAGAAGCACCCTTTTTGAACTAGTACAGCAATGAGTCTTCTTGGGAATGATGCAACAAGTTTTTCACACCTGGATTTTGGGATCCTCTGCCATTCCTTCCTTGCAGATCCTCTCCAGTTCTGTCAGGTTGGAAGGTGAACGTTGGTGGACAGCCATTTTCAGGTCTCTCCAGAGATGCTCAATTGTGTTTAGGGCAGGGCTCTGGCTAGGCCAGTCAAGAATGGTCACAGTTGTTCTGAAGCCACTCCTTTGTTATTTTAGCTGTGTGCTTAGGGTCACTATCCTGTTTGGAAGGTGAACCTTCGGCCAAGTCTGAGGTCCAGAGCACTCTGGAAGAGGTTTTCATCCAGGAAAAACAACCCCATAGCATGATGCTGCCACCACCACCATGTTCCACTGTTGCGATTGTACTGGGTAGGTGATGAGCAGTGCCTGGTTTTCACCACACATACCGATTAGAATCATCACCAAAATAAGTTCTCTCTTCATCTCATCAGACCAGAGAATCTTATTTCTCAGTCTGTGAGTCCTTTGTGTGTTTTGTTTTAGCAAACTCTATGAGGGCTTTCATTTGTCTGGCACTGAGGAGAGGCTTCCGTCGGTCCACTCTGCCATAAAGGCCCGACTGGTGGAGGGCTGCAGTGATAGTTGACTTTGTGGAACTTTATCACATCTCCCTACTGCATCTGTGGAGCTCAGTCACAGTGATCTTGGTGTTCTTTACCTCTCTCACCAAGGCTCTTCTCCCAAGATTGCTCAGTTTGGCTGGACTGTCTCTGAGCTCCTTGGCCAGGTCCATTGACCTCATTCTCATTTGGTCTGACATGCACTGTGAGCTGTGAGGCCTTCTATAGACAGGTGTGTGCCTTTACAAATCAAGTCCTATCAGTTTAATTAAACACAGCTGGACTCCAATGTAGGAGTAGAACCATCTCAAGGAGGAGCACAAGAAAATGGACAGCAATGAACTTAAATATGAGTGTCTGAGCAAAGGGTCTGAATACTTATGACCATGTGATATTTCAGGTTTTCTTTAATAAATTTGCAAAAATTTCTAAATTTCTGTTTTACTCAAGATGGGGTGCAGAGTGTACATTAATGAGAAAAAAAATGAACTTGTTGGAATTTATTAAATGGCTGCAATGAAACAAAGTGAAAAATTGAAAGCGGTCTGAAAATTTTCCCTACCCACTGTGGCTTGATGGAAAAACCACTTTAAGGCTATGTGCCCACGTTAACGTTTTTAAACGCTCAGGATAAGAATCCCCTTTCCCAGAAACCGCGCGTCTTTTGCGCGTTTTTTGTCAAAAAGCCGCGCGTTTGACGTGTTTTTTGACACGCGATTTCTGGGAACATTGGGGATGGCTAAAAATGCTCAGCAATGCGGGAATTAATGAGCATGCTGCGTTTTTAGCCGCTAAGCGATTCCTGAGCGGTTAAAAACGCATGCATTGGCACAAAAAGCCAAAAACGCATGCTAATTAATTTGATGCATCCTTTAAGCGTTTCTGCAGCGTCTGATTCGGCGCAAACGCTGCGGAAACGCTTAACAAAACGCATCATGGGCACACAGCCTTAAGCAAAAAGGACCAATGACATTTAGGTCTGAGGTTTAGCGCACAAAACATTACAAGTGCTTATCTGCTATTGCTCACTTTTGTAAACAGAAGCTTTTGCGCTGACTAGTTTACAAAGAGACATTATTTTGTATGGATGCCATATATTGCTTAAATTTGTCAACCATAGGCGCAGTTAGGACATGTGCAAAAATTAAGAGATTTATTTCCAGAGCATTTGTTGAAAGGGGTTTTACATTTCAAATTGACCATTGAATCCCGCATGCCATGTGGCTGTTCAGGGGGAGAAAAAAAAAAAAAAAAAAAAAAAGTCTGCATAGAAGCTAGAGCTTTAAAGTTATCACAGTTTACATTGCTAAAATTTCTCACCTTACATCATTTCCCCTCAGTTTGTAATCCGGTTTCTTGACTATTCTGCCACCCATCGTTAGATTTGTGTGTGTTATATAGACCAATGATCTTCTGAAATTGACTTTCAATACTAAAATCATTCATTTTAGATCTACACCCATTTTTTTTTTTTTTTTAATTCTGCAACCCTCTGCTCCAGTAATATGGTCCATCATTCCAGTATGTTGTGTAGTCTTTTAGCAAATTGGTCATCAACTTTTCACTATGGGAGTGATAACCACTTCGACGTGCGTAACAGGGGCTTGCTCTACTATGCAGTTGAGATCTGCATAATAACAGCATTGTATGGTGCCAAGCTCCGATCATTGCCATTAACTTCTTAAAGTACCACTCCAGCATTTTGTTTATTTCATTTCAGCGCTGAGTGGTGCTACTAATCCAAGTTCCCAGACACTAGTAGCATACTAGCTGCCATTTTCAGGTCATCCTGGTGCCGCCATCTTGTGACTGGAGCTTGTGACCGTTACCTCTGACTTCCGGTCAAAGTCTACAAGAGCCATGTTCTGGTTTGCATAAACTTACATTGAGTGGGAAAATTCAGATCAGAGCTGTGCAAACACTGGAACGATCTAGCAGATCACAACCTGCAGAACACCGACCAGAGTGACGACGATAAAATATGATGAAGATGGCAGTTGCTAAGTAGGAAACGAAGTGCAGGAAAGTTTGATTAGTGACACCACTCCAGTGCTTAAGAGAGAAAAAAAAAAAAAAAAAAAAAACACACAACACACCACACTGCCTTAAGTGCTATTTAAAGCACCACTTCACATGGCCCAAGGGGCGTGCAGGTATATGATTTTACCCTTATACGGTGACAGACCAGAATTGCAGTTTTGTTTTTCAATTGTCTCACCAACCTCAAAACGTGTACAACAAAGGCAAAACATTGTAAAAGACCCTCCTTTGCCGTTAAGGCATTCCAGTTTCTTACCTGATTTACAAATGGAAGAACCGCTGCAACCAGTATAAAACATAGGCCCAAGGCAATGAAGATGTATTGTAGATAATCAAGTACCATAGGGAGGACAATCAGGGTATTATAATAAGTATTATACACTGGACCATCAAGATAGCCACTCTGTAGAAAACAAACCAAAATTATACAAGATGGAGAATCATCACCCTCTCTGACTTAAAGTTGTCAAAAGATGAAAGTTAATTGAAAAGTTTCTTTAAGGCTATGTTGAAACAGCAGGCCACACCCAATCAATATAAAAAAAAATTAAAGAAAACTTCCTACCTCAGAAAACCACAGGATTGGAAATATTACAGGCTTAATCTTCCCAGTTATCCTACAATAAAGCAGATTACAAGATTATATTTTATCGCTAAATAAAAACACCAAGGTTACTTACTGGTAGCTGTTATTTCCAAAACCAATGAAAGCACACCTGAGAAAAGGACCTGCCCCGCAAGGACAGGAAACCTACTGAAATAAAGGGTGGTACAATACCTCCACGTCAGTTGAGTTACAGAGCATGAGAGGACCTCCAGGTTACATACATAACCAACACCACATCATAAAAAACACCCAATATATAGTGCACACCTATATGGTGATAAGGGGGGGGGCAGAGACACCAGCGATCAGGACCAGCGAGGACGCTGGTATCCAAGGTAAATATCGGGTAACTAAGTGCGCGTGTCGCTCAGTTACCCGCTGTGTACCTTGGATACCAGCGTACTTGCGCCGAGAGCTGGTATCAAAGGTAAATATCGGGTAACTAAGCGCGCGCGGCACTTTGTTACCTGCTGTTTACCTTGGATACCAGCTCCCAGCGCGAGCATGCTGGTATCCAAGGTACACAGTGGGTAACTAAGCACTGCGGGCGCTTAGTTACCCGATATTTACCTTGGATACCAGCTCCCATCGTCTGCTTACAGCGCTGGGAGCTCGCTGATCGATGGCCTCCCGCTGCCACACGCAGCGATGCATGCTGGTCATCGGGAGACCAATGATGAAAAAATGGCCCAGGACATTCCGGCACGATCAGCAATATCGGGCGGGCGGGGGGGGGGGGGGGCGTGCGGTTGCTGATACGTGCCACACACTGCGAGATCGCTAGCGAGATCACTGTTGCATCACAAAATCAGCGATCTCGCTATGTGTGACGGGCCCCTAAAGGTGGTGTTTAGTGAGGACCAGGTAGCAGCCTTACAAATTTGATCAATCGATACCTCCTCCCAATCCTCATCCTGAGCATCAGGAATAAGACCTTCCCACCTCCTCCTGATTGCCACTATTGCAGAGCCAGTTCCCACAGATAGCATATACTTGTATAGGGTAGAGATTAAACCCTGGGGGTCCTTGTGACTTAAGGATGCCTATTAAAGAGAAGGACGAGATAGACTGGGGTCCACCCATAGAGCGCAATTGTGACTGGAAAGCTGATCTAAGCTGAAGGTAGCAGAAAAATTGAGAAAACCTCGGAATATTGGGTTTAGATTGAATTTTTTCGAAGGCCATTAGGATACCCTGTTCATACAAGTCCCTGACCGAGGAGACCCCATGTAAAGTCCAGAATTCAGAGGACGGGTGATTCAACAACACCGGGAAATAAAGGTTATCCCACAGTGGCATTTCAGCTATAATATCCCCAAAGCGGAATACCCTTTTAATTTGTCTCCAAACTGACCTCGCTAATTGAAGTAAAGGTAGTAACCAAGGGACACCAAGTTTATCCGCTTCTAGAAAACCCAGCAGGCAGTCGACTCTTGCAGCATTGGCCAAATTACTTTCAGGGTTAGATAAGTGACTATCAGGCATCCATCTACTCAGAGCCTTAATCTGCCAGGCCAGATAGTATAATTAGAAATCCGGCAGTGCCACCCCACCCTTCTGCTTGGGCCTTTGTAAGGTATAGTTTAAGCTTGGGGCTGGTTTTCCCCCTTATAAAAGTAGTGATTAGAGAATTTAAATTCGTAAAGAAGGATTTAGGGATCAGCACCGCGCTATGTTGAAGGAAATAACTGAACTTAGGGAGAAAAATAATCTTCATTAAATTTATATGGTCACCGACAGACAACGGAAGTTTACCCCAAGATGCAAATTCAAGCTTAACTAGATCCAATGGTGGAAGGATGTTTAGTTGTAGATCAAGTTCACTTTTTCGGTATATTAATGCCTAAATATTTGAAATGGGACACTATAGGCAACAAAGGCGCCAAGGTGGGTCTCTGAGCTGCAAGAGAGGGGCAACAAGGCGGATTTTTCCCAGTTAATATATAATCCTGAATATTTACTGAATTTATCAATGGTAGTGATCACATACGATAACGTCTCCTGTTTTATCCATGAATATCACCATATCATCAGCATATAAGCCGATAGTATCTAGACGACCTGCTATTTTAGTACCCTTAATATTTGCAGAAGACCTTACATGTATTGCTAACACCTCAATCGCAAGGGCAAAAAGGGCTGAGGAAAGAGGGCACCCCTGTTGCGTCCCTCTAGACAGAAAATGGTACAGACACCGATTTATAATTATACGAGCTTTGGGTTTTGCATATATCACGCTGATCCACCTCTGAAATTTATCATTAAAACCATACTTCCATAGACATGCAAATAAAAAGCCAGTCAAGAGAATCAAAGGCCTTAGCCGCGTCCAACGACGCCAACGCCCAATTATTGCCCGGTACCAAAAATCTGTATTGAACCACTGCCTGAACCCGTCTGATATTGATAGAAGTGCTCTTACCAGGCATAAAGCCAGTCTGGTCAGGGTGTATAAGATCCAGTATTACAGAGTTCAGTCTATTGGCCAGGACCTTAGTAAAAATGTTATAGTCTACATTTACCAACGATATGAGGCGGTATGATCCACATTCAAGGGGGTCATTCCCCTCTTTAAGTACAATTATATTAGCCTTATAAAAGGAGTCAGGCATATATCCCCCCCCCCCCATATCCCCTGAAACACCTTTAAAAGTGGCGCTAATATATCCCTATATTTTCTGTAAAGCTCAATAGGGAACCCATCCGGTCCAGGAGCCTTCCCGGAGGCAATATCAATCATAGCACCCTCTATTTCTTCTACAGTAAAATCAGCGTCCAAAAGGGCCCGCTGAGTAGGGTCTTATATGGGGAATTCTAGGTTCAATAAATAACTCAGGCACTCTAGAATATCATAACCGCTCCTTGAGGTATATAATGTTTTATAATAGTCACAGAAGCAGTGGAGTATATCCTCAGTTGAGGTAGCTATTGAGTTAACTGGCTTCTGAATTTGAAGTATAGTATTAAATGTGTTGTGCTGACGCACCAAAATGGCCAAAAATTTACTTGACTGGTTCTCCAGCTCAAAATAGGACTGATGGGTAAAATAAAAAAAAATATAAAAAGTTTACGTTTAGATTTGGTGTCCATATATTGGGAATATAACCTATGGGAAGTCAACCATGCAACTCTATTCTCGTTAGTCTGGTTAGATATATAAGCTGCTTCTGAATCCTTCAAACACTGTTCCATTTCATTATCTTCCTTTGAGGTCACTCGATTAATATAAGAGATTGTAGACAATAGGCAACCCCTCAGGTACGCATTAAGGGTATCCCAGAACAGATTAATATTTTGAGGTTCAGGATGGGATGAAATGAAGCAGCTCAGTTGGTCTACAGTTCTATCATTAGAATCAGCTTCAGTCAGAATGGGTTTAGTTTCCAGAATATAGTGTGGATTTGACCGGTCAAAACAAAGTTAGACCTCCCCATTGTTGCTTCCTATGTGGGTCTTAGGTTAGTGTCCACCTTTTTATCCAACAGGTCCCCGAGTACCCCTGAATCTACAAAGGTTAGCGCTGACCTTTGAGGATATGGATACGACACCATCAATCCTAGGCACCTCATCAATCCTAGGCACCTTGTCACATAACTAAATCTTTTACCTCTAAAGGACATCTCCTTTTTGAGGACGAGGGCAAGGCACCAGTCGTCTCCTCCACACACTGCTAATGAGTGCCTGGATTTTACTATTCATCGGATAGGTGCATTTTTTTCCCCCCTCTAACATCACCCTCCCCAACATGTCCTTAAGATATTTAAACCTTCTTTTCCTTCTTCAAGCCCATTGATGTCATAATGGGCTTAAAATTAAGCAGCTTATCAGTGTTCTCCACTGGAAAACACGGTCTGCCCCCCAGGTCTGTCTGAGGAGGATGAGGACGACGACTCCGAATATGGTCCTTGAGATAAACATTAAGAGGAGTCACAGTTAGGAAAGAAAAAAAAACTCAGGGAAGTTTTTTGCTTTCTTTAATAGGGTTTTTAGGGAGCCATCAACTTCAGATCTAATAACGGACTGAAGGCTTGCTGCAAAGTCAGGGGTTTCTTTGCATCGGCAGGAACATTAGTAATCAGAGCAGAGGTCCTTCTGCAAGTCCACTTCCAGTGGATTTTTGCATAGCACACTCCCTGTTCCGCCTCTTAGCGAAAGCTTTCCTAGGTCTCTCCTAGTGGTTTAACAAACAATAAGCGGCCTAAATGGTGAAATTCATGAAGTTCACCGACTGGGACTGCTGCTACTGTGGCTTGCCTGGGTCCATGATAACCAACTCATGCACTGGAGCCCATGTAGCATTCTGCCCTCTGCCCTTCCCTTAAAGGGAACCTGTAAGCAGGATTACTCATAGTAACCTACACACAAGTGTGTGGCCTACCGCCTTAGCACATTAACCTAATCTATCCCTGTGTGGCACAGCCAAAAGTTTTTACCATAACCAGGTACCCCGCATCATGTTCCCACATGCTTTATGCATCCATTAGCCCTCTGTGTCTGTACTGTTACACACTTAACATTATGGGTAGTCCATACAATCAGGGCAATTGGTACCACCCACCTTTCGTGTCTACCTTTTTTCCTCCTAGATTGTAAGCTTGCGAGTAGGGCCCTCATTCCTCTTGGTATCTGTTATGATCTATGTCATTGTTATGCTGTAATGTCTATTGTCTGTACAAGTCCCCTCTGAAGTGTAAAGTGCTGCGGAATATGTCGGCGCTATAGAAATAATAAAAAATTTTATGTGTCAGGTCGGCGCCAGTATACTGAATAAAATTATACCTTGGTTGATGAAATCCGTCTTGTGGCTGTTTCTTAATCTTTAGTTTTGTGTTAATGATATGCTTGTGTCCTAAGGCAGGGTTGGTGTATGTAGTGCAATGGTTTGTGTGCTTTACACTACTTAAACTGCCGTCACAAAAGTCTAACGACATAGTAACCGCTAAATCTAATGGCCACTAGTATGCCGATTCTGCTGGATCTCTCTGCAGCATTCGACACTGGACCACAAAGCTCCTCCTCAGGATGTTCTGCTTTATCGGCCTCAAGGACACTGTAAACTTTGTTCTCATCCTACCT
This sequence comes from Dendrobates tinctorius, assembly GCF_039654945.1. NCBI lineage: Eukaryota > Metazoa > Chordata > Amphibia > Anura > Dendrobatidae > Dendrobates > Dendrobates tinctorius. Next base: position 14,212,060 of record NW_027361758.1, read on the forward strand.
ATATGACCGCTCCTTCACGGTATCTTGTCAGTTCTTACTCCTCTAGTCTTCCCATTCCTGTTGGGGTTCCTTAAGGCTCAGTCCTAAGCCCCTTCTCTTCTCCTGATATACTGCCATTATTGGACAAACCATCAGATTTGATTTCCAGTATCATAGAATGGTAGAGTTGGAAGGGACCTCATGGGCCATCTGGTCCAACCCCCTGCTCAAAGCAGGATTCGCTAAATCATCCCAGACAGATGTCTGTCCAGCCTCTGTTTGAAGACTTCTATTGAAGGAGAACTCACCACCTCCCGTGGCAGCCTGTTCCACTCATTGATCACCAACTGTCAAAGTTTTTTTCTAATATCTAGTCTGTCTCCCCTCCCATTCAGTTTCATCCAATTGCTTCTAGTCTTTCCTTGTGCAAATGAGAATAAAGATGATCCTTCTACAATGTGACAGCCCTTGAGATATTTGTAGACAGCTATTAAGTCTCCTCTCAGTCTTCTCTTCTGCAAGGTAAACATTCCCAAATCCTGCAACCTTTCCTCATAACCTGAAATCTTTCCTCATCTATATGCTGATTACATTCAATGATACACCTCTCCTGACATTACTCCTACCTAAATACAAGATACCAGGGATTGTCTATACACTGTCTAACGTGTTCTCATTAACTGAAACTGAATGTCTTGTCTTTCCTCCCTCTAGTAACAGACTTCTACCAGTTAATGCAATTGACTTGGACTATTCAATCGTAACTCCCAAGCAGCACACTCTCTGTCTTTTTGTTCTATTTGTCACAAGCTTTACTTTATTCCCTACTAGATGGTGGCCTGATTCTATCGCATCGGGTATTCTAGAGTCTGTTAAAATAAAAAATAGTTATATACTCACCTTCCGACGGCCTCCCGGACTCTTTCCCTCCTCTCCATGCTCCCGGCATCTTCCAGTCCCAGTAATGCTTTGCGCGAACCACCACTGATAAGGTCGCGCTCACTTGAGAGTGATGTCATCTCCGGCCCTTCTCGCTAAGCATTACTGGGACTGGAAGATGCTGGGAGCGTGGTGAGAGGCGGGACAGAGTCCGGGGGCCGTCGGAAGGCGAGTATATAACTATTTTTTATTTTAACAGAGACTCTAGAATACCCGATGCGATAGAATCGGGCCACCATCTAGTGTATTATAGTACAGTTACACCCAGAGCTGCAATCACTGTTCTGCTGTTACCTAATGTATTGTACTCCAGAATATGTACAGGACTGTGCCGGTGTAATGAGCGATGCAGCAGTGATGCCTTTAATGTAATACAGACAGAAGATATCCAATCGCTCACATTATCTGCATCCTAATCAATCACTCTCTCAAGAATCAGACCTTTTTTTGCCTTTGAAACTGCAAACATTCACTGGTCGCTCTTATTCATTCTCGTCTGGACTACTGGAACTCCCTACTGATCGGTCTCACTAACCAAAACTTTTTCCAATACAATCTATCCTGAATGTGGCAGCCAAGGTTGTATTTCTCACTAGACACTACACAGATGTCTCTAACCCTGTGTGCCAGTCACTGTACAGTTGCCCATTTACTACAGAATACAATCTTCGCACTTGCCCACAAAGCTCTACACAAAGTTCTGCACCACCCTATATCTCCTCCATCTCAGTCCACCAACCTACCAGAGCTCTATGCTTTGCAACTGATCGAAGACTAACATCCTTCATAATCTGAACCTCCCACCTTCAATACTTCTCTCGTGCTGCCCCAGTTTCATGGAATGTACTACCCCAAACGATCCAACTAATACCTAGTCATCACGCTTTAAAAAAAAAAAAAAAAAAAAAAAAAAAAGACACGTCTTTAGATAGGATCATCTTCATCTAAATTCACCAACCCAACTTTCCCCTTTTCTCGCTTTATAAATTTTACTCAAAACCTGGTCCCTCCTATTCATGTGTCAACTCGCTCCATCCACCTAATAGCACTTGGTAACTGTACTTTGATACTAGCTTGTGACTGCATCATGCTGCTTATTTCAAATGCCCTAATATAATAACTTGCTGAACCATACATGACAAGCACTGTCTACCCATTTCTTTATAGATTGCAAACTTGAGAGCAAGCAGGGTGCTCACTCCTGTGATATCACACACGTTGTCTTGACCGCTTTCTATTGAGCCTTTGGAGGATGGTAAAGTGGAAAAAAAAAAAAAAAAATGGCAAGCTATCTTTGTATCCATGGGTGCTAGAATGGATGTCCCACTGGTGCTGCATCACTTAAATGCAGTGTACATCAACAAAGCCGTCGAGCTTATTCACTTAGTCTCATTGGCTGAAGTGGTGATGTGCACTGTAGTTATCACATCACCGCTGCAGTCAGGTCAGAGGCAAGAGTAGCAAGCTGGTGCTGCACTTGGGGAGGGGAGAACCGCCTGATTTGATCATTTTAACAATGGAGGGGAGGGGAGGGGGGGGGGACGGACAGGGGTAGAAGTCAGATGTAAAGTGAGAGCCCTGTCATAGTGACAGGACTCTGTACACTTGTGTAAATAGTCAATTCAACGCCTCCCTTCTGTCAAGCAGTAGGGTCCATGTTGCTTTCATGTCTAACAACATATTAAAAGGGTCTCATGAGAGAAAAACAAAGTTAAATTGTTGGAGTTTAATTTGAGTCTACATGTTGTATAGAACAGTTAAGATTCTCGCTGACATGGGCAAAAAACAATAAATACTTACGAAATACCACTGACACCCATCGTTAATAAGCTGATCTGCATCTTGATTGAACAATTCATGGGAATTCCAGTGAGCTGCAAGGAGACAAGAAAAAAAATAAAGTTTTAGATATTGTGTGCCAACAATGCTCAAGTGTTCCAGC